>NC_052099.1:11099662-11723203 GCF_015852505.1 Tachyglossus aculeatus
CTCCAAGAGGTCTTCCTTTACTTAAGCCCTCATTTCCTTTTGGAAAGTCTGAAATAATCACCTCATTTATCTTTTTAATTCCTAGTGATTGGAGTGGAAATGAACAATTCTAGCCTGGAAGTTTCTCCTCTCTTTTTCAGGTGACTGTCCATGAAATCAGGGGGAGCAAGAAATCAGGATTATAGTGAGAGGGGGCCAGGAGGAGATTGGGATAGATTAATCAAAGTAAATAAGTAGCATGGGTTCAGAGAAAGATTTCAGAAGCTTTGGAGATTTGCCTTCAAGTTTCTGGAGATTAGTCATGAAACTTCCACGTGTTCTTCATTGAGAATAAATTGTGCCTCTTCTCCATCACAATTGCAAAGGCATTATGTGCCAAGTAGTAATCATAAAATGGGAAAAAAAAACCCAAACTGCTGCTCAGAGCCTGGAATCCCCACAATTTCTGCTTCCCTGAACCCAGTGATCAGCAATAGCATTTCACCTCCTCATTATGTTCTTTTAGAAAACTGAACGCTTGCACTTCATTTAGGCACTGAACTGTTACTTACAATACCTAATCTTCATTCCTGATATTTTCATTTGTTCTCACTAGGGCACAGGCAATTACCACCTTGTTAATGGTAACATCTGCTTCCTTCATTAACACTGCTTGTTTTGCTCCACTGATGGTTTTATATTGCTATATCAGAGTCTGTGTTACCAGAAGAGTTGGTTTGACTCTTCTCCTGAATTGTGTTCTCTGATAGAACTGCTTCATTTTCACTTAGCACAGTCTAAAGTTTCCACATTGCTTTTTATGAGGACAGAAGTTGACAGAATTACTGCATTTTCCCTTAAGTTCAGAGTCTTACAAATGACAGCAAAATCATAATATTCAATATTTGTATTGAGGCTCTCCTTAGAGCCCCATAAAATGTTGTATGAACAATATCCAATCAGCCTCACTCTGCTCTCCACCGATAGTAGCCACATGTAGGTCAGCCTCATCAGCTTCTTTTCCAAACTCAGAGACATTCCTGACCATTTAGGTCAGCTAATACAGGATACCAAATTCAGCTGATCACCGACTTCTCTGATTTCAAATTCAGGGATCGGATAGATCATTCTGTTGCTATTAAATAAACTCTCTTTGTAGGGGTCAAATTAAGACTATCCTTACAAATATCAGAAAGAGCTGTACTCTGTGCAGGAATGACAGAGGTAATGGAAGAGACAGACGGAGACCGGGACAGAGACACTGAGAGAGAAAAAGCCACAAAGACCAACAGAGAGATGGAGAAAGACACTGACATAGAGATGATAATAATGGGCAGAGATGAATAAGAAAGATATGAAAGGGAAAATGGAGGGGAATGGAGGGCTCTTGGTGGACGCTGCCTCTACATTCAGCACTGCATGATTGATGACACTCTTTCTAAGATAAATGAGCCCATATACTTGGCTCAGTGGAAAGAGCACGGGCTTGGGAGTCAGAGGTCATGGGTTCTATTCCCAGCTCCGCCACTTGTCAGCAATGTGACTTTGGGCAAGTCACTTCACTTCCCTGTTCCTCAGTTCCCTCATCTGTAAAATGGGGATTGACTGTGAGCCCCACGTGGGACAACCTTGATTACCTTGTATCCCCCCCAGTGCTTAGAACAGTGCTTAGCACATAGTATGTGCTTAACAAATACCAATATTATTTATTTATCATGTACTGCTCTGTCACTTTTATTATTTCTCTTATTTATGTTGCTTCAAGAGGATTATTAAAAGGCCCTACTGAGAGCTCACTTCCTCCAGGAGGCCTTCCCAGACTGAGCCCCCCTTTTCCTCTGCTCCTCCTCCCCTCCCCATCGCCCCTACTCCCTCCCTCTGCTCTACCCCTTTCCCCACCCCACAGCACTTGGGTATATTTGTACACATTTATTATTCTATTTTATTAATGATATTTTTATAGCTATAATTCTATTTATCTATTTTGATGCTATTGATGCCTGTCTACTTGTTTTGTTGTCTGTCTCCCCCTCCTAGACTGTGAGTTCGTTGTTGGATAGGGATTGTCTGTGTTGCCGAATTGTACTGTTCAAGCATTTAGTACAGTGCTCTGCACTCAGTAAGTGCTCAATAAATACTCGAGCTGTTCCCCCCCCAGCTTGGAACTCCCTCTCCACATTCTGATCCTTCCTAAAATCCCACCTCTTCTAATAAGATTTCCCCAGTCTAATTTCCCAACATCTTGAGCCATATCATCCCTTCATCCAACTCTAGCACATTTTTTTATGGTGCTTGCTAACTGTTTACTATGTGAAATAAGCCCTGGGGTAAATAAAAGAAAATCAGATTGGACACAGTCCCTGTCCCACAAAGAGCTCACAATCTTAATCCCTATTTTACAGATGAGGTAACTGAGCCACAGGGAAGTGAAGTGACTTGTCCAAGGTCATACAGCAGACTAGTGGCAGAGATGGGATTAGAATCTAAATGGGAGAGAACGTATGAATTTATTTACACCCTCTTTAATACCCAAGTATATATACCTGCTGAATTTATTTTTTTGACCACTTCAATTGTAAATATTTTGATGCTTCTCTCCCCCATTAGAACATAAACTCCTTGTGGGCAGGGAATGTCACTTTGTTATTCTGTACTTTCCAAGTGTGTAGTACAATGCACCAAGTGAGCACTTCATAAATTCTGCTGCTGCTATTACAATGTAATAGTTGTAATTAATGTCTGTCTCCCCCTCTAGATTGTAAGCTCGTTGTGAGCAGGGAATGTGTCTGTTTATTGTTGTACTCTCCCAAGCATTTAGTATAGTGCTTCATACAGTAAGTGCTCAATAAATACGATTGACTGACAGACTGACTGCAAGTAGTACATTGTAAACCCCTAGAAGGCAAGGAACATGCTTTTTGATTCTTTTGCTCACCTCCAAGTGCCTAGTACAGTATTCTGCACACAATGTGTGCTCGATCCATACTATTGTTTCATGATTGACAGGCTTCACTTGCTGCTGGAGGAAGGGAAGACCCGATAGGTTGCAATCAGGATAGGGTAACTTCATTTAGAGGCTTCAGAAAGTTTGTGAATCCAAGAGGTAAAATCAGAAATGCTAGTAATAATTCTGGTAGATGTTAAGCACTTACTAAGTGCCAAGTACTGCACTAAGTCCCAGACTCACAGTTTGTGGGAGGGAGAACTGGTATTGAAGCCCCATTTTAAAGCTTTAGAACCAGACTCTGCAAGAAGCAAATATATATGTTGTTAATGTGAACTGTGCTGTTTCTTATTAGTATTAGAATTTAAAGGCTTTTTGCTCACCCACACGTTATAAATTGCAGTTTGGGAAATTCTTCTGCATTTAAAAACCATTAGGGACATAATTAGTGAGAGCTTGTCCCAGCAAAGTAAAGACAAACAGTACATAGGCACCTTTCTCAAAGCCACACCAGTTAAAATGAAGACTGACTTGTAATTTCCCTCTTTGTAGCTGGACCATAGTGCTAAAGTGTGTTAACACTGTGCAATCATATTTTACCCCCCAGAAGCCCTGATCTGAATCCAAGCTTCAGGCATTTTTTTTTAATCCACTTAGAAATTGACTTGAACTTTACCTGGAATCCTACAAACACATAATAGTTGGTGAGCCACTCGCCAGTAATAATAATAATAATAATAATTCATTCATTCATTCAATTGTATTTATTGAGTGCTTACTGTGTGCAGAGCACTGTACTGAGTGCTTGGGAAGTACAAGTTGGGAACATATAGAGATGGTCCCTACCCAACAGTGGGCTCACAGTCTAGAAGGGGGAGACAGACAACAAAACATATCAACAAAATAAAATAAATAGAATAAATATGTACAAATAAAATAGAGTAATAAATACGTACAAACATATACAGGTGCTGTGGGGAGGGGAAGGAGGTAAGGTGGGGGGGGGATGGGGAGGGGGAGAGGAAGGAGGGGGCTCAGTCTGGGAAGGCCTCCTGGAGGAGGTGAGCTCTCAGTAGGGCTTTGAAGGGAGGAAGAGAGCTAGCTTGGCGGATGTGGGGAGGGAGGGCATTCTAGGCCGGGGGAGGACGTGGGCCGGGGGTCGACGGCAGGACAGGCAAGAATGAGGCACGGTGAGGAGATTAGTGGCAGAGAAGCGGAGGGTGCGGGCTGGACTGTAGAAGGAGAGAAGGGAGGTGAGGTAGGAGGGGGCAAGGTGATGGAGAGCCTTGAAGCCGAGGGTGAGGAGTTTTTGCCTGGTGCGTAGGTTGATTGGTAGCCACTGGAGATTTTTGAGGAGGGGAGTAACATGCCTAGAGCGTTTCTGCACAAAGACGATCTGGGCAGCGGCGTGAAGTATAGATTGAAGTGGGGAGAGACAGGAGGATGGGAGATTGGAGAGGAGGCTGATGCAGTAATCCAGACAGAATAGGATGAGAGCTTGAATGAGCAGGGTAGCCATTTGGATGGAGAGGAAAGGGCGGATCTTGACAATGTTGCGGAGGTGAGACCAGCAGGTTTGGGTGACGGATTGGATGTGAGGGGTGAACGAGAGAGTGGAGTCGAGGATGACACCAAGGTTGAGGGCTTGTGAGATGGGAAGGATGGTAGTGCTGTCAACAGTGATGGGAAAGTCAGGGAGAGGGCAGGGTTTGGGAGGGAAGACAAGGAGTTCGGTTTTGGACATGTTGAGCTTTAGATGGCGGGCAGACATCCAGATGGAGATGTCCTGAAGGCAGGAGGAGATGTGAGCCTGGAGGGAGGGAGAGAGAGCAGGGGCAGAGATGTAAATTTGGGTGTCATCAGCGTAGAGATGATAGTTGAAGCCGTGGGAGCAAATGAGTTCACCAAGGGAGCGAGTGTAGATCGAGAACAGAAAGGGACCAAGGACTGACCCTTGAGGAACCCTTACAGTAAGGGGATGGGAGGGGTAGGAGGAGCCCGCAAAAGAGACTGAGAATGAATGGCCGGAGAGATAAGAGGAGAACCAGGAGAGGACAGAGTCTGTGAAGCTGTTTGGATAGCGTTTTGAGGAGAAGGGAGTGGTCCACGGTGTCGAAGGCAGCTGAGAGGTCAAGGAGGATTAGGATTGAGTATGAGCCGTTGGATTTGGTAATCAGGAGGTCATTGGTGACCTTTGAGAGGGCAATAATGGCATTAAGTGCTTACTATGTGCAAAGCACTGTTCTAAGTGCTGGGGAGGATACAAGGTGATCAGGTTGTCCCACGGGGGGCTCGCAGTCTTCATCCCCATTTTACAGATGAGGTCACTGAGGCACAGAGAAGTTAAGTGACTTGCCCAGAGTCACACAGCTGACAGTTGTTGGAGCTGGGATTTGAACCCATGACCTCTGACTCCAAAGCCCGGGCTCTTTCCATTGAGCCACGCTGCTAATCAGCTAGTGGTTGGGCTCTTTATGGTACTAGATAAACATTTGGATTTGCGCTGAAGAAAAACAAAATAGTGCTGTTTCACTTAGAGACAGACAGGCGCCTTCAAGGCAGCCTGATTGTAGAAGCAGTGTGGCCTAATGGAAAGAGTATGGGCCTGGGAGTCAGGGGACCTGGGTTTTAATCCTAACTCTGCCATGTGTCTGCTGTGTGACCTTGGGCAAGTCACTTCTCTGTGCCTCAGTTACCTCATCTGTAAAATGGGGATTAAATCCTATTCTCTCCTACTTAGCCTGTGAGCCTCATGTGGGACAGGGAGTATGTCCAACTGATTAAGCTGCCTCCTCTCTGACCTCCCTGCCTCCTGTCTCTCCCCACTCCAGTCCATACGTCACTCTGCTGCATGGATCATTTTTCTACCAAAACATTCAATCCAAGTCTCCCAAATCCTCAAGAACTTCCAGTGGTCGCCTATCCACCTCTGCATCAAACAGAAACTCATTACCTTTGGCTTAATAGCACTCACTCAGTTTGCCCCATTCTATCTTCTCTCTGATTTTCTACTACAGCTCAGCCCACACGCTTGGCTTCTCTAGTGCCAGCTTACTCACTGTGTCCTGATGTCATCCATCTCGCCACAGACCCCTTTCCCATGTTCCATGCTAGAGGGAGGACTTTCACATCCTCCATATACACCAGATCACCACTCTCCCACCTTCAAAGCCTTATTAAGGTCACATTTCGTCCAAGAGGCCTTGCCCGATTAAGCCCTCCTCTTCCCAGCTCCCACTCCCTTCTGCACTGTCTGTATTTGGATCTGTGACCTTAGGGCATTTAATATTTGCCCCACTCTTAATCCCATGGCATTTAGGGATATCTATAAATTATATTTTATAAATTATACTATTGTCTGTCTGCCCTTCTACACAGTAAGCTCATTGGGGGCTTACAGTTCACGTTTCCCCACTCCTCAAGAGGCTTCAGTGGTTGCCCATCTGCTTCTGTGTCAAACGGAAACTCCCTACCTTTGGTTTTAAAGCACTCAATCACCTTACCCCTTCCTACCTCACCTCACTGCTCTCCTACTACAACCAAGCCCACACTTTTTAACTCCTCTAATGCCAACCTACTCACCGTACCTCTATCTCTTCTATATCACTGCCGAGTACTTATTATATGCAGACAGTAAGGACCCTAATAATGACATTTCTTAAGCTCTTGCACTATATGCCAACTTTATTCTGTGGTGCTCCATTTTTTTCAGAACTCATCTTATTTCAGAACTTTTTGCCAAGTGTCATGAAAAACCCTTCTGGATTGATAATATGCTACTTTTTTTTTATTTTGCAAATCTGGTCATCCTAGGATTGTAACCAGAGCATAGCTCATACTTTTCCTCCTTTGTGATTTTATTGTGGAACAATCAAAAAGGTTTTCCTCTGTTAAAAAAAAAAATAACTTCTGCTCAATACATGATAGGCTTCTTGTTCTGCCTTCTGTCAGTAGAGCCCTGAAAGTTTGAAATCTTTTTTCATATGACATTATCTTTGCAGGACATTTTAGGCAAAGATGCACTTTAAACTGGCATGCTGGTAAAAAAAAAAAAAAAAAAGAAAAAAAAATCAATGTAACGGTTGGAAGAAGTAATTCAAAATTCTAAAAAGGAATGATTTTCTCTTGTCAAAATCAAAACAGAAAAAATCTGAATCACAACTGAGATAGTTTATTTCTTCATACATTAGTTGTTCATCCTTTGAATTGTCCATTCAAAAAGTATTGTTAAGACCTGGGCATTCAAGTTGACACTCTTCAGAAGAATAATTCCATGATGTAGTAGCCCAATCCAGAACCCCTTTGCTTCTTGTAAAATTGGAGGACATTTTACAATGATTCTTTTTCACATCTTACCATACAGAAATGAGAATGAAACAAACTGTAAATGAACAATATGAACAATGAACAGTTTTGAGTAAGTGTACTGAAAGATTTTTAAATTCATTTAAATCAATGGGATGGTTTACTGTCCTGAAGTAGCCTATTCCTCTCCAGTTAAGGGAAGAAGCTTAAGGAGAAGTGGGATACCAAGCGAATCCATGATTCTAATCATAGCATGCCTGACAGAAGTTCTCTTTGCAGCTAGAAAACTCCAAGCCATGGCCTATAGTTCCTGGAATGGCAACAGGACACGCTCTTCTTGTACATCAGGGAGAGGTGTTGCCTACATATTAGCTTTTAGTAAGCCAACTGTGGGCAGGAAATGTATTTACCAACTCATTCATTAATTCATTCAATCATATTTATTGAGCGCTTACTGTGCAGAGCACTATACTAAGCGCTTAGGAACTGTGCTTAGTATGGTATGGTGTCTGGCACATAGTAAGTGCTCAATAAATACCATTGATTGATAGTAAGCATAGAGTATCTGTTTTGCCATCAGCTCTCACTTAACCAATACTTCGATGGTTAATGAACACCTCACAAGGCAATTCTGTTTAGTGTAAAAACAACCAGGTCTGAAAGAAATGACAACACGCAATTTTTTTTAATGGTATTTAAGTGCTTAGTATGTGCCAATCACTGAACTAAGCGATGGAGCTAGTCAGGTTGGACACGGTCTATGTCCCATGTGGCGCTCACGGTCAATCCCCATTTTACAGATGAGGTAACTGAGGCACAGAGAAGTGAAGTGACTTCCCCAAGGTCATAGAGCAGGTAAGTGGCAGATTCAGGATTAGAACCCAGGTCCTCTGACTCAGGCCTGTGCTCTTCCCGCTAGCCCATGCTGCTTTTCTATACTAAGCACTTGGGAGAGTACACTACAATAGAGTTGGTAAACATGATCCCTGCCCTCAAGAAGCTTCAGGCTTCTGGTCATCTTCTCAACATTCCTCCTATCCCTGGGTAACCTCGAAAATTTTCTGTACTGATTCTAATCATGTATTTCACATAAAGTTCTAAGATTTAGTGTTCTTTTTGGGTAAGACTAAAAATGTGTAAGGCTCCAAGTATTCTTACAACCTACATCTATTATAAATAATAATTGCAGCATATTACAGTGTAAGTGCTAGTTGTCTAATTTTCCCATCCAATTTAATTTCCAAAGTTTTATAATTTAAAGAATAGAAAGAGCAAGACCTGAATGTTAAATGCCATAACTTGCCAATATCTTGGAAAGTGCAATAAAATTATAGCTCTCGTTTAGAACAAAGAAGTCTTTTCTTTGCTGATAATTAGCATTCACATTCAGCTAGTAATGATCTCCTCCCACAAGTTGCCCTTTTGGTTCTTATGCATGAAGGAAGCTTGGGAGGTGTTTTATTTTGGGGGGATTTATATGGTTAAATTCCATCTCACCTAGACTCACATAAGCAGCAAGCCAGAAAGGTCCTTAAGAAGTTATTTGGCTAAACCCTGCCCTGGGCACTTAAATTAATCATTCACCTAAATCATCCAATATAAAGGTGATTGTCAAACCTATTTTTCCAGTTCTCCAGGGGTAGAGAGCCTTAAAATTCTTCCTTCAAGTTTGTTTAAGACTGTTTCCTCTGTGAAATGGAATGCAACTGGTTTTTCTTAAAGTAGCCCTTTACTTGAGGCTAGGTATTACTTTATTGGCCCTTAAAATGCTCTGGATTATAAACTGCACCTGGGGCTTCGAATGGAAAAAAATAATGGGGAGGTTGCCAGATGAGAGAAGGGGAGGAAACTGAGATTAGATACAAGTCAGCCAATCCAGTGCGTACTGTGTGCAGAGCACTGCACTAAATACTTGGGTGAGTACAATGTAACAGACACATTCCCTGTCTACAATGAGTTTACCGTCTAGTAAGTGCTTAACAAGTACCATAAAAAAGAAGTTAATTTTTAATTTCCAAACAATGGTGCCTCCTGCTATTTACAGTCCTTAACCCATACCATTCACTGAGAAAGAGGAGAAGAGAAATGGGATGATGGAAAAAGAGTGGAGGAGGAGAATGGGTAATAGGAGAATAGTGTGAAAGGAGAACAGGTGATGGATGGAAAAGATCTTTTTTTTTTCCAAATATGGGGACAGAAATGTGCCCAGAGCCACAAGCTTATATATAGCCACACAGTCACATAGGCAGATTTATAATAATAACGGTATTTGTTAAGCACTTATTGTGTGCCAGGCACTGTACTAAGCACTGGGGTGGATACAAGCAAATCAGGCTGGATACAGTCCCTGTCCCGCGTTGGGCTCACAGTCTCACGACCTTGACTCACGGACACTCAGGCCCATGCTCTATCCATTATACCATGTTGTTTGGCCCAAAATACCCATTCAGCTCCAGACAAAATGAGTAAGCAAACAACTGAGGTTTCCTGTCATTCTACATATGTCTCCTCTTGCCTCCAAAAAAAAAATCCCCACTTCAAATGGTAGTAGTCCTCTCTACAACAAGCAAAAGCAACTCACCACTGGCTTTAAGACACTCATTCAGCTCTCTCTCCTTCATTCAATAGTGTTTATTGAACACTTACTGTGTGGAAAGCACTGCACTAAGCACTTGGGAGTGCACAATATAACATCAGACACATTCCCTGTCCATAACAAGCTCACAGTATAGAAATGATGATAGCAGTATTTGTTAAGCCTTTACTATGTGCCAAGCCCTACACTCAGCACCTGGGTAGAGACAAGATAATCCGGTCCGGCACAGTCCCTGTCCCACACAGGGATCGCAGTCTAAGGGAGGGAGAAAAGATGTTTAATCCCCATTTTACAAATGAAGAAACTGAGGCCCCGAGAAGTGAGGTTGCATAACAGGCAAGTAGCAGAGGCATTCTCTTCTACTGCACCCTCACACTCTCTCTCTGTTCCTTTATTTACTGTGTCTCGTTCTTGTTTTTCTTGAAACCATCCCCTTCCTCCTGCTGAGAACTCCCTCTCCCTTCAAATTCAACATACCACAGCTCTCTCCTTTGTAATAGATGTTCTGAAATCACATCTCCTTCAGATTTTCCTCGATTAATTTCTAATCTTCCCTACTGCTTAGCCTGCATGTCTGCACCACCAATTAAATACAACTCTTGTAAGCATTTTTGAACATGTCTTACGTACCCTATTACTAAGGCACCAACTTACGCACATATCCCTTTCACCTTCTTTCTATCTGTAATTCATTTTAGTGTCTGCTTCCCCCAAATAAATTGCAAGCTCCTTGAGGGTAGGGGTCATGTCCACTAATTCTGTCATACTCTTCCAAACATTGAGTACGGTGCTCCAAGTAAGCGCTCTATAAATACTCTCGATTTCATGTTTTAATTATTATTATTATTATTTTAGATTCATCTGTGCAGTTGCTCTTAGATCTGGGTTCTTCCACCATCTCTTTTTACACTGGCCCATAGAATATAAAGCATTTTTAGACAGCTTTTTTTCTATTAAAACGCCAGTCTTAGGGGTGGATTAAATTTAGTAAACCACCCCTTGGCCTTCTCTTTTCAGATGGAATAACGCCAACTCCTTTAACCTTCCTTCTTAGGTCCTATTTTATATCCCTTTTGTGTTACTCTCTTTTCTGAACCTTGACTGATCCCCATGGCTTCTCCACATGTCCCTTAAAATGCAGAAACTAAAACTGGAAACATTAGCGAAGAGCTTCAGAGATGAAACTTTGCTACAAATGGAGAAATATTTTACTTTGGACACAATCTCAATCTTTTAACAAAAGCTAAACTACCATTTACAACTCTTGTTTAAAACTACTTCTCTGTTCTCAAGACTTTCTGTAAAATAACAAATTGTTAGCATGGTGGTAAATACTTAGTTGGAGTAGATTTTCATTGCTTTCTTAAACTTCAGTGGTGTGTAAGCTCCTTGAGGGCAGGAATCATGTCTACCAAATCAGTTGAATGGTTCTCTCCCAAACACTTAGTACAGTGTTCTGCATAGTATGCACCCAATAAATTGATCGAATGCAGCTTTCTTGCTAACACCTTCCTTTTCTCCTTCGAAGGGGTGCGACATCGATTGTGTACAGATGCAGACAGAAGGGGACGCAGAAGTCATATGCCCTCAAAATGTTAAAGAAAACGGTAAGCCTAATTTTTTATTCATTTATGCCCCAAAGCAGTCCGGGACAATTAATTCAAAAGTGCTCAAGGATTCAGGCCTTTTGGCATCTAGTTTCCTGTTTATACCTTGGCCATATGTGTGTCGTTGACCATGTGGTTGTCTCATAGTAGTGGGAAAACTGTTTGTGCTCTGTCACCAAAGTCAAGCTCCACATTAAAAACAAATGATATTTGGGTAAGCAGCAAGTATTCTAATTGAGACAAGAGTGAACTTTCTTGACATTCAGCAGGAGCACCCAAAATCCTGTGTGTCTCATAGTGGCAAGGATTCTGGGTCCCATGATGCTTCGTGACCTGTCAGTTGAACGATGTATGCTCCCTTTTGGCCATTTGCTTGGTTGTTCCAACATCCTCCCGAAAGGGATTCCAAGCCATCCAGCCAGCTGTCAAGGTACCTAAACGCTCATCTGTAAAAGGAAATAGTCATAACATCTTGCAGCACCCTACTACCAGAATCAATCGGATAGTTTCACAGAAACCGGATACCTGAACCTGGTTTCCCATCCTTCACACATTCTGTGCTTCCAGGTCAGGCTGAGTGTATGACTTGGAGTAGGGAAGGGCTTTCCTTCTAAGTACAGCCCTTAGATCCCCTCTCAGGATCGGACCTGGAGAATTTCCAGTACTCTACCAGTCTCGGCTATGGGAGGGAGAGTCAAACAGAGGCCTACCTATTCCGTCCCCTAGCTTGGGCAGTGGCTAGAGAGTGGAAGGCAAGTTGCTACAAATCAAAACTTACCTGTGCTGGGCAGCATTGGCATGGGAAAGGGTTGAGAGTGGAGAATCAAGTTGACTCCTATCTGTAATTCATTTTAGTGTCTGCTTCCCCCAGATAGATTGCAAGCTCCTTGAGGGTAGGGGGCAATGGTTAGCCACTTCCATATTTTTACCAAGAAAACTATGGGTAAACTACCAGTATGATTGCAGGTGGAGGTGGGGCATTCTGGGAGAGAGATGTCCATGTAGTCTCTGTGGGACAGAGATGACTCGACAGCATAAGACAACCCTTAGAGAAACTGGATTTGACATGTGGGAGATTAGAAATATCCATCTGCCAGATCCAGAAAAGCCAGGTTTAGCTTTCGGTTCTCATACACACTTGCCATGTCAGCATCTAGGGCAAGGGCCTGGGAGTCAGAAGGTCATGGGTTCTAATCCTGGCTCCATCACTTGTCTGCTGTGTGACCTTGGGCAAGTCACTTCACTTCTCTGGGCCTCAGTTGCCTCATCTGTAAAATGGGGATTTAAGACTGAGCCCTATGTGGGACAGGGACTGTATCCAACTCTATTTGCATGTATTCACCCCAGGGCTTAGTACAGTGCCTGACACATAGTAAGTGCTTAAATACAGCAATTATTATTATTATGACTATAAGACTTTAAGTTCCTTGGGGGGGCAGGGAACATGTCTCTCAAATCTGTTATATTGTAGTCTCCTGAGTGCTCAGTATAGTGTGCTGCACACAGTGAGTGCTCAATAAATACCATGGATTGCACCGAGGTGGCTACTCTTTGAATCACACTGCTGCTTGATACTCTGCTAGATGCAGCACAATGAGAAGAGTTTGCTTTTTGCAAGTCCTCCTGCTCACTAATAATACTAATACTAATAATAATGATGATAATGATGGCATTTGTTAAGCGCTTAACTATGTACCAGGCACTGTACTAAGTGCTGGGGTGGATACAAGCAAATCGGATTGGACATAGTCCCTGTCCCTCGTGGGGCTCACTATCTCAATCCCCATTTTACAGATGAGATAACTGAGGCCCAGAGAAGTGAAATGACTTGCCCAAGGTCACACAGCAGACAAGTGGTGGAGCCAGGATTAGAACCCATGACCTTCTGACTCCCAGGCCCATGCTCTAGCCACTACACCATACTGCTTCTCCAGCGTTCTGGGGATGGATATGCTGTACTAAGCTTTTGGTAAATTCAGCTGTAAAATTGGCTAAGAAGAACAGTACCATAATTAAAAAAAAACCTACTACCTTTTCTGTAGCTCGAAGAGAATTTTCATTTTCACTAAGCAGAGGTTAATACCATCAGCTGTTGATGCGTTGCCTGGAACAGAAGACTCACAGAATTGCATAGAGTAATGAGATTCATAATGGCACAGGTTTTCTGGAGGCAGAAAATGGAATGGCTTAAAAAAACGGAATGTAAAGGTAGAAAAATCACACAAGGTTTAATTGGAGAAGGTCATTATTTCCAGGCCTGTTACAATCAATTTTATGTTACAATACTTTAAAAATGAGGAGTTCTATGTAGATTTGTTTATCTGAACCATGAACTGTTCTCATAATTCTGATTGAAATTTGTGGGAGCCCAGGGCTTTAATGATACTACAGAGTGGGGAAAAACTCCCTTGATTTTATATACCCGGATTCACAGATTCAAGTTGCACATTTTTTTTTTTTAACCATGAAAGATTTTGTGTGCCTGCAGGATAGTTTGCTGAGACCCATCTAAGTGTATCCAGAACCATTCCTCCCTATTTTCCCTCTCCCAGCTGCCATGCACCATGTGTCTTTCTGGACTGCCAGGAGCAGTTTTCTTCCCCACCCACCATGCTCCAGGTGGCTTTTCCGGCTGCCTTGGCTTCTACTATTGTAGCTATGGAAAAGCTGAATGCACTGGGATTCAACCAAACTGAGCAGGGGGTGGGGGAGAGAACCAGCCACGTCTCAGCTTCTAACTGTAAATGATGTACTCGAGCCACACTGTGGGTGTTTAACTTTGTGTGGGTGTGTGCCTTGTGGATACGTGCAAGGCAGCGGCTCTGCAGAAGGACCCTAACTGGATTTCTGAAATGATTTAATCATTCATTCGTAGTAATTGATTTACTCTCCGAGTACTCATTGAAAAAGCAGCCCCATTAACTATGCAGAAAAATCTGGTTTGGCAAAACTATTCAGAATGGAGGCAGTAGATTTCAGTGTGGGATTTGGATAAAATTGTCTAGAGAAGAATACATGAACAGTAGACTCTCAACTTCATATACTCCTGGGGGGAAAAAAGACCTTTAGAGGAAAAGACAATTTTGAGTGAATTTTCAAGTAGTGGAAATCCTAGTCGATCAATAGAACCCCTTGAGTGTCCACAGGGAGCAAAGCACTGTGGGTTTGCAGAAGAAGAACAACAAAGCCTGAACCCTGACCTTATGAAGGTAAGTCAAAATTCCAGGATCTGTCAGGTTCTCAAGTCTGTTACCTTCAGAAACAAAAATGTCTTGCATTCAGTGACAGAGTCTTCTGCTTTGAGTACCTAAAGTTCAGGTAAAAGTACCTGGCTGTTCTCATTGATTCCTTCTATTGATATTTTCAAGAGGATATGGACACATGATGTTGTCCTCCATAGGGTAGACTGGGATCCTTCCTCTTGCCTACCTGCTCACTTGGGTGAAAGCAAAGAAATAATAAATGAGAGGATTTGAGTTTTATCACCAAGACTTTGATACATTTTAAACATTGACAGTTGATTGTAATCGAGTTGATTACAGTTGCAAAGAATATTTACCCAACAGTGGATCTCACCAAAATTCAAGTTGAAAGTACAGCTGCTTTCCTTAGGTGACATCTACATGGTCACCTGTGAGATCTTTCTGATTCCCTCACCCTTACCTGTTGATCAAAATAATTGTTGGTAGCATTTGTGAGGAGCCACTGTTTCTGGCCAAGGAGACTTCCAGAAACATCAGGAATTTGGAAGTATTGGAAAGCAGCTGAGCTGAATTGGGAATGGGAGTAGAATCTCAGGGTAATTCATTTAGCACTGTCAAAATGGAGAGCAGAGAGGCTAGCAGTAGTAGATGATGGAAGGTAGTTGTCTTTTTTTTTTTGGTATTTATCAACTGCTTATTGTGTGCCAGGCACTGTACTAAACTCTGGGGTAGATACAAGACTGTTGGGCTGGACACAGTGCCTATCCAACATAGTGCTCACAGTCTTAATCCCCATTGTACAGATGAGGTAACTGAGGCACAGAGAAGTAAAGTGCCTTGCCCAAGGTCACACACAGCAGGTAAGTGGTGGAGCTGGTATTACAACCCAGGTCCTTCTGATCATCATCATCAATTGTATTTATTGAGCGCTTACTATGTGCAGAGCACTGTACTAAGCGCTTGGGAAGTACAAATTGGCAACACATAGAGACAGTCCCCACCCAACAGTGGGCTCACAGTCCAAAAGGGGGAGACAGAGAACAAAACCAAACATACTAACAAAATAAAATAAATAGAATAGATATGTACAAGTAAAATAAATAGAGTAATAAATATGTACAAACATATATACAGGTGCTGTGGGGAAGGGAAGGAGGTAAGATGGGGGGATGGAGAGGGGGACGAGGGGGATAGGAAGGAAGGGGCTCAGTCTGGGAAGGCCTCCTGGAAGAGATGAGCTCTCAGCAGGGCCTTGAAGGGAGGAAGAGAGCTAGCTTGGTGGATGGGCAGAGGGAGGGCATTCCAGGCCCGGGGGATGATGTGCACCGGGGGTCGATGGCGGGACAGGCGAGAACGAGGTACGGTGAGGAGATTAGCGGCGGAGGGTGCGGGCTGGGCTGTAGTAGAAGGAGAGAAGGGAGGTGAGGTAGGAGGGGGCGAGGTGATGGAGAGCCTTGAAGCCCAGGGTGAGGAGTTTCTGCCTGATGCGCAGATTGATTGGTAGCCACTGGAGATTTTTGAGGAGGGGAGTAATATGCCCAGAGCGTTTCTGGACAAAGATAATCCGGGCAGCAGCATGAAGTATGGATTGAAGTGGAGAGAGACACGAGGATTCCCAGGTTCGTGCTCAATCCAGCAGACCGTGTTGCTTCTCAGCCAGTTATGCATTTATGTAAAAATTAGGCAGTCCAGACAATATTGTCTTCATTTGTTGAATGTAGTAGTCCATGATCCATTGCCTTTGGAATAAAAGCATCATTTGTTTTAGTTGCATCACTAGTAAGTGATATTGAAAAATTTTAATATCTGCTTCATGAAAGTCTTCCAAATTAGTTGTTCTAAACATCCTTCCACTCTTCCATCTTCAAAGCATGAGACAAAAGGCAGTATTGTTCGATAAAGCAAAACTAAAACAGTTATCATTATCGTCAATAATAATAATGCATTTTTGAGTGCTTACTATGTGCCACACACTGTACTAAGTGCTGGGGTAGATACAAGATCATCAGGTCCCATATGGGGCTCACAGCCCTAAATAGGAGGGAGCACTGATTTTGAATCCCCACTTGGCAGATGAGAGAACTGAATCACAGAGAAGTGAAGTAACTTGACCAAGGTCACACAGCAGACTAGTGGCAGAGCTGGGATTAGAACCCAAGTCCTCTGACTCACAGGTCTGCCCTCTTTCCACTAGGCAACACTGCCTTCTCAATTTCCCCAAGGCCTGATCATATGGTCAGTAATATTCCTCCATAAGAAGTAAGTTAAGACTTTCAAGGCAGGAGGGAAATACTATTTTGAAATGTGCACAGAGAAGGGAGGGAGGGTTTTAACATAATTAAGGAGTACCTATTGTATGTTGCACTTGGAAAAGTGCAATAGAAGTTAGAGACTCAGTCTCAAGTATTCACCTACCTTCTTTCTCCCCTCCCTTTGCTTTTTTTTCTTTCCCTCTTTATTCTCCTGCTTTTTATTTCTAGACTTAATTCTTCTATGACCTTGGACAATAGCCCCTCTCCTGTTTTGAGGTTGCAAAAAAAAATGGGGCAAAATTATGCAAGCACAGACAGTGTTTCAGCATGATAACTCATTTTTGATTTTTCAAGATGGTAACTTCCTCCTCATGAGTGAAAATAATCTAACATAGTACCTAACTGGGACATTATGCCAGCCTACTACAAAACATATTAGTCCTTCTGCTTCTATTTATTTTATTACTAGGTATTTTAAACTTAAACTGGGCCAGCATCCAAGAAAGCAAATACAGGTGAATATGAAAATATAAAATATAAACAAAGTAAAAATCATTTTAGACTTACTTTACCTGACCTTTAGAGCTCTGATTTATTGTTTTGGTAGCTTGAAAAAAAAAATTGTGATTCACAATTCCCAGCTGACAGATCTCTTATAACCCCATGGCTTCTTAGGATCCTTAAATAAGATGTTCATTCATTCAGTCGTATTTATTGAGTACTTACTGTGTGCAGAGCACTGTACTAAGCACTCGAGAGTACAAAACAACAATAAACGGAAGCATTTCCTGTCCACAGTGAGCTTACAGTGTAGAGGGGGCAAAGAGAGCTAATAGCCAAAGTAAAAACTGTTCCGAGATTCCCTATTAACCGACTTTGCACAACAATCTTTTTTTGGGTGTCGATTGTATCTTTGATCAGCCTATTTTGATTTAAAGTGGGCAGCAGTGGTGATAAAGCAAACATTTACTTGGGTGTGTGTCCCTGTTCTGGGCAATATGGGAAAAGAAGCATGTCCTTAAGTATCTTTCAATCTTATTAACATCATAGTAAAATGAAGTACACGTTTTGCTTAATTGCCTCATTTAGGGCCATAAAACTCAGATCTGGGTGTGCAAATGAACAAATCGTTACAGATTTATTGTATCTACCCCAGCAGTTAGAAAAATGCATGACACATGCAGAAGAGAAATGGCTTTGGGATCATTTAATGATGTGTGCGTGGGGGGTGGGGGTGGAGGGTGGATACTAATGCTCAAGCCTACTTCATTAACAAAATTAAATCCATCAGGTCCGACCTCCCCAAAGTCTCTTCCCCCCTTTCTCCATCCCCCCGGCTCTCAACACTCTCTGCTACTCTCCCATCCTTCCCAGCGGTATCCTCAGAGGAACTCTCCTCCCTCCTCTCAAGTGCTACTCCGGCCACCTGTGCTTCTGACCCCATTCCCTCTCATCTTATGAAATCTCTCGCTCCATCCCTTCTCCCCTCCTTAACTTCCATCTTCAACTGCTCACTCTCCACTGGTTCCTTCCCCTCTGCCTTCAAACATGCCCATGTCTCTCCCATCCTAAAAAAACCCTCTCTTGACCCCACCTCACCTTCTAGTTATCGTCCCATATCCCTCCTACCATTCCTTTCCAAACTCCTTGAACGAGTTGTCTACACGCGCTGCCTAGAATTCCTCAACAACAACTCTCTCCTCGACCCCCTCCAGTCTGGCTTCCGTCCCCTTCATTCCACGGAAACTGCCCTCTCAAAGGTCACCAATGACCTCCTGCTTGCCAAATCCAATGGCTCATACTCTGTCCTAATCCTCCTCGACCTCTCAGCTGCCTTTGACACTGTGGACCACCCCCTTCTCCTCAACATGCTATCTGACCTTGGCTTCACAGACTCCGTCCTCTCCTGGTTCTCCTCTTATCTCTCCGGTCATTCTTTCTCAGTCTCTTTTGCAGGCTCCTCCTCCCCCTCCCATCCTCTTACTGTGGGGGTTCCCCAAGGTTCAGTGCTTGGTCCCCTTCTGTTCTCAATCTACACCCACTCCCTTGGTGACCTCATTCGCTCCCACGGCTTCAACTATCATCTCTACGCTGATGACACCCAGATCTACATCTCTGCCCCTGCTCTCTCCCCCTCCCTCCAGGCTCGCATCTCCTCCTGCCTTCAGGACATCTCCATCTGGATGTCCGCCCGCCACCTAAAGCTCAACATGTCGAAGACTGAGCTCCTTGTCTTCCCTCCCAAACCTTGTCCTCTCCCTGACTTTCCCATCTCTGTTGACGGCACTACCATCCTTCCCGTCTCACAAGCCCGCAACCTTGGTGTCATCCTCGACTCCGCTCTCTCATTCACCCCTCACATCCAAGCCGTCACCAAAACCTGCCGGTCTCAGCTCCGCAACATTGCCAAGATCCGCCCTTTCCTCTCCATCCAAACTGCTACCCTGCTCATTCAAGCTCTCATCCTATCCCGTCTGGACTACTGCACCAGCCTTCTCTCTGATCTCCCATCCTCGTGTCTCTCTCCACTTCAGTCCATACTTCATGCTGCTGCCCGGATTATCTTTGTCCAGAAACGCTCTGGGCATATTACTCCCCTCCTCAAAAATCTCCAGTGGCTACCAATCAATCTGCGCATCAGGCAGAAACTCCTCACCCTGGGCTTCAAGGCTCTCCATCACCTCGCCCCCTCCTACCTCACCTCCCTTCTCTCCTTCTACTGCCCAGCCCGCAACCTCCGCTCCTCCACCGCTAATCTCCTCACTGTACCTCGTTCTCGCCTGTCCCGCCGTCGACCCCCGGCCCACGTCACCCCCCTGGCCTGGAATGCCCTCCCTCTGCCCCTCCGCCAAGCTAGCTCTCTTCCTCCCTTCAAGGCCCTGCTGAGAGCTCACCTCCTCCAGGAGGCCTTCCCAGACTGAGCCCCTTCCTTCCTCTCCCCCTCCTCCCCCTCTCCATCCCCCCATCTTACCTCCTTCCCTTCCCTACAGCACCTGTATATATGTATATATGGTTGTACATATTTATTACTCTATTTATTTTATTTGTACATTTCTATCCTATTTATTTTATTTTGTTGGTATGTTTGGTTCTGTTCTCTGTCTCCCCCTTTTAGACTGTGAGCCCACTGTTGGGTAGGGACTGTCTCTATGTGTTGCCAATTTGTACTTCCCAAGCGCTTAGTACAGTGCTCTGCACATAGTAAACGCTCAATAAATACGATTGATTGATTGATTGATTGATTTAGTCAAAATGAATAGTATAGAGAATTGTTGTTTTCAAATGTGAAAACAAAGATTCATTAATTGGCATAACTCTAAGCACATCTAGCCACACACTGAGTTCAAGAATGGCATTAATGCTAATCTTCTCATTGTCTCTTCTGTGAATTCATATCTGTGTCTGAGCTTTGAAACAGTGTATTTCCCTTGGTTTTATCCTGCGTCTGCCTATTTAAACTGCAAACCCACAGGGTAAGGATTGTGTATAGCTCTCCACATTGGTGGTCATCCAGCATGTTATCGATTCTTAGCCTTGTATTGTTTTATTAGCAACAATAAACATAACTCAGTTTGTTACTATCTCCCTCCCAAAAGCCTAGGATTTCCTTCTTTAATTATTTACTGCTGAAAAGGAACTGACACCAAGAACCACTCTTGTTTAAAAACATGTTCTATATTCCTAAAAACAGTTGGCTGCTTAGTGGGTAATGAAGCAGGCAAGGGAATAAAGGGGCCTGAATAGAGTGCCCATAATGATAACTGTGCTATTTGTTAGGTGCTTACTTTGTGCCAGGCACTGTACTAAGCGCTGGGATGGATACAAGCAAATCTCTTGGCTCATAGTCTGTCTCCATTTTACAGACGAGATAACTGAGGCACAGAGAAGTGAAGTGACTTGCCCAAGGTCACACAGCAGACAATTGTCGGAGCTGGGATTAGAACCCATGACCTCTGACTCCCAGGCCCATGCTCTATCCACTACGCCATGCTCATCCTCTCAGAAGTCATTCTGCAGATTTCTTTTAACCATCAGAGGAAAGCCAAATTATATGTAGAGCCAGTTTCAAACATTCAGTCACTTTGAAGGGGAGAAAACTGGTCTCCTCCACCTTCTCCCCAACCTGCTCCATTCTGCATGATAACATTCCATTGCCCCCAACCTACATGTGTGAGGATGGAAGGCAGAACAAATATTTTAACAACTCAGTGAAGTGCAATCTGAAACGATGCCACATAGCAATGGGCTGCTCATTGATGCATTCATTCAATCCTATTTATTCAGCACTTATTGTGTGCAAAACACTGTACTAAGCACTTGGGAGACCCAGAAGAGTTGGTGGCTGATATAGCTCTTAATCTATCATTCTCTTGCTGTTTTTTTTGCCATGCATGCAAAAGATTGGATTATTTAAACCTAATTAATCAAATGCAGTTATTAGGCATTTCTTCACTGTGGGCATTCTCTGAAAGTCCAGCAAAGGTCATCTTTGATGGTAATGAAGTATATAAGGTTCTCCAAATTCAGATAGATTTTTTTTGGTACAAATGTGTGGTTTCAGAACAGATTGAAAAGGGATAGCTTGAAGAAAAATTGTCAACCCAAGTGATTCTTTGCTATGTTCAGTCAGTTAAATCTATTGATTTCATAGGCTCTACTCTTAGGGCAAGCATTTTGAATAACATTGGGGATATTTCAGTTCAATGTACTTATGGGTGACTACAGAACTGAAAAGAAAGTGTCCAGTCTGGCAAAATATAAAGTCTTTGTCATGGATTGCATACTGTCTTGAAATACTTGTGCAGCTGACCAGTCACTAATCCTACTTGGAAGTCTGATCATTACTGTAATGAAGCCATTTTTTTTTTATAGGGATACATTGACTGGCATCCATTATGGTGAAGCTGTATTTACCATCTCTCCATTTGTTTTGACCTCATTACTATTTTGAGGCTGAATTTGTGTTTCATAGATTAGTTTTTTGATGAGGAACAAGTTGTGTATGTTCTGTGCCTCAGAAGGTGGAGAGCCATTGAAATTATTCCACTTACTTAGGCACAGCATGCATCACCAGGCCTTGCATGGTTTCCCTTAATGACTCATTACCCTCAAGAAGGCACACCTGGTACAAATGGAGATTAAACCCCTTCAGGAAACTCTCAAAGGTTTTGGTGCTGCATGGAACAGCCTCCTGAGGAGAACAGAGGGGTTAGAAATTTCTGAAAAGGGAGGGCCAGAAGGAGTCTAGTGTCTGACTCCTAGTTTGGAAAATGGAGAAGGAGGCCAGATGAGCTTATAGACTCCCAGCCCAAGAATGAAAGGACCTGCATTCATATAAGGAGGAACAACTCTACATCTTGTACATATTTGAATGGTAATCAAGCTTTGGTAGTTGATAGATTAATGATTGACTATAAGCTCACTGTGGGCAGGGAATTTCTGTTTATTGTTAGATTGTACTCTCAAGCGCTTACAGAGCTCTGGACACAGAAAGCGCTCAGTAAATTCGACTGACTGACTAGAATTAAACACACACACTTGTAGTTGTCCTCTGAAGATGGTGCTACCAACGGTGAATTTTCTCCCAAGGGAACAGGTGGGACTGGGCATGATTGACAGTTCCACCCCTATATGCAGGTAAAGAGGGTTCTTTGTAGTGCTATCATTGAGGAGGCTTAGAACGGAGTAGAGGCTGTTGGATTTGGCAAGAAGGAAATCACTGGTGACAGAAACTGTGGAGTGAAGGGGGCAGAAGCCAGATTAGAGGGAGTTGAGGAGAGTAACTAGAGATGGCGGGTGTAGACAACTCGCTAAAGGAGTTTGGAGAGGAATGGTAGGAGTCAGAAGGAAGTGGGTGCTAATCCTGGCTCTGCCACTTATCTGCTTTGTGACCTTGGGCAAGTCACTTGATTTCTCTGTACCTGTTACCTCATCTGTAAAATGAGGGGATTGGGACTGTGAGCCCCCTGTGGGACAGGGACTGTGTCCAACCTGATTTGCTTGTATCCACCCTGGTGCTTAGTACAGCACCTGGCACATAATAAGTGCTTAACAAATGCCACAATTATTATTATATCGAAGTCCTCAAGAATCAATGGAGGGATGGAGAAAGAGAGAAGGAATGTGAGAAAGGGATTGAAATTGTTCAAAAAGTTGGAGGTCTGACCTAGGGTGGTGGTGGTAGATGATCACAACTAGGTTCTGGAGTGGTTGGAAGAGGCAGATTATGTTGGCTTCAAAGGAAGGAAAAGAGAGGGATGGGAGAGAGGTGGAATGGTGTGAGAGCATCACTGGAGAACTAGAAGGAAGCCCACTCCTCCTCCTTTCCAAGTGAGTCTTGGGGCGGTGGGGGAGGTGAAGAAAGAGCAGCAGGGGAGGCGGTGTCATCTGGGGAGAGGCAGGTTTCATTGATGGCTAGGCGGAGCAGTGACAGATCAGAAACAGGTCAAGGATGAAGGGAACCTTCCTCATGATGGAGTGGGGGTTCCACAGGCTGCACTTGGCTGAGGCTGTAGGGAAAGGGGGTCCTAGGGGAGGGGACAGAGCGAGGGATGGGGAGGGGTTCAATGAGAGTGAGCTGATGGGGGTTGGGAAGAGAGATGAGGGCTGGTGCTGGGATGGGGAAGCTGTTGGGTGGAGGGGGAAGAGAGGGGGTGCTGGGAAAGGAAGACAGGGGTGGGATGATTGGAGGGAGGAAATTGAGGGGACATGATGGGATCAGAGAAGTTAATTTACTACCACCCTTACTCCTCTCCCAAAGCCCTTAATGGGGCATTCATTCATTCAATTGTATTGAGCGCTTACTGGGGGGCAGCGATCGATAACATTCAATGTAAATAACAAACCAGTTTGTCTCTTTATAAAGCCCATAACCCCCTTGTTCAAAAGATAAATCTTAATTTGCCATCTTTATTTTTTGAAAAATGAAAATATAATTAGCATGGAAAATTTATTTCAGCTATCATTGGGCATGTATTTTTTTTTTATTATTTTCCAGTTAGGGTTCAGTGGTATCTGCATATGTTGTTCTGATGTGGGTCACAATAAAAAAAAAAGCCCAAAGTTCCACTTGCGTGCATAGGGTTTTTGACAGTGTCGATCAATGCCACCTGGGTAGTTCCAGATGGTTTGATGTGTTCTGCAGTGGCAGAATCCTAGCTAGCTCTTAGTAGAATTGCGGTTGGGGAAAAAAAGTCAACTATTTGAAGAAAATGTCTATTTAGCATGGTGATTATCCATCCCATCTCATTTGGCTGCCCAGAGGGTATTAGTTTGCAGGATTGGAGAGGGTACAGAGCCTTCCTTCTGTTAAGCCATCTTTTCTGTTGTTTCACATTGGGGTTAGGATGACCACTTTGGTTACTCCCATACATCAGACAAGGAGGTGTGCGAGATGTGACACGTGTTACACCAGGCACATAGTGTAATGTGTTGCATAACAGGTGTCATTTTGCAGAAATATGCATAGTTGACATGATCCTAGGGGGTTTCTCCACTTGCTCCAAAGCTGTTCATCTCCCCTCCCAGGTCAGTGGGAAGTCTGGCTCAGCAGCAGAATGACAGAACTTGGCAGCAGGAGTGGTGGTGGAGGGGGCCTCGGTGCCGGAAATTGAAAAGTGGACATAAAAGCACCCAGTGCCATATCGGGATGAGACAGGGGAGGTGGTCTGGCATAAAACCAGAATACTGGTCACCCCGGTGGAAGAGGAGTGTGGGCTTCGTTCCTTCTGGTGTGGATCAACAATTATTTGTTGAGCTCACTTCTTTGTGTATTGCATTGTCCTATGTGGTAGGGAATCAATGGTGAAGTTATAAATTCATTGTCACTCCCTGTCTAGCAGGAGTTTGCGATCCGAGAAGGTGGAGACATTGCAGAGAGATAACATTCAGTTCACAAAATGTTGAAAAAAACCCCAAGATTAAAGAATATTAAAACTAACCAGGATGAACAGATCAAGAAAGCAGGAGAGGCTGTTTCAGACAAAATGGGAAACTCCTGCCTAAGAACTGTTTTCTCATTTTGATATTCGAAGCAACAATTGTTCTCTGCTTGCTCCTGCAACTGTGGTGGGGGTGATTGGAGGTGAAAAATCATTGTTCATTGATTTTTTTTTTTGTATGGTATTTATTAAGCATTTACTATGTGCCAGGCACTGTACTAAGTGCTGGGATAGATATAAGATAATCACATGAGGTAACTGAGGCATAGAAAAGTTAAGCACTTTTCTAGGCACTGGGGTAGATACAAGTTAATCAGGTTGAACACAGTTCCTGTCCCACATGAGGCTCACAGTCTGAGTAGGATTGAATTCCCATTGTACAGATGAGGTAACTGAGTCACAGAGAAGTTAAATGACTTACCCGAGGTCACACAGCAGACAAGTGCCAGGACAGATTAGAACCCAGGTCCTGTGACTACCAGGCCCGTGCTCTTTCCCCTAGGCCACACTGCTTCTATGGAGAAAGTCAAAGAGCTTCTAGGAGGCATGCAATTTGATATTATCCACACCAGTGCATCTGAGCAATCATCTGAAGGTGGGGGCCAGTTGCTCCATCACACCAGGGTAAATCAGGTCCTGTGAGGGTGAAAGATGTTGCCAGAGCATGGAACTGTACCATAGAGCTAGGGATGTCTGTTCATTTGAGTGTGGAATAAAACCATGGAGTTTACTTCTCAGTGAAGTTAAATCTGGGCAAGGCTGTTGGCACCCAGCCTTACCCTTCAAGATCCAGTTTCATTCTGGTATTTAAGGAAAAAGAGAAGAAAAGGGAAAGATACTGAAGATTGGCCAGTTAAATTTGATCTGGGAATGGTTCCTGCATTACTCAGCTGGCAGGACTTTCCAATATGAGAATGACCTCATTTGATGAGGACAAAACACCATATTCTTTCCAGTTATCACTTGTCACAATTATTGAAGCTGAATTGTTCTTACCTTTCAAGTTTTCCTAGAAATTATCCAGTCCGTGGTGAGAGAGAGATAGATAATGATTAATTCAGCATCAGTGATGGTGGCTCAGTACTTTTACTTCCATATAGGAAATTGCACTGGGATTGCGGACAATTATTGCCCCAAAGGTACTGTAACTTCAGGTAAGGATGATGAAATATGTTTTCCACTGTGCTGTCCTTAAAGAGAAAAAATAATCTACAAGCAGTGCATGAAACATGTACACTAAATATTCCTCCTAAACTCTCAGTCTTGGGATTTAAATTTGAAGAGCTCTCTCAGCATCTAAAATATTATACTCCTAAGATCTCATCTTTCTATTTGAAAAGCATAGGGAGCTGTGCATAAACAAAGAGGGAGCTACTCTTCCTTCCCCTTCCTCCTCCAGCCTCCCTCCACACAAATAAAATTTTGGGCAGCCTTCAACTTTCCAAATCTTCTCAACCTGAGTCCTAGTCTGCTAGGCATAGAGAGGACCATACTCATATGTTGTTCTCCAGGTCTTGGGGGTCTGTCTTTATGGGTCAGAAAACTTACTGAGGATCTGAGATGAGGTTCTCCTGGTGCAATTGCTCTCCACTTCTTAAACCAGGTTGTTATTAGGAGCTAAGCGAGTTAGGAGCCAAGTGAGATGTGTTGGTGCTACTGCAAATGTGATCTGATGTAAGCAGTGTGGACTATTGGAAAGAGCACAGGTCTGGGAGTCAGAGGACCTGGGTTCTAATCTCATTTCTGACACTTTTCTGCTGTGTGACCTTGGGCAAGTCACTTCTCTGGGCCTCAGTTCCCTCATCTACAAAATGGGGGTTGAATACCTGTTCTCTGCCCTACTTAAATTGTCAGCCCCATGTAGAATCTGATTATCTTGTATCTACAGCAACACTTAGTACAGTGCTAGGCATATAGCACTTAACAAAACCCACTATTATTATTATATGATGATTATTATTATTTAGAGCAGACTTGTTGGGAAGGAGGGAAGAACCATGGCTTTGATGAATAGTTAGCGGTGCATAACCTGCTCTCTAGAACAGGATTTTAAAGAATTCTGAAGTATACAAAATGCTTACAAGCCATATTTTTCCCTCTTACTCTTAGTTACATAACTGATGGTGGCAGCCTCCAAAGTTCCTAATAGGGGTGACGTCTTTACAGTGATTATTCACCCCTCACATTCAAGCCGTCACCAAAACCTGCCGGTCTCAGCTCCGCAACATTGCCAAGATCCGCCCTTTCCTCCCCATCCAAACCACTACCCTGCTTGTTCAAGCTCTCATCCTATCCCGTCTGGACTACTGCATCAGCCTTCTCTCTGATCTCCCATCCTCGTGTCTCTCCCCGCTTCAATCCATACTTCATGCTGCTGCCCAGATTGTCTTTGTCCAAAAACGCTTTGGGCATGTTACTCCCCTCCTCAAAAATCTCCAGTGGCTACCAATCAATCTGTGCATCAGGCAGAAACTCCTCACCCTGGGCTTCAAGGCTCTCCACCACCTCGCCCCCTCCTACCTCACCTCCCTTCTCTCCTTCTACAGCCCAGCCCGCACCCTCCGCTTCTCTGCTGCTAATCTCCTCACCGTCCCTCGTTCTTGCCCGTCCCACCGTCAACCCCCGGCCCACATCATCCCCCTGGCCTGGAATGCCCTCCCTCTGGCCATCCGCCAAGCTAGCTCTCTTCCTCCCTTCAAGGCCCTACTGAGAGCTCACCTCCTCCAGGTGGGCTTCCCAGACTGAGCCCCCTTCTTCCTCTCCCCCTCGTCCCCCTCTCCATCCCCCCGTTTACCTCCTTCCCTTCCCCACAGCACCTGTATATATGTATATATGTTTGTACATATTTATTACTCTATTTTACTTGTACATATCTATTCTATTTATTTTATTTTGTTAATATGTTTGGTTTTGTTGTCTCCCCCTTCTAGACTGTGAGCCCACTGTTGGGTAGGGACTGTCTCTATATGTTGCCAACTTGTACTTCCCAAGCGCTTAGTACAGTGCTCTGCACACAGTAAGCGCTCAATAAATACGATTGATTGTAGAAGATACTAGTAATATCCGGATTATGCGTGTTTATTAAACTGACAAGAGAGTGGAAATAAATGAAATCCATCAGTCATCCTAATCCTCACTTTTACCATTAGTTTTGATCTCTCTGAACACACTGTTACAGTTTCTGAATCTAAGTGATTTTTAACTATTACTTCCATTTCCTTTCACTTCCTATTAGAGAACGCAATTACACCCAGCAAAATGGCCAGTGAAGATGCATCAGGATGAAGACTGAGGGAAGGGGGAGGAAATTCGGGACAGGGATCATCCACAAACTGGATATTCAGTTGCTGGACTCTAACAAATTTAGAAGTTTCTCAATCGTCCCAAATATCATTTTCAGGAAGATGCATTTCTGTCTTCTGAAAAGTACATAAAAGCCTTGAGGTAGTCCCTCTCTACATCTGAATGCCTTTCCTGAGGTTTCATTTGGGTGAGTTTAGGGAAAGGCCTGGGATGAGTGGAAAGAGTGGGTGTGGAATAGGAAAGAATCCAGTAATTTAGATTATAGTCAGTAGAGCCAGTATTTATCTTTTCCATTTATGGAGGCCTGGCCACTAAAGCATTAGACACAAGTCAGGAGTAGTTACCGACCGTGGCAACTGTGAAAGCCTGTAAAAGATGCAAACATGCATCTTTGCAGCTGATTTGGAGGCAGCAACTTGAGCCAACTGCCACCTGGGTCCTTGAGGAAGCCCCTATTTTAGAGGCTTCACACTTTCACCTCTAGTTCTGGAGTGGGGAATCTCTCTAAGTATATACTAATCCTTTGCTAAGTAAGCATACTAAGCTCCAAGCTGCTACCTTCTTCTAGTCCCTGAAAGACCTAGTTTCCTGGCTTTTGGCAGATTATCATTCTTCCTGCCATTACTGCAGAAAAAGGAAGATGCCAGTAATCAAATGGAAACCCGAATGACTGCAGACCATCTGGGCAATGCCCTGAGCTTATATAAATCATAGACTCAACTTCCACTATTTAAAGCAGCAGGGATGTAAACCGGTTTTCAGAAACTCACGTGCATGTGTTGAAAGGGCTGGTGGGAGAGAACTGGCCTGGAGAATTGGGGGGCATGGTGACAAAGAGGTGGGGAGAGACCTGCTGTGGCAGCAGGGCATAGTGGACAGAGCACGGGCCTGGGAGTCAGAAGGTCATGGTTCTAATTCTAGCTCCGCCAGTTGTCTGCTGGGTGACCTTGGGCAAGGCACTTTACTTCTCTGGGCCTCAGTTACCTCATCTGTAAAATAGGGATTGAGACTGTGAGCCCCTCATGGGTCAGGGACTGAGTCCAACCCGATATGCTTGTATCCAGCCCAGTGCTTAGTACAGTGTCTGGAACATAGTAAGGACTTAACAAATACCACAATTATTATTAGGTGGGGAGATTGTCCCAGCCGAAATCTTTACAGCTGGGGTTTTCACTAACCCTCCATCCCTCTACCCTTATGTTTCCCAGGCTAGCTCTGCCTGGCTTCCTTTCCTAACACCTCCACCATCACCATAATTACTACTACTAATTGTGGTATTTAAGCACTTACTATGATCCAGGCACTGTTCTAAGCACTGGGGTGGATATGAGCAAAATGGGTTGGACACAGTCTCTGACCCACATGGGGCTCACCATCTTAATCCCCATTTTACAGATGAGGTAACTGAGGCACAGATTAGGTAAGTGATTTGCCCAGAAAGTCATACAGCAGGCTGGTGGCAGAGCCGGGATTAGAACCCAGGTTCTCTGACTCCCAGGCCCATGCTTTTTCCACCTGGCCATGCTGCCTCTGAAGGAGCTGTTAATATTTCTTCAGAAAGGAGCTGAGACTCTGGAGGGCAGAATCAGGTTAAACATTTCTGGTCCACGCAGAGACTCTACCTCCATCTCGTGTAGCATCAAATTCAGTTATCCTGATTTCACTGAGGGAGAATGGGCTGCCCTAAGTCTGGGTGGAGATGCTTAGGCATAGTACAAGGGCATTCTGCTATTAAGACAACTTCATCATCATCATCAATCATATTTATTGAGCGCTTACTGTGTGTAGAGCACTGTACTAAGTGCTTGGGAAGTACAAGTTGGCAACACATAGAGACAGTCCCTACCCAACAGTGGGCTCACAGTCTAAAAGGGGGAGACAGAGAACAAAACCAAACATACTAACAAAATAAAATAAATAGAATAGATATGTACAAGTAAAATAAATAAATAAATAGAGTAATAAATATGTACAAACATATACAGGTGGTGTGGGGAAGGGAAGGAGGTAAGATGGGGGGATGAAGAGGGGGGATAATGATAATGGCATTTATTAAGCGCTTACTATGTGCAAAGCACTGTTCTAAGCACTGGGGAGGTTCCAAGGTGATCAGGTTGTCCCATGGGGGGCTCACAGTCTTCATCCCCATTTTCCAGATGAGGTCACTGAGGCCCAGAGAAGTGAAGTGACTTGCCCAAAGTCACACAGCTGACGATTGGCAGAGCTGGGATTTGAACCCATGACCTCTGACTCCAAAGCCTGGGCTCTTTCCACTGAGCCACGCTGCTTCATAACAATACTTAATGGTATTGACTCCAGGGTCTGGAACTGGTATTTTGAATAGGTGTTTGGGTGTGACCAGAGCGGGGAGGTATTTTAAAGGGGGAAAAAAAACCCAAAATCTTTCCTCCATCCACTTTTCCTGATTTAAATGTTTGCACTCCTGCTGATGTTGCTCTCCTGTTATTTACAACAGATGTGTTTTTTCACCTCTTCTATTAACGGAGGTAAGGAAACTTCATTATGGTACATTTCTGCAGAAAAAAAAACCTTGTGCTTGCAATTTTTAAAAGTATTTCATAATGTTTCATATGAGACCTTTAATCCCAATGCTATTTTCTCTAGATGTTTTATTAAGGCTTTGCATTTACCATCATTATCATCATACCATCATTATTATTATTTAGCATTTTAGTGAGGAAACCAAATTATGTGTAATATTCTCACAGTATAGTATAATCATTTATCTTCTGATTAACCCCTGTGATTTACAGGGACAAAATTCTAGCACACAGAGTGATCCTTGTACGTGAGTTCCATTCTGCTAAAAATATATACTAATAATATTTGCTACAATACTGTAGAATTTCATGTGCATAGGAAAGGGATCCATGTCAACTCTCAATTATCTATGGTAATTGGGAACAGGGATAATTTAAATCCTCCAGTAATGTAGAAAGCTTCATTCTAGCCAATACTTTTTAACCTCCTACTTCGACAACTCTCTTACAAGCACTACTTGTGAGACATAAAATAGCCTCATTTGAATTTCAACTCTTATTCCCCCTGCCCACCATTTGATGGAGAAGCTTAGTAGCAGTGGAATACTCAACAGGCAGGCAACAAAACGGAGAAAGAATAGGTGTAAGGCCAGAAAAATCCACATACTGGATAATCGGTCCCTGTATTGTAATAGTAATAATAGTGGTATGTGGTAATCACTGGGGTAGATTACAAGATAATCAGCCCCTGTCCCATATGGAGCTCAGAGTCTAACGGGTTTGAGGGGGAAGAAAAGCTATTTAATCCTTATTGTATAGAAGAGGAAACTGAGGTAAAGGAATCCAAGTGATTTGATCAAGGTCACACAGCAGACAAGTGGCAGAGCCAGGCTTAGAATCCAGGTCTTCTGACTTCCAGTCCTGTGTTTTATCCATTAGACCACACCACTTCTGGATTAAAAAGAATGTTAGCAAGGCTCAATTATTTGAGCCAAAGACTTTGAATTTAGAAGTTGTGAGTTTTAAAGTTGGATCTACCACTGAGTTATTGAATGGACTTGGAAAAGTAGCAGGGTAAAATGAGTTACAAGTGGTTCTAAATTCCTCTTTCCATATCCTCTAATGCAAGCTTAACAAACAATCTCTCAGGTTTTTTTTCCATTCCCATCAAAGAGAAGACCATGTTCAAGGCATTGGTTCTGAATACTTAGGAGAGCCTACACAATTTCAGCTTTAGGATAATAATTTAACATCATTAGATGTACGCTGCTGAGTTCAGTGTTTTTGTTATTGTACTGTGAATGAAAACTGTTCTTTGGGTTCAGAGATGGTAGTGAGGTTTTCCTCCACACGGTTGAGCACACCTGAAAAGATTGATGCTTAACTGGCAACTTATTTCCCAACTAACCCACTCCTTGAGCCGTTCCCTTCCCTCACTATGGAACCCCCACTCCATCATAGGAAAACTTCCCTTTATCGGAAAGCTTCCTTTCATCTTTGACCTTTTCCTGGCCCAGTCACTGCTGCTCCTCAACATCACTGAAATCTGACCCTTCCCAGATGACACCGTCTCCCCTGCTGCTCTCTCTAGAGGGAGGCCTCATCTTCTCTCACTCCCCAAGACTCACTAGAAGGAGGGAGCAGTCAATTTCCTTCTTGCTCCCCAATGCCGAATTCGCATCTCCACCAATGCTCTTTCTCTTCATTTGGAGCCCTTATAATCCATCTCTACAACCCACTCCAGTTGCTAGTCATTGTCACCTATTACCCTCCAGGCCCTACTTCCAACTTCCTGAACCACTTTAATCCTATTCGCACATTCCTTCATTCTTCATCCCTACATTGATTCTTAGGGACTTCAATATCCATATGGATGATTCCTAAAGCCCTTCCACTGACCACTTCCTAAGGAGTCTCCTATGAGATCTCAACTTCACTGACTTCCTGCTCCACCCCACCTCACCCTCTCACCAACTTGGACACACACTCGATCTCATCAAGGAATCCTCAGTACTTTCTATTGAGTTCTGTTTTTGGAAGGGTCAAAATCAAAACTCCAAATTTGGAGGCATTCTAATTCAGGTAAACTGGCTTTTTGATAGGTGCACCTGATTTTTTGCATAACTACATTGTCAGATATTTTCAATGAACAGGGGATATTTTGCCAAAATGTACCTGCCAGTTTCTAAGAGGAAATGAATTCAAAATTCAGCAATAGCAATCGATAATGAAATAGTCATGACAACTTAAGGATGTTGTGTAGTTGTCTTAATACCTTAATGTTTATGTCTTAGCATACAAACAGGACAAGAGGGGAGGGGTGGATAGGTGAGAGTGAGAGGAAAATCACATCAATATTTTTAATCTTGAAATGAGAGAAAAAGCGAGGACATTATGAAATTATAGGACACCACTTGAATTCTTGGTAGAATTTGTATGTTGTTTCTCCCCCCACCCCGGAACAGTATACAATTTGAGAATGAACAGAACGCATTTCATCCTGGCCTCTATTGACTGCTTCACCAGAAACTTCCTTTAGTTTTTCTTCAGGATTATGTTCCTTCCAAGATGAGCAACTTAAAACCCACACAAACCTTACCATAGTTATTTATTTTATAAATAGTTACAATGTTTTTATCTAGATAAAATTTAAAGGGTTTTCTGTCATGATGACTTGAGGAGTGCAAGTGGGAGGCAAACTCTGTGCCTCTTGGGCAGTAAAAACTATCAATTTCAGAAACAGCACAGTTTTTCTGTCGAATATTTGAAAAGTATTTGTTTACCCTATTCAGTCACGCTCCTGATACAAATTCATGACTGTGCCCTTGGTTGCACATAAGATGGAAGAAATGATTTTACTAAAAGTTTCTGTGAACTGTTAGACAAGGACAGGAAAAATGACCAAGTGTGGATGCTTTTTATTCTTTAGAATTGCAGTCTTTGCTTTTGTGCCTCCAGTAGAGCTGACACACTGAACTTGATGAAGCTGAGTTCTTGATGCTCTCCCAAAAGTCTGTTAAGGTGGCATATAGAAGTTGTTGATGAATGCACACAATATAGAAAGCATAGTAAAATGACTATGCTCTAAGAGTTGTCCAGGAAATGCTGGTGATTTGCTAGGTAATTGCCACTTTGTACTGAAATATCACACGATGTGGTTTTATGCTTAACATGATTTTCCTTTTAGAGTTTCTGTTAAAACACATAGGTCTTCTCTGTTCAACATTAGACATAAATTCTGAAGTTCTCTTCTCAGCAGGTCTTTTGCGGTGCTCGCTCACTGAAGGCTAGATGAGAAAAAACTTAATACAGCTGCGCACTCCCCAGTACAAAAATTCAGAAAGAAGAATTGTTATTGGAAAGAGATATAGAAGGGCGCTCATCACACAGGTCCACCCAACCTACTGTTGCTGCTGGGCTGATTGGATCTTAGTGGAAAGAGCATGGGCTTCGGAGTCAGAGGATGTGGGTTCTAATCCTGGCTCTGCCACTTGTCTGAGTTGTGACCTTGAGCAAGTCACTTAACTTCTCTGTGCCTCAGTTACCTCATCTGTAAACGGGGATTAAGACTGTGAGCCCCATGAGAGACGGGGACTGTGGCTAACCTGATTATCTTGTATCTACTCCACTGTTGTGGGTCGGAGATGACGTGACAGCATAAGACAAAACTCCACTGCTTAATAGGGTGCTTGGTACATAGTAAGTACATAACAGTAAAACCATTAATAGTCAATCGATGGTATTTATTGGACACTTACTGTACGCAGAGCACTGTACTAAGCATTTGGGACAGTACAACAGAGTTGGTAGACATTCCTTGCTATTATGATTATATAGTATATAATACACTTAAAGAATGGAGGCTCCATAATAATCATAATAATAATGATGGCATTTATTAAGCACTTACTTTGTGCAAAGCACTGTTCTAAGCACTGGGGAGGTTACAAGGTGATCAGGTTGTCCCACGGGCAGCTCAAAGTCTTTATCCCCATTTTACAGATGGGGTAACAGGCACAGAGAAGTTAAGTGACTTGCCGAAAGTCAGCTGACAATTGGTGGAGCTGGGATTTGAACCCATGACTTCTGACTCCAAAGCCCGTGCTCCATACTTATGCCTCCCTCCATCCATACTCCATCCAAGCTCACTGTGGTCAAGGAATGGGTCTACCAACTCTTCTGTATTATACTCTCCGAAGTGCTAAGTACAGTGCTCTGCACACAGTAAGCACTCAATAAATATCATTAATGATGATGATGATGACACCCTCTGGACAAATCTAGGCCTGCGATGACCCTTTGGCTTTGAAGACCACCTTTCATTGATCAAATTTGGGATTTGCCTGAAACCCAAGATTAACACTGTATCTTTGACCTCTCCTCTCCTGCCCTACTTACTTGTCCTCTATACTTGAGCAAGTTGATGTACCAAGTCTAGTGTGCATGAGTCACTTTGAAAGCTTTTCCATAAATGAGTCATTCTGCAAATCAAGATTTCTTCTCTTCTGTTTGACTAGCTTGTATGAGACTCAGATCATTTGTCTGAGGTTTCATCATTTGAGTCAAGGGCCTTTTTGTCCTTACTTTTTTCAGCTTTTTATGAATCTTTGCCTGTTGTTTCTACCATGAATTTGAACTTATCATATGTTATCAAAATAAAAACTTTTGCATTCCCACCCCTTTTCCCAACAGTATTTAATAGTCAATGGGATATATATGAGGGGTTTTCAACTTTTTGGGAAACTATTCCTATGTCCTTAAGGTTTCAGACAGTAAGCTCCTTGTGGGTAGGTAACGTGTCTACCAACTCGGTTATATTGTGCTCTCAGTTCAATTCAGTTCTATTTATCGAGCGCTTACTTTGGGCAGATAACTGTACTAAGTGCTTTGGAGAGTACAATATAACAGTAGACAGACACATTCCCTACTCACAACAAGCCTACAGTCTAGAGAGGGAGACAGACATTAATAAAAATACAAAAAATTAAAGATAGATGCATAAGTGCTGTGGGGCTCTCCCAAGCCCTTAGTACAACACTCTGCACACAGAAAGCACTCAATAAATTCAATTGATTTATTGATTTGAAGTGCTCCCACCATACCTAGTCTCTCTTCACACTAATCTCCAGCTTGTTTTCTCTCCTCTCTCCCACTGTCCTCACCGCCACCCCCCCCCCGACCCCAGCCCCAACCTCTATGTCAACTGCCTTCAACACTGTGGACCACCCCTTCCTCCTTGCAATATTATCTAACTTTGGCTTTACTTACACTGTCCTCTCGTGGTTCTCCTCCTATCTCTCTGGGCACTCATTCTCAGTCTCTTAAACAGGCTCCTCCTCTGCCTCCCACCCTCTGACAGTGGGGCTCCGTTCTGTGTCCCTTCTATTCTCCATCTTCACCCACTCCCTTGGAGAACTGATTCGCTGCCATGTTTCCAACTACCATCCGTTACATGGACAATTCCAAAATCTACCTCTCCACCCTTGATCTCTCTCCTTGTCTATAGTATCATATTTCCTCCTGCCTTCAAGACATCTCTACCTGTATGTCCCACTGACACCTCAAACTTAACATGTCCAAAACAGAACTCGTCTTTCCACCGAAACCTTGTCCTCCCCATCTTTCTCATCACTATAGATAACACCACTATCCTCCCATTCTCACAAGCTTGTAACCTTGGAATTATGCTTGCTCCCTCTCCCTTCTGCATCATCTGTACCCTTTAAGCACTTGATATTCACCCCACCCTCAGCCCCATAGCACATATGTACACATCTGTATTCTATTTCAATTCCTGCCTCCCCTTGTAGAGTGTAAGTTGCTGGTGGGCAGGGAATATGTCTACCAACATTGTTGTTTTGTACTCTCCCAAGCCCTTAGTACAGTGCTCTGAACAAAGTAAGTGTTCAATAAATACCATTAATTGATTGACTCCTGGAGTTGTCACCCCAGCAACTAACCACTGGGTCATAATGGTCATGACCCCTACAATACTTTGAGGTTCTGTCAAGGATACTTGTATGTCTGGTTAAAAACCATCATGGTAGATGCTTAGTGTTGAGAGTTAGTATCGAGTTTGTGTTTTGCACCATCTTTATTAATATGCTAAAAGAGTAGGCTGAGGAATAGCAACTGGAATTTTCCATATAGATATGTTTTATTTTAAATAATTCAGAATTGATTTTAATGATTTGTTTATTTTCTATGTAGAAAGTTTGTTAGTACATCATTATCTCTTTGGCTTCACCAGCTGAAAATATGGCCGAGTTGCTTCTCTAAAACACATTATGGTCAGAATGGCAATTTTTAGCCGTGTGCATCCGTTAGTTCAATTAAATAACCATACTGTGTGGTGAATAGTCCACAATCAACCATTCTGACCAAGTATTTCAATCCATAGTGGGTTTAACTCACTTATGAGCATGAATTAGCAAGGTGTTCACTCTCTGCATTATAACAACGCAATTCATGTATACTGTGTATACAAAACCTTACCCAAAAAATAGGAAGGAAATAAATACCCTTGAGGGAAGGTTTTTCATTATCAAGACTTTCCTTTAAGGGGATAAGATTTATTGGAACCAAGGGATAAAAGCAGATGTTGTCGGGTAGGGCATGGAGAGAAAAAATAAGGATTATTCACCACCTTACCCCCAAATATCACAAAGATCACAGACAGTCCATAAAAACAAGCTAAGCTTGGTCACATCTGCAAAGCCCTTGAAAAATATTTGACTGTTTATAAATGGGGTCGGGGGGGCAGGTCACCATACTGAGGTAGCAGTAGAAGGAATCTGCTAGTCTGATCATCATCACCCCTGCCTTTTCCCTGCTTTGCCACATGAGTCAAACAGTGGGTGCAGGGAATAAGTTCTTCCTCCCATTGTATATTGCTGGGCAGGTCCCTGCCCCATTCTGGACCTCAGTCTTCCCCTAGGAGAGAGGCTTCCCATTCCCTAAGAAGCTGATGGACCCACTCCTATCCCCAAGAAGTTTGCTGTCACCCTCATCCCTGTTCCTCGTCCCCTCCACCTCCCACCCCCGCCCCCCCAACCAACCCCAACTCCCCAAGGGATGGAGGAGCTACCAGGTCTGATCTTCCCAGGCCGGTGCCCCTCCATAATTAGGATTGTAGTCACTTTCTTCAGTTCCCACCTCAGGGGTGGACCTCCCTACAGACTCAGCTTGGGTTGGCCCTAATCCCGCCCTCCGGGACTTCATCAGATGCTGCTTGTGAGGCCAAAAGAACAGCCAGGCAAGGGGAATTCCATGATGGGATGGAATGAGGGGAATTGGGTCAGGGTTGCCAATTGCAGAGAAGGATTTTTACAAACAGAATTTGTGGAAACCACTGCCCCTGCTGCTTTTGATCTGTCAGGAAAAGAGTTTGAAAGTCAGTAATTTTTATTCATACTGTTTTTCAAAGTTCTCCTCTGTGTGGACAACCTTGCCCCCAGTACCTGCTGGCTCTGGATTGGAAGCAGCATGGCATAGTGGATAGAGAATGGGCTTGGGAGTCAGAAAGTCATGGGTTCTAATTCTGGCTCAGCCACTTGTCTGCTGTGTGACCTTGGGAAATTCACTTCACTTCTCTTTGCCTAAGTTACCTCATCTGTAAAATGGTGATTGAGACTGTGAGCCCCATGTGGGACAGGGACTGTTTCCAACCCAATTTGCTCGTACCCACCCCAGCACTTAGTACAGTGCCTGGCACATAGTAAGCGCTTAACAAATACCATAATAATAATAATAATAATAATAATAATAATAATAATAATAATAATTATTATTATTATTATTATTATCTTGGCCTCATATAATAATAATGATTATTATTATTATATGAGGCCAGGACTTTAAGTGTGTGTCTGGACCATGGCTAAAGCAAAGGAAGGGATATAATGTGAGACACTTGTCCAGGCGTTGGCTAGTCTCTATATCCACTGGGCCTTTAGACAACCAAATATGTAGATAACAGCTTCTGGTCCTGTATTATACCAAGATGTTTCTAATGTTGGCATTTCTTTAAACTTTTTTCTCTTTTTTTCTCCTTTAGGTCGACAAAAAGATTGTCCGAACTGAAATAGGAGTTCTTCTCCGCCTTTCACACCCAAATATTGTAAGTTGTTTTTGACTCTAGATCTTACATACTATTTTCAAGGATTCTCATTTCCAAAGCGTAGTTCTCCTTCCCTGTGTATCTCCTTCCTAAGCATTTCCATTTTGCCCAAGAAAGGTACCTTACAGCTCAGTGCTCGGAAGGATGCGCTTTCCACATTCAAACTCCCCATGCTTCTTGTGGATTTTAGAACGTCTTCCCTTCCTCCAATGGCTAAACCTTTTCTCATTCTCCATTTCCCCAGAGGTAGAAGGATTACATGTTCCGATGTAGCTGGAACAGTTCTGGATTTCTGTAGATGGTCTTAGAGACATAAGCACTTAACAAATGCCATTATTATTATTATTATTATATATGAGTGTTCCAGATTTTAGGTTTCCCTCTCTACCCTGCTCTAACCCCCAGCTGCTTCTGCTCACTTATAAATGATTGAACTTCTATGTCTGCCCCCAAATGCTGGGGTGCTTTAAGCCCACACTTCTCCCTCTTCTCCCAGTTCTCATGATTTCCAAGAGGAAGAGGAAGCTACATGAGCTTGGAATCATCATCATTCCACTCCAACCTGATTTCCTTGTATCCACCCCAGCGCTTAGTACAGTGCCTGGCACATAGTAAACGCTTAACAAATAGTGTTATTACTTACTATTATCATCATCATCATCATCATCAAATGCCATTGTTATTTCCCACCCAGAGTGACTCTATGGATAGAGTTCTCCAGAACGTCCCACAAGAATAATATGGTTAGCCTATTCTAGGTGACTCAGCTTTGGGTGTTCTTGCAACAAGACTGGGTAATTGAAACATCAATCTTCAAATGAAAAGGGAAAAATCAGGGCAGAATATAATGAACTGATTCTGGAGAACCTCTGGCAAGACCTAACTGAGGTCTTCAATCATCAAGGAAACCAGTGGCCAAATAACAGTACTAATTGCTTCATTGCAATGAAATTGAAATTGACTAATATTCCATATTTTGCCATGAGGGTGTTTTTTACACTCTGTTTTAGGCAGTTCTCTGAGGAGCAGCGTGACGTAGTAGATAGCACACAGGCCTGGGAGCCAGGGGACCAGGGTTCTGTTCCTGGTTCTACACTTGCCTGCTCTGTGACCTTGGGCAAGTCACTTAACTTCTCTGTGTCAGTTTCCTCATCTGAAAATGGGGATTCCATACTTGTTTAAGACTGTAAACCCCATATGGCATAGGGACTATGTCAGACCTGATTAACTTGTATTTTACCCCAGCACTTAGAACAGTGCTTGACATATAGTAAGTGCATAATAAATATCTTTATTTTGTTTCATTTCTTCAATATGTAGTACTGGAGAAAGGTGAAAAACATGAAACTCATGGTATACTTTTGTATTTTTCCTAGATAAAGCTGAAAGAGATATTTGAAACCCCTACAGAAATCAGCCTGATTTTGGAGTTGGTCACAGGAGGTGAGCTGTTCGACAGGTAAGTGATTTATGAATGCCACTTGTTTCTGCTTTGAGCTACAAAGAGGCATTTTATTCTTGGAAACTCATCCAAGGAACAAATAACATAAATCTTCTGGAAATGAATCCCAAGGCGGGCAATATTCAAGAAACAACCGACTGAATAGCAAAACTCAGGGGAGGTTGGAAAGCAGACAGCCTGGTTGAACATTTAATTACATTTGTAAACATAGCTCCCTCCTCTTTTAAGTTGAGAAATTCTTTAAAAACACTATTGCACTCAAAGTAAAAATTGTAGCATAAGACTAATGTTAGTGGTTTATGAGAAATAATAGTCTTACCTGATGCAAATTGAAGAATTGCATCCTCTACCCCTTCATGTTTGATATTCCATTCCGAACGGTAGACTATCTTAATTATACTCCTTCAAATAGCAAGTTATTTTAATTTTTCAATAAAAAACTATATTGACACTTCCAAATGAATATATGCATTCAAAATTTCTAATTATGTTTTTGCTGGGCTCAGTGCAGAAGCCAAAATTTGTAGTATCCTTAAAATTGGCTATTGGGCCCTAAATTGGTTTTCTTGATATTGCTAATTTCCCCATCATGTGCTGTGTCAAAACTTGAAATGACCTATATAGATTCAGAAAAAAAGTTGTAAAATCACTCACAACCAGAATAGACAGTGAGAGATAGCATGCATGCACTACTTTGTTTTAGAAAATGATATTAATGGTGGGGAAATATTATCCACGTGGGCGGTGTGTGGGTGGAAAGACTTATGCAAGGCTGAAAATCTTTCCCTTTGTGTGTGCGCATGTAAAAGTAGTTCCTGCTGTGTTGATGCATTTGTCCCATACAGTGTTGGCCTCTTGATATCCTGATCTTCATGAAACTGCCACTCAATAAGTCACTACCAGATTGCCTTACTGTGGTGTTCTCCCAACCGTCCACTGTATATCACGTTGTTCGATATGGTGCTTTACTATATTTTAAAATTGTTTATTCTGCCCTCCCAGCTCAAGATTGCCCCTTTCAAGTTCATGATGCATCAGTTGCTTGGGTATCCTGCTATCATTCATTATCTGGCCAGTGAAGATGCATAGCAGTGGCTGTTGCTACCATGCTGGTGGCTGCTTGAAAACCAGGACCCCGTTATTGATAATCTTGCCACGGGCACTAACGCAGTTCCCCGGGATTTATACAAATAACATCAGTACTTCTAGGGCAGCCAACTTTAAATTTTCTTTGCTTATGGGGGACAGGGAGACCTACAACAGTTGAAGCCACAGAAAAAAAACAGAACTCATGCTAGGCGATGGAAACTTTTCTCCCGAGCTTCTTGTCAAGCCAGGCTGTTCAGTTGTATCAAAATTGGTGAATTCAAATTTCACCTGCAAAGTCAAGTAAGGTAGGAGAAAGGGAATTTTTTTAAAAAAACCCAGCCTATATAGCTTTAGGCTGGATAACCAACGGCTTGAATAATTTGGTTCCTTATATCTAGAGAGGTGCAGTTGCCTAGTGGAAAGAGCACAGAATCAGGAGACCTGGGTTCTAGTCCTAGATCTACCACTTGCCTATTGCGTGACCTTAAGCAAGTCACTTCACCTCTTTATGCCTCAGTTTGCTCATCTGTAAAATGGAGAAAAACAGTTTATAATAATAATGGTATTTAGTGCTTACTGTATGCCAGGCACTAAGTGCTGGGGTAAATACAGGATAAGCAGGTCCCACATGAGGCTCACAGAGTAAGTGGGAAAGAGAACATTTTGCAGATGAGGGAAATGCGGCACAGAAAAGTGAAGTGACTCACCCAAGATTACACAGCGGAGCAGAGTTGGGATTAGGACCCAGGCCTCTGACTCCCAGGCCCATGCTCTTTCCACTAGAGACTGTGAGACCTGCTTGGGATAGGGACTATGTCTGATCTGATTATCTTGTATCTACACCAGTACTTAGCACAGTGTTTGGCACATACATGCTTATGTATCCCCCCATCCCCTAAAAAAAGTCTTCCCCACGGCTCCCTCTAGTTATTGCCCCATCTCCCTCCTACCATTTCTCTCCAAACTTTTTGAGAGAGTTGTTTACACCCACTGTCTCCACATCCTCTCCTCCAATTCTCTCCTAGATCCTCTCCGATCTGGCTTCCACCCCCTTCACAGGAAAAGCCCACTCTATCGTAACCAAATAACTTCCTTCTCAACAAATCTGATAACCTCTACTCTCTCCTAATCCTCCTTGACCTCTTAAATGCCTTTGACACTGTAGACCACCCCCTTCTCCTTGAAACTTTATCCAACCTTGGCTGCATTTGACACTATCCTCTCTTGGTTCTCCTCTTATCTCCCCGATGGCTCCTTCTCAGTCTCTTTTGCTGGCTCCTCCTCCACTTCCCACCCTCTGACAGTGAGGTGTGTGTGTGGGGGGGTGTCCCTCAAGGCTCAGTTCTACATCCTCTTCTATTCTCCATCTAAACCCACTCCCTTGGAGAACTCATTCACTCACCTGGCTTCAACTACCATCTCTATGCAGATAATTCTCAAATCTACGTTTCCAGCCCCGGCTTTCCTTCCCTGCAATCTCGCATTTCCTCCTGCCACCAGGATATCTCTACCTGGTTGTCTCACTGTCGCCTCAAACTAAATAAATCGAAAACTGAACTCCTTATCTTCCCATCCAAACCCTGCCCTTCCCATGTCTTTCCCATCACTATAGACAATATCACTGTACTCATTTCTCTCATTCCACCCACATATTCAATCTTTCACCCAGTCCTGTCGGTTCTACCTTCACACCATTTCTAAAATCTGCCCTTTCCTCTTCATCCATATGGCTACCATGCTGATCCAAGCACTTATCTTACCCCACTTTCACTACTGCATCTGCATCCTTGCTGATCTCCTGTCCTACTGTCTCTCCCCACTCCAGTCCATACTTGACTCTGCTGCATCGATCATTTTTCAACAAAAGCATTCAGTCCACGTTTCCCCATTCCTCAAGAACCACCAATCCCTGCCCATCCACCTCCATATCAAACAGAAACGTCTTACCATTGGCTTTAGAGTACTCAATCAGCTTGCCCCATCCTACCTCACCTCACTGATCTCCTACTACAGCCTAGCCCACACACTCCACTCCTCTATCACCAGCCTACTCACTCTGCCCCAGTCTTGTCTATCTCACTGCCGACCCCTTTCCCACATCCTACCCCTTGCCTGGAGCTCCCTTCCCCTCCATATATGCCAGAATCCACCACTCTCTCCACCTTCAAAGCATTATTAGGGTCATATCTCCTCCAAGAGGCCTTCCCTGATTAAGCTTTCTTTTCCCCAGCTCACTCTCCCTTCTGCATCATCTATGCAGTTGGATCTGCGACCTTTGCGTAGTTTACATTCACCCCACAGCACTTGTGTGCATGTCTTTAAATTACAATTATAAATTATGTATTTATATTAATATCTGTCTCCTCCTATAGGCTGTAAGCTTGCTATGGGCAGGGAATGTGTCTGCTAATTCTGTTGTACTCTCCCAAGTGCTTAGTACAGTGATCTGCACATAGTATGTAATTGGCAGAATCTTTTATAAATGCAGTGGTAGCCATTAACTAGGCTTTTACACAGTTGCACATTATGAGATTCTTAGATTTAGCTTCTCTTAGGAACTGCGCACTTTTGGACAAATAGCTTTAGATTCACCAATTATGCCCTCACTCAACCTATGTAGGTGTCAAACTTTGTAACTTAGAAACCAGAACAGTCAGGCATTATTGGTACAGTTGATTCAGCTGTAATTACCTAAGTATTCAGACAAAACAAGGATTATTCTTTACTCAGATAATTCTAAACACAATGTTACTGCAAAATGGAAAAAATCCCACTTCTGGTTGTGTTTTCTTGGGGCTGAATTGACCAGACTAGGTGTCTCTACTATTCAAAATCACCAGGTTATTACCAATGTCTACATTTCACCTGAAGGAAATGGGCATTATGTGGCTTCCTTAAATAGAAAATAGCAGCCAGTAATATGTTTAGGTAACTGACATGTCTTTGTGTATGTTAAACATAGACTTTTGCTTATATTTAGAACAAAACAGCCTCACGGGTACAAAACAAAATCTGGTCTGCCAACATTTCTGCCTCCCTAAAATGTTTATCAACTCATCCCTTACTAGAATTGTAGAGATGATGTATTGAATCGAAGCAAACATCAATTACCCAAAGCAGTAGTGGGTGGTGGATTTTAAGGTAGGCCCTGCAGTAAGAGTAGTGTCTTATCACATACCTCAAATCTAGCCTACACTGGGAGTTATACTGGCTTTCTTTTGAGCACCCATTTGTAGGAATGAAATGGCACCACCAATAACAGACCTCACCTATGCCAGCAACCTTAGCTTTATCCTTGATTTAGCCTTCTCTTTCAACCACCATATTCAGTCTGTTGCCAGATCCTGGTGGTTGTTCCTCCATGATCCACTCATTCCTCTAAATCCAAATGACCACCACGCTGGCTCAGGCCTTTGTCATATGTCGGCTTGACTACTGCATCAGCCTTCTCGTTAGTATCCCAGGCGCCATTCTCTTCCCGCTAGGGGGTATATAGTTCACTCTGCTGCCAGGATCATTTTTTTTAAAGCAACAATCTGCACATCTCTCTACTCTTGATTGCTCAGAAAAATCCAATTGTTACTCACTCTTATCCTCATCCGGAAGAAACTCCTGGCCATAAGCTTTAAGGCACTCAATCAGCTCTCTCCACTCGTATCCACTCTCTCCTCACACTATATTCCAGCTCATACTCTTCATTTTCCCTGTGCCTCGTTCTCATCTCATTTGCCTTTGATCCCTTGCTCGTGCCCTCTCACCTGTGACGATCTCCCTCCCCCTTCAAATTAGACAAACCACAGCTCTCCCCATCTTCAAAGGGCTTCTGAAATCACCTTTCCTCCTGAAGGCCTTCCTGGATTGATTTCTAATCTCCCCACCTGATAACCTCCTACTGCCATTTCAACACTTCCACGCTGCTGAAGCACTGATGAGCATATATTTATACTCTTTCCTTCTTAACTGTAATTTATTTTAGCACCTGTCTCCCCCACTGTATTGTAAGTGCCTTGAAGGCAGGGATCACGACTACTAATTCTATTGTCAAGCCTTTAGTACAGTGCTCTGCACACCATAGGCACTATTAAATGATAGATTGATTGTTGATCTAAAGATGATGGCTGTCATTGCTGATAGTCTATTTTTCATTGTCCCAGCAGGTTCCTCATCCCAGCACTTTCAGGGTGTACAGAATATTGGGGTTACCTCAACCTTAGGCATCAATCCTAACCCATAGCCTTAAAACCCCAGCTGCCTAAAGAATTTCTGGGCATGTGCAAAGCTATTTTAATGAAGAATGACAATGACTGAGCTGTATTTCCATGCCCTGATTTTCTGTATAGATAGCTATAGCTATAGATAGATATATAGATATGCTCACATAGATATCTGAAAGTAAAAATTGACTCTAACCAGGATGGGGGATGGGGGCCAGGGCACTTAAGCCTGGTCATTGTGTCTGATAAAACTGGGGTTGCACAGTGGGTGGAAGGAAGCAAATCATTTTGAATCATAGTGGCAGCGACACTCTGCAGGTACATAAGTTAATTGTGATCAGGGAATGTGCTTATTAACTCTGTTTTAGAGTACTCTCCTGAGTGGTAGAATGCTCTGCATACAGTAAGTGCTCAATAAATACCATTGACTACAGCCCAGTGTGAAATACCATTGACTACAGCCCAGTGTGAGCGAAGGGAAAGCCGCAGGCTTTATGACCGAAAGCGGGGGAGGAGGAGGAGGAACATGGAATGGCTTTCCCTCTTCCCCACCCTGGAGCAATACCCCACCTTACCTCAACCCTACTCTGACCCAAAGTAAAACACTTTTAGGCCTCCATTGTTCATAACTTTGAAAATTATTACTCACCCACTACAAATTGAATGGCCAGGATAGTGACATCTGGAAAATCTATGATATTTTGTCATCCTCATCATATTTAATGGGTTCATCCTAAGGCCACATAGCCATATTTTTTTTATGTCTTGCTCCTTGCAGAACTCTCAGTCCTCAGGGAAGATACAGATGTATCTAGGCTGTAGGAACCTAGGTAGTCTAATAGAGATGAGATGAATGAGCCTGTAGGCAAAAACAGAACATTACACAAATTTATATTCACATACTTGCTCTTGTTTAGACGGGGAGGAAAAGGAGACCATAAAAATGTGGCAAAGCTTAGTGATTGTGTTGGGATGAGAGAGGTGTTCTGCCCTGGATAACAATGAAGAGAATTATACTTGAACAAAATGCCTCACCAAAATTCATTTGCTAGGGATAACCCAAGGTGAAACTTTAATATTTTATCATCACAAATTTAGAGAATGGCAAGCAGCCAAGAAAGCACTCAGCAAAGTCTTTCAACTTTGGTTTCCAAGTGAAATTGGTACTATGACATAGAGCACGGGCCTGGGAGTCAAAAGGTCATGGGTTCTAATCCCGGCTCCTCCGCTTGTCTGCTGTGTGACCTTGGGCAAGTCACTTCACTTCTCTGGGCCTCAGTTACCTCATCTGTAAAATGGGGATTGAGACTGTGAGCTCCATGTGGGACAGGGACTTTGTCCAACCCGATTTGCTTGTAAACACCCCAGCACTTAGTACAGTGCCTTTCACACAGTAAGCACTTAATACCTTTTGAGATACTGCTGGGAAAGATGGAATAGTTGAGAGAAGGGGCAGGTGGAGGGAGGGACTAAAGAGGAAGCACGTAGATACAGCGTGGCTTAGTGGAAAGAGCATGGGCTTAGGAGTCAGAGGTCGTGGGTTCTAAACCCAGCTCCACCTCTTGTCAGCTGTGTGACTTTGGGCATGTCATGTAACTTCTCGGTGCCTCAGTTAACTCATCTGTAAAATGTGGATTAAGACTGTGAGCCCCAGATGGAACAACCTGATTACCTTGTATCCCCCCAGTGCTTAGAACAGTGCTTGGCACATAGTATGTGCTTAACAAATACTAAAATTATTATTATTGGGAAAATGGGTTGGGGTCAAAATGGGTTCTCTGGGGGGGAACAGGACAAGTTTGCAATGAGGAGGTTGTGGTCGGATAGTGGGATTTCAGAGATGATGAGGGTAAAGATTGTACAGTGACTAAAGATGATGAGATAGAGTCTGTGCCGAAGTTGGCGAGTCAGTGAGGTGAGGTTGAGCAGGAGGTCAGTGGAGTTGAGAAGCGATAGAAAGTGGGCAGTGGAAACGTTGTTGGGAACATCTATGCGAGTATCAAAGTTCCCAAGGATCAATGTAGGGATGGAGAAAGAGAGAAGGAATGTGAGAAAGGGATTGAAATGGTTAAAAAAAAGTTGGAGGTGTGGCCTGTGATGATGATGATGATGGCATTTATTAAGCGCTTACTATATGCAAAGCACTGTTCTAAGTGCTGGGGAGGTTACAAGGTGATCAGGCTGTCCCACGAAGGGCTCACGGTCTTCATCCCCATTTTACAGATGAGGTAACTGAGGCCCAGAGAAGTTAAGTGACTTGCCCGAAGTCACACAGCTGACAATTGGCGGAGCTGGGATTTGAACCCATGACCTCTGACTCCAAAGCCCATGCTCTTTCCACTGAGCCATGCTGCTTCTGTGGAGTGGTAGATGACCATGACTAGTATCTTTCTAGTGACTGGTAAATTTTGTTTCCTTTTGTCTAATACTAATGTATGAGGTGAGTAATCACAAAGAATTTATTAGAAATTTGCAGGTTTTTAAAGTGCAGTCTGTGTACAAATGCTCAACCGCCTACATGACTCATCCATGGGAATAAGTTGGACATGCATGCTATAAGTGACTGAGATTGTAAACTCGTACTCTAGACTGTAAGCTCATTGTGGGCAGGGAATGTGTCTGTTTATTGTTGTATTATACTCTCCCAAGCGCTTATTACAGTGCTCTACACACAGTAAGCTCTCAATAAATATGATTGAATGAATGAATGAAAGATCCTTCATCAGTTGTAGATAGCAAAGTATTCATACTTGGGAGTTGCTTCGCATAGAATGTAGGAGACTCTCATTGGGTAGTTTAACCACATCTTCCATTTTATCAAATTGAAGGTTCTGCTAATAACTTGGCATTTATTAACATCGTATTTAGAGTCTACTACTCAGGTCATTGATCAACTCAGAGCAATGTTCATGAAGGTGCTTAATCAATTTAAATCATGTTTGGGATAAAATAAAAGTCTAATATAGATATGAAATTGGAAATTAAGTACCTGGCTTTAGTTTGTCTTGTGGATTTAGTAACTCAAAACTAGCAAAATGGTGAGTTTATGAATTACCCCGTTGCTTTTCGTGCTGGTTGCAATTTATTGCTGGTATCAGGTCAAATAAAAATGGTCTCCACATTTACTCTGGTAAAACCTCCCCCTTAGAAATAATCACTGTTTTTAGGTGAGGGAGAAATGTGACTTTGAAGGGCTAACTAGCATCTTAAAAGCTTTTTGATATTCTGATATTCCAAAGTTCTCAGGCACCCCGGTCAGAAGACAAGGGATGGCGAAGAAGCCGCTATAAGGTGTTTTTAGTGCAGGCCATATTAGAAAAAAATTGCCATGCACAAAGCAGCCTTAATATCACTCCTCCGTTGGTCATCACCCTCAACATAGCCCTTACAGCTTTCAGTGGAATCAACGCAAAGTACAGTTTTCTGGATATTTCATGCTGAATTGGGGGAAGAAAAAGATGTCATGTAAAAGGTGAAAGAATCATTACACAGGGTTGGGTAGGCCCTCTCTGGAGCTCATCTTCATCGCTCTTACTTCAGGGAGGTTATCCCTAAAGTACAATATTTCAACAACATCACAATGAGAATCACTTAAATCAGGCTTGCCTGGTAAGAGCACAGATAGTCCATGTTATTCACAATTAGTGGGAAGCCAACATGTTATATTTTCAGGGCATATGTGTTAGCAAAAGGATTCCAAGGTGTTAGTGTGATGCAAGAAAGTCCTGAGATATGCACACTGGCGTTTTGACATACTTTCTATTCTTGTATTCCAAACCCAGGAAAAGCCAAGATGGTTTTAGATTGTAGACTCATGCCAGAACTCAATTCCATGAAGATGACTTCAATAGACTGCTATAGACCCCAGCTTTTCTTAAAGGGAATTAAAATTTCCTCATAGAAATGCATGGACAAAATATGTTGCCAAATCCTTAGCTCTCTTTTTTGTGTTTAAGATTGTGAAATCCAGACAGGGAAGGTGGGATTTGTTTGCTATTAACTGTGACACATTTAGTAGCTAGTTGTTTTAAAATGGGATGTTTTTTAGAGAAAGTTTATTTTCATTTGATTTAATCTGTTTACATGAGAAATGTCATTTAACATTGTTCATTAGGTCATCTTAAATGTAATAGTGAAAATGGTAAAGTAACAGTTTTAAGAAGCCAGTGCAAATTGCCACAGTGAGAAACAGGAAGGGTTCATTCATTCACATTTGAATTTTATCTGCTCAATAAAGGCATTTAGGTCATTTAAATAAAAGCCCCCATTTTTTTAGGCAGACGATAAACTTGGATTTTATTTGATGCTATTTGTTTGAGTTTTGTAACTCTTCTTAATAAGCTGTTTTCCAATTGTTATTATAAATAGTCATACATAGATTTTCCTCCTGTGGACTCTGTGGTAAATTGTGGATTCATTAGCTATCAGGCTTTAAAATGCCAGCATTCTTTGTAGACAACCCCTAATTTTCCACTCTTATATTAAATCAATCAATCAATTGTATTGAGCGCTTACTGTGTGCAGAGCACTGTACTAAGCGCTTGGGAAGTACAAGTTGGCAACACATAGAGACAGTCCCTACCCAACAGCGGGCTCACAGTCTAGAAGGGGGAGACAGAGAACAAAACCAAACATACTAACAAAATAAAATAAATAGAATAGATATGTACAAGTAAAATAAATAAATAGAGTAATAAATATGTACAAACATATATACAGGTGAAATCTTTGGTTTCCATTCATCAAACTTTACTGGTGGCAAATTGACCAAAAGGGCTTTCATCTTCTCAAAGCACCATAAAACTCTTTTCCCAAGAATTTCATTTTAAATTCCTTCTTATTTAGAGTCCATATAAGATGGCTTATATATAGATATATAGTGTAAGGGACAGAAAAAGGACAATATTCTACTACTTCCTTTTTTTTAATAGGATGAACCTAGATTTCTTGGCTATATTAATTCAGTTTCAGAAATATAAATAGTACTGTAATCTAATTTTAATTTCCCAAGGTAAGAGTGACATGAAAGAACCCACGACAAACTAAGACTGCCTGAACTTGTTGACCCCTATGTCACTGAGTCCTCCTTTACCAGTAATAATCATTCTGCCAATCTCCTCCTTTACCCTTGGCTGGGATCTATCCTCATGGACACCTGATTGTGAAGCAGGAGGTAAGTGATATCCCTTCTGATTGTATGGAATCCATTTGGCATTTAGAAGCAGCATGGCCTAGTGGAGTCAGAAGGACCCAGGTTCTAATCCTGGCTGTGTCACTTGTCTGCTGTGTGACCTTGGGTACGTCATTTAATTTCTCTGGTCCTCAGTTACCTCTTCTGTAAAATGGGGATTCAGACTGTGAGCCTTAAATGGGACAGGGACTGTGCCCAATCTGATTAACTGATTAACTTTGTATAGTGCCTGGAACATAGTAAGCACTTAACCAGTGCCATTAAAACAAAACAAAACCACAAAAAAAGGGATGTAGAGTTTACATCATCCATGGTCCTTGACCTTAATTTATTATGCATGCCTTCTTGCTGCCATATATGGAAATAATCATTGAGATCTGTGTTTTTAATGTATATTAGGCACACACAATAAAAAGGAATAGTTGCTTCCCTTTCCTTCTCCTTGTCTATCATTACCCCCAAGTCAAGTCAAAGGATGTAGTGTAGCCTAGTAGATAGAGCACGGGCCTGGGAGTTTGAGGACCTGGATTCTAATCCAGGCTCTGCCACATGACTGCTGTGTGACCTTGGGCAAGTCACTTAATTTATCTGTGCCTCGTTCCCTCATCTGTAAAATGGGGATTAAGAGGGTGAACCCGAAGTGGGACATGGAACTATGTCCAACCTGACTAGCTTATATCCACCCCAGTGCTTAGTACTGTGCCTGGCACAGAGTAAGTGCTTAGTAAATATCATAAAAAGTACACTGGATAAGTAGGTTAAGGTTAGATCCTTTGTAAACAGAACGTTGGAGACTTTGCTGTCACTGGATTGGGGATGGGAGCACCCCTTCAGTCAATCCGACCTTCCCCTTCTCCCACCCCTTTTCTTCTTAATTTCACCTTTTTTCTCTTTGGAAGACTTATGTAGTTGTCCTAAAGGAACTCATCCTTTTTCCAGCCCTCGATGGAGGAACTGAGGCAGAGAGAAGTGAAGTGCTTGCCCAAGGTCACACAGCAGACAAGTGGTGGAGCCAGAATTAGAACCCAGTTCCTCTGACTACCTTGCTCTTTCCACTAGGCCATGCTGATTCCCTAGAGAAAACGGGAAAGTTTGTGACCAAGGAGAAATTGTCATCTTATGACAGCTCTTTTACGGAACAATAGCAATTTAGAGAAATCGGGTTTTTATAAATAAGCAAATATTTCCGTTCCAGTTTCAACAAACTGAAATTGCAATTTCAAGTTCTTTAGAAAAGCATTTCATGTGGAGGTAATTTTGCTGTAGATTTCGCTGATATAATTTTTCTTTAATCAGATTTTCTTTGGCTGCTTTGTAAATTTTAATTGGAAAATAAGGTACAATTACTATAATTGAAAATTTGTTATTCACGCTGATTTTTTGGATGCATGTGTTTGCTTCATTAGGTAGCTAATTAATTTCATTATTCTTCTGACAACTGTAAACCTTTTTGTTATACAGCATCCATTCCTTTTCTAAAAATTGACATTTGTAGCAGCTGAAACAAGACTAGAAAAAATGGGAACACCACCTGGCCGTTGAGGTGGTGCAATAAAGATGTAGCTGGTAGAACAGAAAGAAGGGAAATATTCTATAAAACTAATTTAAAGTAGAGGCAAAATATTTCTTGTAAAGTGGAAATCCTGATCTAAGGTGGTTCACTACACTATGGATTCAGAGATCTTACTTAAGGTTTAACTAAGTTCATCAGACTTTTCTTAGTCAATATTTTATTCTTTTATATTTCGTATAATGTGTTTTTTTGGTTTTCAATCATTTATGAAACTGCATCTTTATCTAATTGATAAAATGCAACCAAGAACAGGCTTAGGCATACTCAGAAACCCTGAATCATTATTATTAGAAGTAGTAGTAATAATAATAATAATGATGATATCTATTAAGTGTTTTCTATGTGCCAATCACTGTAATAAGCACTGAGATAGCTACAGGAGAAACATGTTGGGCATGGTCCCTGTCCCACATGAGGTTCACAGTCTAAAACGGGGAGGGAAATCAGGTATTTAATCCTCATTTTATAGATGAGGCACAGAGAAGCTAAGTGACACTTACCCGGTAAGTGGAAGAGCTGGGATTAGAACCCAGGATTCCAAACTCCATAGTCCTGTGCCCTTTATACTAGACCACCCAGCTACTCTAGTATGAATAATACTAATAACAGCAGTGTGTTTACTTATGTGCCAAGTACTCTGCTAAACACAGGGATTGATGCAAAAGAATCAAATCAGAATGGTTTTACAGCTTTTTAAAGCTTGCAAATACAATCACAAATCTCTAGTGCCATGTTTGTGGACATCAAGGAGTCTCCAAACCTCATGATTGCCTGGGAATATGGTGGGATCTCCAGGGATTTGGATCAGTCTGGGATATCCTGGGCAACTGTCACCCATTTGGGGACTCTCAAGGCTAAGGGAGATTCCATTCTCCCTCCCATCCCTCAGACATCAGTCATTCACTCATTCTTTTATTCATAAACATTGATAGAAGCATAGTGCATGTAGAGTACTATACAGAGTGCTTGGAAGTAGATAATAAGAATAAAAGACATGGTCCCTGTCTTTGAATAGCATACAGTCAAGCAGACACAAATTATTTGCATATAGCTGATACAACTGATATGAAATGAGCAATGGATAAATAGCAAAAATATGCAAAACTGAGAGAGACCGGACATCCAGATATATTCATGAATGCTAAGGGTGGCTGGTGGGACCAGAGGAGATGGGGACTACACAGGTAATACTTCCTGGAGGAGGTGGCCTTTTAGGAAGGTTTTGAAGGTGGGGAGGGAGTTCCAGGTTGGGGAAAGGTTGTTCACATGGTTGTGAGTCAGAGATGGGAGAACTGAAAGTGAATTAAAGTAAGATCAGTTTTTGTGGAGTGAAGAGTGTGAGTTGGGATGCAGTGGATGAAGAGAGTGGAACATTAAGAAGGAGAAAGGTAGCAGAGAACCTTGAATCCAGATGCTCAGAAATGTGTTTTATGCAATGAGAAATGGGTAGCTATTGGAGACTGTTGGGGAGTAGTATAAAGTGTTCTGAGTGGCATTTTAGGAAGATAAGCTGGGCAACTGAACATGGGAGGTATAGAAGAAAGGGAAAGATTGGCAGAGACCAGTCCTGACACTGATGCAGTGATATAGCTGGGAGATAAAACAAGGTTGAACAAGGAGGGTGGCCATTAGGCTGGAGAGAAATGGGAGACTCCAGGAAATATTATGGAGGAAAAACTAGTAGGGTTTATCATCGTTATCATCAACAATGTTGTTAATAGCATACATACTGTGTGCAGGTCACTTAGGAGAGCATAATAGAGGTAAGAAGACAAAATCCCTGCCATCAAGGAGCTTACCATCTCATGGAGAAGGCAGATATTAAATTAAGCTGCAGGTAGAGGAAGCAACCAGGTATAAGGATATGTACATAAGGGCTGTGGGGGTGGGGAGTGGGATGGGTACCTAAGTGCTTAGAGGGCAAGGGCTCAAGAAAATAGGTAAGGCAGAAGGGAAGGAAAACTGGGTGGGGAGATGAGAGATTAGAGAAAGATTCCTGGAAGAGATATGATTTTAGTAGGGCTTTAAAGGTGGGGAGAATGGTGGCCTGTCAGATATGGAACAGGAGAAATCCCCAGGCTGGAGGGAGGGTGTGAGCCGGGGATCGACACTAAGAGAGATGAGTGAGGCACAAGTGGGTAGGTTGGTATTAGAAAAGTGAAGCGTGCAGGCTGTGTTGTAGTCGGAGAGGAAGGAGACAGAGGGGTGGGGAGACCTATCAGCAGAGATGGGACTACAGCTCATTGTGGGCAGGGAATGTGTCTGTTTATTGTTATATTGTACTCTCCCAAGCGCTTAGTACAGTGGTTTGCACACAGTAAATGTTCAATAAATACGATCGAATGAATGAATGAAGCGGGAGGGTGTTCCAGGCAGAAAGGAGGGGATGAGCAAGCAGTTGGTGGTGAGAGAGATGAGAATGAGCAACCGTGAGGAGGTTGGCTTGAGAAGTTGTGTGAGAGTTGTGACATAGAGGGAAGTAGAAGTGGGGAGAGTGCCGATTGAGTGCCTTAAAATCAATGATGAGTTTCTGCTTGATGCAGAGAGGGATGGACAACCATTGGAGGTTTGTGGGGAGACATGTGCAGAATGTTGGGGATTTGGGGTTTTGTTTTTTTTTTTTAAGAAAAATAAGGGCAGCAGCAGAGTGAAGTATGGATTGGAGATGGTAGATGCTGGAGGTTGAGGTCAGCAAGAAGGCAGCATGACCCAGTGGAAAGAATATGGGGCTGGAAATCAGAAGACCAGGGTTCTAAACCTGACTCTGCCACTTTTCTGTTATGTGGCCTGAGACAAGTCACTTAACCTCTTTATGCCTCAGTTCCCTCTTCTGTAAAATGGGAATTCAACACCTGTTCTTTCTCCTACTTGGACTGTGAGTCCCATGCGGGACAGGGACTGTGTCCAATCAAATTCACTTGTATAAACCCCTTGTATCTATGCTGAGCAGCATAGAGAAGCAACGTGGCTTAATGGAAAAAGCACGAGTTTGGGAGTCAGAGGTCATGGGTTCTAATCCCATCTCTGCCACTTAGCTGTGTGACTTTGGGCAAGTCACTTAACTTCTCTGTGCCTCAGTTACCTCATCTGTAAAATGGGGATTGAGACTGTGAGCCCCACGTGGGGCAACCTGATAACCTTGTATCTATCCCAGAGCTTAGGACAGTGCTTAACACATAGTAAGCACTTAACAAATACCATCATTATTATTATTAAGAGAGATGATCGTCGAGGCCAAGGAGAAGCACTGTGCAGCTGCTCTGGAGAGATGCCCAACTATGTGCCAGGCACCGTACTGAGCATAATATAATGGAGTTGGTAAATAACATTTCCCACCCACAACTGGCTTACTAAAAGCTAGTATGTAGGCAGCACCTCTCCCTGAGCTACAAGAAGAGTGTGTCACGTTGCCATTCCAGAGACTATGGACCAGGGCTCAGGGCTTTCTAGCTGCAAAAAGAACTTTCGTTGGGCATGCTATGATTAGAGTTATGGATTCACTTGGTATCCCACTTCACCCTAAGCTTCTTCCATTAACTGGAGAGGAGTAGGCTATGTCAGGACAGTAGACCATCCCATTGATTTTAATGAATTTAAAAGCCTATTAGTACACTTAGTCAAAGCATTGTCACATATTAAGCTACATGATCATTATACAAAACTAAAACTCCACAGTTCAGAGTTCAGATAATCGGCAGGTATGTATACAGCTGGATCTGAGTCTCATTGTTTAGAAGGACTTTGATATGTTTTAAAATAGTACTACTTCTCCTTGTCTTCAGTTTGGAAGGGTGCATTTCCCCAGAAGCAGATAGAGAATGCAGACAGATTGTTGATACAAGGGATAAATTCTAATATTAGGATTACAGAGGAAATTAGTGATTGAGCATCTACTGTGTGCACAGTGCTAGGGAGAGTGCAATAGAATTAGAGACATGAACCCTGCCCTCAAGGCTTGGACAATCTAGTTGGGTAGACATAATAAATTACAGGTAGGAAGAAATAATAGTGTATAGAGATAAGTACGTAAGTGCTCTAAGGAAGTGTGAGTATCCAAGTGTTTAGGTGATGCCAAAGTGCTGAAGTAGCCGTCGAGGGGGAAGGTGGGTGGAAAGATGAGAGCTTATTCAGTGAAGACCTCCTGGAAAGAGAGGACACCTCCAGCTGAAGCCCTGAATAGAGTGGAAATCTCATCTCAGCCCACTGAGTTCTTTGACCTCCCTCTTGAACCGGTATGGTGGCCAACAAGTGATGAACCAGCCCAGAAGTGAAACCAGAAGCCGTTCTGGGCTCACTTTTGAGTGTTAGTACACATGGACTATTGTCCCCTAGGTTTGCTGTGAATCTCCCTCAGAGCTGCTCTCCATCGGCAGCCTGAAATCCCTGAAATGAGGCTGGGAAGCTGCAGAGATAGGAATGGGGGAAAGCAGATTGCTTTCCACATCTTGCCCCACCCCTGTTCCAGAGGTTCAGCACCCTCAAATCAGATTGGGTTTTCACAGGGCTGTCCCTCCAGCCTCCTCAAGGCATAATTTCCTTTTCAAACTTCCGAACATTGAATTTTCGATGAAAAACTTGATGTGGTCTTTAGGGGATTGTGGATCTGTGATTACATAGTAAGTGCATCTGGGATGGAATGGTTATAAGGGCTTAGTCCTTATAAGTTATAACATATGTTAGACTAAGCCCTAAGGTTTGAGGTGGTTGTATTCAAATAATATGGGTCCTTAGATTTATTTTTCAGAGCTCTATGACTAGGTTTCCTGCCCTTAAATTCAGACTAAGGTATGGTTTCATGGTGGGAATGACTCCCCTGAAATACTGACAAGATTCTTCGTGGGGCTTATGCATGGAGGGAAGGCAGAACCAACATTTTAAAGACACAGTGAAGCTATATCTATCTATCTTCGTAGATAGCTATACACACACTTATAGTTGTGTTTTGGGTTTGAAGATGACACTAGTGCTGATGAGATTTTGATCAGTGTGCGCGGGTGTGGCTAAATGGACCAATGTGTAACTGCCAATTCCTCTGTATCTTATGCCTATAGAAATTGCCTTTTGTTAGTCTGTTGCATTTTTTTGCCGACAGTGTCTGATGCTATTTTCCTTTTTTCCCTCTTGATGTCACGATCTCCCCGAAGCCTCTGCTTAAATTGTTACCCCATTTCTAATTGGTGCATGTCAAGGTGACCTATGTTCTGCAACTGCCATCTAGCTATCCACTGCTGTTTGAGGTTTTGCTTCATTGTGTCTTTAAGGTGTTTCTTCTGTCCACGTTTATTATGACTACCCCATTTCAGCTCATCATAGAGCAGTTGTTTGGGTATCCTGCTATCGTCCATTCTCCTCACATGTCCCCCCCAGGGAAGGTGTGATGTGATGAGCATTGCTTCGATCCTGGTGGTTTGACTGCGTTCCTGGACCTCATTATTTGTGAAGTTACCTGACAGGGCAGCGTCTTCCGCTGTGCTGTTGGGCGAAGCACGCTGTTCACGATGTGCTTCCTGTCGAGGTAAGTACCGCCCCACTTTGCCCCTCCCGCATATCCCCTTGCCCCGCCCACCCCAGTTCCTGAACTGGCTTTCTTGCCCTGCCCCATCCTTACATCTTGACCTCAACTTTCCCTCCTCACCTGTCTCCTTGGTCCTCCTGCGCTTCCCACTCTGTGCTCCCTATCCCCTGAACTGGGGTGGGGGCAAAGGGATAGCGCAGGGGACTGGCAACAGTAGCTGAGACAGCCATGCCAAGAAAAAGAAAAGCAAGAGAGAGAGACAGACAGAGGGACAGAGAAGCTGCAGGGAGGGGGGAGTGTGTGGGGTGGGAGAATTTGTCTACAGGGGGTCCAGGGAGATTGGGGAGAGCAACTTACCTGCCAGATTCACAAATGCTGAGAGCTGAGTAGAAATCATTTCAGCAGGATGTGATTTCCACTGGGCTGTCATGGAACCATTTGCGATCCTGTCGTCACTTAATGCAAAGCATTGCGTGTATGTGACTTTGGTGGAACTTCTCTAGAAGTTGAATATAGTATCTGTGGTAAGTCCCGATCTCACATCCATAAAGAAGAATGGACACAAAAGTTGCCTTGAATGCTTTCCGTTTTGTCTGACTCTTCATGCCACATTGGTAATAAAATGTGCCTCTCAGAGGACACACTAGCCTTAATTTGGCTTTCAACCTCCTTGACCATCCTTGCATTATTGGACAGTGGGCTATGTGGGTGACAAAACTCAACTCTGTGTTGATGATGTTGATTCTTAGTGTTGTGTCAGGTTTTCTGGGTGTGGGTCGGTACGTGATGTCAGACTCCTTCGGGCTAATTGTCAATCCGTACCACCTTGCTGATTCGGAGAAGAGGCTGAAATTCATCTGCACCATCATCAGATTAACTACTGTGGAATTTATTAAATGCTTGCAATGTGCCAAACACTGTACAAAGTACTGGGGTAAATACACTATTGGCAGGTCAGGCAGTTCCCATCCCACATGGGGCTCACAGTCTGAGGGAAAAAGAACAAGTATTGAATCCCCATTTACAGATGAGGAAACTGATACATTTTTCAGAGCAGCCAAATTTTTTCAGTAGTTGCCAGAGACCAAGCCAGTCAATCATAAAGTCCTGCATGAAAATTCCTGCTATGATTATGTAAACAGTACATACTACAGTATAGTGCTGCACAGTGATAGTTTGTGGGAACGTAAAATAAATTCTTCTTTTGATTCCTCCACATTCCCTGCAAACCTCAAATAGGAGGTTTGGGAGGGTGGGGTATAAGGAGCCCAAAATCGCCCTTGCTGCAGTCACACTGTACCCCTACTCCACCTAGCCACTTCATGGGGTATCTTCATCATGAGGGGAATCTCTCACAGTGACACCCCTCAATCCCACCTGCTTCTCCTTTCCTCTCCTCTACCTCTTCTTTAACTCCCTACCTCAATTAACAGCTCTGCACTGGGCAACCTGCCCCAAACCCCACAGCCCATTTGGGCCAGTTCTGCTAGTAAATGATTTTCTGTTGACTATGAGCCATGTCCAACACTGGAAATCAGCCTGATTTACTGCCCCACTTACATTGGTCATTAACAATTGTATATGATGCCTTCACTATTGATTTCCAAAATGTGCCTATGCGTAATCTGCTGAAGGCATAGATGCAATAGGTGGTTCTGAGAGACAGAACGTCTTTGGCTATACACTTTCGCTCGACCTGGTACTTGGTTCCCATGGATCTCCTCCTTTTTCTTGTTCTCATTTAGTCATGTGGGTAATGACTAAATCATCACAATACTGCATCCTGGGGTTTCTAAGGAATTACTGTTGAATATGTTTCAAATGCCAAAGAGCAGGAGCTGCTAAAATGTTACATTACCCATCTCTGGGGCCCTACTGGGATTTCATTAATGCAAAGTGCTGCTGAAAAAAATCTTAAAGTTTTAAATGCGATTGTATTTTCCTAACACCAGGCCAAAATGTGAGTCTTGTAATTTTTCCCTGAAAACTTTAATGGGATTTCTAGGGAACTCAGAGCTGGATGAAGCAGCATGGCCCAGTGGATAGAGCACGGGCCTGGGAGTCAGAAGGGCCTGGATTCTAATCCTGGCTCCACCACTTTTCTGCTGTGTGACCTTGGGCAAGTCACTTCACTTCTCTGGGCCTCAGTTTCCTCATCTGTCCAATGGGGATTGAGACTGTGAGCCCCTTGAGGGACAAGGTCAGTGTCCAACCTGATTAGCTTGTATCTACCCCAGCGCTTAGAACAGTGTTTGGCACAGAGTAAGTTCTTAACAAATACCGTAATTATTATTATTATTATTATTATTATTATTATTATTACTATTATTTTGTAGCCAGAGATAAGGTGGAAGAAGGCTGTGCACATTCAAATTTTCAGTCACTACTGTCTTTAAGGCAGCTGCCTCCATTGCTTATTAATCAATGTTACTTATTGAGCAGTTACTATGTTCAGAGCACTGTACTAAGCACTTGAATGCACAGTAGAGTTGGTAGGCCCATTCCCTGTCACCAAGGAGCTTACAGACTAAAAGGGGAGACAGTCATTAAAATGTATTATGGCTGTGTATAGAAGAGCAATGGGGCTGGGGGAAGGGGGGAATATCAAAGGGTTTAGAGAGTAGTAATAATAATAATAACCATGGTACTTAAGTGCTTACTATGTACCAAGCACTATTCTAAGCACTGGGGTAGATACAAGTCATTCGGGTTGGACACTGTCCCTGTCCCACATGGGGCTCACAGTCTTAATCCCCATTTGACAGATGAGGAAACTGAGGCCCAGAGAAGTGAAGTGACTTGCCCAAGGTCACACAGCAGACACGTGGTGGAGCCGGGATTAGAACACAGGTCCTTCTGACTTCCAGGCCCCCGCTCTATCCACTGAGCCATGCTGCTTCTCAGGTACAGACCCAAGTGCGTAGGCGACATAGAATAGGGTGAATAGGGCAAGTGATTAGTCGGAGATGGGCCCTTGGAGGAGATGTGATTTTAATAGGATTTTGAAGGTGGGGAGAGTGGAGGTCTGTCAAATAGATATGAAGGGAAAGGGAGTCCCAGGCCAAGGGGAGGATGTGGGCAAAGGTTTGGCTGCAAGACAGATTAGCTCAGGGTACAGTAAGAAGGTTGGTGTTAGGTTATTATTTGAACCTGGCCCTGGAGGCAGTATCCTATGGGCAAATCAAATGGAACCACTCTTTGTATTTACTGGGTTCTAAGTTCAGGAGAGAATTATCCCAGATCACATTCTAGGTGTTCAGTACATTGCATTTTGTTTTGTGTAGTTGTTAGGGTTGTTGAAACCAGACAGTTGTTGTATGACTGTAAGCTTGTTGTGGCCAGGGAGTGTGCCTGTTTATTGTTATATTGTACCCTCCCAAGTGCTTAGTACAGCGCTTAATAAATACAATTGAATTAATGAATATGATTCTTGTAAGTTAAACTCTCCTTTAGAGTATAAGCCACTTATGGGAAGGGAATGTGTCACTTCTTTATTCTGTACTTCCCAAGAGCTTTGTACAGTGTACTGCACCGAGTGCTCAATTAATGCTGCTATTACTGAACACCTCATAACTGAGTGAGATTGATGTTGCGGTGAAGTCCTGTCCTCCATGCTAATTGTGGGGTTCCTTGAAAATGTTCCTAGTCTTACTGGCTCCTGAATGCATCGTCTTGCTGTTTCTTTAAGTAGTAGTAGTAGGAGGAATATTTATTAAGCACTTGTGTGTATAGAGCACTCTACACAATGCTGTAAAAGAAGGCATGTGTGAGCATTAGACAGGGTCCCTGGGACTCCAAGGGAATATGATCTAAGAATAGGGAGATCTTTATGTTGACTATTGGGAAAAAGTTAATCCCCAAATACATTTACCTTATGCTTTTAATATTGTGCATTTTGCAAACTCCTTGAGGAAAAAAAACAGATCTCCCATAAGGCAAATGCCCCCATGAGCAATTTTCTGTGGAACTTTTACCCAGAGAAATTAATCATTTCTTTCCTTACTCTGCACAGGGAATAGTCTGGGCTATTTCTAAGGGAGAAAGCAGCTCTTAAATATTTTTACTCAAACTCTATTCTCAGTCTTGATATATGGCCATTTTTCTACAAAAACATTGTCTATATTTCTCCACTCCTCAAGAAGCTCCAGTGGTTGTCCATCCACCACCACATCAAATAGAAACTACTTACCCTTGGCTTTAAAGCACTCAATAGCCTTGCCCCCTCCTACCTTACCTCACTGCTTTCCTAATTGGTGGAGAGCCTTGGAACAAAGCTTGATGCAGAGGGAATTGGGAAGCCAGTGGAGTTTTTTGAGGAGGGGAGAGATGTGTGCTAAGTGACACTTTTAAGAAGATGATCTACGTGATAATGTTGTAATATAGATTGGTAGGGGGGAGAACAGTGAGCTGATACAATAGTGTAGCCATGTTATGACAAGAACTTTGGACCAGAGTGGTAGCGGGTAGAGAGGAACGGGTGAATCTGGGGAATGTTCAGTAGGAAGAGCTGGCAAGATTTAGCGGTTGATTGAACGACAGTGTGTAGTTGAGTATGACACCAAGGATTTGGATTAGAAGCATTGGGTTTACAAGAGAAGATGAATAGCACAGTTTTAGACATGATAAATTTGAGGTCTCATGGAGCATGCGAGTGGGAGGTTCCCTAGAGGGTAGAGGAGAAGAAGGATCGTTGGTAAATGAGAGGTTGGGATTGGGGAAATCAATTTGGAAGTCACCCACATGAAGGAGTTAGCGGAAGCCATGTGAGCAGATAAGCTTCCTGAGGGAACTTCAAGGCAATTGGCTGCCTCTCTTCTTTTCCACTTTTTTCTCCCATTCCAGTCCAGTTTCAACTGTTCATTCCTCCCAAGACAATCTACTAACTATGCCTCATTCTAGTTTCTCCTGCTGACATCTTGTTCACACCCTTTCTCCCGCCTGGAATACCCTCCGCCTTCAAACCCAACAGACTATGGCTCATCCCATCTTCAAAGCTCCGTTTGAAATCACATCTATTCTACGGAGCCTTCTAATCTCCCCAGATTATGCCCCCACTATTGCCACATCAGCATTTCTGAGCCACCTATGCATCTCAATACTCATAACCTCCGGTAGCATTTAAATGGACACATCTTGCGTACCCTATAATTTATGTACCAACTCACCCTATTCCTCCTATCTATAAATTATTTTACTGTCTGTCTCCCCTACTGGTTTGTAAAGTCCTTGAAGGCAGGAATTGTATATATTAACTCTGTTATATTCACCTAAGTGCTTAGTACTTATATTCACTCAAGTGCTCCCTGTCTAGACTGTAAGCTCATTGTGGGAAGGGAATGTGTCTACCAATTCTTTTGGATTGTACTCTCCCAAGTGCCTAGTATACTGTTCTGCCTACAGTAAAAGCTCAAAAAATATAATTGATTAATAGTACAGTGCTCTGTAAACTCACTGTGGGCAGGGAATGTGTCCTTTTACTGTTATATTGTACTCTCCCAAGCACTTAATATAGTGCTTTGCACACAGTAAACACTCAATAAATATGGATTGAATGAATGAATAAGTACTACTCACTGATTGAGAGAATGACATTATAGAGTGAGAAATGTAGGGGATTCAGAACAGAGGCTTATGGGACAGAGAATCAGCAGTCAGAGAAGTAGGAGGGCAGGGAATGCGTCTACCAACTCTGTAATATTGTGCTCTCCCAAGCACTTAGTACAGTACTCTTCTTACAGTAAGCACTCAATAAATACCATTGATTGATGGACTGGCAGGAGTAGAATCAGATTAGTACCCATGCCAGCAAAACTGAAGCCTATATTGTTTCAAAGAGGAGAAAGTGGATTAACCTGCCAAAGGCAGCAGAGCCATCAAGGAGGATTAAGATGGAGTAGAGCCCATTGGATTTGGCTATAATAAGGTCGGTGGTGAGCATGGAGAGTGCCATTTTGTTGGGGAGAAGGGATCAGAAGCAGCTTGGCCTAGTGGAAAGAGCACGGGTCTGGGAGTCCGAGGGACCTGGTTTCTAATTCTGGCTCTGCCACTTGCCTGCTGTGGGATCTTGGGCAAGTTACTTCACTTCTCTGGACCTCAGTTCCCTCATCTGTAAAATGGGGATTGAGACTGTGAGCCCTATGTGGGCAAGGATTGTGTCCAACCCAGTTATAGAGTATCTATCCCAGCGCTTAGTACAGTGCCTGACACAAAGTAAGTGCTTAACAAATACCATTATTATTATTGCTATTGGAAATCTAACCGGTGAGTTAAGAGGGTTCGTGTTGGTTTGGCAGATTTTGCTCTACAAAATATTCATCGGAGGAAATCCTTCGAGATGATCCCATAAAATAAGGCTTTATAAAGCCTCTTGGCCTGCTATCTGCGTTGTTTAAATTACAAAGTTGCCAGACCTTCCCAGCAGGGGGCGGTGCCAGGGAAGAAGGAAGCAGGATTTTGTGATACTCTGGGGAAAGTAAACCAGGATGATTGTGGGTGGGCGCATGGTTCCCTCCTCTGCTCTAGCTCTTTTTTCCAGGTTCCACAACAGGCAGGATAAAGCATTTTCCTCTGCTGCCCTGGTTCATTTTCCTGGGCTCCAAACTGGGTAGGAAAACATAATTTCCTCCAGCATCTCAGCTCCTCTTCCTGGGCTCTGGAGTAAGGGAACTAGGAAAATGACTTTTCTTCCTCCATCCTGATTCATTTTCCTGAGTGTCAGAGTGTGTGAAGCAAGAAAATGCATTTTCCTCCACTCTCTTGGCTCATTTTCCTGGGCTCCAGAGCAGTGGCTGCAGTAGGGGAAGCAGGAAAATGCATTTCTCTCCACTGTCCTGGATCATTCTACTGGCCTGATTCCCGTGGCAGGGTGGGAGAGCTGCTGCTGCCGACCCTCTGCCATGTTCAGGACAGTGGAATGGGGGAGGGGGCAGGCTGAGCTTTACTAACCTGGTGCAGAGAACTCAGGGAGGTTCTTACTGCCTGAGGACACAAAACGAGAAGCCTCGTGTTTCTTCTCAATTAAAAAACAACAGAAAGATCCCTCCTGCTCCAGTGCCAGCAGAGGTCCAAGGTAGGGGCAGCCCCTCAGACCAGGAAGTCCTGCAGCTATTGCCCATCCCTGTGGGGTAGACCCCAGGCTGGCGTCAGATTGTATCATATGATCGGGAAGGGGAGGCAGTGCCTCGGGATTGGTAGTATTAATTGGCTGCCCAGACAAATTCATAAGCCAACCAAATGCCTCTTAGGCAAATTACACTCATTCATTCATTCATTCAATCGAATTTATTGAGCGCTTACTGTGTGCAGAGTACTGTACTAAGCGCTTGGGAAGTACAAATCGGCAACAATCAATCAATCGTATTGAGCGCTTACTGTGTGCAGAGCACTATACCAAGCACTTGGGAAGTACAAGTTGGCAACATAAAGAGACGGTCCCTACCCAACAGTGGGCTCACAGTCTAGAAGGGGGAGACAGAGAATAAAACCAAACATATTAACAAAATAGAATAGATATGTACAAGTAAAATAGAGTAATAAATACGTACAAACATATACATATATACAGGTGCTGTGGGGAGGGGAAGGAGGTAAGATGGGGGGATGGAGGGGGGGGACGAGGGGGAGAGGAAGGAGGGGGCTCAGTCTGGGTAGGCCTCCTGGAGGAGGTGAGCTCTCAGTAGGGCCTTGAAGGGAGGAAGAGAGGCAACATATAGAGACGGTCCCTACCCAACAACGGATTCAGTCAAGCAACTTGGTGGAGAGCAAAATGAAGGCAGCAGTTGTGTACCACTTGTTCCAGGAGTTTGGAGAGCAGTGGGAGTAGGGAGATGAAGATATGCATTTTCAGTCTTCTCTTCTTTCTACCTGTAAATTTATCTTTAATCTCCCCAACTAGACTGTAAACTCCTGAGGACAGGGATCATGTCTTCTACCTCTGTTGTACTCTTCCAAGTATCTAGTAGTTTTCTGGAGGGTTCAGTGGGATCCATAGAGGGTTTTTTAATATGGGGAGACTATGAGTTGCTTGAACACAGAAGGGAAGAAGCCATCAGAGAGGGAGAGATTGAAGGTCACAGTGAGGGAGGGAAGAGGAAGTAAGTACTTTAAGGAGGTGAGAAGGGATTGTATGAGCTCCCCAAACACTTAGCATTTGGGTTGTTACTAAATCCTGCCAGTTTTTCCACCACAACATTTCTCGGATCTACCCCTTCTTCTTCGTCCAAATGACCACCACTGGGGTCTAGGTGGCTCGTTATTCCCTGATTAGACTATTAGTCAACCTTCTCATGGGTCTCCCTGCCTCTCCCCTCTCCAGTCCACTTTATTGCCTGGATCATTTCCCTAAAACATCATTCTTCACATGTCTTTCCACTCCTCAAACACCTTAAGCAGAAACTCCTGAACCAAATATCATAGGAAAACACTCTGCCAGCTTTCTCCTTCTTAGGTATCCACTCTCTTCTCCCACTAGAATCCATCTCATACTCTTCATTCCTCCCAAACTCACCTTCTTAACGGTGTGCTTTGTTCTTGACTCTCTCCAATTCCCAGCTCATGACCTTTCCCCTCCCTGGAGTTCCTTCCCTCTTCAAATCTAAGACCATAGCTTTCCCCGTCTTCAAACCCCTTCTGAAATCTAACCTCCTCCAGGAGGTTTAAGGCTTCCCCCAATTAATTTTTCCTCTCCTCAGAGCACATTCTCCCAACTACAACTTTGGCATTTGTGAACCACTTCAGCTCTTTTTCACTCACACCCAACCATAGCAATTTTTTAAATCGTATTTATTAAGCACTTACTATGCGTCGAACACTGTCCTGAGCACTGGACACTGTTTTAAGTGCTGGATGTACATTCACTTGTATTTAAGTACTTATTTAAGTCCACATAGCCATCTTCAGTCTTTTCTTCTTTCTATCTATAAATTTGTTTTTGTCTATCTCCCCCACTAGAGTATAAGCTCTTGAGGACAGGGATTGTGTCTTCTACCTCCTTAGTATCCCAGTGCCTAGTACAGTTTTCTGCCCACAGTAGATGATCCATAAATACTATTAATAAATGTATTAAGTGATAGGGATGCAGGTATGTTATCCGTATTTTACAGATCCAGAAGCTGAGGCATCAAGAAGTTAAGTGACTGTTCCAAGGTCACACAGCAGGCCAGTGGCAGAGCTGATATTGGGACCATCTCTATATGTTGCCAACTTGTACTTCCCAAGAGCTTAGTACAGTGCTCTGCACACAGTAAGCGCTCAATAAATACGATTGATTGATTGATATTAGAATCCAGCTCTCCTGACTTTCAGTTCCATTGCTCTTTCCACTAGGTCTCATTTCCTCACATGGTAACCTTGAGCAACTGCCTATTCTGCAGCTTTCCTTTTACCAATCCTGGTTCTTCAAATCATAGTTTTGCGTGTCCACTCTTAATACCATATACAACATGGAAGCCAATGGTATAAAGGTATGAGTAATCACATTTTAGCATATCAAGCAACAGTCTATCTCTTGCCAAATTGCCCACAATCTCTGTCCCCTAAGAGGAAATCCCGCTATGAGGATTATGTGAATATATGGGGTCTACATGCCTTAATCAATCAATCATATTTGTCAAGCACTTACTGTGTGCAGATCACAGTACTAAGTGCTTTGGAGAGTACAATATAACAGAGTTGGAAGACATGTCCTCCACCCACAATGAGCTTACAATAACTCACACAGTATATTCACTTCATTAAGATCCCATCACAATGTTTTGTATTTTTGTGATTGTTGCATTTTTGCCCTATTCATTCACTCCTGGGTATGTCTATTCAATTTACTTGTTTTGGCCATGCTGGTTGTCAATATTTTTATTTTTGTCTCCCTCAGGGTGTATGTTTCTTCATTATTCTGTTGTTTCAAAGAACCTAGTACAGTGCACTGTACCAGTGATTGCTCAGTAAAAGTTAGGACTACTACTACTCCTCTAAAAAGGCAAGCAAAATTAGCTTAATAGTGAATTTCTTGTAAGTTTTCTAAAGTTAATTGTAATGCAATAAACCCAGTATTAAAGGTGACTAACAAAGTATGTTTATGCCCCTTATGTTCCTTTAATATTTTATTCATCTTATTTAGTGCAGGCATAGAATGCTGACATTTAAAGAAGCCATGTGCCCTATTGCAGGACTGGAAATCAGGAGACCTGAGTTCTAATTCTGGCTCTGCTGCTTGCCTGGTCTGTGACCTTGGGCAAGTCGCTTGACTTCCCTGGGCCTCAGTTACCTCATCTGTAAAATGGGGATTAAGATTGTGGGCCCTATGTGGGACAGGGGCTGCGCCTGACTTGATTAGCTTGTATCTACCCCAGCACTTAGTACAGTGCCCTGCATATAGTAAGCACTTAACAAATACCATAAAAGAGTCACTTAACCTCTCTGTACCTTACTTTCTTCATCTGTACAAATGGGAATTGGAAATCTGATCTCCCTGTACTTTAGACTGTGGTTCCCATATGGGACAGGGACTGGGTCCAACCTGATTATCTTATACCTACAGTAGTGCTTAGTACTAGTGCTTCACACATATTAACCACTTACACAGAATACTTATTATGATTATTTGACAATATTCAGCCTAATTGAAATTTCCCTTATATTACTATATTGCAGGGTTCCTAATTCCATTTGTCTCATAAGATTTTTAGTTTTACCAATCGCTGTGATTTTTTTTTGGTACTAAATCCCATCATTGGTGAGGAAAGCTTTTACTTTTCCTATTGTCTTAAACTGGTTCTGGAAATTCCAAGGCCCAAACCATCAAAACAGCAGTATGGTCCAAATCTTCCCTTCTCCAGTCAAGCATGCACATAATAGGCTGCCACATTTCCACATCAAGTACAGATCATTTTCTCAGTGCACATTATTATTTAGCACTAAAAGCTGTCAGATTTTCATTTTGGTAGAACAGCACATCATTCTCAATTTAGTTGTAAATATCTCTCATCACTATTTCCAAGTATGCGTGGCATGACATCAGGTCGTGCTTCCTTTCAAAAATAATATAAATAAATAAAGACAGCTTAATAAAGATAGGCATTCTTACCAGTTTCAATATGACCATTGAAAACCTAGAACAAAGTGTTTAAAATAATATAGGCATGTCTCTGATCATTAGAGTTTTGCAATGCTCAAACTTTGTTGCAATATAGTTGTAGAAGTACTTTGGGCACACAGAAAGGTTGTCCGTTGAACTTAATGTTTGTAGTGCCTGGTACTGGTTTTTCTTTGCCAGCTTGCTTCTCTTTTCATGCAAAGTTTTTGCTCAAAAGAGAGCTACTCTGTTCTCGTTGGCAGTGTGCCAAGAAGGTCTATTCTCGACAATTGACACCCAGTTTTCTGCTGGGATGCAGCATTGTCTGAGCTTTTATTTTACTTTGTCCTTAAAACACTTCCTCTGCCCTCCTTACTTTGTTTCCATTAAGCTAATACTAGTAAGGATCACTCCATGGTAGTAATAGTAATGATTGGATTTATTGAGTATCTACTGATGCAACAAATTGACCAGATATGCTGTTGGTATCACAGCACTGTACTAAGAGCTTTAGAAATACAACAGAACCTCAAGACACATTCCCTTTCCACAAGGATATTACACTTTAGTGGGGAGGATAGACACAGAAATATTCACAGACTTTCCTGTCACGGTAGACCAGCACCATTATCCTGCCTGTCTCACAAGTACATAACCTTGATGGTTATCACTGACTCATCTGTCTTTCAACCCACGTTTGATCTGTCATCAAATTCTTTCAGTTCAACCTTCACAATATCGCTAAAATCTGCCCCCTCTCCTTCCAAACTGATACCATGTTAATCCAAGCATTTATCCTATTCTGCCTTGATGACTGCAGCAACCTCCTTGCCTCCTATCTCTCCCCTCTCCAGTCCATACTTCACTCAGCTGCCCAGGTCATTTTTCTACAAAAATGTTCGGTCCATGTTTCTCAAGAACCTCCAGTAGTTGCCCATCCTCCTCTGAATCAAACAGAAACTCCTTACCATTAGCTTTAAATCACTCAATCACCTTGCCCCCTCCTACCTCACCTCCCTCATTTTCTACTATGGCAAAATCCATACACTTTGCTGTACAGTGCTAAACTACTCACTGTACCTCAATCTCCTCTATCTCTCCACGGCTCCTCACCCACATCTTGCCTCTGGACTGGAATACCCTCCCTCTTCATGTCCAACTGCTGATTACTCTCCTCTCCTTCAAAGCCTTGTTGAAGGCACATCTCCTCTGAGAGGCCTTCACTTAGTAGGCCTTCATTTTTTCTTCTCCCACTCCCTTCTTCACCACCCTGGCACTTGGATTTGCAACTTTTATTCACCCCTCCCTCAGCCCCCCAGCATTTATGTACATATCTGTCATTTATTTATATTAGTGCCTGTCACCCCCTCTACAGTGTAAGTTCATTGTGGACAGGGAACGTGCCTTTCAACTATGTTGTACTCTCTCAAGTACAGTGCCCTGCACCCAGTAAGCACTCAATAAATATGATTGATTGACTCAGAATAAATGAGTTTGAATGTTCAATAGAATATATATACATATACATGTGTTTGTATATATGTGTGTATATATATATATGTATATATAAATAAAATGTGCACTAACAGTGCTGAGTGTGGCCATCAGTGAATAATTATGCTATTTAAGTGCTTACTATGTGCCAAGTGCTGTAATAATGATAATAATAATAGCATTTATTAAGCGCTTACTATGTGCAAAGCACTGTTCTAAGCGCTGGGGAGGTTACAAGATGATCAGGTTGTCCCATAGGGGGCTCACAGTCTTAATCCCCATTTTGCAGATGAGGTAACTGAGGTACAGAGAAGTTAAGTGACTTGCCCAAAGTCACACAGCTGGCAATTGGTGAAGTCAGGATTTGAACCCATGACCTCTCACTCCAAAGCCCATGCTCTTTCCACTGAGCCATGCTGCTTCTCTGTACTAAGCAGTGGGGTAGATACAAGATCATCAGATCCCACATGGGGCTCATAGTCGAAATAGGAGAGTGAACAGGTATAGGAGTCCTCATTTTGCAAATGAAGGAACTGAGGCACAAAGAAGTGAAGTGACTTGCCCAAGGTCCTACAATAGACAAGTGACAGAGCTGGGATTAGAACCAGGTCCTCTCCCAGGTGAATGCTCATGAATTCATAAGTGCTAGAGGCAGCTGAAGAGATGATTGATTTGAGGTACTGATGATTACTCAGTAATCCAACTCAGTTGGCAAGATTGTTGCCAACTTGTACTTCCCAAGCGCTTAGTACAGTGCTCTGCACACAGTAAGCGCTCAGTAGATACGATTGAATGAATGAATTACTCGGGGAAGGCTTGCTGGGACTGATGGGATTTTAGGAGAGATTTACTGGTGGGGAGGGTTGATGTCTGTTGGCAATGGTGGGAAGGGAGCTCCGGGCCCTTAGGATAACATGAGCAAGACGTTGGAGACGAGCAAGGTGGGAACAGGTTACAGTCAGGTGGGGAGGAGCCAAGAGTGCAAACAGGAGAGTAAGGGATGAGGAGAACTAATAAGTAAAAGAGCCTAAAACCAATGCTAAGGAATCTTTGCTTGATGTGGAAGGAGATGGACAGCCTTTGGAGGGTTTTGAGGATCAATCTCTTTAAAATAGTATTTAAGTGTTTACTATGTGCCAGGCACCATACTAAGCACTGGGGTAGATACAATCTAATCAGGTTGGACACAGTCCCCGTCCCACATGGGACACTCAATCTTAATCCCCATTTTACATATGAGGTAACAGAGGCACAGTGAAGTGACAAGTGGCAAAACTGGGATTAGAACCTGGCCCTTCTGCCTCCCGGCCTGTGCTTTATCCACAATGCCATGCTGCTTCTACACCCAAAGTCAATATGCAGCTTTCCTTTATATTTGAAAATGGCACTACTGTTGGTAAGATTCATCTTCAAACCATACCCAACATTAAATGGCAAGACAAGAGTATACACAATGAGGTCTGATAACGGAGTCAGCAACAGTGAAACAACATTCCCAGTAAAACAGCTGTGCCAAACAGGAAATGTGAAAAGAATGGACAACACAGGATAGCCTAGCTGCTGCTGTATGGTCAACTGAAAGGGGGAGCATGCAAGAAAGAGAGCAGAATAAACTATATGAAGACATACTGAAGTCTGTAAGCTCATTGTGAGCAAGGAACTTGTCTACCAACTCTGTTATATTGTACTCTCCCAAATGCTTAGTGCAGTGCTATGCACAAAGTAAGTGCTCATTAAATATGATTGAAGCACAGTTTCAAGCTTTGTGATTTAACAGTGGACTTTTGGCATCACATGGATAGGATTTTACCATCATTAGCATCAGCTTCAAAACAAAGGACGATTAGATACGCATATATCCATGTGGCTATATCTAAACCTCTTTCTGTGAATGTGTATGTATGCACAGAGAGAGAAGTATATATATATATATATATAGAGAGAGAGAGAGAGAGAGAGAGAGAGAGAGAGAGATGGCTGAAAAGAGTTTTCTTTCCTCTTGTATATGTGTAAAGATTGTAAGGCAGTTTTTCTAATCCCTTGCCTAATCATGATGAGCTGTGCTTTCTTAGAGTTAATCAAACACTAAACGGTGTTTCTTCAGAAACTTAGGGTCCAATATTGGGTCGCCCACAGACACAGAACCTTAGGTTTTGGCAGGTAGAGATACCTTAGCATTAGCAGGACTTATGCTTGATATGTTTTCCCAGCAATACTGATCATTAGCTCTAACCCGGCTCCCATTAGTCCACAGTGCATATTGTGATGGGGCTGGCGGAGATAGTGAGTGCAGCCTGGGGTCTTGGAACAGAAAATCTCTGTGAGATTCTTCAGCCTTAGGCACTGCTGTGCTGTTACCTGCTTCTTAACCCACTATTGGGTATAGTACCCATATTAGCTGAATTAAGGGTTCTAATCATTGTTTCTGGCTAAAAAAAGTAGAAATATATATTTAATCAATCCAGGCAGGAATGATGTGACGCAGAAACAGGCATGTACTTTTTTTGCATATATGTAGTCGCTATGTGTAGGAAACGAGTCGATGGCATAAAGCAAGACAAGGGTATTTGTCAAGCACTTACTATGTGCCAGGCACTGATCTAAGCTCTGGGGTAGATACAAGCTAATCAGGTTGAGCAAAGTCCATATCATCATCATCAATCATATTTATTGAGCGCTTTGTGCAGAGCACTGTACTAAGCGCTTAATAAAGCGCTAAGTCCATATCTCACGTGGGGCTCACAGCCTTAATCCCCATTGTACAGATGAGGTAACTGAGGCAGAAAGAAGTGAAGTGACTTGCCCAAGGTCCCACAGCTGCCGACTGGCCGAACTGCGATTAGAACCCGGGTCTGGGATCTGGGCACCGGTTCACATACTTTAAACGTGACTGAAATGAACATTACCTGGAAAATTTGAAGGGGGATGGAAGGTAATGGGGGAAAACTAGCACGCATGCACACACACATTCAAAAATGGCTAGGGATGGATTCTGTGCTTTTTCTCCTTAACACAAATTTCTAGGTTAATCGTATCCCTTAAGTAGCCCTCTACACTTTCTCTCCTCCTTGCCCCGTTTTAGTGACAGACCCTTCCCGGAGAGCATAATTCCCACATAAGTATAACACAGTTACTTCACCCAAGCACCGTACAAAGACTGCGCAGCTCAGATGCCTTTCCCTTGCAGCTTCTTATGGCTTTGGATCTGGGGAAATTTATCTTAGTATTTGAAGATGATGCACCGATTGGTGGTGATGGAAACATATATTGCTAGTCCTGCCTGCTTCAGGAACTTGGAAATCTGGACATCTGCCTAACGGCAGATCCGATTTGGATTATTTTAACACTCTTCCCATGCTGCCAACCTGGAGGGATACTGGGGAAGACTCAGGACAATTCGTAACATCTAAATAATAAATAATAATAAATAATGATGGTATTTAAGTGCTTACTCTGTGCCAATCACTGTTCTAAGTGCTGGGGTAGATACAAGGTTATCAGGTTGTCCCACCTAGGGCTCACAGTCTTAGTCCTCATTTTACAGATGAGGTAACTGAGGCACAGAAAAGTTGTCACTTGCCCAAAGTCACACAGTTAACGTGGCAGAGCCGGGATTCGAACCCACAGCCTCTGACTCCCAAACATCTGCTCTTTCCACTAAGCCACACTGTTTTTCCCACTAAGTGGACAGTTATTATTTGAGGTTTAGCGTCACGTGCATCTTGTTTCTGTTGTATGTGTCACACTCAAGTGCTCTATAAATATTGACTGATTGTGTCTTTAAGGTTTTCATCTGGTCCATCGCATTTGTGGTTACCTCACTGCCCCTTAGGGCAGCTGTTAAGGTATGCTGCGATTTTCCACGTTTCTCCCATGTCCTACCCAAGGAAAGTATGGTGTGACAAATATTGTTTTGATGGTGGAAGTTCTAGGACCTGTGATCCTGTCTTGTGACTTGGTGAGTAGGCGCATAGGTGGCTGTGGTGGAACTTTTCTACAAGTCAAATAGATCTTCTGAGGGAGGCCTAAGTTTCACAGCCCTGAAGGTGGTTTCTCATCCTCCAGTTTGGTCTGAACTTTGATGCCATGTAGGTGCCACACTGTATGCCAGTCTCCCAGAAGACATAATAGCCTTTTTGATTTGGTTTTCTACTCCCTTACCTATCTTTGCATGATTGGATAGTGTTCTGTCTAGGAAGCAGAATTCAGAGAATGTATTCAGCTATGTCATCTATGGCTGTACATAGTTTTCCAGGTGCAAGGTCTTGCCTAGTCTCAGTTTTCCTCAGGCTATTTATCAGGCTATAATGCTCTGCTAATTTAAGAAGAGGTTCATAATCACACAGCACGTTTCTTTTAGTGGTTTCAAATCAGAACCATAAGATTAAGTTTTTAGTTTTCACAACCAAGATCTACCATGCAGCAGGGAAACTTCCAACTAGCCTATGATAGGATTTCACAGGAGATATTGATCTGCAGCACTTACTACCAATTTTCAGTTGTCTTGATGGAAGTGATTGTTCCCTTGGAATTCTGGGCATCCCAGCTAATATTCTTCCTCTTGCACAGCTTTTTTGATGAACAAAATAAGAGTTTGGCCAACCACTGTGACCATTGCCCTCATTTCGAGAATTTTTGCTTCACTTATGAGCACTTCCCCAGGTCATTTTGATGTTCTTTAGGCTGGCAGTAGATCAAATGGTTGGACTGGGGACAGAGAAGGTAGCTGGATGAATTGCAGGGCAAACCATTTTAAAAGTCTTTAAATGATTACATTATCTGGGTTACCAGTCCCTTCAGGCTGTGACTGTCTACCTCTTCCCCTGCTTTAATCCTGGCACTACTAAGAAATGTTCTCTTTTGGCAGAATTGAAGTCCAAGAAGGCTTTTCACTGGATCTAGCAGGATTATTTGATTAACAATTGCTGGGTTGTTTGCAATGATTAATCAATCAATAGTATTTATTGTGGGCCTACTGTGTGTAGAACACTACTAAGTTCTTGGAAGAGAAGCAGCATGGCCTAGTGGAAAGATCATGGGCCTGGGAACCCAGAGACCCTGGGTTCTATTCCTGACTCCTCTACTTGTCTGCCGTGTGACCTGGGGCGAGTCACTTAACTTCTTTGTCCCTCAGTTCCCTCATCTGTAAAATGTGAATTCAATGCCCGTTTTTCCTCCTACTTAAACTTTGAGCACCACATGGGACAAGATTGTGTCCCAACTGATTATCTTATATATACCCCAGAGTTTACATTTAACAAATACCACAATTATATTTAAATTATTAAATATTAAAGAGTTAGAAGACAATGCCCCTTCCCACAAAGACCTTACAGTCTAGCAAGGGAGGCAAGTTACTTTAATTTCAGTTGGGAGGAAGTACTAGAGCATATAAGATATGTACATAAGTGCTTTGGTGTTCAATCAATCATATTTACTGAGCACTTACTGTATGCAGAGCACTGTACTACACTTTCAGGAGAGTACACTATAGCAGAGTTGGTAGATGCATTCCCTGTGGGCTGTGGGAACTAAGTGCCTAGGTGGCAGAGAAGGACTGAAATGGCTGCTGGGGGATATAAAATGGAATGATTGGAGATTCCTTGAGAGAGGTTTCCTGGACAAGATATGGTTTCAGAAGGGCTTTGAAGATGGGGAGAGCTGTCATCTCTTAGATATGAAATGGGGAGTTCGAGGCAGGGGGAAAGTCATGAGCAATAAATTGGTGTCCGGAGAAATGAGATTAGAGCACTGTGCATTGCTCTTCAGAATCAACCCTTTTTTTTTGAAGAATCTTTTTGACTCAGGGATACTTGTATATTGTGAATTTGGCTTTTCCTATGGTGCCAGAGTGGTATTTGGAATTAGCAAATAACTTATCTGGGATTTTTAACCATTGAAGTTGTAGCAAGTTCCAGATAGCCTAGGGGCAATACAGTTACAGAGATTAGTGTCCTGGGTTTGTTAAGAGTTTCCAAGTTTAATTTTAAAAATTATTTTTGTTTATGGGGATTAAATTTAATACCCGCCTTCTCAGTTGACATGGGATAAAAGGGAATGGAATACTTCTAGATTTTACCATTAAACCATTTTCCATATCCACTTCATGAAGTAGAGAAGCAGCGTGGCTCAGTGGAAAGAGCCTGGGCTTTGGAATCGGAGGTCATGGGCTCAAATCCCAGCTCCGCCAACTGTCAGCCGTGTGACTTTGGGCAAGTCATTTAACTTCTCTGTGCCTCAGTTACCTCATCTGTAAAATGGGGATTAAAACTGTGAGCCCCCCGTGGGACAACCTGTTCACCTTGTAACCTCCCCAGCACTTAGAACAGTGCTTTGCACATAGTAAGCACTTAACAAATACCATCATTATTGTTATTATTATTATGAAGCTAGGTGAAAAGTTGTTTATCAGGGAGTTCCCCTATCCTTTCAGAAGACATGCAATGCTGTATAAATTATAAAACAGTGCCCCCAGTAAATATTGAAGGGATTGTCAGGTTTAATTTTGACACTATTTTTTGTTTTTTGTTTTTTTGTCTGAGGCTCAATGCTATTTAAAGAGATGCGAATTTGTGTGTTCCAAATAATAATAATAATAATGGCATTTATTAAGCGCTTACTATGTGCAAAGCACTGTTCTAAGCGCTGGGGGGATACAAGGTGATCAGGTTGCCCCATGGGGGGCTCACAGTCAATCCCCATTCCAAAGAAACCTTGGGCAAGACTCAGAAATCTTGAATCAGGTGTCAGAGCTGAATAGAGTGCCATGGCACAAGATTTGCTGTTGCTTCACTGTGTTCTGGAGGGGAAAGGTGCCCTTAAGAATAACTATGAGCCAGAAGTGGTTCTTCACAGCAGGTCTCAATGATATAACCACCTGGTTGGAAGCCAATGGCCAAATTAAATTGCCAGCCCTGAATCTTTGTAGGTACCGTAACATACTCTGGGAGAGCCACCAGGTTTTGGCAGATACAACCTGGGACAATTATCAGTGGTATTTATTGAGCACTTGCTGCATGCAGAGCACTGCATTAAGTGCTTGGGAGAGTACACATCAACAGAGTTAGTAGACCCATTCCCTGCCCACAAAGAGTTTACAGTCTACTGGGGGAGACAAAGGCTATGTATAGAAATTCAGTGGTAGTTGAATTTCAGAAGGACTCTGAAGATGGAGAGGGGTTTTGAAGGGGAAGGGTCAAAGTTAGTTTTCCATCCTTCCACCAATTCACCAAAAGTCCCCAACAATTTTCAGAGATACAAATCAAAATAAACATAAATTTTAGGTGTTTTGGCGTAGACTAGACCTTTCCATTTGGAGGACCCTGGAAATCTGGAGCAATTTTGGGGTTCCTCCAAGTGTTTGGATGCCTTCCCTCTTGGAGTCCATCAGTTCTGGGGGTGGGGGGTGGAGAGGGAGTGTCCTAGAATAATTCAGCCTCTGAATGAGGGTGGGGTGGGGGTTCCCATGAACCAGAATTTGTGCAGAGGAGAATCATCCAGGACCTTTTCTAGGCTAGGCAAGACCCCTTTTTGTGGTTTAGAACTTCAAAACTGGGATGGAGGTCCAGAAGAAACTCTTCAAGGCTAGAAAAGGGTTTGTCGTGGGTCTTTCCAACTGTATCTGTATCAAAAACAAACAAAACCCAAAGCTTATTGCCAGCATCAGGAATTGGGGTGGTGGGGGGTGGAGTGTGTGTGTGTGTGTGTGTGTGTGTGTGTGTGTTTTTGCCAGAGGCAACAGAAACAAAAGCAGAAGAAACACCTTCTTTAGCTTTCTGCAGTACATATAACATCCAGGGTATCACAATTTGTAATCTTTTTTTTATCACAGGGTTAATGATGGACGGTATTTGGAAAGTACAAAAGGGCCTTATTTGATCCCCTCTACTCCTGTGAATTCATGTGCTCAGCCATATTTCTTTGGTTCCTTTTAGGATTGTGGAAAAGGGATATTACAGTGAGCGGGATGCGGCTGATGCAGTTAAACAAATCCTGGAGGCAGTTGCTGTAAGTATTACTGTCATCGACCCAACACTTATAAGTCTTTCACTCTTACAGAGTAATTATTTATTAAGTACACAGTTGCAAAAGTGATGTGAATTTTTGGAAGCAAACCTGCTGAAAAAGTATTCTATAATTATTTTCCTATTGGTTTTTCCAGACCTCAAAGATGCAAATATGGTCCTGGGACATCAAAAAGCAAGCTCACTAAAATTATTTCTCTCTTTGCCAAGTGATTTTCCTCTCTGTAATTTATGTTAAAAAAAATTGTGCTATCAATGGTACCTCTTCTCCCGACTTTGTTTCTACTTTCTTAATCTGATCTTTTCAGTGTGATAAAATATGGGCCCTGGCGTACAATGGAGACCAGAGTATTCAGTATTTTCCGAATGCATATAATTGTGTTGGGGGGGAAGAATATTTTTGTAAGTCGACAGGCTAGGGCATTGGTGCCAACTTTTCATTTGGAGCTTGTGGGCAAATTTAGAATGGAGCTTCAAAAGGGTTCACAGAGATATGGCATCGAGAGAGTGGGAATTGAAGGTGGGGTGGGGCTGGGGGAGACAGGGCTCCCAGAGACCACAAGAAGAGCCACTGGGCTGAACCCAGCAATGCAGCACCCAATGGGTAGAGGTTAAGTCCCTGCTGATTCCCACAGCCCTTGCTATATTTCAGAACCAAGCAACCTATGCTACTATTTCTGCCCCCAAAAGCTGTGGGGGTGAAGCCATCCCTCCAAGGTGGTCTCCTTTTTGTCAAAGTCAAAATTCTTGGAAAATCTTTTCTTCAAACTATTCATTTTCGAGGCGCTTGTTTGAATCAAGGTAATCAGACTTCAGTGACAGTACACTCCTTCCTAACTACTTAGACTGTTAGCCCCTTCGTTCTCCAATGGCTTCTTCCCCTAACAAAAAAAAAAGGGGGGATTAAAGACTGTGGGCCCCCCGTGGGACAACTTGATCACCTTGTAACCTTATAACCTCCCCAGTGCTTAGAACAGTGCTTTGCACATAGTAAGCACTTAATAAATGCCATTATTATTATTATTATTACACTCATACCCTCTCATTCACCTCTGGCACTTTCTTCTCTGCCTTCAAATATGCCCAGTCTCTTTCATACTGAAAAAGCTATCCCTAGACTCCACCACACCTTCCAGTTTTTGCCCTCTGTCCTTTCTCCCATTCTCAGCTAAATTTTTTGAACAGATTGAATATTTTATCTCCACTGCTTCTATTCTAATCTACTTCTTGAACCCCAAGTCTGTATTTTATCCTTTTCACTGAGCTCAAATGACCTCCTGTAGGCAAAATGTAACAGTTTCTTCTTTGTCAACCTCATTCCCAACCTCTTGGTCTCTTTTGGCACTGCGACCCTCTCCTCCTCATAGAAACTCCTCACTCCTGGTTTTACTGACACAAAGCTCTCCTGGTTCTCATCCTATCTCTCTGACCATCCCTTCTCAGTTTTCCTTTCATGATTCTTCACTGTCCCCTCACCTTGTAATTCTGGATGTTTCACAAAGCTCAGTTTTAGTTCCTTCACTCTTCTTGAGCTACACTAATTTTCTCAAGGAGCTTATCTACTCATAGATTTTCAACTATTACCTCTGTGCCCAAATCTCAATCTCCAGCCTTAACTTTTCATTTGTTCTATAATCTCATGCTTCTTTCTGCCTTTGGGATATCTGCAGCACCTGTGTACATGCTTTTATACTCAGACCCTTCCCCTACCTGTAACTGTTTTTTACTGTCTGTTTCCCCCACCAGATTGTAAAGCTCCTTGAGTGCAGGGATTGTATCTACCTCTTGTATACCGTGTGCTTTGCCCATAATGCTATTGATAGTGATTGAGCTATCCAAATCTCCCACCTGCTACTTCAACTCGATATGTCCAAAACTGAACTCTTATATTCCCTCCTGAACTAAAGTTAAAGGAGAACAGGAGAACTAAGGCATGGAGAAGTTAAGTGATTTGCCCAAGGCCACACAGCAAGCACTTGGCAAAGCCAGGATTGGAACCCAGGTCTGTGCTCTTTACACTAGGCCATATTGAATATTTGAGATTAATGGTATGCTTGTTCTGAATGTTGTTTCTTTTGGACCTAACTTATTGTCAAGAAATGGCTATGAAGAGTTTAGTTAAGTTCTGGAAGACTAATTCAAAAATTGTTTGTTTTGTTTTGTTTTGTTTTGTTTTGAATCTTCCTATTCCTGAGGGAATTAGATATCTTTTGTTGTTCAAAAATTTTGTGTCTCATTATTCAAATCTCAGTACTAATCCCCAAAGTGGGATTTGGATGAAAGGTTCTGAAATGTGATGGCTCAAAGCAATGAAATTCTATAACAATAATTATACAGGTAGAAAGAAAAAGTGGCATAAAACTTTGTTATAAACTGAGGGGCATGGTTATTAGACTTATAAAGGTTATAAAATCCATTCACTTAGTTATCTTACTTTGATTTAATGCATTAGAATAAAATAAACCAGATTAACCTTTCTTAGTCATAGCATTCCTATGCAAAAATTTACACTTGTATAATCAGAAAAACTGTGGGTGGTTAAGGAATATTTTCAGTGCATTAATGCTGAATATTGTCTTGACAGTCATGTATAATAGGATTTTTTTGTATTGTTTTTCTGTATAGATGTGTGCATGTACTCAGTTCTCCTATACTGTGGGGAGTTATATTTCTGAGAAACCCCAGGTTAAGGAAAACTCGCGTTACAGGACTAGTGCCTTGATCAGTTTTGCACTTCCATTTCTTCCGACATTGTACCCCTCTCTATCTAGTCACGTCCCCTGATGCCTTAAAAGCGGTCTCTCCAAAATGCATAGTGAAAGTATGTGTTATGGAAGGGCTGTGTTTTTTCATTCCATCAAGTATATTATTGTTCACCGTGTCTGGTACTTTAAGGGTAGCGAGCGGCTGTCACAGAGCTTGGATCGCTTGTCATTAGCAGTGATGGCATACACCTTCCACGTTCAGTTGCTCAGTTCCCATGTTAGCACCAGCACAAATTGCAAGGTTGGGTGTGGCGTGAGTGGAATATGTGGCCATGGAATCAAATGAATGTGCCCTCCTCAGGAGTAGATTCCATTGTGCCCTTTATTTTGTATGAGTGTTTGGGGTCTCCATTCCTGAGTGAGGCACTTACCTCCATTGTGCAGAGTATCGATGATCAGGAGTCTTTAGGAACATGGGATTTTTATAACTATGCGGAAGCTTGTTCTCAGGGCTTTTGTGACCAGTGTTGTTTGACAGGTTTATCCTCTTGCCCGATCAGGTCACATCTAATCTGACCTTTTAGAGTAACCTCTTACTACCATGCTCTCTGCTCAGGACTTGGCCAAATGAGTCACTGTACTTGGAAACCTATTTTGTTTCTCACAAAAATTAGACTTTATTTTCCTAATAGGCACACAGGGCATGGTGTCAGAAGGCCCTGAGTTCTAATCCCACCTCCAACACTTGCCTGCTGTGTGATCTTGGTCAAGTCACTTCACTTTTCTGGACCTCAATGATCTCACCCGTAAAATGGGGATTCAATGCCTATTCTCCCTCCTACTTAGCCTCTGAGCCCCATGTGGGAGAGGGACTGTATCTGACCTGATTATCTTGTATCTACCCTAGTGCTTGACACATAGTAAGTGCTTAACAAATACTACTAATTATTGTTATCACTATCATCATCCTCATTATTATTATTTTTTACTCTCCTTTAGCATCTTCTCCAGTTCCATACCTACTTTCCTCATCCCCTGCCTGTATTCTTCTCTTTATCTTTTCCATCTTTATCTTTCCCATCTTTCTCTTCAAACCCTTCTTCCTCTCTCCTCAGCCGTCTTTCTACTCTTTTCATTTCTCTACCCAGTAGCAAAAATTGATAGAAAAAATATTTTTTAAGATTGAAGCTAACACACTCTACCTGTAACTATTTTTTCTTTCTTCCAAGGGTCAACGACTGTTTTTGTTTGGGTTTTTTTTCAGTTCTTTATAAAGCCTAGTACAGTGCTGTGTACAAGTGGGTAGATTCTATGAGCCTGTCATCTCAGTCACTGTGTTCAAAGGGGAAGTGTTAGTTGGTTAAAGATGAAATTCAGCCAACTGGCTTTCCATCTGGAAAGGGTGGAAGGGGGTGGGGAAGATTGTTCCTCTCCTATTTTACAGTATGAAAGAAAAGCATGAAGAAGGAAATGTGGGAAGCAAAAAAATGATCAATATGTAAAGAAGAGAAAGAGAATAAGGAAAGAGGTTGAAGCAATAAAGTAAGGCCTTCATGTAAGGCCAACAGCTTAAATTGTATGTAAAAATTTGCTTATTCATTCACATGTATTTATCGGACACCCACTACATGTAGGACACTGGACAGGACTGACGGAAACAAAAGAAGAGACACGCTCTAGTCTCTCCCTTCAAGGAATTTACATTTTATTGTAGGAGCAAGAATTAACACAAACATGGACCCAAATGCTGTGTGGGAGAGAAAGAAGCATATAGAGCATATGTAATTTACAGAGGTGAATATCTACTGGGTGGTAACTAGAATGGCTGGAATCCTTCATGAGAGAGAGTTGGCCCAGGATTATGGAAAGAGGGGAGCTTCTAGCAGAGTTTGAAAAGAGGAGAAGGTTATGGTTTGACAAAGATGCAATCCAGGTGGCAGGGACAAGTGTGTGGGATAGTGAGCCAGCTGGCTAAATTGGGGTGGGGGGATATGAGGGCATCAATCATTTATCAATCAATCAATCCTTGGTTATGAGTGTGGAAGGTAGGTAGCATAGAGTATCAGTTACAACGATGAGGTGGTGAGGAAGGGTTTGGGAGAGAAAGCATATGAATAGTTTTTGACATGCCAAGACTTAGGTAATGGTGGGATAGCCTGGAGACAGGAGGAAATATGCGATTGATAGCGTGGAGTGGTCAGGTTCTGAAAAACCGGTCTGGGAGTCACCTGCATAGAGGAGGCAGCTGAAACCATGAGAGGAAATGTGTCCCCAGAAAGTGAATATAATGGAGAGGAGGAAGCCCAGGGAAGTTCTCGACGGGGGGGGATGCAGGGGAAGAGGTAAGAGGGGGCAAGGGGAGGTGTCCACGGTTAAAAGGAGAGAAGGGTAGCTGAGGGAAAAGAGAACTGACTACTCACAGAGGATGCGGGTGTGCTTCTGAGGGAACGAAGAGTATCACAGAGCAGATTTTACAGTTGAAACAAACTTTCACATAGTCCCTGTGATATTCACTTATGGTTGAATGTGGTTCAACTAACTGTGCCTCACCCAGAATGCAATGCTGAAAACTGTTCAGAAAATTGATACTGTTCACATTGACCTTTTCTAACAGGGCACTTGCTTCTTTAGAAATCTAGAAAGAGTTTCCACGCAAGAGACTGCCTCCTTGGAAGCACAAGGGAAACTATCTCGGTAGGAAAAAATCTCTTAACAACTAGCCCCTTTCAGAGAGGTGTCAGTAGACAGGAGAAGATCAGATGAGAGAGGTTTGGAGGTGAGTGGGGGTTGTTCTTCCCTCCCAGGGTCAGTAGAGAGTGGCTGAGCTCAGCCTTTAGCCAACTGGTGCCATGTGGTCCTCTCAATGGCTGACCATAGGTGCAAACTGAGTGTTCTTTACTGCCCAGCTGGCACTTGATAGCCAGCTGCTGGAATGCTTGAAGCACTTCCTGCCCAGAGGGAATTCATTTCTATTCTGCACCATCTTGAGTCTTGTGACCCTACCATTTCTTCGACCCAAAGAAAGGTCCATTTATTTTGGGGATAGCTAATTTAGGAGTAACCCTGGAGAGAGACTAACTCAAAAATCTCTTTACCTACAACAGTTAGGTCAAGTCTATCTGACATGTGCACTCTGGAAAAGTGTTTTTGAAAGTTTTACAACAATCACTTCGCAGGGCATGAACTTTGCTCTGTCCAAAAAAACCCCAGTTATTTACTGTCAGTTTAAAATTTGCCAGCAATTCTGCTGGAAATTTTAAAAGACATTTTTCAGATGATGACTCCAAGGCATCCATACCACCTTGGTGCCTTTATTTGTTTTAATACTAACGTCAATGAATACTTTTCTTTATGAATAAATTATACCTATTTTGGGCTAACAGAAGATTTTAATGATTTCCCATAGTAATTTGGTTTTGGGGAAACCTTCTCTAGAGCGTGTCTTTCGGAAGCCCCTAGTAATCAATCGATCAGAAGCATTTATTGAGTTCTTACTGTGTGTGCAAAGCACTGTACTAAGTGCTTGGGAGAGAATGATATAGCAGAGTTGGGGGACATGTTCACTGCCCACAATGAGCTTATGGTATAGAGGACTGTAGAAGTAAGTCCTCTCTATCAGTGAGGTGAAGGTATTGTGGATTTGGCTTATTTTGATAGGAAATTAGCCAGGAAAATTAGAGGCTCACATGGTAGTTCCTTTCCAATCCTTGACCTGGTTACATACATTAATAATGAAAATCAAGGGCAGCTGCTAGGTGCCACATTCCTCTCTATTGAATAGGGCTTTCAAGAAATTGATAGAACCAGGTATGGAGGAGTTCAACAAGCAGATTCTGGAATACATTTAACTCTTCCTCCTGCCCCCTCCCCGCACCACAAGATGCCTATGGAGGTCTCAATATTTATTTTAAAACCCAGTGTGACAAACACTTCTTCAAAAAGCGTCCTTAGCTCTACATTCACTGAGCTTCATTTGTCTCCTTTCTAATTCATACCAGGTCTTCGCCCTCACCAGTTTTTGGTCCAACCCTAGCTTGTAGCCTTGGACTGCTTCTGGAGCTGCTAGTCTCACCCTGCAGATAGTATTAATAATAATAATAATAATTGTGGTATTTAATAATTATGGTATTTAAGTACTTACTATGTGCAAAGCACTGTTCTAAGCTCTGGGGGGATACAGGGTGATCAGGTTGTCCCACGTGGGGCTCACAGTCTTAATCCCCATTTTACAGATGAGGCAACTGAGGCACAGAGAAGTTAAGTGACTTGCCCAAAGTCACAAAGCCGATAAGTGGCGGAGTCAGGATTAGAACCCATCACCTCTGACTCCCAAGCCCGTGCTCTTTCCATTGAGCCACGCTGCTTCTCATTTGGTATTTGTTAAGCACTTACTATGTGCTAGGCACTAAACTAAGCACTGGCGTGGATACAAACAAATCGAGTTAAACGCAGTCCTTGTCCCACGTGGGGCCTCACAGTTTCAATCCCCAGTTTATAGATGAGGTAACTGAGGCACAGAGAAGTTAAATAACTTGCCCAAGGTCATAGAGCAGACAAGTGATAGAGCTTGGATTAGAATCCATGACCTTCTGACTCCCAAGGTGCTTGTAGGTCAGAGTATTCTTCTGGAACCCCACTACATCTACCTGCATGGGACCCCAGAACTGAAAGTCCATGCCCGATGCCCACACGAAGGTGTGGCGTGCCCCTAGTCAAGGGGTTTACACTGAATTGCCAACGTGGTGTCTGCAGAGTAACCTGGTTTCTAAGGAGGATCCCAAAGAGGTTTTTTCTACTAGTCTAGACTGTGAGCTCCTCCTCTAGGCTGTAAGCTCCTTTTGAGAAGGGAACGTGTCTACCAACTCTGTACTCTCTCAGGTGCTTACTACAGTGCTCTGCACACAGTTAAGGACTCAGTAAATGCCATTGATTGATAATCACAGTATGGAAATCTTTTCCTCTTTCCATATGCTACTACATTCTTTTCATTATTTAGCAACTCCCTGTATGGTTTTAGCTTTATTTTTAGCTCATGTTTGAATCACTGTTAATCTTAATGCATTCTAAATGTAGGATTATTTTTAATATTCCATTTTTTCCAATTTACCAAGGTTTCTGCCCTTTGTACTTCCTGCAGATTTTGTTTTGCATAAAGCACCTAGAACCTGTGCAATCTGTTCAGTTTTCTCTGAGCAACATTTCTCCACTAAAAGTAACATATTACTGATTCCCCAAGATTTCCAGAACCCTGCCTACAGATCAGGGAACATTTGGAGTCTAAAATACGCATCTATGGGTTTGTACACTAGTCAACTCTGACTTTTATAATCCAGAAGTTAACCCAAGAGACTGAATGTTTTTAAAAGGCTGGGCTGAATTCTGTCCATCACTGACAGCTGATGATCATTGAAAGAGGGAATTGTTTTGCATCCATTGTATAACTAGAGAGTAGAAAAGAGATGAATTATCTGAGTGTATCATCTTCTTTGTGGTGTATTTCACAAGTTCTTGCTCATGGTTATACACCCCCAAGTGCTTAATACGCACCCAGTTGGCTCTCAGTAAATATCATTGATTGATTGACAAATTTCATTAGGTAGATTTAATTGTTCCAAGGAATATCGTACCTATACCCTGTGACCATTTAACATTCCTGGAAAAAATGATGTATTGGCAAGCAGTATTGGATCAGTAGTTTTCTGACCACTTATGTAGCCCCAAATAAGATTTTGTGGGAGATCCTCATTGGTAAAAATAAATTAGCATATTTTATCTCCCATTCCGCTGATCGAATATTTCCATTAGAATACTAGCACATAAATCCCTGCCTGAGATGAAAATCTGGGGTTTGACCAGCCATTTGACTAGGCCTGACTTAACTTCTCAATAGGCCTCACAAGTGCCATGGAGCATTTACTCTTCAAGTTTCTAGGAATTCTAATCCAGTGGATGCACTGGTGTGAAAACTGCTGTGTTTCGTGGGGTCTACAATCAGCCCCAGCCTGTACAAAAGCCATTTACAAATATTATTAGATTTAAGGAGAAATTTAGGGGTACTCTGAATAGATACGTAGAAGTTATGAAGGGATCATGCGATCGTATTTATTGAGCACTTCAATCGTATTTATCGAGTGCTGTGTGCAGAGCACTGTATTAAGCTCTTGGGAGAGTACTGTATAACAGAATTGGTCTTATAACACTGTTCTAAGCACTGGGGTAGGTACAAGATAATCAGGTTGAACACGGTCCCTATCCCATATAGGGCTCACAGTCTTAATTCTCATTTTACAGATGAGGGAAATGAGGCACAGAGAATGAATTAGGGTGTGAAATGCTCCTTCTAGTGAGTCTGAAGAGAAAGCTAGCCTCTGCCAAGAGCAGAGAAAGCTTTGCAAAAAATCCAATCATTTACATAGGCAGAGCTCATCAAATTTATTCTTCCACTCATTAATGATGAGTGAAAAATTGAGGTTGACCAGCAAGCTGCTCCCGTAATCCGATGAATAATTAGCAAACAACAACAGGAAGCAGAGAGGTACTGAGAAAAGACATCAAGAGAAGTCAAACACAGGAAGAGAGTATCTGAGGAGTGGTAATTTGCTGAGCCCTGCACATTGGTTTCTGTACTGTGGACCACCCCTTCTCCTCAACACGCTATCCAACCTTGGCTTCACAGACTCTGTCCTCTCCTGGTTCTCCTCTTATCTCTCCAGTCGTTCATTCTCAGTCTCTTTTGCAGGCTGCTCCTCCCCCTCCCATCCCCTTACTGTGGGGGTTCCCCAAGGTTCAGTTCTTGGTCCCCTTCTGTTCTTGATCTACACTCTCTCCCTTGGTGACCTCATTCGCTCCCACGGCTTCAACTATCATCTCTACACTGATGACACCCAAATCTACATCTCTGCCCCTGCTCTCTCCCCCTCCCTCCAGGCTCACATCTCCTCCTACCTTCAGGACATCTCCATCTGGATGTCTGCCCACCACCTAAAACTCAACATGTCCAAGACTGAACTCCTTGTGTTCCCTCCCAAACCCTGCCCTCTCCTTGACTTTCACATCACTGTTGACGGCACTACCATCCTTCCCGTCTCACAAGCCCACAACCTTGGTGTCATCCTCGACTCCGCTCTCTCGTTCACCCCTCACATCCAAGCCATCACCAAAACCTGCCGGTCTCAGCTCCGCAACATTGCCAAGATCCGCCCTTTCCTCTCCATCCAAACCGCTACCCTGCTCATTCAAGCTCTCATCCTATCCTGTCTGGACTACTGCATCAGCCTTCTCTCTGATCTCCCATCCTCGTATCTCTCCCCACTTCAATCCATACTTCATGCTGCTGCCTGGATTGTCTTTGTCCAGAAACGCTCTGGGCATGTTACTCCCCTCCTCAAAAATCTCCAGTGGCTACCGATCAATCTGCGCATCAGGCAGAAACTCCTCACCCTGGGCTTCAAGGCTCTCCATCACCTCGCCCCCTCCTACCTCACCTCCCTTCTCTCCTTCTACAGCCCAGCCTGCACCCTCCGCTCCTTTGCCGCTAATCTCCTCACCGTGCCTCGTTCTCGCCTGTCCTGCTGTCGACCCCCGGCCCACGTCATCCCCCGGGCCTGGAATGCCCTCCCTCTGCCCATCCGCCAAGCTAACTCTCTTCCTCCCTTCAAGGCCCTACTGAGAGCTCACCTCCTCCAGGAGGCCTTCCCAGACTGAGCCCCCTCCTTCCTCTCCCCCTTGTCACCCTCTCCATCCCCCCGTCTTACCTCCTTCCCTTCCCCACAGCACCTGTATATATGTATATATGTTTGTACATATTTATTACTCTATTTATTTATTTATTTATTTTACTTGTACATATCTATTCTATTTTATTTTGTTAATATGGTTTTGTTCTCTGTCTCCCTCTTCTAGACTGTGAGCCCACTGTTGGGTAGGGACTGTCTCTATATGTTGCCAACTTGTACTTCCCAAGCGCTTAGTACAGTGCTCTGCACACAGTAAGCGCTCAATAAATATGATTGATTGATTGATTACTAGGATCTCTTTCCTAAACAACTGTCCCTGCAGGAGATTTCACCTGCTGAGGAGGACTGGGAAAGATGTCTTACCTAGAAAAATATCCAACTAAAAACGAGTTCATTTTAAGGAGTAATGAACCAGCCTGCTAGAAATTTGGAATCACCAGAAACCGCAAGAAAACTTGCAGGAGCTAAGTCTCTGTAACCTCATATGAATCAATCAGTCATATTTATTGAGTGCTTACTATGTGCTAAGCACAATACAAGAGCGTTGGTAGACACATTCCCTGCCCACGATGAGTTTACAGTCTCGAGGAGGGGATGTAAACAAAGGTCTGGCTTAGTGGATAGAGCCAGGGGCCTGGGAGTCAGAAGGACCTGGGTTCTAATCCTGGCTCTGCCACTTGTCTGCTGTGTGACCTTGGGCAAGTCACTTAACTTCCTCTGAGTCTGTTTTTAATTATATCTATTTGTCTTTGTGTCCACTGTCAGCCCCTTCCACCGGCCCCCACACCCTTCCTATTCTTAGATCATGTATCTTTTGTGGGCCAAAGAGGGTGTCTAAATGATCATCCATGGACCTTTCCCAGTGCTTAGCACAGGACTCTGCACCCAGTGAGTGCTCAGTAAACACCACTGGATGGATGGATGAAAGAATGAATGAATTCGTGAATAAAGGAAAGGGCAGAGATAGAGGGAAATGAGCAATAAAAGGGACAGAAGAAAGAAAAAACAAAGGGAAGGGTGAAGACTGTGAGTCCCATAATGAGGGTTCCAGTTTCTCCAGTGACTCAATGTTTTTTTTTTTTTGCGGGGCTGGGTGTCGAGACTTGATGAAAAAGGCACTGTATCCTTGTCACCAAGTTGCATGGTCATGGAAATGTGTGGTCCCTTGGATGAGATTTGGAGGTAAAGGTGGTTTTTATGATGTTTAAGTGCTTACTATGTGTCAGGCACAGTACTAAGTGTTGGGGTAGATACAAAGTGATTGGTTAGACACAGTCCCTGTCCCACATGAGGCTCACAGTCTTAATCCCCATTTTACAGATGAGGTAATTGAGGCACAGAGAACTGAAGTGACTTGCCCAGGGTCACACAGCAGACAAGTGGCAGATCTGGGACCAGAACCCAGGTCCTTCTGACTCCCGGGCCTGTGCTCTATAATAATAATAATAATAATAATAATAATAATAATAATAATAATAATGGCATTTGTTAAGCGCTTACTATGTGCCGAGCATTGTTCTAAGTGCTGGGGCAGCTACAAAGTAATCAGGTTGTCCCACGTGGGGCTCACAGTCTTCATCCCCCTTTTACAGATGAGGTAGCTGAGGCCCAGAGAAGTCAAGTGACTTGCCTAAAGTCAGAGCCGACAAGTGGCGGAGCCAGGATTAGAACCCATGACCTCTGACTCCCAAGCCTGGGCTCTTTCCATTAAGCCATGCTGCTTCTTCCAGTGGCTGCTATTCATTAGGCCACATTACTTCTCCAGTTCCCTTCGCCGCTCTCGCACCACTAACCCACAGCCCTGGATCACTGCCACTGTCCGCCTCCTTCGCTCTTATGCTCGAGCTGCCGAACGCTGCTGGCGAAAGTCTAAACACCATGCCAACCTCGTTCACTTCAAGTTTATCCTTTCCTGCCTTAACTCAGCCCTCTCTTCTGCCAGACAAAACTATTTCTCCTCCCTTATTGACACCCATGCCCATCACCCCCGCCAGCTCTTCCGTACATTCAACTCCCTTCTCAGGCCCCCGGTTCCTCCCCCTCCTCCTTCCCTCACCCCCAACGATCTGGCCTCCTACTTCATTAACAAAATTAAATCCATCAGGTCCGACCTCCCCAAAGTCTCTTCCCCCCTTTCTCCAACCCCCCGGCTCTCAACATTCTCTGCTACTCTCCCATCCTTCCCAGTGATATCCTCAGAGGAACTCTCCTCCCTCCTCTCAAGTGCTACTCCGGCCACCTGTGCTTCTGACCCCATTCCCTCTCATCTTATGAAATCTCTCGCTCCATCCCTTCTCCCCTCCTTAACTTCCATCTTCAACCGCTCACTCTCCACTGGTTCCTTCCCCTCTGCCTTCAAACATGCCCATGTCTCTCCCATCCTAAAAAAACCCTCTCTTGACCCCACCTCACCTTCTAGTTATCGTCCCATATCCCTCCTACCATTCCTTTCCAAACTCCTTGAACGAGTTGTCTACACGCGCTGCCTAGAATTCCTCAACAACAACTCTCTCCTCGACCCCCTCCAGTCTGGCTTCCGTCCCCTTCATTCCACGGAAACTGCGCTCTCAAAGGTCACCAATGACCTCCTGCTTGCCAAATCCAACGGCTCATACTCTATCCTAATCCTCCTCGACCTCTCAGCTGCCTTTGACACTGTGGACCACCCCCTTCTCCTCAACACGTTATCTGACCTTGGCTTCACAGACTCCGTCCTCTCCTGGTTCTCCTCTTATCTCTCCGGTCGTTCTTTCTCAGTCTCTTTTGCAGGCTCCTCCTCCCCCTCCCATCCTCTTACTGTGGGAGTTCCCCAAGGTTCAGTGCTTGGTCCCCTTCTGTTCTCGATCTACACTCACTCCCTTGGTGACCTCATTCGCTCCCACGGCTTCAACTATCACCTCTACGCTGATGACACCCAGATCTACATCTCTGCCCCTGCTCTCTCCCCCTCCCTCCAGGCTCGCATCTCCTCCTGCCTTCAGGACATCTCCATCTGGATGTCCGCCCGCCACCTAAAGCTCAACATGTCGAAGACTGAGCTCCTTGTCTTCCCTCCCAAACCTTGTCCTCTCCCTGACTTTCCCATCTCTGTTGACGGCACTACCATCCTTCCCGTCTCACAAGCCCGCAACCTTGGTGTCATCCTCGACTCCGCTCTCTCATTCACCCCTCACATCCAAGCCGTCACCAAAACCTGCCGGTCTCAGCTCCGCAACATTGCCAAGATCCGCCCTTTCCTCTCCATCCAAACCGCTACCCTGCTAATTCAAGCTCTCATCCTATCCCGTCTGGACTACTGCACTAGCCTTCTTTCTGATCTCCCATCCTCGTGTCTCTCTCCACTTCAATCCATACTTCATGCTGCTGCCCGGATTATCTTTGTCCAGAAACGCTCTGGACATATCACTCCCCTCCTCAAAAACCTCCAATGGCTACCGATCAATCTGCGCATCAGGCAGAAACTCCTCACCCTGGGCTTCAAGGCTCTCCATCACCTCGCCCCCTCCTACCTCACCTCCCTTCTCTCCTTCTACTGCCCAGCCCGCACCCTCCGCTCCTCCACCACTAATCTCCTCACCGTACCTCGCTCTCGCCTGTCCCGCCATCGACCCCCGGCCCACGTCATCCCCCGGGCCTGGAATGCCCTCCCTCTGCCCATCCGCCAAGCTAGCTCTCTTCCTCCCTTCAAGGCCCTGCTGAGAGCTCACCTCCTCCAGGAGGCCTTCCCAGATTGAGCCCCTTCTTTCCTCTCCCCCTCGTCCCCCTCTCCATCCCCCCGCCTTACCGCCTTCCCCTCCCCACAGCACCTGTATATATGTATATATGGTTGTACATATTTATTACTCTGTTTATTTATTTATTTATTTATTTTACTTGTACATTTCTATCCTACTTATTTTATTTTGTTGGTATGTTTGGTTCTGTTCTCTGTCTCCCCCTTTTAGACTGTGAGCCCACTGTTGGGTAGGGACTGTCTCTATGTGATGCCAATTTGTACTTCCCAAGCGCTTAGTACAGTGCTCTGCACATAGTAAGCGCTCAATAAATACGATTGATTGATTGATTGATTGAAGAATTTGGAGACTAAATTGTACTCATGAAAGCTCCCAAAATGGCAGTGCCATTGTGGGCAGGGAACATATTTACTAACTTGGTTGTCCTCTCCCAGGCACTTAGTACAGTTCTCTGTCCAGATTAACACTCAATAAATGCTACTATTGATTTGGTACTGAGCTAGCTGTCCCTGAAGCTCATCCAAGCCTGCAAAGAACGGACACAAAATATCAAGTTTAGATTGGAAACTTGGACCGGCAATTTGATTCCTCAAAATAGCAGCCTTTTCTTGACTTATTTTTGTCTGAATTACCAGTTTTAATAGAAAAAGCCGGGTAATATAATTTGTCTTTTTCTTCTCCGCGGCAGATGATATTCCTTCATCCTTTGTAAGCTAACTACAATTCACCCTGAAAGTGTTGTCTGAATTTTCTTCCTTTTGGCATGAAATGTGATCTTTTCTGGTCTACTTGGTCCTCGGGGATGGCCTTCATATTGTTTCCTAAATAAAAGGGAACATAGTTATCCTGTTGACTATCCCTCTTAATGTGACAGTGGGAAAGACTTCCATGTACTAATGCCTCAATTCTTCAATTTTCACGTGTGGTCTCATTTATCTTAGAAATATAACCCTGTGGTTTTCATGAATAAGCACACTTGCTATTCTGAAGGATTTCTGATTACCACAATGGGATTAATGTTGAGGAAGAGGAAACTTTCATTTTCACAGAGGTTATATGACTTGTCAGTCTAAATTCCACCCTAGGGGTCTCCTGGCAGTCCATCACCAAGTCAGATATCTTATAGTACGAAGTAATCTCCTACACTCGTAAAAGGGAAAATAAAATCCCCACTTGATACTGATGGACCACTGCAATCAGACAGAGCCAGAGGCCAAGGACAAACCCAGGTTGGGCAAAGGACCAGAAGAAGAAGACATCCACTAGAGAGGTTTTTAGACTTTAGAAAATCTTGACAAAAATGAAAAGCAATGTACTATTGTAGTTGTGTTTTTATATTACCACCTGGAGAAATGAGCATCTGTATTAACTCCCAGTTCCCATTTGGTAGTGGGAACTGACTTTCCTATGTCAGGAAAGACAGGGTTTTTTTTGGTATTTGTTAAGCATTTACTATGTGCCAGGCACAGTACTAAGTGCTGGGGTAGGTACACGCTAATTGGGTTGAACAGAGTCCATGTCTCACATAGGGCTCACAGCCTCAATCCTCATTTTACAGATGAGGTAACTGAGGCACAGGGATGTTAAGTGACAGGAGGTAGGGAGATCATCAATATGAGATACAGTCCATGTAAACTCCTCGAGGTCAGGGATCACGTCTAATAACTCTATTGCATTCTCCCAAGCACTTAGTAGAGAGCTCTGCACACAGTATACTCAATAAATACCATTGATTGATTGGAAAATAAAAGAATATTGAATTGTTTTTGATTCATTGGTCCATGAGTGAGTGATTCTATTCCATAACAACTTAGGCTTGAGAGGAGGAGAGGTAGCAGGAAAAACTCTGTAGCCCAATAATAATAATTATAGTTATTTACGATGAATTTACTATGTATCAAAGCTCTGTGTAGAGTACTGGGATAGATAAAAGGTAATTAGAAATCTAAACTCCTTCCGACCACCCCACAAAAAGGTCAAAAGCTAGGCAGTGAAAGGCAAGGGGGAAGAGCCAGATGCCACAACGAAATAAAAGCCAGAGCACTGAGACAGCCCAGCCACCATCAGCCTTCGTTTATCTCTGACCTTAAGTTACCGCAGATGCTTGCGCGCGTACACACACACACACACACACACACACACACACACACACACACACACACACACACACACACACACCCATGTGCACACACATGTATCAAAACATTTGGAGGGACATATTGAGCATCCATTTTGCATGCACACACCCGAAGACACCCACAGACAGACATAAATTGGCATATATAGACACACACAAAGACACTGCATGGATCTAGACACCCAAAAATGCCCCCAAGAAAAGCATGAAGACACACTGGAACACACTCATAGGGATGCAGAAACAAATAGAGACTTACACACATACATACACGGGAGTGCACATGGAGAATGGAGGAAACAAGCAATTGATGGTACTTATTGAGTGCTTACTGTGTGCAGAGTACTGTACTAAGCACTTGGGAGAGTTCAGTATAACAGTTGGTAGACACTTTCCCTGCCCACAAGGAGCTTACAGTCTATAGGAACACAAACTACACTCAGGGACACTGACAAAAGCAGAGCTACAGAAAGACAGAGCTTCAGAGAAAGGGAGGGACACTGACACATTGAAGAAACTGGAAATTGAATAGGTTATAGGAGGTGATACCATGCACCCTATGTGGGACAGTGACTGTGTCTGACCTGATTAACTTGTATCTACCTCAGAACAGTGCTTGAGGTATGGTAAGTGCTTTGTTGTTTGTTTTGCGATATTTGCTAAGCACTTACTCTGTGTGAGACACTGTTCTAAGTGCTGAGGTAGATACAGGCTAATCAGGTTGGACACAGTCCCCTGTCCCATGTGGGGCTCAGTCTTAATCCCCACTTTCCAGATGAAGTAACTGAGGCCCAGAGAAGTGAAGTGACTTGCCCAAGGTCACACAGGACACAAGTGGAGGAGCTGGTATTAGAACCCAGGTCCTTCTGACTCCCAGGCCCGTGCTCTGTCCACTAAACCACACTGCTTCTCAAAAGGAGTTTTCCTTTCTCACTTCCAGGGCCCTGACCTTTACTCCCTTTAGCATCCCAAGGCCCAGAGGCAGAAGCAGGAAGCACATTTCATTTTCCATTTCTTTCCCCATGTGTAAACATAAATGATTTGAAAGAAATGTAGTAGCTGTATATGCAAAATGTAATGAATGTTTATATTGGACCTTGTTGATTCTGTGCAGGTTTTCAGCCAAAAAGTACCTCAAGAATCCAAATCTCCAGACAAATACACATATTACTAAAATGTAATGTAAGCAGAAAAGCCAGGCACACTTCTGATGGAATATCATCCAACGCCTGTGGGTTTTCCTGATTAAGTTGAGGCTTATACATCTTCTGTTTATTCCCTAAGCTCTCAGTTCAGTGCTCTGCAGACAGTTGCCACTTATTAAAGACTGATGACTGATAGTGTAGAGATTGCAACTAATGCCATCATGTGATTTTTTATTTATTTTTACTGGTGTCTGTCCTGACTCTGTCTTTGAAGTGCTAGCTCTTCAAGGGAAGGACTTGTGTTTCCAACTTCCCTTATAACTCTTTGCATGTGGTAGGAGGAATCAGTAAGTGATGTCCAATCAAATCAACTATTACTGATCCACCAGCAAGTAATCACAGACTCAAGGTGAAATGGGTTCATTCATTCATTCATTCAAATGTATTTATTGAGCGCTTACTGTGTGCAGAGCACTGTACTAAGCGCTTGGGAAGTACAAATTGGCAACATATAGAGATGGTCCCTACCCAACAGCGGTCTCACAGTCTAGAAGGGGGAGACAGACAACAAAACAAAACATATTAATAAAATAAATAGAATAAATATGTACAAGTAAAATAGAGTAATAAATGCATACAAACATATATACATATATACAGGTGCTGTGGAGAGGGGAAGGAGGTAAGGCGGGAAGGAGCGGGAGAGGAAGGAGGGGGCTCAGTCTGGGAAGGCCTCCTGGAGGAGGTGAGCTCTCAGTAGGGCTTTGAAGGGAGGAAGAGAGCTAGCTTGGCGGAGGTGAGGAGGGAGGGCATTCCAGGCCAGGGGGATGACATGGGCTTGGGGTCGACAGCGGGACAGGCGAGAACGAGGCACAGTGAGGAGATTAGCGGCAGAGGAGCGGAGGGTGCAGGCTGGGCTGTGGAAGGAGAGAAGGGAGGTGAGGTAGGAGGAGGAGAGGTGATGGAGAGCCTTGAAGCCGAGGGTGAGGAGTTTTTGCCTGATGTGTAGGTTGATTGGTAGCCACTGGAGATTTTTGAGGAGGGGAGTAACATGCCCAAAGAGTTTCTGCACAAAGACGATCTGGGCAGCGGCATGAAGTATGGATTGAAGTGGGGAGAGACAGGAGGATGGGAGATCAGAGAGGAGGCTGATGCAGTAATCCAGTCGGGATAGGATGAGAGCTTGAACGAGTAGGGTAGCAGTTTGGATGGAGAGGAAAGGGTGGATCTTGGCAATATTGCGGAGGTGAGACCGGCAGGTTTTGGTGATGGCTTGGATGTGAGGGGTGAACGAGAGAGCGGAGTCGAGGATGACACCAAGGTTGCGGGCTTGCCAGACGGGAAGGATGGTAGTGCCGTCAACAGTGATGTGAAAGTCAAGGAGAGGGCAGGGTTTGGGAGGGAACACAAGGAGTTCAGTCTTGGACATGTTGAGTTTTAGGTGGTGGGCAGACATCCAGATGGAGATGTCCTGAAGGCAGGAGGAGATGTGAGCCTGGAGGGAGGGGGAGAGAGCAGGGGCAGAGATGTAGATTTGGGTGTCATCAGTGTAGAGATGATAGTTGAAGCCGTGGGAGGGAGAGCAGGTGCAGGGGTTCCTTCTTTCCTCCTTCCTTTTCCTCTGCCTTTTTCCCATTCCTCTGCCCTCAACCCTCTTTCCCTTTCCCTTTACTTTTGTAGAAGTGCAGAGGAGAGAGTAGGGAGAAATAAGTAGTAGAGATATAATTTTTAATGGTATTTGTTAAGCACTGACTATACATCAAGCCTCTTCCAAGCACTGGGTTAGGTACAAGATAATCAGACCAACAGACCAGATATAGTCCCTGTCCCACATGGGGCTCAGAGTCAAGCAGGAAGGAGAGCAGGTATTGAATCCCCATTTTCCAGTTGAGGAAACTAAGTCAAGGATAAGTTGAGACATGCCTGAGGTCCTACAGCAGGCAAATGGCAGAGCAGGGGTTAAAGCCCAGGTCCCCTGGCTACCAGGCCCAGGCTTTATCCACTAGGCAAGTCTTTGAGGAAAACCTCGAGGAGGAGATGTGATTTTAGGAGGGCTTTGAAAATGTAGTCTCCAATTAGAAGGTAAATGAATGATCCAGACTTGGCCCTAATTTGAAGTGTTGCAATGAATGGTGGGTGTCAAGGAGTCCTCTAGTTTCTCCCTTACAAATCCAAATATCAAAAAGAACAAGGCCTCCATGAAGCCTTTAGTCCAGTTTAATATTGCAAGTGTTTTTTTAAGAATAGTAATGCTGCTCAAATTCAGAGCAAGAACATCTTAACTAGACTGTCAGTAGTTTCAAGCCCTAACACTTAAGGCATTTCTGCAGCTAAAATTTGTTCTCTAGTCAGTCTATACAGTTGACTCTTGCATCCTTGAGATGGGGGGCAAGTGGCTGCATGTTACTTGAAAGGAGTTAGAGGCACAACTAAATTTGCGCTCAGAATTTTTGAGTCCCCATTAGGTGCTTCATTGAGAAGCAGCGTGATCTAGTGAATAGAGCATGGGCCTGGGAAGGACCTGAGTTCTAATTGCAGCCCCTCTACTTGTCTGCTGTTTGACCTTGGGCAAGTCACTTCATTTTGCTGTGCCTCAGTTACCTCATCTGTAAAATGGGGACTAAGACTATGAGCCCAATGGGGGACAATGACTTTGTCCAACTTGATTAACTTGTATCCACCCCAGTGCTTCGTACAGTGCCTGGCACATAGCAAAAGCTTAACAAACACCATTAAAAAACAAAAAAGTAGGTAAACGAAGTCTCAGCCCTTGGGGTCCTTTCATCTTTATGCGGATGTCGTGTTAACCCTGTTTAGGTAGGGATGTATGCATGCACTTTAATTTGTGAGACCATTTGGCAATTACATTTGCATCTGCTTCCTCAAAATATTTTCAAGCACAACATGAGAGGATTTATGAATGTTCTTTATACAATCTACCTTCACCTGCTGAGAGCATTGGAAAACTGGCTCTAAATGACATCTACATACAGTGCCTGGCACATAGTAAGGGCTCAACTAATACCATAAAAGGGAAAAAAGAAAATCTCCTTCTGTTTTCTGTTCTGTGAATCTACGTCCATCCCATAGGTCAGATATCAGTGTTGTCTCATTGTGGGAGGGCAAGAAGGGATTATTCTTTATCTATTTTAGCCTTTGCCAAACTTTCCTTAGGATTAAGGATGAATGCTATTTGGTACTTTATAAACACTTTGAATTCTAAAGATGAGGATAAATATTCAGATGCATCCTTTATATGTTGGAAGTGCATTTAAATGGGTCCGTTTGATTTTGAAGTCGTATTCATTTCTCATATAAACAGTTTAGTTTGACTTTGGAATCTAAACAAAGAAGTATTCCCTTAAAAGCTGTTCACAGAGTTTTTAAACAAGTACAATCAATACAGTGCTATTTGCAGTGTAACGTCCATATACTATGGATGTGCAGATGAAATGGAGAGTTTTATACTTGAATTTTATAGACTCTTCTTCTTCCTCTTCCATTCATGCCCAAGTATCCTAAATGATATCCCAAATAAAGATTTGAGAAGCACTGTGACCTAGTGGCTAGGGCATGAGCCTGGGAGTCAGAAGGGCCTGGGTTCTCCTCTTTGCTCCACCACTTGTCTGCTGTGTGACCTAGGGCAAGTCACTTCACTTCTCTGTGTGTTGGTTACCTCATCTATAAAATGGGGATTAAGACTGGGAGCTCTATGTGGGACAGGGACTGTATCCAACCTGATGGTCATATATCTACTCCCGCGCCTAGAACAGTGCCTGGCACATAGTGCTTAACAAATGCCATTAAAAATAATAATATTAATAATTAAAAAGTAAAAGGTGAATGATGACTTTTTCTTTATAAAACTCTTAGTTGTATTTATAATAATTTTGTAATATCTATAAGATCAATACTGATCTTGTAAAGGGAGGTCATACTATATAGACCTCAAGCTCTCAAACAAGCAGCACAATTAACCCAAAACATCTGCATTATGTTTATGCACAATTGAGAATTTGACTATTAACACATAAATATGCATAAGGCAAAATGATTTTCAAATGATGAACTCTTTAATATCCACAGTTGAGAAAGTAGATTTCACAGATGGGCAATAGAAATATAATCATCCTTCAAAGGCTCATTATTCTGAAGTTTCACCACGAAAATACAGTATCTCTAAATAATTTCACACAGTGAAATGTACCTGATTCACTATATTTAGACATTTTTAGAACACAGATGCAGTTAATACACAGATGCAGTTAATTTATCTGTGTGGCCTATAGGCAAATAGTATTTCCTGTGTGATTTTTCAAGTCTATCCATATACTGTTATAGCCATGACATGTTGTCTCTACAGAATCCTGGCAACTGGTGCCAGATTAGCCGAGTAAAATTGGGCAAATCCTTCAGTATCCCTTGGCTAATCTATACATTTTGAAAGGAGGGCAGTGATGGTAGAAGACCCCCAAATTCTGTCCCAAAGCTCCATCTCTTAATCGTGATATGTAAAAATTCACACAAAGCAACTCCGACTTGCCACCAGAGCCTTACCTGCTAGAGATTTCTTCTCCTTGCTCTGTCAGTCAATCAAATGTATTTATAGAATGCTTACTGTGTGCAGAGCACTGTACTAAGCTCTCGGGAGACTATAATACAACAGGGTTGGTAGACCCGTTCCCTGACCTCAAGAAGCAGTCCTCTGAGGTAGTAGCCTGGTCCTGCCATCAGAGTCAGACATTTTTGTACAAGCTATATCAGGAGACTAGAAACCTCTTATTTATAATAATAATAATAATAACAATAATAATATTTGTTAAGTGCTTACTATGTGCCAAGCACTGTTCTAAGCACTGGGGTAGATACATGGGAATCATCTTGTCCCACGTGGAGCTCACAGTCTTAGTCCCCATTTTACAGATGAGGTAACTGAGACACAGAGAAGTTAAGTGACTTGCCCAAAGTCACACAGCTGACAAGTGGCAGAGCTGGGATTCGAACCCATAATCTCTGACTCCCAAGCCCGGGCTCTTTCCATTAAGCCATGCTGCTTCTCTGCCACTTTATTCAAGAAGGTAAAAGTTCTGCAAGATATTTTTTGTACCCGGATAAAACTGAAAACTGCATTTTAGTGTGCACCTTGTTTGGTTCTTCTTCAAAATGATTAAAATCTTTGACAAAATATAATGAAAAGGTATCATCAGAAGTCAGACTAGATTGGCAGCTGGTAGGAACCAAGAAATGACATGACTATTTCTCCTCCCTTATTGACACCCATGCCCATCATCCACATCAGCTCTTCCGTACATTCAACTCCCTTCTCAGGCCCCCGGTTCCTCCCCTCCTCCTTCCCTCACCCCGAACGATCTGGCCTCCTACTTCATTAACAAAATTAAATCCATCAGGTCCGACCTCCCCAAAGTCACTCCCCCCCCCCCCACCTTCTCCAACCCCCCGGCCCTCAACACTCTCTGCTACTCTCCCATCCGTTCCAGCAGTATCCTCAGAGGAGCTCTCCTCCCTCCTCTCATGTGCTACTCCGGCCACCTGTGCTTCTGACCCCATTCCCTCTCATCTCATGAAATCTCATGCTCCGTCCCTTCTCCCCTCCTTAACTTCCATCTTCAACCGCTCACTCTCCACTGGTTCCTTCCCCTCTGCCTTCAAACATGCCCATGTCTCTCCCATCCTAAAAAAACCCTCTCTTGACCCCACCTCACCTTCTAGTTATCGCCCCATCTCCCTCCTACCATTCCTTTCCAAACTCCTTGAACAAGTTGTCTATACGCGCTGCCTCGAATTCCTCAACACCAACTCTCTCCTCGACCCCCTCCAGTCTGGCTTCCTTCCCCTACATTCCACGGAAACTTCCCTCTCAAAGGTCACCAATAACCTCCTGCTTGCCAAATCCAACGGCTCATACTCTATCCTAATCCTCCTCGACCTCTCAGCTGCCTTCGACACTGTGCACCACCTGCTTCTCCTCAACACGCTATCCAACCTTGGCTTCACAGACTCCGTCCTCTCCTGGTTCTCCTCTTATCTCTCTGGTTGTTCATTCTCAGTCTCTTTTGCAGGCTCCTCCTCCCCCTCCCATCCCCTTACTGTGGGGGGTTCCCCAAGGTTCAGTTTTTGGTCCCCTTCTGTTCTCGATCTACACTCACTCCCTTGGTGACCTCTTTCGCTCCCACGGCTTCAACTATCATCTCTATGCTGATGACACCCAAATCTACATCTCTGCCCCTGCTATCTCCCGCTCCCTCCAGGCTCGCATCTCCTCCTGCCTTCAGGACATCTCCATCTGGATGTCTGCCCGCCACCTAAAACTCAACATGTCCAAGACTGAACTCCTTGTCTTCCCTCTCAAACCCTGCCCTCTCCCTGACTTTCCCATCACTGTTGACGGCATCCTTCCCATCTCACAAGCCTGCAACCTTGGTGTCATCCTCGACTCCACTCTCTCGTTCACCCCTCACATCCAAGCCGTCACCAAAACCTGCCGGTCTCAGCTCCGCAACATTGCCAAGATCCACCCTTTCCTCTCCATCCAAACCGCTACCCTACTCGTTCAAGCTCTCATCCTATCCCGTCTGGACTACTGCATCAGCCTTCTCTCTGATCTCCCTTCCTCGTGTCTCTCCCCACTTCAATCCATATTTCATGCTGCTGCCCGGATTGTCTTTGTCCAAAAACGCTCTGGGCAAGGTACTCCCCTCCTCAAAAATCTCCATTGGCTACCAATCAATCTGAGCATCAGGCAGAAAATCCTCACCCTGGGCTTCAAGGCTCTCCATCACCTCGCCCCCTCCTACCTCACCTCCCGTCTCTCCTTCTACAGCCTAGCCCACACCCTCCGCTCCTCTGCCACTAATCTCCTCACCGTGCCTCGTTCTCGCCTGTCCCGCCGTTGACCCCCGGCCCACGTCATCCCCCGGGCCTGGAATGCCCTCCCTCTGCCCATCCGCCAAGCTAGCTCTCTTCCTCCCTTCAAGGCCCTACTGAGAGCTCTCCTCCTCCAGGAGACCTTCCCAGACTGAACCCCCTCCTTTCTCTCCCCTTCATCCCCCTCTCCATCCCCCCGTCTTACCTCCTTCCCTTCCCCACAGCACCTGTATATATGTATATATGTTTGTACATATTTATTACTCTATTTATTTTACTTGTACATATCTATTCTATTTATTTTATTTTGTTAATATGTTTGGTTTTGTTCTCTGTCTCCCCCTTCTAGACTGTGAGCCCACTGTTGGGTAGGGACTGTCTCTATATGTTGCCAACTTGTACTTCCCAAGCGCTTAGTACAGTGCTCTGCACACAGTAAGCGCTCAATAAATACGATTGATTGATTGACTCTCAGCTCCTGGTCCTTGATACTCACACAGCCCTGGGCACTTATGTACACATCTTTACACTCTATCGTACTCTCCCAAGCTCTTAGTACAGTGCTCTGCATATAATAAGCGCTCAGTAATGCTGATTGATTGATTGTGTCCTCCTAGCTGCAATTTATTTTGTATTGATTTATCTCCCCCACTAGATTGTAAGCTCCTTGAGTATAGTGCTCTGCAGAGTAAGAACAATACATACTTCTGATTGGTATATTGATTAATTGAATACTCCCATATTTTTCCATATGATACTTGAGATTGGGGAGGCAGAAGTATAGGGAAGATATGTGGGGAAATGAACTATACTGTACTCTCCCAAGCACTCAGTAGAGTGCTCTGCACAAACACTCACTAAATACTAATGATGATGATTGACAGTGTCTTCTTGGATGCACTCTAACAAATACTTAATCTCCTATATAATTGTAATTTTGTGTTAGATCTGCTTCTTTGCTGTACTAAGAATACTAAGTATTTGCACGAGGACCCAATAAAAGAAAATGGGTTGAAATTGTAGTAGGAGAGAATTCAGTTCGACTTCAGAAAGAACTGTCTGACAGGATGATGAAATACTGGCACAGGCTGAGGGAGGTTGCCATTCTGATCCTAGTGATTTTTTTTAGAAGAACGACCTAAGTGGCCAACGTGGTTTAGTTGACTATGGTCCAAAATTTATGTTTAATTCTTTTAAATATTCAGCGCATCAAGTGTTGGTTCTAGGTATTAGAAATCTCAACAGTCTACCTTCAAGTTTTGATAGAAATCGACTGACCTGTGAAATGAGTGTTAAAAGGCTCACAACTCTTGAAAATTTATGAGCAATCAAGTCTGCCAAAATGCATGTTCTCATTGTACCTAGTGGATAGAATTCTATTGCAGATTTGGGTGACATTCTATCCACAATGCTTGTCTGTGTGACTATGGTGAAATGCAGTGGTGGAAGAAACCGTTTGTGTGTGCTTTCCTCATTGTTCAGTTCATGAGTGCTTTATCACAAGTTTTTTTATAACGTGAGCTTCTTTAGTAACACAACTCTGGCTTTATAGATTGTGTCAAGAAAATGTTCATTATTATGAGTCAGAGGTCTAGTAAACTCAAAGCTCCTCCAGCCCAAGTACTTTTCTCTGGTTCACAAAGTCCCTGATATGATCATTGGCTTACTCCTTTTTGAGCTTCATTCACCATCAACTCCTAATTATATTTAGATAAATTGAAGTGAATGAATACAGATTTCATTTTTAGGGGCTTTTGGCAGGTGGAAAAGCTCATTCATATAAGTTGCATTCTGGGATTTTGAAGTGATCATTTGTGCAGATTGTAAGTGCTTGAGTCATCAGGTTTGAGTTCTTAGAAATGTGTTCTGTGGTTTTTGTGGAAAAGCATTGTAGAAGGGCACAGCATGACTTGGATTAGTTCAGCCCTTGGTGCTATCAATGGAAGCAGCGTGGCTCAGTGGAAAGAGCCCCGGCTTTGGAGTCAGAGGTCATGGGTTCAAATCCCGGCTCCACCACTTATCAGCTGTGTGACTTTGGGCAAGTCACTTAACTTCTCTGGGCCTCAGTTCCCTCATCTTTAAAATGGGGATGAAGACTGTGAGCCCCCCGTGGGACAACCTGATCACCTTGTTAACCTCCCCAGTGCTTAGAACAGTGCTTTGCACATAGTAAGTGCTTAATAAATGCTATCATTATAAAAGCAATTTCTTTTTTATTTGAAATGAAATGTTGGGCTTAACAGCAGGGCCTAGCTTCCTAGTTCCTCTCCGAGCTCTGTCATACAGCATCAGAGATCTCAGTGAGTTTAATGTATGAAGGCCAAAAGTAGCTCTTTTTAAGGGCCTAAAAAATATACTCCCAAAATATAAACATGCGTATTTCCATCCTACAGGCAGGGTGTTAACTGATTTACACATAAGATAATTATGTTTTTAATTGAATTTAGAATATTTTTAATGTTACGTTTTTCTTCATTACCTCTGTTATCTGATTTGTTTCAGATGACATGAGTGAGAAGCAACGTGGCTCAGTGGAAAGAGCACGGGCTTTAGAGTCGGAGGTCATGGGTTCAAAGCCTGGCTCCACCAATTGTCAGCTGTGTGACTTTGGGCAAGTCACTTAACTTCTCTGGGCCTCAGTTACCTCATCTGTAAAATGGGGATTAAGACTGTGAGCCCCCCCGTGGGACAACCTGATCACTCTGTAACCTCCCCAGTGGTTAGAACAGTGCTTTGCACATAGTAAGCGCTTAATAAATGCCATTATTATTATTATTATGACATCTATAATAATACTAATGGTATTTGTTAAGCACTTACTATGTGCCAAACACTGTACTAAACCCTGGGCTGGATCCACGATGATCAAGTCCCACATGGGGCTCATAGTCCAAGTAAGACGGAGAACAGGTATTGAATCCCCATTTTGCAGCTGAGGTATAGAGAAGTAAAGTGACTTGTCCAAAATCATACAGAAGAAAAGTGGTAGAGTTGGGATTAGAACCCAGGTCCTCTGACTCCCAGGCCTGGGCTCTTTCCACTAGGCCACACATTAGTTTAATGTTATTATAGAAAATGATGATCAGCAGAACCTCTTAAACAGAACCTCTTCTCTCTTCACCGCCTGTTAACATCCAAGATCACATTCCTCAGACTCTTCTCCCCATGGGCCCTCAGAAAGCCTCAGATTTGTTGAGCTCTTGCCCATTTTAAGCCCTAGTTGAAAGTTCTTTCAACCACAATGACATGCTGAATCACAGTAACTGTATTAATCAATCGAGAAACAGCATGGCCTAGTGGAAAGAGCACTGGCCTAGGAGTCAAAGGACCTGGGTTCTAATCCTGGCTCTGCCACTTGTCTGCTGTGTAAACTTGGGCAAGTCACTTAACTTCTCTGTGCCTCAGTTGCCTCATCTGTAAAATGGGGATTAAAGCTGTGGACCCCATTTGGGACATGGACTGCGTCCAACCTCAGTAGCTTGCATCTTCCCCACTGTTTAGTACAGTGCCTGGGACATAGTAAGTGCTTAACAAATACCATAAAACCAAGTCATGTTAATGTGGCATTGCTCCTTGTTATGCTCACTATTGTGTTATGTATCAAGAAACTCCCAACCCAAAAGCTAAAAGTAAATAGGCCCCTGAAAGATTAAATGTGTGATCCCTCAAGCAGGGACTGTGCAAGGATAGCTATGTGCATCGTATAGACAGGGTTACCAGAGTATTAAATAAGCACTTAACAAATACTGTAAAAAAAAACCCCAAAAAACAAGCCACTAGTGGAGATCCTGGTGAATCACCCAAGGCCAATCTTTTGTATTTTCCAAGTACCTAGCACTATTTTGCCAAGAATCGTTAACAAAGGAGTGAAAAGTCTATAAGGATTCACTCAGTGATAGAATCATAAACTGAAGAGGAAAAACTGAGAACAGCACCGGGCTCTGCAGACAACAAACATGGCAGCACAACAGCAGTTTTCAATTTTTATGTGTGCGAGGTGTGGTCTGGACTAAGGGTCCCCCATTTGCCTTTTCAGCCATGGTGAACTTGACTATCAGGGAAGCTTCTTTGAGTATGAAGGACAGCCAGTTTAGCGTGTGTGTGTATAATCATGAACTAAGTGAGGTAATTATAAAGTAAATTGTGCCATATAATCTTGATAAACAGAATCAAATTATACTAGATGGGGATGGAAGGAATAAGCAACTATAAATGTGTATGAAATTTTGTAGGAAAAATATTCTGTCATTGCCAATCTCACTGTAAAACTCTCATCTAATTTAGCTCTCCTTCACTGAAAGAGCATGGCTATTCCAAGAATACTGATGAAGAACAAAGTTTCCTGCTTAGCAAAGATGATTTTCAGTGATGGTTCTCAGAACTAGAAAATTATATCCTAGAAAATAAGGTTATAGAAGTCAGGGGTCATATCTTCTCTCTGCCTTGTGTAGCAAAAATATTGATTAAAAATGGTGGTAGTGGTGATGGCAAAATTCAGAGAATTGTTAGAGTAAGATAATGAGTGTTTGGAGGGATCTTGCCATCAGGAGTATATAGTCTTTGCCACAAGGTCAAGGTAATTAAGTAAAATTTAGGTTAAAACAAAAACATTTCTTTTTTAATTAGAGAACCTGGTGTGATAACCAAGGATGATTTCAGCTGGATCTTAGCCAAACTTTTAAACCATTAATTCCATGGCAGCTTTGAATGGCTTCTAATGTTCAAGTAACTGAAAATTGAAAAGTGTGTGCCTTACATAGGTATATTATGTTGTTTTTGTCCATTCAATGTGAAAATAGAATTGACTATGTCAGGTGGAAGCAGCGTGGCTCAGTGGAAAGAGCCTAGGCTTTGGAGTCAGAGGTCATGGATTCAAATCCCAGCTCCACCACTTGTCAGCTGTGTGACTTTGGGCAAGTCACTTCACTTCTCTGCGTTTTAGCCCCCTCCTTCCTCTCCCCCTCCCCACCCCCCTGCCTAACCTCCTTCCCCTCCCCACAGCACCTGTATATATGTATATGTGTTTGTACATATTTATTACTCTATTTATTTATTTATTTTACTTGTACATATTCTATTTATTTCATTTTGTTAATATGCTTTGTTTTGTTTTGTTGTCTGTCTCCCCCTTCTAGACTGTGAGCCCGCTTTTGGGTAGGGACCATTTCTATATGTTTCCAACTTGTACTTCCCAAGCACTTAGTACAGTGCTCTGCACACAGTAAGCACTCAATAAATATGATTGAGTGAATGAATGAATGACTCTGTCCAATGAAGTCTGTTAAGGTAAATAATGGAGATAATTCAGGTTTGCAAATTGCCCAATGCTCCACTTCATTTTGCTGAGCAATTATGAATTGTAAGAAAATTGGAAAATACCACCCACAGTACTGTATTTCTCTTCTTAAATATTCTGGTGTTCCCTGGTTGTCACTCAGTGCATTTTGAAGTCCTGAAGATGTTGCCCTAGAATATAAGCTTTTGGTAGACATGAACCTTGTGTTTTATTCTAAAAATAACCCACGCTGTAAACTCAGTTCCAAGAGTTTGGAGTCTAAAAATTGCATGAAATCCTCATTTTAAAAAGGACAGTAGACATTCATAAATTCAGAAGGCTCAGGGCTATTATCTGCATAATCAAAAATGTGCATAATCTGCCTTCTTGAAAACGGTATCAGGTACCACTAGCTCAAGAATATCTACATTTTTCTATATATGCAGACCATAATTGATTCTGAGTGGTTGAGTCTACTATTTTTTTAGGTACTATCAGAAAAGAAAATCCTTTGTCACTCCTTGCCATAGGAGGTGATCAGCGGATCCATCCGTGGGGTAGCAAAATGGGGTCAGAGTCTGAATTGGGGACCTTGCGAGGGGCCAAAAGTCATCCAGATGAACCAGATCCAGCTTTCTGGGATAGGGGAGGGGAATAATGAAGGTTCTATGGACAGTGTTTGTGAGGGGGAAATGATTCAGTTTTTGAAGCAAGCTGACTCAGCCCTTTAGCTGATTTTTCAATAGAAATACATTTTGTGTTTCCTCCAAATCAGAAGTACAAGAATAGCATTATTTTCTATATTTCACATTAAATGCAGTGCCTTCAAGTTGTGTGTATGTGTGTAACCACCTTATAGTGCATGCTGCTGATCAGATGGTAAAATAGTTTAGATGGCTAGGCACAGCTCATCGCCACTACTAGAAAAAACAAATCACACACCTATCCTGTTGGCAGGAGGAAAATATCTTTTCCTTTCTCCCAACCGGAAACTAAAATCCTATGAAGCAGGCAACCTGTGGCCTTCATGGCCTCTGGTTGCTGAAGAGACAAGAGTGGCATTTAGCAGGAGCCCTGGTCCCTGAGAGTCCTTACTTAAGGAACCACTGCTCACCCAGAATGCCAAGAAGCCAGAAAAGGCCTTCCCTGAATAAACACTCTTTTCCTTTTCTTCAGTGCCCTTCTGCTTCACCCTGACTTGCTTCCTTTATTCTTCATCCCCTCTCCCAGTCCCACAGCACTTATATATATATCTGCAATTTATTTATTTATATTAATGCCTGTCCCACCACCCTCCCCCCCCCCCCACAGACTGTAAGCCCATTGTGGGCAGGGAATGCATCTGTTTATTGTTGTATTGTGCTCTCCCAAGTGCTTAGTACAGTGCTCTGCACGCAGTAAGCACTCAGTAAATATGATTGAATGAATTTTTCAGCTTGTTCTGTCTATCAAACCACAAGGTTTTCTAAGTGTCCCCCTTTTCTTATGCTTGTGGGCACCATTCGTATTGCATCTTTGCTTTACTTCAAGCAGTTGTCTTCAATACCATTTACCTGAATGCTGCTTGGGGAATGAGCATAACAACCTTGAGGATTGTTTGATTTCTTTCCTAAAAGGAAATCTAAAAAGGAACTTGGTTTTCTTTTCAATAAATGATTCCTCTCTGTCCTGTTAAGTTCTTAAAAAGATTTAAGCATTCTCCCAGCAAATCCAGAGGCATTATCAATTAACTAAGTGCATCCCATCGAACTCAGCATGGCTGTAATTAAACTAAATTACTGTGCAGTGGTTTTCATTACACAGTGAACCAGTTTTTGTTAGTATTTGTGCTTTGAATTCAAGGGGTGTCTAGACGTGTAATTAAACTCTTTCCAAAGGTCCTATCATTCTCTATTTAAAGCAAATCTGATGTTTTAATGATTGCATTTTCAGGTGGAAAGACAAAAAGCAGCATGGCTCAGTGGAAAGAGCCCAGGCTTTGGAGTCAGAGGTCATGGGTTCAAATCCCGGCTCCACCAATTGTCAGCTTCACTTAACTTCTCTGTGCCTCAGTTACCTCATCTGTAAAATGGGGATTAAGACTGTGAACCCCCCGTGGGACAACCTGATCACCTTGTAACCTCCCCAGTGCTTATAACAGTGCTTTGCACATAGTAAGTGCTTAATAAATGCCATTATTATTATTATTATTATTATGATTATTATTATTATTAGAGAGAGCACCTACGGTTTCTTTAATTCTCCTCATCATTGTCATCCGTGCTTGGTTTGCTAACTTTCTAGATGGAAGAACTTGGAATCTCTCTAAAGCCAAAATACAGCATTGTATATTATGTCCAAATGAATTTAGGAAACAAATTTAATTTGTGTATGAATTGGGTTCTTGAGGAAATGACAGAGATAGGATAAGCTCTTCTCTGAGTCTCGACAATGCACTTTAATTTCAGTCTTGGAAAAAACTTTTCCTAACGCAGAGCTTTCTAAGAAAGGCGTTTATGTTCAGGTGTCCAGAAGTGTACAAATTCAGACCAAACCATGAGAATCAGGGCTGTAGACTTTTCTTGTTAAGCACTTGGGCAAACAAATGTTGAAATGTTGAGAGGGGAGGGCTTTGACCTAGAGAGGAAGGAAAAGACCCTCAACCCTCTATAGAAAACCGCCCCATCTTCCATATGACAGAAGAATGCAAACTTAGTATCAACCTCAACTCTTCACAGTCATTCTATTCTCACATCCAACCTACTGCTAAAATCAGCTCATTTTCCCTTATTCATCCAGTCATTCAATCATAATTCAAGCACTTACTGTGTGCAAAGCACTGTACTGAGCTTAGCACTCTTCTAACCTCACAAACTTTTCCCTCCTCTACACTCATGCAGCCACTACCCTGGTTCAAGCACTTGCCATATCACAAGTGAACTAATTTAGCACCCTTCTTGCTGGTCTCTGCCTCCATTCTCTCCCCAATCCAGCCCATCCTCCATCCTCCCTACTGCTGCCCAGATTGTCTTCATAGAACATAGCTCAACACACATCTCCCCTCTCTTCCAAACCCTTCGATGGCAGCCCAACTCGGTCAATCAGTGGTGTTTATTGAACACTTACTGTATACAGAGCACTGTACTAAGCACTTGGGAGAATACGACAGAATTGGCAGATACGTTCCCTGCCCATAATGAGTTTACAGTCTAGAGGGGCAGACAGATTCCTCAGCACTGGCTTTAAGCCTCTCCATGAATTCTCCACCTGATTCATTGGCTCTCCTCACCCCCTTATCCCCCTGCTTGCACTCTTCGCTTCTCCCCAGCCTGCCTCCTTGCGGTATCCTGTTCCCACCTTGCCCCTCTTCAACATCTTGCTGTTGTTATCCCAAGGGCCTGGAACTTCCTTACCCACCATAGCCACCCAACGTCAACCCTCCCCACCTTCAAATCGCTCCTAAAATCCCATCTGTCCCAACAAGCGCACAGCATGCATAGGGCCTGGAATTCATATCTCAGATCAGACCTCAGTCCTCCCCTGCAATAGAAATTGGCAATTTGTCCTTTTCTAGCCATTTTAGGTCATTTGATTATTGTAATTCTACTTTATTGGTCTAGTAAATAAAAATTATTACCTTTTTAGTTTTTAAAAAAGCATAGGAGCACATAGGAGAAGGATTAATTTTCAACAGACCTCTCAAAAATTCCTCAGTGGCAGGTGCATGTATTTTCTTCAAAACAACCCCATGAGGATGGGAAGAATGCTTAATTTACCCTTAACTGACTGTCAGCATAATACTAGCTCAATGAATAATTTCATATTTGTTCAGAATGTTTTTCAGAGTATGAGATCCTCTTCACAATCACTGTTCTTTTTGTTTTTCAGCTATTTTAAAAGTATACTGGAAAACTCACCTTTGAAATGACTAATTGTTGATATTCAATAAGTAATATATGTACTTGGTACACAGATGTCAAAGATTTTACTGCATCTAAATATATTTAAGTGATGTTGCCATGGAAATACATTGCTATGATGTAAACACAAATTTTCTGCTTAACAGTATCTCTGCTCCTAACAAATTAATAAAGTGGCAAGCAGACAACCACCATTCTTGTACTGTATAAAACTATCAGTATAAATTTAAAAGGTAAAGCCAGGACTGACTTGGAAAACAGCATTGCCTAATGGATAGAGCATTGGCCTGGTGGTTAGAGGACCTGAGTTCCAATCTCACTCTGCCACTTACTAGCTATGTGACCTTGGACAAGTCACTTAAATTTTCTATGCCTCAATTTTCTCATCTGTAAAATGGGGATTCAATATCTGTACTCCCTTCTACTTAGACTGTGAGCCCCATGTGAGACAGGGACTGTGCTCAACCTCATGATCTTAGAACAGTGCTTGACACATAGTAAGCACTTAACAAATACCATAATTATTAATTGCTATTATTATTATTATACTTTAACACACAGGTTACATTAGACATTCCTTTTATGTTCCTAATAATTGTTAACTGATAAATCTTATGGTTTGTATATAGAGTAGAGCGCACCAAGGCATTTGCAGCCAGATGGCACAAAGGAGTTGAAACATCAGCTCTCTGAGGTTTGAGTTTGACTCAGCAGGCAGAAAGAGGAAGAGATCTGAAGCCTGGCTTGCAGATTGGATCTCATTCACAGAAAATTCTGGGAAATGTGGGCTTCTTTCCTCTGAAAAACGGAGCTCCTCAGGAGCAGTTCCTACTTTTCCAGTTCCTACTTTGAATAGAGGCCTGAACCATTTCCACTGGTAGTCTCTGCCAACAATTTTCCTTCATAGATATTTCCAAACATTTTTTGCCCTGCCCTTTCTAGGTGTTCATTCGGAGCCAAATGTGTATTCTTGTCTGGTCTTTTATTCTTTAGTGTGGTCAACAAATAATAATTTAAAAAAACCCAAGACGATAACTCATTTTGCCTTTTTAGAGTGAATGCCAAAAGTAAATAAGATAATCTGGCTAGGCAATCAATTCCCTTGAGCTTTTTTTGATAACTTATTTCCTCTTTTATAAATAACTTCCAAATATCTCATCGTGGTACCTAGAGCCTTTTCGGTTATCCAATAGCTGCCCATATCGGTTTACCCTATTTTTGAAATTGAAAACCCATGTCAAAAAGTAGCTCATTAGCTGTGCCATTATTAAAGCCTTGGAAATATTTTTAGCTTTCTCATTTGACTATCTTAAAATAGGACTTTATTTGCCCTTTCAAGAGCATATCACTCTTAACCTCTTTCACCCTTGATAGTTATTTGTTTCTTTCACTTCCTTTGACTGCCATAAATATCTTGCTTAAGTCTTAGGCCATATCTGAATGGGTCGAATGTATTCTTTGAAGAGTTAAGAGAATTAGTTTAATGTTTGTCATGTTCTTAGAAATAGATGCTGACATATGTTTCAGTCCTAAGTCATGATATACTTTATTATCTTGTCATTACCATTTTAGTTCTTTTCAGGGTTATTTTGCATATAGAGAACTTTCAAACTGGATGCCAGTTTTCCATTTGGTTCACTTGACAAAGAAAAATATTTTTTTTCAGTTACTTCAAACATTACAATTTCTTTTAATAACTACAATAGCTGATGTAGAGATCAGTGTTTGACAAATCATTTCAGCAATCTACAAATGATTCCTTGCACTAAATGGAATCCAAGCCAGAATGTGATGTTTCAGTGCACAGTTTGGATACAACCTGATGGACGAATATATGGAAACTGTGGTATACATGATTATTAACTGGTGAAAACCTGATGCAAGATCATATTGAGTTTCTATATCAGAAACACTGTTCATTGGCATTATATAGATAACTGATCATTCGTGTTTAAATTAACTGGTAGTATATATTCACTGGAAAAAGTGAACTTAAAGCAGTTACAGATTTATTCCCTATAAAATGCTAATGAACTGACACCAATGTTTCTGATACAGAAACACAATGTATATCTTGTGTATCATGTATCTACACCAGCGCTTAGAACAGTACTTGGCACCTTACTAAATCCTGTTGGTTCCACCTCCACAACATCGCTAAAATCACCCTTTCCTTTCCATCCAAATTACTACCATGTTAATACAATCATTTATCCTCTCCCACCTTGATTACTGTGTCAGCCTCCTTGCTGACCTCCCAGCCTCTTGTCTCTCCCCACTCCAGTCCATACTTCACTTTGCTGCCCACTTTTCTACAAAAACATTCGGGATATGTTTCTCCACTCCTCAAGAAGCTCCACTGGTTGCCCATCCACCTGTACATCAAACAAAAACTCATCACCCTTGGCTTTAATCCCTATTTTATAGATGAGGAAAGTCTTGTAGCAGGAATGTCTTAATTTGTTCAATAAATTTCAGCATTTAATATTTGTTCATATTATGTCCTTAGTATGCCTATTCATGTTAGTGTTGCTTGTCATCACTTGTAATTTTCTGGAAGATAGATCCTGTGACTTTTTAAGTTACTCTAAGCAACACCTCACTCGGTACCATATATAAATCGGCACTTAATAAGTGAATTTGATCATGAGTTCATTTTTTTTCCACTAGTCCTGCCTGTTGCTGAACTGACCTATAGCTTGTGAATTCTGTGTAGGAACATGACAGTAAAGGAGCCTAATAAAAAAAATGCTTTGATAGCATTTAATGGTTAAGCCACTGTTGTTAATGTCTGAAATTACCTTTGCAAGGATTCCCCCTGAATTGGCTCCTCCCTTTTGGTGTGAGACTCTACCAGGAATCTTAGAATAGGTTTGGATACCTTCAGAGCACACTCAATGTGATATTCACTCTCAGCAACAGCAGGAAAATGCCAAGAACAACATGGACACCTTTATATGTGATTTTCCTTAACATCAGAAAGGCCTTTTGACTCAGTCATCATGAGGCATTGTGGAGGATTCCTCTGAAGTTTGGGTTCCCTCCAAAGTTCATCACTGTTTTATGCTTGCTGTAGGATGGCTATGAGCAGTAATGGATCTAATACAGACCCCTCCTCCCCCCCGACTTTGTGATTAAGTTGCAAGTTAAGCATATCTGCGTCATTGTTCCAACACTCTTTTTGCTATTTCTCTCTATGTTGCTCCATCTGACCATCAACAAACACCCACTCAGAGTGGAATTAAATTACCGAACAGATGGAAATCTGTTCAATATCAGTCATCTTAGAGCTAAAACTAGTGTCTCCTCAGCTTCAATCCTTGAACTTCAATATGCCGATGATATCTTAGTGTGTGCTCACTCAGAATCGTATCTCCAAGCAAATGTTGATGTTAGGGCCTAGTAAAAATTGGGGTTGCCACAACATTCAAAGGATGATTTCATCAAGAAAAGCTCCTTCTGTGAATCTACTAGTCCAGCAATTCAGGTCCATGGTGAGGTTTAGCTAATATGGACTATTTCCTGTGCCCAGGTAGCTAATTCTCATGGAATGTTGTCATTGTCTCAAACATGTAAATGTCCAAATGCAGCTTTTGGACCCCTGAAGAAACAGAGGTTCAAGAAATGTGACGTTAACCTGAAACCAGGTGTCAGTGGCTCCCAGTGTGCTATATATGGATCTGAGTGATGGAGAGCATACTTCCATTGTCACCTTAAGGGGTTGGAGAAATCCCGTCAACACTGCCTGCTAGAGAGTCTCAAGACAGCTAAGTTAGTTATGAATCACTTGGTGCTCTGTGCACAGTAGACATTCAAATACTATTTTTTAAATGGTATTTGTTCAGGGCTTACTATGTTCCAGGCACTGTACTAAAAGCTGGAGTAAATACATGGTTGGACACAGTAAAATCCCCATTTTACAGATGAGGTAACTGAGGCACAGAGAAATTAAGTGACTTGCCCAAGGCCACATAGCCGACAAGTGGCAGAGCTGGGATTAGAACAATGATAATACCCTTGATGATTAATACAACTAGAAGTACTGTTTGTAATATACAGCTTTGCTGGTCTGGACACATGCTTAGAGTGACTTATTTCAACACTCAAAGCAAATGGTGTACTCCCAGTTAAGGCAAGGGAAAATACCTAAAGGGAAGATGGAGAAAACATTTTAAAAGATGTCCTTAAATGCAACCATTTGGAAACCTCGCTCATGGGTCCCTCCATGTGAAGAAGCCACATGCTTCAGTTGAGAACCCTGAACTCCACAAATAACAGCAAACCTAGCCAGTTAAGTATCAGCCTATTGGAAACACTTGTCCTCATCCTAGCCTGGAACTCCCTCCCCCTCCAAATACACCAATACACCAGATCGCTACTCTCTCCACCTTCAAAGCATTATTAAGGTCACATCTCCTCCAAGAGGCCTTCCTTAATTAAGCCCTCTTTTTCTCAGCTCGTTCTCCCTTGTGCATCATCTATGTGCCTGGATCTGTGACCTGTGGACATTTGACATTCACCCTGCTCCCAGCCCCATGACACTTATGTGCATATCTTTAAATTATGTATTATAAATAACTTATTTGTTCATATTAATGTCTGTCTCCCTCTCTAGACTGTAAGCTCATTATGGGCAGAGAACGTGTCTGCTAATTCTGTTGTGTTGTACTCTCCCAAGTGCTTAGTACAGTGCTCTGCACATGGTAAGTGCTCAATAAACACCACTGATTGATTGATTGAAAAGAGTTGGTAGCAGCGATCCATGTCCATAAAAGGAGCTTACAGTCTACACGTTGAATTTGTATGGTTATACAAGGTCAATGTTTATACCGTAACTGCTCTTATCCTGGTATTTCATAATAATACTCTGCTTATTTTAATGCTTTTGTTATTCTACTGATAAATTAGACTTCAGTGCCTCCCTGGCTGCTGGATTCTTGACCATCTCTCTGTTACAGCAGGTTAAATGATTAGTAAGTTCTAAATGGTACTTTAAGTTGGATATTAAATAATCTCTTCCACAGAAATTTTCCCTCAACTAGGAGTTGACTCCACAATTTAAACTGTATTTCATTTTCAGGTGACAAATTATATTTTAGAATCCAAAGATGTGGCATTTTGAAACTGTTTTCTCTTAAATGGTTCACTTGTTTACTCATATAGTAGGTTATGTGAGTAGTTCAAAGAGATTTAGAACAAGTTGATTTAGGAATGAATCATACATACAACTTTCTGAATTTCCCTGGCTTGGCTTTTGTGTTTAGTACCTTCATGAAAATGGTATTGTCCATCGTGATCTGAAACCAGAGAATCTACTGTATGCAACTCCAGCCCCAGATGCGCCCCTCAAAATAGGTAAGAAACTTTAGCCTGCACCTTCATTTGTTAAAATCTGCCTTCTCTGGTAAATATCCCCTCCCTAAAGGGTATTTTCTGGATTGCTTCTAGTCAGAAAAGAAATGAGAAAATGTGATGTTTATGGAGTTTGTAGTATGAATTATAAGAGAAGCAGCTTGGCCTAGTGGATAGGCCATTTGCCTGGGAGTCACAAGGACCTGGGTTCTAATCCCAGCACCACCACTTGTCTACTGTTGTGACCTTGGGCAAGTAACTTAACTTCTTTGTGCCTCAGTTACCTCATCTGTAAAATGGGGACTGAGACTGTGAGCCCCAGTGGAACAGGGACTGTGTCCAACCTGATTTGCTTGTATTCACTCCAGCGCTTAGTACAGTGCCTGGCACATAGTGAGCCTTTAACAAATACCATAAGTATATAAGTATGTACCGGGCACTGCACTGGTAATAGATACAATATAATTGGGTTGGACACAGTCTAACAATAGTAAGTGTTTTCAGGAAGAATGTTCCCCAATTCGCCGACAGTGTTGTGTCCACAATGTGAAGTGAAAATACACGATAGTTAAAATGAATATGAGAATAGTTATTTGAATTGATTTCAATCAATAGCATTTATTGAATGTCTACTGTGTGAAGAGCACTGTGCTAAGAGCTTGGAGGATTCAGTAGAGTTAGAAGACATGATCTCTGCTCTCTGGAAGTTCTTAATCTTTATTCTGGAGTGGTAAATTGTTCAATAGAACTAGACTCCCAAATGCTTAATATATGGCTTTGCCCTAAACAGGCAACCAGTAAATATAATTGATGATGACAATGAGCTTTATAAAGCCCTTTGTGAGGGTTAGATCTGCAAAGTGAAATTTATGTGTAGCTATTTGTTTCTCTTTTTTTTTGCAAAGAGGTGTGTAATAAGCAGCAAAATATACATTTTGTCTCGTTTTCCTGTTCCCCTTCACCTTAAGCTGTAGGTGCTCTGAACCAGAGAACCAGAGTGGGGAGAAAGATAAAATAAAGAATGATTAGTCCACTCTTGGCTAATGGGTATTGCTGCACTAAATGCCTTTTTCTAAATGGTTCCCTAGCTGGGAAGAAACCAAGTGTCTTCTAGAGCCGAGGTTTCCAACCAAGGGTACAGGTATTTCCCCCGGGGATTCTTTAGAACACAGCCAGGGGGTAAGGCCATAGTGAAAGATAATGGGAACTCCCAGGGAGGGAACAGTGAGAATGTGCTATGGCTTAGAGTCTCAGCAGGAGTAGTTTTCTCGGGTCACCTGCTCCAGCTGCTGCTGGTTGAAAGATGAGTGGGAAGGATAAGTGGGAGAAAGGAAGATAGGGAAGGAGATGGGGGAATTGTAGGGGGCAGGGTCACTTCAGGTGAAACCTTGGTTGTGCCAGAGTAAATTTCCTATACATTTTTCTATTTTGCCTTATTTACCGGTTTTTATGCTAAAGCCTGTGCTAAATATCTGCCTACAGTGGATGCTTAATTTTGATTTAATAGCATTTTAGATTCCAAATATCTTAATGTTCTCTGTTTATAAAATAGATGAATCTAGACAAGTCTGTGCTTCAGTTACCTCATCTGCAAAATGGGGATTCAGACTGTGAGCCTCACGTGGGACAAGGACTGTGTCCAACCTGATTATCTTGCATCTATCCCAGCGTTTAGTACAGTGCCTGACACATAGTAAGCACCTGACAAATACGATAAAACAGATAAGACAGGGCTTTCCCAACTCATTAGCCTCCAATTCTCCTTTCCCCATATATGTAGAAGGCACTGTACTCTGGGGGTTCTATTTCCTTTGACATTTCTTTCAGAAATATAATCCCTGAAGAATTTCCTTTAAATGGACTGATAGATAACAATTCTTTTTTTATGGAGCTAAGCCTTTTTATTCTGAAGGACTCTCTACTACTTTACTGATAAAGTACTAGTCACCTGCCATGGAAATGCATTTGTGTTTGAAGGGTAACAAGGCAGAAATTCCGCACTAGCAGCTCTTTAGGACAGAAGCGAAGAGTAATTTCCACAGTTTAAAGTGCCAAATGTGTCTTGGGCCAGATAAACGTCACTTAGCAACTGGTTCATAATGATAATACCCTTTAATGCTTTATAGTCCTTTTTTTCTCACGCTTTTATCTCTGAGGTCCATTTTCCTTTGTGTAAATTGAAGGAAAAGCTAGTAATGCACAAATATTAAACACAGGATATTTATGCCTTTAATGATTAATTGAGCTTCTTACAGATTCTAATAGGATCATGCACATGTCTGCTTAACTGCACAGAACTGCACAGGGTTAATAATACTTTGGCAATATTTTCCTTCATTCAAAGGATGTAACAAGTCTTCTTTCCTTTCCACATAATATTTAATTAGACAACCATTCCCAAATGAGTTGAGACCCATCATATTTATATTCTGATGGCATGTCCATATTAATATTTCTGTTCATTAGCATCCATTTTCCCAAATGATATTTTTGAAATTCTTTTATTTTGCATTTGGCTCTTTCCAGACTGTTCTAAATTATTCATTAATATTATATTAATTTTCACAGTTGTTGTACTTTACAAAACCATCAGTATGACACTTAAATAAAATGCTATTTGACTGATTCAATATATGAAATGTTTAATTCATTGTAATGGATTGTGGTGGTTTTGCTGTTTAATCTGGACCCTTTTTTTTAGTCAAGTCTATTGTTCAGCATAATGTGTTTGTCACATTAACATTTGATTATCATACAGATATGTTATGATCTTTTTTTTTATTCCATTAGCTGATTTTGGACTATCCAAAATTGTGGATGATCAGGTGACCATGAAGACAGTATGTGGAACACCAGGGTACTGTGGTAAGTTTTTTCAGTCTTTCTTGCTATTCACAGTTTATGCAATTTCAATTTCTGAATTATTTAAAAAATTCTGCATTTACCACTTATGAATGCAGATAGTTGGCATCAAAGAACAGGACAGTAAGGTGTGGAGTTTTTTTCTTGAAAACATACACCTCGTAATAGTAAGGCCAGTGTTCAAGTGTATTTTAGATCAGAGTTTCATCATTTGAATAAAACACAGTATTTTGACTATTCCCGTCAAAAAAAATTACATGAATCCAGCCTCTTTAAAGTAATCAGTCAATCAATGGCTTGCCCTCCTTGTAGTTCCATTAGTATGGAGAAATCCGAATAATCATTCCATCTCCTCTCCCAAACCACACTCTAACTAGGAACAAAGTACTCCTGATTAAGTGGTGCTGGTGGTAAAATGGGGCGTAGAGAAGTAGGAGCTACATTGTGAGGGGAAATAAAAAACAGGGCTAGAAAAGGTATGTATCACATATGAGATTCTCGAGTGTCCATTATGACTGGATTTTTGCTTCGGGGTTATCTTGTTACCTGTAGATTTATTTTTTTTGAAAATGGAACCAGATGATCCTCTTCTTCATGCATCTTATAATCATAAAAGTAATAATTGTGATATTAGTTCAGTGCTCACTGTGCGCTAAGCCCTGTACTGTGTCAGGGTCGATATAAGCAAATCAGGTCTGATACAGCCTGGGGTTTACAGTCTAAGGAAGAGGGAGAATGGATATTGAATCCCACTTTACAGTTGAGGAAACTGAGGCACATAGAAGTGAAGTGACTTGCCCCAATGTCACATAGCTGGCAATTGGCAGAGCCAGAATTAAAACCCAGGTCCTCTGACTCCCAGACCCATGTTCTTTCACTAGGTCACGCCACTTCTCCGAGTACATACTCTCCAAATACATCTAAAGGTGTATTTCCCAGATCCTTTTTCCAGATAGGTTTGGGATTCAAGATCCTGGGTGGTCCTCTCTGGTTAAGCCTTGAAGATGTGGGCAGCTTTGAAAATTGGATAGGAAAGACTCATCACCGGAAAGATGTGGGAGTTTGTGGAGGCAGCATTATAAATCAATATGCTGTATAATTTTAACCAAATAAAACTAAAACAATCAGATAAATCATTTCAGCTCTTCCATCAAGGATACATAGCTCCAAGTTGGGTGTCAACTTCAAATATAATTTAAGATTGATATCATCCATGTTAGTCAAGTGTTAGTATTTCCCAGTTAACATCAAGCTCCAAAGCGGCAGTTGCCACAGGGGCCCTGTTAGACTGATCCAAGCTTTTTTATCAAAGCTTTTTTAAATTCAACTCCTCCTTTCTGTTGCCGGATATCTTCCTTCCAATCAATCAATCAGTCATATTTATTGGGTGCTTACTGTGTGCAGAGCGCACTAAGTGCTTGGGTGAGAACAATGTAACAGAGTTGGGAGACACATTGTTCTTGCCCACAATGAGTTTACAATCTAGAGGGGGAGACAGACATTAATATAATAAATTATGGATATATAAATAGGTACTGAGGGATCAATTGGTGAATAAATAGCATTTATTGAGCACATCTCAATTCCTCTCCTACCTAGCCCCAGGTGACCCCACTCTTTTTTCTAATTCAGTGTGCTCTTTCTCTTTTCTTGCTGTTACAATGGGAGAAAGAATATTTAAAAATAATAACTCAGTAGAACATGCAAAGAATTCTTGCAGCGTTTGCTCTCACAAATGGATAAATTCCTCCCTGCATCTGCCCTCTAAGGGGTTCTGTGGCAACTTTGCTATATGAGTGGAAGCCCTACAGGTCAATGATAGCTCTTTTTATTTTAATTTCTGCCCAGCTTTCTTCAACAGTTTAGCACCATACTGTCAGTCGCAATGGTGTTCAATTCACAATTGATAGGATTAATGGCAAGAGCATGATGAAAGAGCTAATTTCATTTTGTTTACAGGCCATACATAAATATAAAGGCCCCGATTTTAGATCTTTTAAAGATGGATACATTTGAAAGCACATCCTGTTAGACTCATCTAATCTCTGATTTAGTGAGGCTTTTATTTCTGTAGAGGGCATCATCAACTCACAAATTATGCCATGGAACTGTCTGGAGAATGGATATCCATGAATCAGTGACAAATTGAGGGACATAAATGGAATAGGAAGAAGATAGGAGTAGAATTGAGGAGCAGTGTGGTCTAGTGGAAAGAACACAGGCCTGGGAGTCAGAGGACCTGAGTTCTAACTTTGGCTGTGTGACTTTCGGCAAGTCACTGAACTTCTCTGTGCCTTAGTTTCCTCATCTGTAAAATAGGGATTCAATACCTGTTCATCCTCCTATTTAGATTGAGCCCCATGTGAGACCTGATTATCTTGTATCTACCCCAGTGCTTGGCACATAGTAAGCACTTAGCAAATACCACAAGTAGTGTTATTATTAATAGAAAGTAATAATAACTTTTTAGATTTGTAAATGACCTTGGAAGACAGAATCAGAATTTGGTAAATTGGAGGCGAGATGAGAAATAGAATGAAACCCACCAAGTTCCCATGTCAGTAGTATACTCGGGGAAATGCAAGGTGAGAGAGGATTGGCTAGATGCTAGTTTGACAGAGGAAAAATTCCAAAGATCAATCTATCTATCATATTTGCTGAGTTCTTACTGTGTGCAGATCATTGTACTAAATGCTTAGGTGAGTACAATATAACAGAGTTGGTAGACTTGTTCCCTGCCCACGAAAAGCTTACAGTCTAGAGTGAGACACAGACATTAATATAAATAAATAAATAACAGATATGTACATAAGTGCTGAGGGATGGGTGAATAAAGTGTGCAAATACAGGGAGACGCATGAGAGAGTGGGAGGAGAGGAAATGAGGGTATAGTAGGAGAAGTCTTCTTGGAGGAGATGTGGTTTAACAAGGCCTTGTGTCCGAGTTGATAACAAGGTGACCCTGAGTAAGCAAAGTAGAGATATACGTTAAAAAGATGGCCCTGTTTAGGAGGGCATGAAGAGGATTTTCAACAGGGATTGTCTCTATTTGTTGATGAATTATACTTTTCAAGCGCTTAGTACAGTGCTCTGTACACAGTAAGTGCTCAACAAATATGATTGAATGAACATTACATGAGGTAATCATCAACGCTGCTCAGCCTCTTCCTAGTGAACACTGTCCAGTTCCGGGTGACATCACTGAAGAGGGATATGTAAAGGGTTCAGTGCAGAGCCACATGGATGATTAAAGGATTAGAAAATCAAACATATGAGGAAAAAGGAAAGAAACTAGGATTATTCAGACTGGAGAAAAAAAATGACTGAAGGTTGTTTTCAAAACTGGCTATGAAGGGCCCTTACACGCAGCTGAAACTAATGACCAGCTGTTTTTCATCTTCTTTGAGGCTCCAACAAGGGGAAATGGGATTAAACTGCAACATGAGGAATTTAGATTAGATATAAGGAAAATTGCCCTGATGGGGAGAATTGTTGAACATTACATCGAAGGAGGGGGTGGTATAGCCTTCTCCAGGGGATCTTACAAATAGGTTGACTTCCTATCTGTCACAAGTAGGTTCAGGTGCTGTTCTACATGAAGGTAGGGGAATGAACTCGATGAATTCTCAAGCTCCCTTCCATCCTTGAGATTCTATATCACTTAAAGTGTGCTTATAAGGATTTTTTAATGTTTAAGTCAAGTGCTCTGATTATTATTACTAACACGTATTGAGCAATTTAAAGGGGCACAGCATTGAACGAAGCTCTGTGGTAAATATAAGATCGAATTCAGCCCTGGACCATGACCCAGAAGGGGCTCATATTCTAAATGAAGCCAACACAGAGAATCATGAGAGTATCATCAATTGATTAATCAGTCAATCAATCGTATTTATTGAGCGTTTACTATGTGCAGAGCACTGTACTAAGTGCTTGGGAAGTACAAGTTGGCAACATATAGAGACAGTCCCTACCCAACAGTGGGCTCACAGTCTAGAAGGGGGAGACAGAGAACAAAACCAAACATATTAACAAAATAAAATAAATAGAATAGATATGTACAAGTAAAATAAATAGAGTAATAAATATGTACAAACATATAAACATATATACAGGTGCTGTGGGGAAGGGAAGGAGGTAAGACGGGGGGATGGAGAGGGTGACGAGGGGGAGAGGAAGGAGGGGGCTCAGTCTGGGAAGGCCTCCTGGAGGAGGTGAGCTCTCAGTAGGGCCTTGAAGGGAGGAAGAGAGCTAGCTTGGTGGATGAGCAGAGGGAGGGCATTCCAGGCCAGGGGGGGTGACGTGGGCTGGGGGTCGACGGCGGGACAGGCGAGAATGAGGCACGGTGAGGAGATTAGCGGCAGAGGAGCGGAGGGTGCAGGCTGGGCTGTAGAAGGAGAGAAGGGAGGTGAGGTAGGAGGGGGCGAGGTGATGGAGAGCCTTGAAGCCGAGGGTGAGGATTTTCTGCCTGATGCGCAGATTGATTGGTAGCCACTGGAGATTTTTGAGGAGGGGAGTAATATGCCCAGAGCGTTTCTGGACAAAAACAATCCAGGCAGCAGCATGAAGTATGGATTGAAGTGGGGAGAGACACGAGGATGGGGAGATCAGAGAGAAGGCTGATGCAGTATTCCAGACGGGATAGGATGAGAGCTTGAATGAGCAGGGTAGTGGTTTGGATGGAGAGGAAAGGGCGGATCTTGGCAATGTTGCGGAGCTGAGACCGGCAGGTTTTGGTGACGGCTTGGATGTGAGGGGTGAATGAGAGAGCGGAGTCGAGGATGACACCAAGGTTGCGGGCTTGTGAGACGGGAAGTATGGTAGTGCCGTCAACAGTGATGGGAAAGTCAGGGAGAGGGCAGGGTTTGGGAGGGAAGACAAGGAGTTCAGTCTTGGACATGTTGAGTTTTAGGTGGTGGGCAGACATCCAGATGGAGATGTCCTGAAGGCAGGAGGAGATGCGAGCCTGGAGGGAGGGGGAGAGAGCAGGGGCAGAGATGTAGATTTGGGTGTCATCAGCGTAGAGATGATAGTTGAAGCCGTATCATGCAAGCATAATGCAAACAAGTTAAAATGAAATAGTGGAAGTGTTGATAGGAAAATATGTATCAACTAAACAGTACTTGAAGGGGGCAGCTCGTGGCTGCCCCACTGCTCTGGACAAAGAGTGCTTGGTTTCAGACTTTCATAACATTCTCAAAATTCAAAATTCAGACTGAGGTAAATGTTCGGACATGGGGGAGCCGGTCTGGGCAATGGTTGTCCTCCTGGAGCTCTAGTGCCTAGGAATGCCCAGCTGTGGTGTGCCAAGCTTCTGCCTACCTTTTGCTCCTGTGGGAATGAGGGGATTGTATCTCCTCAGAAGGAGGAGAGCTGCTGTTCCTGACAGTGGGCAGTGCCATAAAGGCTGTTCTTTCGTATGGTGTTTATTGGGAAGCGTTCATGGAAGGAGCCCGGGCCTGGGAGTCAATGAACTTTAGTTCTAATCCTGCCACTTTACTGCTGTGTGACTTTGGGCAAGACACTGAATTTCTCTGGGCCTCAATCAATCAATGGTATTTATTGAGTTTGTGCAAAGTACTGTATTGTACTCTCTCAAGCACTTAGTAAAACAGAGTTTTTACACATTCCCTTCCCACAACAAGCTTACTGACAGTCTAGAGGGGAAGACAGACATTACTATAAATAATGCCTCAATTTCCTCATCTATTAAATGAGGATTCAATACTTGTTCTTCCTCCTACTTTAGACTGTGAGGCCCATGTGGGATAGGGACTGTGTCCAACCTGATTATTTTGTATCTAACCCCGTACTTAGTATGATGATTGGCAGATAGTAAACACTAAACAAGTGCCATATATCCTCAAGTACTAATGCAGAGTTAACATTTCTTCCCAGCCCACCTTGCCCCACAGGAACTGAAACTGTTCTGATCAGAATAGTGTGGCTTAGTGGATACAGCACGGACCTGGGAGTCAGTAGGACCTGGGTTCTAATCCCAGCTCCACCACTTATCTGCTGTGTGACCTTGGTAAAGTCACTTCACTTCTCTGTGCCTCAGTTACCTCAACTGTAAAATGGGGATAAAGACTGTGAGCCCCATGTGCAACAGGGACTGTGTCCAACCTGATTAACTTATATCTACCCCAGCACTTAAAACAGTGCTTGTCACATAGCAAGCACTTAACAAGTGCCATAGTTATTATTATGAGAGTATGAGAGTATGCCATACTTATTATTAGAGAAGCAGTGTGGCTCAATGGAAAGAGCACGGGCTTTGGAGTCAGAGGTCATGGGTTCAAATCTCGGCTCTGCTAATTGTCAGCTGTGTGACTTTGGGCAAGTCACTTAACTTCTCTGGGCCTCAGTTACCTCATCTGCAAAATGGGGATTAAGACTGTGAGCCCCCCGTGGGACAGCCTGATCACCTTGTACTCTCCCCAGCGCTTAGAACAGTGCTTTGCATATAGTAAGTGCTTAATAAATGCCATCATTATTATTATTACTAGGGAAGCAGCATTGCCTAGTGGAGAGAGTATGGGCCTGGGAATCAGAAGAATCGGGGTTCTAATTCAGGCTCCTCCACATGTCTTCCTTCCTTCCTTCCTCACCCTGTCCCAGGAACTTCAGTGACCAACAAGTGCCTGTCCATCATTAGGAAGGATTTGGGAAAAAAAAAGCACTCTGTGATATCACAGTGTAGCCACATGTGGAATATCATGTGCAGTTCTGGTCATTGTGTCTGAGGGACATTCTTGACTGAAAAGATTAGAATTCTTGCACCTAGAAAGGTGACAATTGAGAGGGGCGTGGATTGAAATCTTCAAAAATCATAAGGAGCATGAACAAGGTGAACGTGGAAATCAAATCCCACAGCATGAGCGCTAGAGAGCACCTACTGAGGCTTAATGGTGGTGAGCTCCAAAAGGAAACATTTTTTTCACAGATCAAGCTAGTGCATTGAATTTGTTACTAACTTAAGTTGTTCAAGTGGGAAATAACAAGCTCAAGAAGGAACTGGAAATATACAGGAACAAGAGGCCCATAATAGCTTTTTGGAGGCAATGCTAAAGATATTAGTGGGCTGGCAAATGAATAATTAGATAAATAGATGATAGGTCCATTGGTTATTTCAGAGAAAAGTTAAAGTATGTCATGGATGGCAATGATCACATTGTTTTCTAAGCACCCTGTTGCTCCTGCTGAATGGGCCATTGGTCTGATTCCCTGTGGTATTTGGGTAGGAATCTGGTTCCTTAGCAACCTTGCCTTGTCTGCCAAACTTTGTTTATTTTGGCATATGATGGAACTCCTCATGGGCTTTTGTTGCCTTAAAGAATTCACCCTTACCTATACTTTGTTATTTAACATGTTTTCATACTCTTTGGCTTTAGATTGACTAGACTCTTCAAATTGTAATAATAATGATGGCATTTATTAAGCGCTTACTATGTGCAGAGCACTGTTCTAAGTGCTGGGGATGTCTCTCCTCCACATGTCTGCTGGGTGACCCTGGGCAAGTCACTTTAACTACTCTGTGCCTCAGTTCCCTCATCTGCATAATGGAGATTCAATATCTGTTCTCCTTCCTACTTAGACTGTGAGCCCCATGTGGGACCTGATTATCTCACATCTATCCTAGAGTTTAGTACAGTGCTTGGTCCCTAGTAAGTGCTTAACAAATACCACAATAATTATTATTATCAGAATGGTTATTCTTGTGTATTCTTGAGAAGCAGCATGGCTCAGTGGAAAGATCCCCGGCTTTGGAGTCAGAGTTCATGGGTTCAAATCCTGGCTCCGCCAATTGTCAGCTGTGTGACTTTGGGCAAGTCACTTAATTTCTCTGTGCCTCGGTTACCTCATCTATAAAATGGGGATTAAGACTGTGAACCCCCCATGGGACAACCTGATCACTTTGTAACAATAATAATGTTGGTATTTGTTAAGCGCTTACTATGTGCAAAGCACTGTTCTAAGCGCTGGGGGGAATACAAGGAGATGAGGTTGTCCCATGTGGGGCTCACAGTCTTAATCCCCATTTTACAGATGAGGGAACTGAGGCACAGAGAAGTTAAGTGACTTGCCCAAAGTCATACAGCAGACATGTGGGGGAGGTGGGATTCGAACCCATGACCCGTGACTCCCAAGCCCGCACTCTTTCCACTGAGCCACGCTGCTTCTCTTAGCCACGCTGCTTCTCTTTGTAACCTCCTCAGACTTAGAACTGTGCTTTGCACTTAGTAAGTGCTTAATAAATGCCATCATTATTATTATTATTGTGCACCAATCCTTGGACCTCTGATATTGGAAACCTAACCACGGATGGAACATTTACAACCTTTTCAGGTGGAGAAGTGTGAGTTGGAATTTACTTTGAAATAGCAAATATGCCAATCACCACAAAAATATGCATCTTTGCATATGCATTTCTAATTTCAAGTATCTCCTTATATACCTTAAAGCTGATAGGGAGACAAGGGTTTTTTTAGGGATAATAAATAATAGTTTGATTACATATATTCATACAACTAACAATAAGTGTGGTCAAAGTGATCATGCAAAAGTGAGGGCAAATATGGTAGGAAAATGAGAGGTTTGTCCAAGAAGGCTTCTTGAAGGAGATATGATTTTGGTAGGACTTTGAGTGGTGGTCTGTCAGATATGAAGGGGGAGGGAATTCCAGGTAGAGGGAGGATGTGAGCAAGAGGTCAGTGGTGAGATAGATGAGAATGAGATATAGGGAGTAGGTTGACATCAGAGGAGTGAAGTATGTGGGCTGGGTTGTAGTGGGAGGTGAGTGAGGTCAGGTAGGAGGGGGAGAGGTGCCTTAAAGCCAATGGTGAGGAGTTTCTGTCTGATGAGGAGATGGATGGGTGACTACTGAAGGTTGAGGGGAATTGGGTGATGTTTGCAGAATTGTTTTTGAGAAGAATGATCTGGGCATCGGAGTGAAATATAGACTGGAGGAGTGAGAGGCAGGGAGATCAAGGAGGCTGATGCAGTAGGCGAATGCTTGGAACTGTGTGCTAGCAGTTTGGATGGAGAGGAGGGGGTATAGTCTAGGCATGTTGAATGATCGACTGTGAAGGCAGAATCTTCGGGACTTGGTCACTGACTATATGCAGGCTGAATGAGACAGATGAGTTGAGGATAATGCTAAGGTTAAAGGCTTGTGAGATAGGGAGGATGGTGGTGTTGACTAGAGTGATGGGAAAGGTTGTGGGTTTTTTAAAATTAAATAGTATTTGGTAAGCAGCCTGGCTCAGTGGAAAGAGCACGGGCTTTGGAGTCAGAAGTCATGGGTTCAAATCCCGGCTCCCCCACTTGTCAGCTGTGTGACTTTGGGCAAATCACTTAACTTCTCTGTGCCTCAGTTACCTCATCTGTAAAATGGGGATTAAGACTGTGAGCCCTCCTTGGGACAACCTGATCACCTTGTAACCTCCCCAGCACTTAGAACAGTGCTTTGCACATAGTAAGCGCTTAATAAATGCTATCATTATTATTATTATTATTATTATTGAGCACTTATTATGTTTCAGGCACTGTACTGCCCTGAGGTAGATAGAAGATAATCAAGTGGGACACTGTCCCTGTCCCACATAGGGCTCACATTCTTAACCCTCATTTTTCAGATGAGATCCTTGAGGCCCAGGGAAGTGAAATGACTTGCCCAAGTTCACACAGCAGATAAGTGGCTGAGCCAAGATTAGAATCCAGGTCCTTCTGACTCCCAGGTCTGTGCTCTATCCACTAGGTCATGCCGCTTCTCAAAGTTGCAGGGAACCAGAGGATTTGGGTGGGAAGATGAGGAGTTCTATTTTGGACATGTTGTGAGGAAAATAAATGATCATATGGCTGATACTCTTTGCATACCCATTAATGTGACTATAAAATATTATCATTCATCACTAGATAGCTTAGTTCTTGAAGGCCTGATACCTGCACCTACACTAGTCAAAGAAAGAAAAAAATATAAGCTCTCAAAATTGAAAAGCAGCCATGATGATTGAGGAAAAATGGGAGATGGTAGGGCAATTCTGGCCAATTGCAATTATGCAATTCATTTTTCTCTTGTTGAAACAAAACCTTGATTTAATTTAATTGTCTAGATTTTCAACACCCAATAATTGTTCAGTTGCCCTCCTTTGGTATTTGACAATATTTGTCTGAATTTCTAGGACAACTCTTTGTGACAAGAGGGTGATAAAATAATACTTGGTTACATCTCCCAAGTCACATCTCTTGAGGCAGTTCAGATTTGCAGACATACAGGCCTATATAGTTGGATATTTTGACTGGAAGCATCAAAGCTTTATTTACTCCCAAATCTGACTGTCAAAGCTTTTCATCACAGTAACTGGAGATGGAAATCCTGGGAATTGGTGACCCACTCAGGGATAAAAGGCAGGACAGAAGTGCAATTTAGGTGGCAGCCACTGGGTCCCACCTCACTCCCTCTCTGGAAAAGGCCACTGGAAAATGATTTGAATTCCCTGGGGGAAGCTCACCCTGTCCCAGGAACTTCAGTGACCAACAAGTGCCTGTCCATCATTAGGAAGGATTTGGGAAAAAAAAAGCACTCTGTGATATCACAGTGTAGCCACATGTGGAATATCATGTGCAGTTCTGGTCATTGTGTCTGAGGGACATTCTTGACTGAAAAGATTAGAATTCTTGCACCTAGAAAGGTGACAATTGAGAGGGGCGTGGATTGAAATCTTCAAAAATCATAAGGAGCATGAACAAGGTGAACGTGGAAATCAAATCCCACAGCATGAGCGCTAGAGAGCACCTACTGAGGCTTAATGGTGGTGAGCTCCAAAGGAAACATTTTTTTCACAGATCAAGCTAGTGCATTGAATTTGTTACTAACTTAAGTTGTTCAAGTGGGAAATAACAAGCTCAAGAAGGAACTGGAAATATACAGGAACAAGAGGCCCATAATAGCTTTTTGGAGGCAATGCTAAAGATATTAGTGGGCTGGCAAATGAATAATTAGATAAATAGATGATAGGTCCATTGGTTATTTCAGAGAAAAGTTAAAGTATGTCATGGATGGCAATGATCACATTGTTTTCTAAGCACCCTGTTGCTCCTGCTGAATGGGCCATTGGTCTGATTCCCTGTGGTATTTGGGTAGGAATCTGGTTCCTTAGCAACCTTGCCTTGTCTGCCAAACTTTGTTTATTTTGGCATATGATGGAACTCCTCATGGGCTTTTGTTGCCTTAAAGAATTCACCCTTACCTATACTTTGTTATTTAACATGTTTTCATACTCTTTGGCTTTAGATTGACTAGACTCTTCAAATTGTAATAATAATGATGGCATTTATTAAGCGCTTACTATGTGCAGAGCACTGTTCTAAGTGCTGGGGATGTTACAAGGTGATCAGGTTGTCCCACGGGGGGCTCACAGTCTTAATACCCATTTTACAGATGAGGTAACTGAGGCACAGAGAGGTTGTGACTTGCCCAAAGTCACACAGTTGACAATTGGCAGAGCTGGGATTTGAACCCATGACCTCTAACTCCAAAGCCCGTGCTCTTTCCACTGAGCCACACTGCTTCACTAAGTAGCTTCAGGCCACAAACACAATAGATATGATGAACAAAATAATTTAGTAGCTACACCATGAAGAGTATAAAAGAAGCAACAGAATTCAGTGGGTTTACCTGAACCTTTCAACAAAATGGGATATCTTGCACCTCATCATCAAGATTAACACCCTGGGACTCTAGGAGAACAAGAAATTCCAAAGGTATGGACCCTCCACAAAAGAGTCTCAGAAGTGGGAACTGGAAACTTTTGGCAAGTCTCGCGGTGGGGAATGAGAGAGATTACTGCCTCTAACAAAGAGAGTGTGATTTCCTAAAGTTGTTACTCAACATTTAGCCTGTCATTACCATTTGCTGTTTAGATTTCATTGCAGGATCAATACTGGAGTCCTATTGATTTATTTGAGTATACTGCTTACCGATAGGCTTGACTGAGGGACCAACTTCTCAGTTTGAATAGTTTTTATCATCAATGTCTAGCTTTACTTTTACACTGAGAAAACGTCTCATATCCTGCCTTGACTATTGCATCAGTCTCCTTGCTGACCTCTCTGCCTCCTGTCTCTCCCACTCCAGTCCTTATTTCACTCTGCTGCCCAGATCACTTTTCAAAGAAAAATTCAGTCCATGTATCACCACTCCTCAAGAATCTCCAGAGGTTGCCCATCTACCTCTGCATCAAACAGAATTCCTTACCAGTGGGTTTGAAGCACGCAATCTGTTCATTCCCTCCTATCTTGCCCTGTTGATTTCCTACTACAACCCAGCCCATACACTTCTCTCTAACACCATCCTACTCCCTCTATCTTGATCTCGTCTGTTTCGCCACCGACCCCTCGCCCAAATCCTGCTTCTACCCTGGAACTCCCTCCCACTTCATATCCACCAGACCACCAATCTCCCCACCTGCAAACCCTTATTAAAATCACACCTCCTGCAAGAGGCCCTCCCTGACAAAACTCACTGTCCCACACCAATGTACTGTATTTTATTTTAATGTAATTTATTGTAATTTAATGTAATTTATTTTAATGTCTGTCTCCCCCTGTAGACTGTAAACTCCTTGTGGGCAGGGAATGTGTCTACCAACTCTGTTATATTGTACTCTCCCAGGTGCTTAGTACAGTCCTCTACACCTAGCAAGTGTTCAATAAATACAATTGATTAGAATGTATGGGTCTGTAAGGTTGGACAGTTTGGTGTCTTTTTAACCTCAGAAATAATAAGCAGGTGTAAATAATATTGATTAAAAACACAAAATAAAACTCTCTACAGACATTTTTCAGGGAACCCTTTAAAAGCTTCTGAGGAATGGAGAATTATTGTCTCATCTACATCTGACCTTAGATATTTAAAGACACCATACAGAACTTTATAAACAGGTACTTTTTAGGCACATTTCCCTGCATGAATACATATGGAAATAATGGTGGAGTATCAACATGCAATAAAATGATAAGAAATTAAGCTTTATGCTTAACTGAATAATAATAATAATTATATTATTATTGTTGTTGTGGATGGGGCCTGATATTTAGAGAAAAAATAGGTATGCTTAGAGGTGTGTTTTTCTGCTCCAGATAGGACTACTTTGAGAAGCAGAGAAACATATTTATGAAACATAAGAGGCTGAAGCAATGGAAACCAAAATCCAAACACTTTCAGAATTACCGTTGAAGAAAGTGATCATATGGGAACAGAGAAAGGCAGACAGTGAAAAAATGATGGTGTGAGTGATGTGATCAAAAAAACAAACTTCTGTGGTTATCTTTCTTTTCCAGGTTAAGAATAAGGCGACAAAAATGCCAACATATTTCTGGCATCCCTACCCTATTGCTGTTTCTCTCTTAATTTTTGTCCTATCTTCCTGCATTGTTTGTGTGAATATACTCTCATCTATATTTTAGCTTACTGTGACATGGTAATTAATTTATTTTAGCTTTCTGCCTACCTCCATATAACTATAAAAGACTGTTGGAAGAACAGGGTGCAGGCGGAGAATTCACACTCCTTAAATAGTGACAATTTGTGGATACTTGGGTGGAGTTGGGGGAGGAAAAAGGGAGAACTGGTAGGATGGTGGGTACTACCGGAAGTGGTGGGGGGAGTGAGACTTGCATATAATTACCTTCTTCATGAATCCAGCACCCACTAAATTGCAGTTTTTAGATAATAGCAGGGAGATATTAGCAGATATCAGAACCTTGTACTAACATTTGTTCATGGCTTTCAATATATTTGTGGATGAACAAAACAGAAAAAAGCATGCAAATTGTTCCTGAAGTTTGACTGGAACTGTGGAGTGAGCCTATGTAAAGGGCCAAGTTTGTACACAATGTTTTGGGGATTAGTTTTTCTAATCATTAGCTGTATTTCCACTGGTGTTTATCCAAACCCCCCTCCCTGTTGTCCTCTGGAGATTTTTTTCCCTTCACATCACAACATAGGTTGTTGATTCTGTCAACACAACATCTCTAGAGTTTGCTCCTTCTTCCTCATGCAAACTGCTATCACACTGGTTAAAGCACTTGTCAAATCCCATCTGGACAACTGCATCAGTCTCCTCACCAGTCCATTCTTCACTCTGCTGTCAGGGTGCTTTTGCTAAGAAATTGTTCTGTGCACATTGCCCTACTCCTCACATACCTCCAATTGTTGCCCATCTATCTCTACACAGAGCAGAAATTCCTCGCCATTGGATTCAAGGAGCTCAGTAAGCTCTCATCCCTTCTTATCCTCGCTCCTCACCCTTCTGCCTGGAACTCCCTCCCACTTCATATCCAACTGACCAGCACTCTCCCCATCTTCAAAGCCCTACCAAAATCATGTCTCCTCCAGAAAGCCTTCCTGACTAACCTTTCATCTCCCAACCTTATTCTCCCTTTCTGTGTCGTCTATTCACTTCAGTCTCTATCTTGTAATTACTCTGACACTTACTCCACCACCCATCTCCATAATACTTAGGTACATATCCTTATACTCTGTTGCTCCCCCTATATGTAATTTATTTTCCTCTCTGTCTCTCCCCCATAAGCACAGAATAAATACCATTGATTGAGTATTGAGTTTGCCTGCAGTTGGAAACATATCAGTAAATAATAAATATAGTTTTTAAGTGTTAACTATAAAAAAAGCATGACTCCCCCCCTCCATCCCCCCCACTTTACCTCCTTCCCTTCCCCACAGCACCTGTATATATGTATATATGTTTGTATGTATTTATTACTCTATTTTACTTGTACATATCTATTCTATTTATTTTATTTTGTTAATATGTTTGGTTTTGCTCTCTGTCTCCCCCTTCTAGACTGTGAGCCCACTGTTCGGTAGGGACCGTCTCTATGTGTTGCCAACTTGTACTTCCCAAGCGCTTAGTACAGTGCTCTGCACACAGTAAGCGCTCAATAAATATGATTGATTTGATTGATTGATTATTTTAAAGTGCCATTTAACTATCAAGCAGCATTTATCTCTGCCATTTCCTTCTTGAACCTGTTCTCATCAGAGTACTCTAGATAGTTATACCCTTGGTTTAGCCATTTAATTGTCCTTTCTCTGAAAATTCACTGCAAAATGATCCTGAACTTTTCCCCAGTTTTGTTATTAAAATATGGGTTTCTAGGTCAGGCAAAAGCTTAACACAGTGTTTTGACTCAGTATACTGATATCATTTTTTACCATCTCTGCAGCACCTGAAATTCTTCGAGGATGTGCCTATGGACCCGAAGTGGACATGTGGTCTCTGGGGATAATCACCTACATCTTGTAAGTTAAGACAGTGATGCAGCTCATTAGCTATCACTGTTTCTTGATAAGTTATTGTACCTCCGTTGGAACTCCCAGAACATTGCCTGTAGCTCGATGAACAGTCGGAGCTAGTGCCCGTCTTCCTGAGGTTTGTTTGGGACAGAGAGGCCCCTAGGAATTGGCAGTGTTATGGAGGGTGGGTAAGAAAAGCCAGTTGGGCCATGGTATTTCTAGGAAAAGCTGCCATTTCAACCTATCCAAAGGTATACAGGGGCATCTCCCTGGAGTTGTCATGCTATTGCCGTCAATGCGGCAAGCAGCATGGCGTAGTGGATGGATTATGGGCCTGAGAGTCAGAAGGTTCTGGGTTCTAATCCTGGATCCATCGCTTGTCTGATGTGCAAACTTGGACAAGTCACTTCACTTCTCTGGGCCTCAGTAACCTCATCTGTAAAATGGTGATTGAGATTTTGAGCCCCACATGGGACTTCAGGTGCTAGTATTGCCACTGGTCCCAGAGTTCGTAGGGACAAGGCATCAATAGCCACTGCAGCAGCTTGGGTGATGTTAGAGGCCATAGGTGGGTGGCAATAGGGCTGAGAAGAGGCACGGAGACTGTTTTGCCCCCCTGATTTAGCCTCCCCAGTGACTCCAGACAGCTTTCCCTAATGGACCCCGGATCCAGGTGTAAACTGGTGAGGATAAGTAGTGGCAGCAACATCAGAGGAGGAAGAAGAGTAAACTGCAAGGCAGGAAAGGTAATTTTTTTTGGCTTTTTTTTTAATGGTATTTAAGTGCTTACTATATGCCAGGCACTCTACTAAACACTGGTAGACACAAGATAATTGAGGTAATAAGAGAATAAGGTAATAAGAGAAGCAGTGTGGTCAGTGGAAAGAGCACGGGCTTTGGAGTCAGAGTTCATGGGTTCAAATCCAGACTCCGCCAATTGTCAGCTGTGTGACTTTGGGCAAGTCACTTAACTTCTCTGTGCCTCAGTTACCTCATCTGTAAAATGGGGTTTAAGACTTTGAGCCCCCCGTGGGACAACTTGATCACCTTGTACCTCCCCAGCGCTTAGAACAGTGCTTTGCACATAGTAAGCGCTTAATAAATGCCATCATTATCATTATTATTATTATAATAATTGGGTTGTCCCATGTAGGGCTCACAGTCTTAATCCCCATTTTACAGATGAGATAACTGAGGCACAGAGATGTGAAGTGCCTTGCCTAAAGTCATACAGCAGACAAGTGACAGAGCCAGGATTGGAACCCAGGTCTTCTGACTTCCAGGCCTGAGTTTTTTCCACTAGGCCACACAGCTTGCATTGAGCTCTTGTTGTGTGCAGAACACCATATTAGGCTCTTGGTAATGTAAAGTAGGAATAAGAGGCACATCCCCTGGTTTCAAGTGTCCTCTTACCGTTTTTTCCCCCACCTCTTTTCCTTTCCTCCTCTCCTGCCCTTTCTCCTTTTGCTTTTCCTTCTCCTCTCTCCCTTTCTCTCTCACTCTCTCCTCCACCTCCCCTTTCTCTCTCTTCATCCCCCTCCTTCTCCCTCCCCCCGACCTTCCTTCTCTCCCTCTCTCTTCCCCTCTTTTCTTCCTTTATAATCATAAACCTCATAATCCTGATCCTGCTTCATTCAGTCTTGGGCCCTGTCTGTTGCTTACACATCATTCAGGTTCCCCCACCCAGCTTTCTTCACCCTCGGCAGTTAGTTACTTCAGGAAACTTGTGTTGACTTCCCTAGGTGTTCGTCAGCTTTCTAAAATGGAGGACTCCAGCAGACCTAAAGTCACACAGCTGACAAGTGGCGGAGCCAAGATTAGAACCCATGACCTCTGACTCCCAAGCCCGGGCTCTTTCCACTAAGCCACGCTGCTTCTCTAAACACCTGCTTATACAAGCCTCTGTGCTTAATGCTTATGAAATACTAGTTGGTGAGGGAAAAAACCCCAATTTATTCCTGAATGAAGCCATTCTCATGGAAGTTTAATTCTTATTATAATTGTAGACTGTCCCTGTTATATTTTTGGTACTCCTTAAGTCCTTTTCTTTTTGAAAGTGCCAATCATTGGCTAACCTTTTCCTCTGCGATTCAATTAAGCTGTCCCTAATGATGCTGCTAGATGAGGTATTGAGAATGCCATTGCTATTCAAAAGAGACGTCCATCCTCCGTGCTGTACCTCAAGACTTCACTGCCAACAAGCAGAAGCAGCCTCTACCTCTGCCACTAATCAGTATCAGGATTTTGTGGGGATAAGTATGTCTCTCTTGTCCTGAAGCTGCAATTCTGCTCCCAGCCCAGGTGCTACCATATTCTACATTATGCCGCAGGCTTTTCGGAATCTCTCCATTTTTAAACTAGGATATCGTGCAGCAGATTTATTTTTTAGCATTTGATGATTCAAATCCCTGGGGTTTATCTTCTTTTCCTAGCTTTTTTTTGTGTGAGGATGCCCCATTTCTCCACAGCAGAATCAATTCAGAGGTACTGATGTGCTCGAAACAAGTTAACATATTTTGAAGAGGGGAGAGAATATAAAGGAGGTATTCTAACAGTTCCAGATTTCAGCAAGTAATAAACTGAAGCAATTGTTTTCAAAGTTTCATTTATGGCCAAAGAAAAGCCTTGACATTGGTGCCATCTGCTTTGCTGGTGGTCTTTACATGAAGGGTTCTATTCTTCCATTAGCACTTAGAAGAGAGGTGGAGGGAATGCCTTAATGTGCCATAAGCCCTTCTTCCCAAATGCCCAATTTCTCCCCTCAATGATCTCCCCCTTGTAGTCAAAAGCCCCCACCATCTCCCAAGCTAGTTATCCTTCTCTCCATCCAGAACACCCCACCCTCTCTGTGTAGAATTATCTCTCCTGCAGACAGACCAGAAGTACCCTGCTCACCTTCAGAGGAAAGAGGCACTGCAGCCAAAAAAGCAGTTGGTGCCTTTCTTTTGTTTAGAGCTGTCCCCTGGAAAAGATCACTTCAGCTGTGCTGCAGATGGGTTTGCCCTAACCCACCTCCAAAACCTCCTGGTCTGTGCCCTGGCATTTATAGGCCAGTGAGGCCACAAAATACCTCCCCACGAATGGACAGGGGAGGAAGACTACGTTCATCCTCCCTATTGTCCTGTGTGTGACTACAGGAGGAAACGCAGAGTTTACCTTCAATGAGCTGCAACTGCTCCCCCAGTATTCCGAGGGAGAATCAATTTGGGGTGCTTATCCAGTTCACCCCAGTAACTCCCAAGGGCAAATTTTGACATTTCAGATTAGTTCTTAAATTGTCTTCAAATTTACAGCATTGAAAAGCCACTTAATTTTGGCTTATGTTTCTTTTCGACAGCTTCCTTTTGATACTCCCATGCTCCAGACACAAAAGTAATAATTAGACACGACTTGGGTTCATTTTGAAATTGCACTGTTGAAGTCCACGGAGATTTCATTTTCTCTTTATACCCTACTACATTTCACAGATGAATTGCCTAACTGAACTAAAGGAGAGTGGATGAAAAGGCCCAAAGTCCATTTGTCAAAATTTTATCTTCTTAAAGGGTCCTCCTTCTCACTTGTCCTACTGACCTATTTGGATGGGGAAAGGAAGCCTCTTCAACTTCTCCCTCTTCTTTTTTTTTTTCTGATAAGGGTAAGACGGCTATGTTGGAAGTCCTAAACAGATTATGCTTTTGCCCTTGTTTCATATAAACTTATCGGTTTCCAGTGGAAATTAAAAGTGACCCTTACCAAGACATGACTTAAGCACGTGTGGTTTGGAGTTTACTTTGTTTTAAAAACAGCAGGTATCACTTTTAGATACCAAAAGGAAAGAGGAACATCTCTTTGGAGGCCTAATAAGTTGGGGTTGAACTGTTTAATAAATCTTGCTCCTTATCTGTTTCTTCTCAGACTTTGTGGCTTTGAACCGTTCTACGATGATAGAGGAGACCAGTACATGTTTAAGAGGATTCTGAACTGTGATTATGACTTTGTCTCCCCCTGGTGGGATGATGTATCTCTAAATGCCAAGGATTTGGTAAGTTCAATCAGGAAGTTGATGTTTCTTTCTACTTAATTAGCCTATAATGAGCAATGCTATTCATATGATTTGGTTTTCTTTTTCTGCTTTTCTTCTTAGATACTGTAGTACTGAATATATGTAAGAAAAATGTTAGTCTGATTCAGTAATGCTCAATTAAAATTGAAGCACGTGTATTCAAGGCACTTTATCAGAGTGTATTTTAAATACAATTCAGTTCTTATGAGAAAGGTGTTTATGTGCAGCAGAGTTCCAGAGTCTGTAGAACTTTGCACTTTTTTCCATATTTTTTTTTAACTTAGAGTGCTTAGTTTAATACATGAATATCACCCCTTCTAAATATCCATACCCCCTTATACTGCTTCATATGTCACTGCACTGAAAACACAAGAATTTCCCTGCTTGGAAAGACACTCTGAATTTAAGACACTTTAAGTGAACTCTCCTGAAGTGCTTAGAACAGTGCTTAGCATGTAGTAAGCACTTAACAAATACCATTATTATTATTATTATTACAGTCACTCCATGAGCCTAATAGCCCTCATGGTATCCTTCACATACAGCAATGCCCTACAGAAGTGAATTTCAAGCTACTGGTCTGAAACTGGCTCTGTTCAGGCCCATAGTCCAAACAGGTCCAGTTGGTTCAGAGGCCTGGACCTGTTCAGACTACGGGCCCGGACAAAGCCAATCTCAGAACAGTGGCCCGAAACTATAATAATTTTCATTGACCTGAACTGAAAAATCCCCATCGAGAGAGAAATTGAAGCCTGTGGCCTCTGTTGCTGTAGGTTAGAAAATTGATCATTTTGGACCCTAAGAAGCGTCTGACCACCTTTCAAGCTCTTCAGCATCCCTGGGTAACAGGCAAAGCAGCGAATTTTGCCCACATGGACAATGCCCAGAAGAAACTTCAAGAATTCAATGCTCGACGGAAGCTTAAGGTAAGTGTCCAGGCTGGAAGAAAGAGCAAGATTTTTTTGGTAGGTGTATCTTGGGTTGATTATTCTGGGAAAGATTTTTCCAGAGATCACTGATTTGACAACGGCAAGCTATAACAGTGGCGGCAGATGGCAGATAATAATAATAATAATGTTGGCGTTTATTAAATGCTTACTATGTGCAAAGCACTGTTCTAAGCACTGGGGAGGTTACAAGGTGGTCAGGTTGTCCCACAGGGGGCTCACAATCTTAATCCCCATTTTACAGATGAGGTAACTGAGGCACAGAGAAGTTAAGTGACTTGCCCAAAGTCACACAGCTGACAATTGGCGGAGTCTGGATTTGAACCCATGAACTCTGACTCCAAAGCCCGTGCTCTTTCCACTGAGCCACATCTGCTTCCCCAGATGTGGGTGAACTCTGTGTATGCTTTCCACAATGTACTGCACCCCTAACTGCATAGCTTGCTCGTGGCACTCCATGACTGGCAGGGATGAGAGTATGAGTGGTGCCAAGGGTTCTTGTTCCTGAAGACTCAGGATTGAGGTTCAACCACCACTTCTGGTGGGAGAACTCGTTGTGGGCAGGGAATGTATCTATTGTTATATTGTACTGTCCCAAGTGCTTAGTACAGTGATTTGCACACAGTAAATGCTCAAAAAATACCATTGAATGAATGATCAAGTTGCCACCACCTGGCACTCAGTGTAGCATCTGCTGCTAAAGAAACTGCCTACCCAAAGTCAAGCAAAATTACTGGAGCACTGATGTTCAGGAAATCTATACTGAGCCAAATTTTACAGTTGTTCTGTATGAGTATTTAAACAGAACAGAGGCAACTCATCTAATGAATCTGGTTAAGAGGTTAAGTTATCAGAACAATTCTTCAAAACCATTTTATGGAAAATCCTTCCTCAGGTGATAGCTGTTTAAAGAACACTCATTTTGAACTCACAAGGACTCATTAATTACATTATGGTCTCAATTCGTTGCCACTGGATAATGAAGTAGAATGTTTTAAGAATGCCCAGATGTATGTTATATTATTCAAGTGCATTGAGAGTCTCCATAGCTGCATAATGTCACCGCAGATCTTCAGCCAAAGTTGGAATAAGAGACGCTAAAGTGTTTGGTGGGTGACTGTTCCCTCTAAGCTAGGCAGGTGTACAGCCATACAATGAGTTTGAAGGTGCCACGCACTGGAAATGTAACCTTAGAGGGAACAGCTTGGACCCACCCACTTTAGCCTCTTGGGCTTCCAGATCGAGGGTTGCTAATTTTCCGGCATTCATTCATTGTCGTATTTATTGAGTGCTTACTGTGGCCAGAGCACTGTATTAAGCACTTGGAAAGTACAATTCAGGCACAGATAGAGACAATCCCTACCCAACAACAGGCTCACAGTCTAGAAGGGGGAGACAGACAGTCAAACAAAACAAGTAGACAGGCATCAATAGCATCAAAATAGGTAAATAGAATTATACATACACAACTGCTGCGATACTAGCCCTGGGGCGTGGTAACACAGGAACTGCTGGCCTTTAAACCCATTCCTTCCCACCTCTGCTCATTCACCTGCCCTAGCATGGACAGAACATCCAGCTGGGCAGTACAAAGGTAAATTACAGAGAACATTGGATGGGACCCATCTATCATTCAAGGTGGCTTTTGTAGACAAAGATAAGCAAATGCCCAAGACCCACACACACCGATCTGTAGCTTTTTATATTAATGTCTACCTCCCCCTCTAGACTGAAGCTCGTTATGGGCAGGGAATGTGTCTGTTATACTCTCCCAAGTGCTTAGCACAGCGCTGTCACCATAAGCACTCAGTAAATAAGATTGCCCGACGAACTTGTTTACCAGAATCCTCCTTTCTTGTCCCCGATTTACCTGCTACACTGCAGGCTGGGCTAAAAGAATTACTGGAAATGCTAGGGTATGGAGTGGGGGTTGCAGTAAGGTAAGGACCAAGTACTCCAAGTATTGGGGGGTGAGGGTAAGCAGCTGGGAATTAGGGGCCCAGAATAAATTGCCTAGCGCCTACCCTGGCCCACTTCCATTGAGCTAAGCCAGTGAGTGCACTGACCCTGCGTGTTTCAGTTCTTCTCTTTACATGGTTACTACGGTAAAATGGAGAGGAAAATAGCTGGTAGGTGCAGAAATGGCTTAAATGACCTAGCCCAAGAATCTAGATAGGTGCAAACACCTATAGGTCCCTCTCCACATTAAATGTAGTACTATCCTCATCAGATCTCAAATTAGTTGGTTTGGGAGTTGGTGAATCTAAGGCTGTAGCATTCATATGGCTCTCTACCATTCCTGATTGTGACATCTAGCATTCTGACCCGCGATCACAATGACAGTCGGTGAATGGGTCTGTGAAGAGGTAGAGCTGCTTCTGTCATATGAATGAGCAGGGAAACTGAAGAAAGCTTCCTGGGTTGGGAGAAGAAATGGACTTTATAGAAAAAAAAAATCCTTTCTGTACTCATTTTTCCTCCATTGATTGTAAACAAGTGAACAGTAGTGGTAAAGTCTTTGTAGTAGGCAAAAGGAGGACAGTTCTGTTGTGAAGTGCTTATAGAGCTCTTGGGAAGCCCTACATGTGAATCAGACTGACACTTTCCCTGGACGGAATTGGCTTGGATACATCAGTTAAAATTGCTCTTTTCAGGAAGATTGCCATGGTGTTTCAGGCTGGATATATCCCCTGCTTTCCAGAGAGAGAGCGCCCAGCCTTTTGATGGGAAAAACAATCACAGAAAATGCGAAGTTATAAAAATAACTCCTGAGTCAGTAATCACATTTACTGCTCAAAGACTCTGAGTTTTTTCCCCTTAACAAGTTTCAGTAGTTTTCTTAGAACAAAGCAAACACACTCTCCAAGTGATACAAAAAAAAAAAAAAACCCTAATGAAAATAGCTTCCTTTGAAAGCACTCTCAACACAGAAGTGTCATTAATGGGCAAAGGAGAAAAACAGATCCTGCATAAAGAAATATTTTTCTTTAAAAACTGTGGATCTAGGTCTTAATAATTGTGGTATTTGTTAAGCACTTACTATGTGCCAAGTGCCTGGGTAGATACAAACAAATCGGGATGGACACAGTCCCTGTCCCTAGGGGATTCAGTCTTAATCCCCATTTCACAGATGAGGTAAGTGAAGCACAGAGAAGTGATGTGACTTGCCCAAGGTCACACAGCAGAAAAGTGGCAGAGCCAGAATTAGAACCTCAGTCCTCTGACTCCCAGGCCCATGCTCTGTCCTCAAAGCTGTGCTACTGGCCCTAATTGTATCATCTAAGGTATGCTTCTTGGATGATTTAGTATACAGAGAAAAATCAGTTTCTTTGTGAAGTCAAGAGGAAGCCTAACTTCTCATTTCATGCTTAGGCTGCAGTGAAGGCTGTGGTAGCATCCACTCGCCTGGGCAGTGCCAGCAGTCACAGCAACACCCATGACAGCAATAAGCCCAGCCAGAAACCACCTCCGGCCCAGGGCTGTAAATCTGAAGAGACATCGGGGCAGAAAATCGAGCGCACCCAAGAAGAAGATACGCTGAAGGATGCCCCAGCAGCAGCAGCGGCGGCACCACCAGAAGAAACAACAAAGGGAGAGGCCCAAGTCGCTTGATTTCAGGTTTGGGGTTGAAATCTGTCATATGTGGGTGGTGGGGGTGGCGGCTCTACTTACCTCGCCCTCCAGCAAGACAGATTTGTAAGCATGACCTGTGCTGTTTTGGTGTTTGGGGTTGGGGAGAGGGAGGGAGAAGGAAGGGGAATCACAGCAGCTAGTGATCCTCACTTCAATGCATGTGACCGCTTATGAAACTAGTGCAATGTCCTATATGGTATGTCTTGGATACAGTGTTGCCTAATACCGACCAGTGAAACTTGAAAGTAAACACAATATAACTCTCAAAGTCCGTAGACTTGGGTCGATAGCTAATGTTTGAAGTGAATGTTCGATTTTCTTGTTTTTCAAAAATAGCTGTCCTTCTACAGTTCATTCCAGTTTTTTGAATTGACTAGTGTAGGTAGTTGTATCGTTGGGAATGTATTCCAGTTGCTTTTCAGGTAAAATTAAAAGCCTGTTGTTTTTTTTATCATTAGAGTACACAAACTGTTTACCAGGTAGTATTTGGATGTAGGGTATATGCAAAAATATTCCACTGATCCAATCAAAAGTTGAAGCATTTCCTCCCTCAGAGGTCCCTGAAACTAGATGTTCCCCAAGCTTGTGTCGAGAATGCCTTATTGTACCTGGAACCGTTTCTATACAGTATTTTAATGACGACCAAAAATGCTTTCATAAACTCCTTCCATTTCATTGCCTGGCAGCGGCAAGATCCCTAACTTTCTCTTCCCCACAGGAATTCCCTGTGCTGAAAAACCTCCAAAGGGAAGAGAGGCAGGGGGAGACATGGGCCAGTGTATAGTGCAAAATCAGAACCACAATCCTTGCCCTTTTTGGAGATACTTGTACTATCTGTGACTTCTTTATAAATTTGTGTAGCTAGAAAACGTTTTTATGGGTAAAATCTGTAATTACTAAGTTTTAAATACTTAGAAAAATCTATTCCACAGGTTGCTCTTGGAAGTAGGAATTTTGTGAAAGTGATTTTTCAGATTCAAGTCATTGTCAACTTTGCTACAGTAGGAAGAACTTTGGTAATAAATCTCTTCTTCCTATAATTATTAGTCAAATATAACACTTGTAAAGCGAGAAGTCTTTAGCAAAGCCAATATACATTTATATTACAGCATGCTAACGTCCGATTTTCAAACTTCAGGAAACATCTTTTGACCCTGCCATTAGCCTTACTCTTAGCCTCGTTCTACTATTCATCTCACACTGAGTGAAATATTTGACTCTGTTATGTCAAATGCTGAACTTTTCATTTGGATGGTTTTGTTCTAAACTGGACCATCCTAGGTTCTCAAAACAGATTTTTCTCTTTGGAAACCAATTTTGGTGATTCATAAAAGTCAAACTAATACCAAATAGATGGGCTTTATTTTCTGTGGCAGTTAAAAGAAATGATTTTATCAAATACTTATACATTTGGTAGGTTTTCTAAAAAGAGCTAGCACCTTTGATGTAAAACCAAAAAAAGAAGAAAATACATAGGCTATATCTTAAAACATCCACATGGAGAAATCAAACCAGGTTTCTGGTGTTCACACTTTAGTGGTTTTTTTTTTTTTTACCATTTTGTCAAAGTGGGGAAAGTTAGAAATAGAATTTAATCTTCAGTCCTGAAGTTTATGAAGTTCTTTTGAAAGCATATTTTCTAGGAGTTTCCTTTTCTGCTTATTTTTCATTAAAAATGGTGCTTAAGCTGTATATGCAGGCAGGAATATTTTTATTCAGTGACTTCAGTAGTTCTATGAGATGATGCTTTTGATCTTAGGTGGATTTGGGTTGTCAGAACCAGCTCTAGCCCTGCTAGGAAGGGGCTCTGCAGAAGTATGGCAACATTTCTTACCTTGGTCATGGATTCTTTTCTTTTTTTCCTCCTCAGACCTCTTGTTCAGACTTGATGACAAGATAGTTGTTCTCAAGTTATTTTGTAACCCTGAATTACCCCCATAGTCACCCTCCAATGAGAATAGGGAAGACCATTTCTCTATAGTTTGGAAGATCAAAGTACTAACCTCAGTTATGCCTAATGAATAATAATAATCACCATAATACTTATTATCAAGCACTTACTATGTGCCCAGCATGGTATTAAACCCTGGGGTAGATAATTGCCCAAGTTCACCCAACAGTCAAGTGGCAGAACTGAAATTGGAACTTATGTCTTCTAACTCTCAGGCCTGTGATCTTTCCACTAGGCAACATTGCTTCTAATGAATGAATGAATCCACAAGGAGCTCCACCTCTGTGCATGTAATCAACCTCTAGCTTTGGAATAGCTCTGGATAAATTGGCAAGAGTGTGGTTAGAGAATGATCCTTTCTTTTTCCATTCACATCAATAATTCTGGAATTTATTAGACATTTACTAGGGGCTTAAGCACTAGGGTAGATACAAGGTAATTAGATTGGACACAGTCCCTATCCCAGCTGGTGCTCACACTCTAAAAGGAAGAGGTTCCCATTTTACAGATGAGGACACTGAGACCCAGAGAAATTAAGTGATTAGATGACACAGTAGATTTGTGGCAGGAAAACCACTGAAATCCAAGTGCCCTGCTCTTTCCACCAGACACACTGCCACAATATAGGATTGAACACCAAATTGTATCCATTGAGCCTAACCCTGGAGGCTTTATTTTTTATAATACAAATTGTATTTTCCATATACTAGTTTAATCCATCTTTTGGTTTTAACTATTCCCCATTCTAGCTTAGAATAAACCAAACTGTGGCTTTCTTAAATTCATTTCAATTTTAAGTAGGTATTTTGATTTAAATACTCTCCTCTCACTATTTCACTTTTTTTCCATTCTTAAATTAGAATACATACAGTTCCATGTTAATCCCTTCATCATTTTATCATACATATTCCTCCATAGGGTGTTACTTTAGCAAAATACTTTTGAGTGCTAGGATTTGCATCTGGGTCTTTCCTTTAGATGACAGTAGTTGCACAGCTCAACAACTCCCTAGTAATGACAAGTTACCAGCATCTGAAAAGTAAAATCATTCCATCAAAGAACATCAAATTGCAATCAGAGCAGCAGCTTCCATTGTGTTATAACTCATCATTGTTTGGGGTTGATTCCAGGGATTTGGAGTAAAGCCAGCTATGTTTGCACTCTTCCATCAGAGAAAAAAAGATCCAAAAGTCTGTCTTTTTTCAAAAAAAAAAAGAATCTGAGTTTCCAGTCCCGGCCTATGCCTGTATGTCCACAAATAATGATTATACTCTCAAAAGCATGAATGCCATTTTTGAATGGTGATGATGCTGACACATTTTAGGATGTTCAGCAGTATTCTGAGTGCCTGCTGTCACTAACAGTATCTCCTGAGATTGCTCCAAAAAGATCTGGCCAAAAACGTTTAAACATTCCAGGGTATTCCAGTAACTTATAACACTTTTAAAAAGTCTGGTCTTATTGCATTCCTCTGGTTTTGGTTAACCATGGGGGAACTTTTTCTTAGTCAATAAAGGCATTGCAGCATTCACATAGGCACAGATTTATCTGTCAGCTCAAGCTACTCCCAAATGGTGACTTGATAGTCTACATTTGCCAGTATCTTTAGAGTTCCAGAAACAGTGCCAAAGGATTGGGTCCAAAACTGGGTCTCCTAGCAGTGCAGAGTTTCTGTATCTGCATCTGCTTGTCCCTTGCTCTCTAACTTCATTCAATCATATTTATTGAGCACTTACTATATGTAAAGTACTGTACTAAGTGATGTCCCAACAGCAGTGCTCTTCCTGACTGTAAGCTCATTATGGACAGGGAATGAGTCTGCTAATTCTGTTGTATTGTACTCTCCCAAGCACTTAGTAGAGTGCTCTGCATATAGTAGGTGCTCAATGAATACTATTGATTGTTCGCTAGACAATCATTCTAAAGGGAGCCTCAAATTTCTTCTCCTTAAATACTGGAGCATACAAAGCCTTTGTCATATTTGATTTCATCAGCATGCTATCCATCATTCCTCAATGTCAGACCATCTTCAAAAGCCCACCCACTAATCTGCTAGGATATGTACAGCATCAGCAATTTTGATTGTTTTCCTTGTTTAGCTATTAAATGTTAGTGTTGAACATGTTAGTCAGAATTTTAAAAAGCCAAAGTGACTAGGATTTGCCTCCCTGCAATGCTACGTCTTTTTCATACGCAATGCCTCAGGCCCCAGGGATCCAGTTGGTTGCCCATCTATGAAAGAGGCAGGAATCAGCTGCTGGGCCTGTGAAAGTATATAAGAGTGTTACTATCAGTAGCACTTATTCAGTTCCTATAACATGCAGACCACGTAACTAGATTATTGGGCAACAGAAAAAAAAAAGGGCTCCCCACCCTCAAGGAACCTACAATCTAACAGAGGAAAAAGTAGACATATTGACAAATATACCACTCATGAGTTCATAATAGGCATGAGTAAATCACAAATATGGGTACTTGCCCCTGCCTCCACTGAGGCATGTATATCTTTCTATTCTCTCTTGCTTCCTCCTACCTGTAATTTATTTTAGTATCTGTTTCCCCCCCCAGATTGTAAAATCTTTGAGGGCAAGGATCCAGTCTACTAACTCTATTGTACGCTCCCAAATTTTAGTATAGTGCTCTGCACAGAGTGAGCACCCAATAAATCCAATCGATTGACTGCTGAGATGACTTGATGGGATAGCAGTAGAGGGAAAGGGAGTATCAATCAGGGGATGCCTCCTGGAAGTGGCGATTTTCAATAATCATATTTGAGCACATACCATGTGCAGAGCATTGTACTAAGTGCTTGGAGGAGTACAATATAACAGGTGGAAGAGTACAGAGTTGGTAGACATGTTCCCTGCCCACAAGGGGCTGGCCATCTAGAAGGTCTAGAGACTTTTTGAAGAAGCACTGAAGGAGGGGAAGGACATAGTTTGGCAAAGCTGAAGAGGGAGGCTATTTCAAGCAGAAAGAAAGGCAAGAATAAGAAAGCCGATGGAGAGCCTTGAAATCAGTGGTTTAGGTAGTTTGGTTTATGTAACTGGCCATGGAGAATATGGGAGACTTTTGAGGAAGAGAGTGATATGCTCCAAATCAGAGCTGTATGTGGCTGAGAGGCTGATTTTCAATGACCCAGGCTCTCAGTTATTTGAGCTACTCTAACCTTCAGGAGAAGGGAATCCATTTGTTTCCTCCCTGTGAAGAACACATTTGGGAGAAATTCTTTGAGGATTACCATTGGTCTTTTATAGTAATCCTCTCCTGGTTTTATTTTTACCAGTTTCCTGCTCTAGCACTGACCTGTTTTCATTATGAAACCAAGAGCCATGCCCTGTCCAGTGATCGTTAAGGAGTACAGTGCAACTGCTCAGTAGGGCCCTCCGGTGCATTTAGAATCACAGAAGAATAATGGAAAATTGTGACCACAGGTACCTTTGACCTGTAAGATGGAAAAAGTGATTCCACACATTCTAGAAGACTGTAAGCACCATGACAGTACAAGACAGACCATTAGCAGGGGTGAATTGTACCTACATTTCCTCTATCCTCTTTAACTTCATCCCAAATTTTAGACCTTTGGCATGCCTAGGACAGCTAGGTGTAGAAAATGCTTTAAGAACAATAGATAATCTCTGCTCTGATCCCATTAAATCAGAGAATGGATCGTGGTAGTTCAACTGATCTACTCCCCTGTCTCTCTTATGATTGTAAATGGCTTACTACTTATGGCCAAACTTGAGCTGTTCAGATATAGAATAGCACAGTCCCTGAGCTAGGGGGCTTTTTGAAAATCATACACAAACATATGGAGCACTGGATTTATATCCATTCCCACCCATTTTTTTTTAAAATACACAAATACGTATCTTCCAAATACCTAGTCTCCAGCTCATCAGATATTTCCCTTCAAGGTCTAAGAGCAACCCCTCTGTCATGCTCTTTTTTAGCGGCCTTGGGCTATGAATAGGTCTCCTAGTTGCTTTTACTGTCATTTGTATTGGCGTATTGAATTGTACAGGCTCCCATTTGTATTGATGTCTGTCTCCCCCACAAGACTGTAATCTTGTTGTGGGCAAGGAATGTGTCTATTATTGTATTGTACTCTCCCAAGTACTTACTCTAGTGCTGTGCACACAGTTAGTGCTCAATAAATATGACAATTGAATTACTGCAGGATCTGACTGAGCCAAACCTATAGCTGTCCTCCATCTTAGTATGTGATTCTACTGAGAGTATTCCTATCTATGCCAGTGGATGGGGATGGAAAGTGTGGTGTAGGTGCCTAGCAGTCCCCTCCACCACCCCTAAAGGATGGGCTGACTCCCAATTTGGCCTCAAATTGAATCAAACCAGCTGATTTCCACCAACACATGAACAAAATCTTGGACTGCATTCCTTAGCAAACCTGCTGTGGTTCAGATGTCACCAATCTTCTGTTTTCAACAGCAGGAGTTAATGTAAATGCTCAGTTGAAAGTGACTTATTGCTTCCATCTGAAGGGAACAAATATCCAACTCCGTTTAGTGCTAGGACTGATGCATTTTCTGTCTCTTGGGTGGAATATAAATAGTCACGTGTGCACAGAACTTTTACTTTTTAAAGTACCAAATTAGCAAGCTGTTTCAGAGGGGGGATTTGTATATCTTAATGAGGAGCTATTTAATTCAAAAGAAGGAGGAATGTAGGAATCAGAAGTTCTTATACTTCTCACTTGTGTTCCTCTCACGCTGCTTAAAGACCTGTAGATGGCGCTCATGCCTTATGTTACCTTTCTCTTTGCTGCTCGCTACCTAGACACTTGGGAAAAGGACAGATACAACGCCCTCCTGCTTCTTGTCCTTTCCGATTCCCTCTAACACTCCATTACATCAATTTGCTACATAGACCTATTTAACTGGATCATCACGATGAAATTAATTTTTTTATACAACCTACACGATTTAAACACTGTGTTATTCTCCACATGAGACTCACCTTTCATCCTTTCAAATCTGTGAGTTCATCGTCATTCCTTAGACAATTAGTGGCACATTCATCATTTTCCCCTGATTTCCTTCAATAATGTTCCCTTAGATTACAAAGAAATAGGACTTCAATTCTTCACATCCTCATATTAGCAACTGCTAGGAAGAGTAGGTGGTATAGAAGCACTCAGCAGCTGGTGTTCAAATCCTTTGAGGTGCTAGCCCCAAAAGGGTTATGAAATGGCAGGATGGATTCCTACTTTGAAAAGAGCAATTTTAGTTATATTATGCTCTACTCATAAAATGATACCACCACATGGTGGTTGAGCCAACTCCCAATGCAAATCAGGTAGAATGGGGGCCACATTTCCCCATAAAAATAAAGTGTTGGGCAGATTTCCATTGGACAAATGAAACACCCTGTGGGATGAGGCCTCCTGAGGGCAAACAGCCCTTCAGAGTAGTCTGTGTGAATGGCAGGAATGCAGTTTGGCTTAGGCACTCCACCACTGCCTGCCTTGACTTCAAATTGCCCTAAAGGAATTTCAGTTCGCAATGTAAATATGCCAAGGACACAGTATCTGGCTGCCTCTTCATTGCCATTTAAACATCTAGAGAAACACCTTTGCTCAGGCCTGGCCACTTCCTGGATTTTAACTATCTAAATTCAAGAGACACAGAGACAAACTTTGAGGAAACTAGGTTTCAAAATGTATGGCAATAAACCCAAGTCGAACCTTGGAACTTGGCTCCACATCCATAAGTAGAACACAATTTGGAGCCCAGGTGCCAGATGGCTAAAGCCTTAAAGGAAATGATCTGCTCACTTTGAAGTTTCTAGGTGGTTTTCTATTGAAACCTTGAACCCATTTCAGCAACCGAGTCAGGATGCCCAATAGCTTGGGTGACTATAGCCAAGTCACCAGGCTCAGGGAGTACAAAAAGGCCATTCACAGACATTCCTCTTCCAAATGCCAGTGTGTACTCACAACCTCACCGAGCTTTTGGATAAAGGACTTTAACTGAGAGACAGATTCAGGGCTGTCTCCACTGCCTTTCCCTCACCTGGTCTCCTGTCCCTTTGAGCTAGGCCCTTAGCTCCCAGCCTTCTAGTTACTGAAAGGAGGCAGGGCTAGATCGCCTCCAACAAAACAGATATGGTCCCTCAAAGGGGCATTAAGGTACATGACAGCAAACTTTTTGTTCTGTCCAGGTAAAAGCAGAGACCTGGGTCTGAACTCCAGATAATCATCTCAGTTCTCTGCATGCAAAGACTCTGTCCAATTTCAACACCCTAAACAATATGACCTCCTGGAAGCAACCTATTATCTGTATGCAATTTGTCTGTCTTTGATTTTTGTTATGTGCTCCCAAGCACCCAGCTCTGCCCCCCACAATAGATGCTCAATCAGTAATATATACCCCAGCTTCCAAAGGCAAATTTCAAACTCTCATCTGTTTTATGAAATATAGGATAGATTGGAGTTTGTGGCTAGTAAAGCAAATTCAAGCAGATTTAGGGTTCACAAGCAACTCTTTTTGGCATTGGATGCAATTTGGTGGGCAGGGCTGTTACCTGTACAAACATGTGCATTTAGTGCCCAGTAAACACGAGAGGACTTCACTCAGGCAAATACAAAGGCTTTCAATAAATTGGTAAAATAACTATTTCAGCCAGACCAAAATGCTTGTGAAATCAATCAGTGGTATTTATTGAGTTCAACTGCACAGCACTGTACAAAGTGCTTTAACAGCATTAACTGTGCTTTAACAATTTAACAATTAAATTGTTCACTTTAACAATTGGAAAGTGAATTGTCCACTATTTTACACTAGAGTTTGGCAATTTTCTGGAAGGCAAGGAGTGGGACTAACATTGATTTGTAAAGGAGAAGAGTGGAGGCCTAAAGGTTCTGAAAGAAGCGAAACTCAGTCTGAGTCAGCAGAGGAAGGAAAGTTGTCAGATGCCCACAGGGCTTTTTGAGGGAAAAGCTTGGGGTTTCACTGCTCTACTCCCTACCAGCCTAGACTGTACACTCATTATGGGCGAGGTACATGTCTGTAATTCCATTCTACTTTTCCAGTACAGTACTCTGCACATAGTAAGTACTCAATAAATAACACTGATTGATTTGCATTTTAGATGCAATGGAACACGGGGGCAGTTCAAAAATGAGACGAATCATTAGGTTTTACTTACCAAGGAGTTAAGAAGGCAGAGAATATGCATACTGGTGAATTATTGTGAATTATTAGCTAGCTAAGATGAGATTCCCCCTTGGGGACAGCAGCTAAAGGCCTATTAAAACACCTTAGCATTTCAGTTTGTAAGAATCAATCTCATAGACTACTTACAACTCAGAAACAGAAAAGAATGAGAGCCTGCTGTTTTTTTTTAAAAAAAATTAAATCTCACCTTATGGTGCTACTGACTTCTTGATCCAAGAGAGTGTTAACAATTTATAGGTGAACACAGTCACATGTAGGATGGACATCAGGAACCAAGCTTTGTGGAGTCTGTTCAAATTTGTACATGTTTGCTTCTGGCTGAGCTGTTCTGTGTCAAAGTCCAAATCACAACCGGATTGTCAAGTCCCCATTCACTCCCCTCTGGGACATGGCTACAGCACTGACTTCCCAAGGTCTCATTGCCTTCTGGAAGCCACTGTGGCTGGGGAAGGATTTCTCACTTGTGGGTGAGCTTCCAGGTTATAAGTAATTACCTGAACTCCGCTCGGCTAAACCTGCTTGACAGCTGTTTTCTAACCCAGCCCGCTAGCTAAACAGCTGGAAGTGTAAACCCACTTCGTAGAATAGATTTGGCAGCTGGATGCTGACACAACCATGCCAGGATCTGCTAAGAAAAAGTAAACTTTTGTTGTAATTCTGGGAAATTTGTGAAGCGATTTGCATGCAGTGTATTCAAATAAAACAAGGTATAGAGACGATGAAGCGTGTCTGTCATTGATTCACCCAAAAGAAGTGATCCTGGCTGCGGTTCACTAGAAGCCTCTATTAGAACCGAATGTCTTCGGAAAGGATTTTGGGGCTTGGACCCAGACTTCATTGCTCTGGGTAAACAGTTCTCTTTCCAGATTGTGTTCAACTGATCACGTGTTTCTTTACAAATATTACCCTGACCTATGCCCAAGAGCCCCTTGAGATATTTAGTGTGGAAAGAATTCCCCCCACCTCTTTCACCTTCAATCGTTCTGCAACAATTCAAAACCCCAGCTTCAGAATCCACAGGTTGTCTGCTGCCCCAGTCTAGGCGTCTTTTTGATAATACAGCATTTCCATTCTGCCACACTCCCAAGGGAAATGTACCTGGTCAGGGGAGAGAGACACCTGCATCATCACGAAGGGGAGGAATGAAGTTAAGCTTTGGTTCAGCCACTCCAAGACCAAACGTCTGAGCTGAGAGGCAAAGAGAACTGCCATTCAAGTTCTGGGGGTGAAAAACAACTCTGTTGCATGCTATTCCAATACCACCTCCTTCCCCACCTGGGAGTGCAGAGAAACTATTAGGTTACATGTTATGGACAAGAACATCACCAACTCCAACCGATCATGAGAATCTCCAACAGCTTATTTATTTTGACAATTTTGTGCACATTTAAAAAATAAATACTCATTTCACTCATTGAGGTAAATGCAAATTGTAGTTTTGATTCAATTCCTAAAACAATTGCCACTTCCCAGGAAAATAAACTCTTTCCAGCTCCTAGGGTGGCAAGCAATCCATTTTATCTTCATGTTGTTCACAGACCAGTCTTTGGAAATGGTAGTATCAGCATGGGGAAACCCTCCCCATGGACACAGTGAGAAAAAAAATGGCCTTCCTCCACTCCCATTCTTCCTGTCTCTTTAGCAACTTTCCGTCCCAAGCAGTCAGGCAGATGGTATGCAGTTGGCCAAGGGCAACCCAATGGAGGCTGGGGAGTAGGTGTACCATCACTTCATCAGGTGCTGTGGCCACATACAGGGCACAGGTTTAAGAGTGAAGACACTTCTCTGTTTGGGGTAAGTCCATGCCAGGGAACCCAGAAAGGGCCATACTAGTTGCTCTCCTCTAATCACAGGGTAGAATCGAGCACTTCACAGAATTTCCCAGACTGCCCTAGGGCTGGCTACCAAATGGGCTCCACTCTCCCAGCACATCCCAGGACACCCAAAGCTGCATTCCTCCAGGATGCAGGGGATGCAGAAGGACAGAGAGGCCTATTTTTCTGCTTGCCCCACCCCATGCTGTGGCCTACACGTCCAGAATGCCATGGTGGCTGTCTCGATGTGCTCTAACTGTGCAATGGCAGGAATAGGACCAGCATTGTTCACCCTGGGGTCTGAAACGCCAGGGCTACACCTGGGGCCAGTGTTCTACAGAATAGCAGACCTTCCTGTTGAGGGTCAGGCAGTGAGGAAAGATATTCCACCCCCCACCCCCATTCCCCCCACTCAAAGAGCTGCAAGAGACAGCCCAGTGAGGTCCATTTACCGCTCTAGGGCAGCCTACACTCACCTATCTGCACAGGGGAGGAGGAACACTGGACTAGCCAAGCTTAGTGACAAGTTAGTACCAGACCTTGGGTGGCCATAAAGTCGGGATGTTCGCCTGGGGGAAAAAAAAAAAAAGTCCCCACTACAAAAGAGATCGATAGCCAGGATTACGGCTATGTGTTTTTTGCTTGTTAAAAGACAGACACAGATTTTCATGGAAGAATGACCAGAGTTCAAGGAAAAATTAGTCACATTTGTGTTTGGAGGGTAGGCTTCTGCACATGGAAAAGTTCAAACCAGTTCTAACAGCTGATAGCACAGGCTGATGTTCATCTTGTAAACAGAACCAGGGCCCTGAGGGCCTAATATGTACAGAGGAAATTGACATTTAATCGCATGCTTTGTACTTCAGTATGTTTCCTTCTCTACTCTAGCACCTGGCCTCTGGTGCTAATTTGATAGAAACTCAGTGTCATTTAGGAACATGTTTTGCTGGAAAAAATCAGTACATATACAAGATCAGCTCGGACAGCCCGGTCCAAACCCACATAGTAGGCTTCTTTCATTCATTCAATCATATTTACTGAGCGCTTACTGTGTGCAAAGCACTACACTAATCACTTGCACCGTACTAAGCTTCTCTCTGACCCCTGAGCACTGGCCCTCTTTGTTCTATAAGTGACACAATTAAGTGTGGATATGTGTAGAAGAGGGTTGGACAGTATCAAAAAGTCACTATATTTTTCACATAAAGCAAAGCCATTGCAATAATGATCCCTTAAATTTGTAGGGCACTTAAAAAAATAAAATAATGTTGCAAAACACTTTCTTCTCCCTGATCTCTTTTTTATGTTAAGCACTTACTATGTGCAATGTTGCTTCTCATTTATCCTCACACAATTCCTTTGAGGCAAGGAGAGGCAAATATTATTAGTCCCATTTTATAGTTGAGGAAACGGAGGCCCAGAAAGGTCAAGTCATTTGCTCAAAGTCACCTAGCAGGCCTGCAACAGGTCTGTAACTGGGACTAGAACTCAGATTTTGTGTCTCCCAACCTGACATTCTTTCCATTGTCACACTGTGCTATACATTAAAAAAAAAAAAAGACATAGGTTCCTTAAACAACACAGTCACTGTAAAGTCCTGAAATCACATTAAGACACAAGCCACTATCCTAGAGCAAAGTCTGGTCTCTCCTCAGAGGTGATAACAGGTTTGAGAGATGAAATACTAGCAGAAAGGAGATGTGTAGTAGGGAAAGTATAACAGTGAAATTCTAAGATGGCTGGGGTGTGGATCTCCTGGGGTCTCCCCACAAGTACTCACATATTTGCTTCTCAGAGATCATCGTTTCCAATGCAAACAATCACAATTCAGTTATTGTGTCATTCACTTCCTGCCCAAGAGAGTACAAATGTGGCCAGAACCTCTGACTGCCATTAATAACTATAAAAACAGTAATAATAGTGCCAAATGTTAAGCACTTGCTACTGTGACAAGCACTGTACTAAGCGCTGGAGTAAATACATTCTAGGTCAGACCCAGTCTCTGTTCCACATGGGGCTGACAGCCTAGATGAGAGGGAGAACAAGTACTGAATCCTCATTTTACAGATGCAGCAGCATGGCTCAGTGGAAAGAGCACGGACTTTGGAGTCAGAGTTCAAATCCCAGCTCCGCCAATTGTCAATTGTGTGACTTTGGGCAAGTCACAACTTCTCTGGGCCTCAGTTACCTCATCTGTAAAATGGGGATGAAGACTGTGAGCCCCCCATGGGACAAGCTGATCACCTTGTAACCTCCCCAGCACTTAGAACAGTGCTTTGCACATAGTAAGCGCTTAATAAATGTCATCATTATTATAATTATTATTTAGATGAGAAAACTGTGTCACTTGCCCAAGGTCATACAGCAGACAAGCAGCAGACCTGGGATAGGAAGCCAGGTCCTCTGACTCCCCAGCCTCTAAGCCATACTGCTTTTCCAGCCCACTTTAACCAGGATGGCCCACCCAGCTACCAGGGAACACAATGGCAGGTGCAAGATGCATGCTTTCTCTTGGTCTGCTTCCACTACCATCATCACATCTTAACCATGATTTGCTAATCCAGAATCCTATCATTGTAAGCAAGTGGTTGAAAATGGAAAACAGGGCATAGAAAATTTTAAAACGAATAAAAATATACAATTTTTTAAAAATAGATACAGTCTAAATCACAAATGATTAAAAAACACCTAGTTTTGGGTAAAATAAATATTTCTAGTGAATAAAAGTGTTCTTTGGAGGTCAAACAAAATTTATGCTTTCAACATCACCCAAGCAGCAGATGAGAGTTACTTGGAGACCATGGCCTATTAGTCCTTGCAGGAGAGTAAATACCTCAGGTTGGTGGTGTGTCAGTGCATTCGTAGGTTGGTACTACTTAAGTACAGGTTTAAAAGCTCTCTACTCTCTCTACACGTCTCTCTCCAGACCCTGACCATGGCCAACTGTGAGCACTGGGCATCAAGGAGACAAGCAGACTATGAACCAAACCGTCTGCCCTTCTCTGAGCTGTAGAATGCAATACAGGGAAGGGGAAGGGAATATGTGAAGCCTACAGGTGCGTGCATGTATGGGAGAGGGTGGAGCAGGGGGAGATGCGGGACAGCATGGCTAGGCCAGTTCCAGTCAAACCTTCAGTGCTTTCCTGAGGTCGCTATAAAAATTGGCCAGCGTACTAGCCATGGCAGTATCGACTGCAGACTGAGGAAGCCTTCCTCGCAGATCAGTCTGGATGTAGCCCGTCAAGAGACTGTGATCCAGATTGTCTGGAAGGGGCACACAGAACCAGCCGCAGGGATGATTGTGGCCACGGACGAAGTTGGGCCTCGTCTCGCCGTAGTTAAGACTCACACCTGTAAAGCAAGTTTTACCCAAGACGGTTAAGCACAATTCAAAAGGGTCAGCGATGCCTCAGATATACTTCAATACCCTTCCCCATCTTCCAAGTTAGTCACTGGTTGGATGGGGCAGAACCACCCAAACAATCAAGCTCAAAACTGTTTCTGAGGGAGGCTTCAAAGGAACAGCACAGTTACCCTTCACCCCTCTGATTCGCATGAGACAGTACCCCCACCCCTCAGCTGGCCTTTTTGTTTATCCCTTTGAACACTTGAAACTCCCCCCACCCTATAATTAATGTCTGTCTTTCCTCCTCTAGAATGTAAGCTCCTTGTGGGTAGGGAACACATCTACCAAGTCTCATACTGTACTCTCCCAAGCACTTAGTACAGTGCTCTGCCCACAATAAGTGCTCAATCAATACCATTGATGGACTGCATCTCCATAATCACTAGAGAGAGTTCACACTCGCCTAAAACCCAGCTTCAGTAGTTCTAGGCTCTTTGCCCAGAAGGCCCAAAAAATGATGGTTTCCTAACAGATGACTTGACAGAGCCAAGAGACAAATAGTATCCTAGCCCCAAGGAGGTCATTACCGCAGGATAAGAGCCCCTCTTGATATTGGGTGGTGTAGGAGAAATCAACAAACTCTCTTGGTGCAATAATATTCCACAGCTGGCCAGCAGTAGTGTAACACATCACACAGCAATTCTACAGGAAGGAGAAGAGCAGAGGAGATACTGAGATCAGAATGAGAACTGAAACGAGACCATCCATTTAGATTTCACAAAACTGGGGGTCGAGGATGGAGTATGCAAAAAGCCACATTACACGTGAACATCACCTAACGCCACTGCTAGCTAGTTGTTCTCACAATGGAAAGGGAATCCAGACTGATCATACACCACAATGTACCTACACTCATGACAATCATATTTGTGCAGTAAGGTAAACATGTGCAGTTGGTACAGTGCTCTGCACAGAGTAAGCGCTCAATAAATGTCATTGATTCAAAACACATTCATAGGTAATCTGCAATAGAGTGTCATCAAAACACTGAGGTGAGCGCCACAAATGACCAGGATGCATGATTAGCATCTAGCAAACCTTTTTCTTTGGCCCTATCCACTTTGATAATTCATTCCCATTGAAACTGGGCTTCCAACAGCACAACATTAGAGCTTGTGGGAATGAATCTGCAGTCCATTGAAAGGGCTCCAGAGGGACCCCTACCCATAACGTATAGTGGGCCCAGCTCCAGGAGAACGTGGATTTCTAGGGTCAGGGCTCGCTGGCTTCAATTGCTCCCAACATACGTGTTCTGGCCCAGAGACTACAAGTCCCAGGAATATTTAACACTTTAAATCCTCTCTCTAACTCTGCCACCCTGCTCACATGTCTGCTGACACCAGGAAGAGAAGCCCAACCAAATTTATTCAGGATTCTCCAACACCAGTGGCAGAATGAGCTGTGCAGGCCCTGTGGCAGAGGATTTTCCAAATGTGACTTTCTACGGACATTCCTAAAAACATCAACCATAATGGAGACTTTTCCCAAAATCACACGCAACTCTGTGAATTTTTGAAATTGTCCAGCTTTAAACCCTACAAGTATATGATAGCTGAGCAAACCTTAATACCAAAGTCACATTTCCTAATAAACTCTGATTAAAATGACAGGAACATTTGAGAGTCCAGACCCTAAAGAACTCATTAGGCGGGGGGAGTGATATTCAATAATACAGAGAAAACCCTTTGGGGCTTGGCAATTCCCTATTAGAAAGCCTCTCTCATGGGATTTCATTTTTGTTCTAAAATCCATCCCCAAATCACTGACACAATCAAGAGTGGATATAGTGCCTTAAGCATTGCTTAAGGTTCTTACTACTCTGACGGCCCTCCCTACCTGAGGATCTCACTAGAATCAGTTCATTTTAATGGCATTTATACTCCAGTTCCCTCAGGGGTCACAAAATCCCACCTGGAAGTGTTACCTTTTTCTGCTTACTCTACTCAAAGCATTAGGCCTACCCACAGCATCCCTTGGTCCCATTCATGTCCCAAGCCCGATATTTACCTCTTCAAACTGCTCAACGATATCCATGGTGGTCATTAGACTGTCCCAATCTAGACGACAGGGCCCTGGGCGAATGTGATCAATTACCCTGTTGGCAACATCCTTCACAATTCCCTGAGCTTTGTACCTGGAGAAACAAAGTTTTAAAAAGAACCACCAAAAGCAAAGAAAATCACTCCATTGCTGCTCTTGGAACAGTCCAAATTTAAAAGAAATAAGAGGATTTTTCAGGAGGGTGGGTAGAAAAAGGCAGTCCTGAAGATTTTATTCACAAAAATCATTTTTTGAATGTAATTTTTCTGTCAACACAGCTTGTGTTCACAGTCCAGCAAACAGGACTGTATTAAGTACAGATATACCCCCAGTTCTTCCAGAACATGTGTTTTAACTGTGTGCTTGGGCTAGAACACTGCTAAGGAACACTTTTCTAACAATATGCACCCCCTTCTGGATAGAACACAAAGGCATCAGTCAAGGCACACAGACCCGAACACGAGTTTTCCTTTACTTAATATAATAATGGTGGTATTTAAGTGCTTACCATGTGCCAGAGACAGTACTAAAAGCACTAGGGAAGCCACAAGGATTATTGGATTGGAGGCAGTCCCTGTTCCACATGGGACTCATTCTAAGGGGGAGGGAGAACAGCTATCAAATCCCCATTTTACAGATGAAGAAACAGACCCAGAAGTTAAGTGACTTCCCCAAGGTCACCCAGCAGGCGAGTAAGTGGCAGAGCCCGGATTCGAACCAAGGTCCCTTGACTCCCAGGCCCAAGCTCTTTCCACTAGGCCACACTCCTTCTGAACATGGAGTTGATCGAGAATGAGACCCCCATGTTGTAGGAAAACTAAGTCAGTTAGCCATTCGTATTTATTGAGCAAGTAGTATAAGCTACTCATGGGCCAGTAATGGGTCTTGTACTTCTGTTGTACTTTCCCAAGGTCTTAGTACAATGCATTGCACTGGGTGGGTACTAAGCAAATGCTATTATTCTTATAGTGAGATTCAGTCTTCCCTTGTACTCTCCCAAGCACTTCGTACAGTGCTCTGCACACAGTAAGCACTCAAATACAATTGAATGAATGAATTAATGAATATCTTGGTTCAACCCTTTGAGCTGAATGTAAGAAGTAATACTAGAGAGTTCTCTTAGATCATGCCAGAGTATTTCGACAGCAGCAGGACTGTGGGGAAGATGAAGTAAAGGCCCCCGTCCTGGCAAGGTACACATGTGGAAGGAGCTGATAATTTTTTCCCCCCTCTATGCACACAGCTACAGCCATCCCACACCCATTTCATTCCGAGAACAGGAGTGGGGAGGGGAGCTGGAGCAATTCCAAGAGCCACATCAGGGCTCTCTGAATACCCTAATTCTCTGGCAGAAACCGATGCAAGGCCTTGCTACTCAAGCAAAACACATTAGTGGCAATTTTGTTGACTCCACGGGCTCCATCAGACGGCCCTGAGTTGGCAAAGAGGTAAAATCTCCACACTGTAGGGCACTCAAGAGCTCTGCTGTTTCTGAAGGTTGAAAAGGAGGTCTTCTGTATTCATAACTCAATCTTTTCTCATTCCCAGCTTCAAACCTGGGAACAGAGAAGCATTGTGAAGCCAGCTTCGTAAAGAAAGCTCTTTTTTGCCTTGACCACAGTGGTCCCTACTGGACTCTGAGGAACCCAATGCCTTCCAAATGTAGACACAGAGTTTTCTGTTTAATTTAGTACCAGCTGGGTCTCCACAGGTAAATGAGGCAGAGAGATGGGGCAATAATGCAGACCTTTCAGGCCAGAATAAAACATCCAACAGAAGGCAGACCCGAGGTGGATCACAACATTGAGCGGATTTGGTGAAAAATTGCCCAGCTCTCCCCTTCACTTAGCCATCTAGACACAGCACAGGGTAGAGCTGCTTCTGACCCAGTTCAGGCAAAAATCCAACCTCCCTTGGTACTGCAAGTGGCAACACAGTAATAATAATGGCATTTGTTAAGTCCTTACTATGTGCCAAGCACTGTTCTAAATACTGGGGTAGATAGGAGATAATCCAGTCCCACATGGGGCTCACGGTCTAAATAGGATGGAGAACAGGTATCTGAATCCCCACTTTCCAGAGGAGGAAACTGAGGCACAGAAATTAGGTGACTTGCCCAAGGTCATATGTTTGAGGCCTAATGACCCTTTCCTCTCCATCCAAACCGCAACCCTGCTCGTTCAAGCTCTCATCCTATCCCGTCTGGATTACTGCATTAGCCTCCTCTCCGATCTCCCATCCTCCTGTCTCTGCCCACTTCAATCCATACTTCACGCCACTGCCCGGATCGTCTTTGTCCAGAAACGCTCTGGGCATGTTACTCCCCTCCTCAAAAATCTCCAGTGGCTACCAATCAACCTACGCATCAGGCAAAAACTCCTCACCCTCGGCTTCAAGGCTCTCCATCACCTCGCCCCCTCCTACCTCACCTCCCTTCTCTCCTTCTACAGCCCAGCCCGCACCTTCCACTCCTCTGCCGCTAATCTCCTCACCGTGCCTCATTCTCACCTGTCCCGCCGTTGACCCCCGGCCCACGTAACCCCCCTGGCTTGGAATGCCCTCCCTCCGCACATCTGCCAAGCTAGCTCTCTTCCTCCCTTAATAGCCCTACTGAGAGCTCACCTCCTCCAGGAGGCTTTCCCAGACTGAGCCCCCTCCTTCCTCTCCCCCTCCTCCCCCTCCCCATCCCCTCCGCCTTACTTCCTTCCCCTCCCCACAGCACCTGTATACTTGTATATATGTTTGTATGTATTTATTACTCTATTCATTTATTTAATTTGTACATATTTATTCTATTTTATTTTGTTAATATGTTTTGTTTTGTTCTCTGTCTTCCCCTTCTAGACTGTGAGCCCACTGTTGGGTAGGGACCGTCCCTATATGTTGCCAACTTGTACTTCCCAAGCGCTTAGTACAGTGCTCTGCACACAGTAAGCGCTCAATAAATATGATTGAATGAATGAATGAATAAATAATGACATCAATGCCTCTAACAGCCCGATGGGCACCCCAGAGATGAGCTCATGTGCGTGGCAGTAGCACAATTCTTGCAGAAAATGCTCTAACACGAGAACCAGCAGGTGTAGAGAACTAGATCAGGAAGCCCAAGAACACTCTTGGGTTAAAATGTAGATGCTCCACCTAGGTGTAGCCAACAACTGTCAGAGAGCTACCCGGAGGGGGAAGAAGCACCCTGAGCCTCACCCACATCCTTTCCCTACAAAGGCATAGCTCAGAAGGGCTTTCGGAATTACGTATCCAGTACTTACAGATAGCCATTGAATTCCTCCGATGGTTTCCGCCAAACTGTTACATCTTTCTGGAAAAGTCAAGAGATGGTGTAAACAAATTTCCAAGTCACAGATGTCCCCCGATTTTGCAGTGACACTTAAGATCTGAGGCTCGGGTTCACTGAGTGGGCCAAATCAGAATCTTCTGAATCTCCTAACTGTAGAATCAATCAATTATGGCATTTATTAAGTGCTCACTCTATGCCAAGCACTGAACTAAAGCACTGGAGTAGATACAAGGTAATCAAGTTGGACACGGTCCCTGCCCCACATGGGGCTCAGAGTCCAAGTAAGAAGGAGAACAGGTATTGGATCCTATTTAACAGATGAGATAAACAGGTACAGAGAAATGACTTGCTCAGTGCCACACAGCAGACAAGCGGCAGAGGGAGAATTAGAACCCAGGTCCTCTGACTTCCGGGCCCATATTCTTTCCATTAAACCACACTGCTAAGATGCTTAAATGAATCTTTAAGGCAGAGATGTACCGATTATAATTGTAAGCTCTACATGGGTAGTAAGTGTGTCTCAGTGCTTCTGGTATATTCTCCCAGATGCTTAATACATTGTGTAGCATTCAGTGAGTGCTCAACTTGACTACTGCATCAGCCTCCTTGCTGAACACTCTGTCTCTCCAATCAAATCAATTCTATTGAGTGCTTACTGTGTGCAGTGCACTGCATAAGTGCTTGGGAGAGTAGAATATAACAGAGTTGGCAGACATGTTCCCTGCCCACAACGAGCTTACAGTCTAGAGGGGGAAGACGTTAATATGAATAAATTATAGATATGTACAAAGTGCCGTGGGGCTGAGGGAGCAAATCCAAGTGCAAAGGAGACAGAAGGGAGTGGGAGAAGAGGGCATTAGGGCTTAGTCTGGAAAGGCCTCTTGGAGATGTTCCTTCAATATTCATTCATTCAATCATATTTATTGAGCACTTACTGTGTGCAGAGCACTGTACTAAATGCTTGGAAAAGTATGATACAACAGACATTACCTGTCCAGAATGAGCTTACAGTCTAGAGGCTTTGAAAGTGACTCTCTGGCCTGGAATGCCCTCCCTTCTCATATTCAACAGACATCACTCTTCCCACCTTCAAAGCCTTTTTTTTTTTTTATGGTATTTGTCAAGCACTGAGGCAAATACAAGATAGGCTGGACACAGTCCTTGTCCCTCATAAGGCTCACAGTTTTAATTTCCAAAACTGAGAGGAGACGTTAAGTGGCCTTCCCAAAGTCACACAGTCCTTATTAAATGAATTAAATCCTTATTAAAAGCACATCTCCTCCAAAAGGCCTTCCCTGACTAAACCCTCATTTCCACTTCTCTGTCACCCTCGCACCCTTTATTCACTCTACCTTCAACCCCACAGCACTTAGGTACGTACAGAATTTATTTTAATGTCTACCTCCCCCTCTAGACTCTAAGTTTCTTGTAGGCAAGGAACATATCTACCAACTCTTATATTATACTCTCCCAAGTGCTAACTACAGGACTCTGCACAGAGAAAGTGCTCATTAAATACAATTGATTAAAACCACTGCAAATAAGAATCTAGCAGAGCATATTTCACCCTGAAACCACACACCTGGGCCAATTCATACCTCCACCAAGCAATTTCCCTAGAACACGTTCAAAGATGACATTTTAAGCCTTTACTCGCAGAAAGCAATTTTATTCAAGTAGTGCTGCTTTATCAACAGACTGAAGATCACACACAGGATACAGCAATAAAGCTTTGCTCGGCTGGACCCAAAACACATGCTACAAAAAGGGGAAAAGTTTGTCTCGATCAATTCCGAATGCTTCCGAATTGAGCCAAATCCTCACAGGCATCAGCTACCCACTGGGAAAGAAATGGTGGCAACAATTTTCTAAATGGTACTCATTTTCTGAAAGGGGCAATGCAGCTTCTCATGGAGATCGTTGCCCAAGAAACCATTTAATTCAAACTCACTATCCAAACAGATTCCAGCAAAGGGAAAAGCTTGACTTCCACAGCTATTTCAGATTCAGATCTGTGATGCTGTACTAAAGCATTTTCAAGAAATAATCATAAGCTCCTTGGATTGGAAGGGCCTCAGACTAAAAATAATAATAATGGTATTTGTTAAGCACTTCCTATGTGCCAAACACTGTACTAAGTGCTGGGGCAGGTACAAGATAATCAGGTCCCACATGGGGTTCACAGTCTAAGTAGGAGGAAGAACCAGTATTGAACATCATACTGCAGATGAGGGAAGTGAAGCACAGAGAAGTAAAGTGACTTGCTTAGGGTCACACAGCAGGTAAATGGCAGAGCCAAGAATAGAATCCAGGTCCTTGGACTCCCAGGCCCACTCTCTTTCCACTAGGCCATGCTGCTTCCCATTAGAAAGAACAGCTCCTGAAGCATCCTATCCTACTAAATAATAATAAAAATGGTACTCAAGTGCTTAGTATTGTATTTATCGAGTGCTTACTGTGTGCAGAGCATTGTACTAAGTGCTTGTGAGAGTACAGCATAACAATAAAAAGACACAGTCCCTGTCCCATATGGGGCTCACAGTATTAATCCCCATTGTACAGATAAGGCAAGTGGGGCACAGAGAAGTTAAGCGACTTGCCCAGAGTCACACGGCAGACATGTGGCAGAACTACAATTAGAACCCAGGTCCTTCTGGTTCCCAGGCCCATGCTCTATCCACTAGGCCATGCTGTTCATATCATAGTGCCCAGTTTAACACAGGGAAGGGAATTCCATAGTATCCCTCAATAATCCATTATCAGTGTGCAATGATTTTTCACAGCCAGAAAGTTCCTCCTAACACTTAGCTAAAAATCTCCCTTGATTCACCAAAGCCCATTGGTGCCTCAGTGGAGATGGAGAAAAGGTTGTTTTCCCTCTGCAATTCCTCCCTTCTCTCCAGTGCCGTGACTAGGCCTAGAATATTGTGAGATACAGTGGCAGCATTTCCTTCTAATCTGTATTCCCAGTTTGGTAGTCACTTAACAGCCCCTACATGGCTTACACTTAGGCCCATAGTGGTGCATTGTTACCTCCAATAATTGCCCCTTCACATGGGAGATGCACTGTCCTGTAATAATAATAATGGCATTTATTAAGCACTTACTATGTGCAAAGCACTGTTCTAAGCGCTGGGGAGGTTACAAGGTGATCAGGTTGTCCCACGGGGGGTTCACAGTCTTCATTCCCATTTTACAGATGAGGGAACTGAGGCCCAGAGAAGTGAAGTGACTTGCCCAAAGTCACACAGCTGACAATTGGCAGAGCCGGGATTTGAACCCATGACCTCTGACTCCAAAGCCCGGGCTCTTTTCCACTGAGTCACGCTGCTTCTCTACTTCTCTGCTTCTTCCTGTACATCTTTATTTTGCTACCTGACTACTTCTGAATGGAGAATTAACCAATCATTTAAAATAATAACTGTCATATTTAGTGCTTACTATGTGCCAGGCACTGTAAGTGCTGGGGTGGATACAAGCAAATCAGGTTGGACACAAGCAAATCAGGTTGGACAGAGTGCCTGTCCCACAATCTTCATCCCCATTTCACAGAGGAGGTAACAGAGGAACACAGAAGTGAAGTGACTTGATCAAGGTTACAGACAAGTGGCGGAGCGGAATTAGAACCCAAGACCTCCTGACTCCCAGGCCCATGCTCTATCCACTAGGGCACACTGCTTTTCCATTGTGCCTCATTTGAATCACTGATGACAATATGAATTTGTACTGGACCCAGGATCCAATTTGATATTTCCCACTAGTTGATATTAGTCCATGGAAATCGGACTAACCCGTGACCATAACCAGAAATTTGATGCATCTGATGAGACTTTCCCAAAACCATACTGATTATTATCCAGTAGATTGAGGTTGTCTTCCTAGTTCAAAGAGTTAGGAGAGTTAAAACCTACAGAAAGACACAAAGTGACAAGCTAATAACAATTACAAAGATAAACTTGTATCTATCCCAGCACTTAGAACAGTACTTGACACAGAGTAAGTGCTTAAATACAATTTTAAAAAATGCACCCTTCTGCCACAAAACGATTTCAGTGTGTGCTTTTTTTAAAAAAAATAAAAAAAGGTATTTAAGTGCTTACTATGTGCCAGGTATTGTACTAAGCACTAAGGTAGATGCAAGATAATTGGATAGGACAGAGTTCCTGTCCCCCTTGGGACTTTGTCTTAATCCCCATTTTACAGGTGAGATACTGAGACAGAAGTGAATTGCCCAAGGTCACACAGCAGGTACATGGCAGAGCCAGAATTAGAACCCAAGTCCTCTGCCTCCCAGGCCTATGCTCTCTTTCCACTAGACTTCACTGTGCTTACTGTGTGCCAAACACTGTACTAAGCGCTGGGGTAGATACAAGATAATCAAGTCAGACACAATCCCTGTCCCTCTTGGGACTCCCCATCTACATTAGGGAATCAGGGGCCGTTAGTCAATCGCTCAATCACCTTCCCCCCTCCTACCCCTCCTCACTACTCTCCTACTACAACCCAGCCTGGACACTTCACTCCTCTAATGCCAACTTTCTCTCTGTACCTCAGTCTTGTCTATCTCACCTCCAATCCCTTGCCTACAACCTGCCTCTGGCCTGAAACACCCTCCTTCTTCAAATCCAACAATTACTCTCCCCCACTTCAAAGCCTTATTAAAGGCACATTTCCTAGAAGAGCACTTCCCTAAGCCCTCCTTTCCTCTTCTCCCACTCCCTTCTGCGTTGCCCTGACTTGCTCCCTTTATTCATCCTCCCCCCAGTCCCAGCCCCACAGCATTTATGTACGTATCTGTAACATTTATTTGCATTAATGTCTGCATTCCCCTCTAGAATGTAAGCTCACTGGGGGCAGGGAATGTGTCTACTGTTATTCTGTACTCTCCCAAGTGCTTGGTACAGTGCTCTGCACACAGTAAGCACTAAATAAATACAACTGAATGAATTGTCCAATGTAAGCCTGTTTGGATTTGATGCAGCATAGTGACGGAAGAGATATGTTATGTTTGGTTTTGTTCTCTGTCTCCCCCTTCTAGACTGTGAGCCCACTGTTGGGTAGGGACCGTCTCTATATGTTGCCAACTTGTACTTCCCACACGCTTAGTTCAGTGCTCTGCACACAGTAAGCGCTCAATAAATACGATTGATTGACTGATTGATGACTTGTACATATAGGCCTGGTGTTAAAATGGGTGAGTACTACATGGGAAGGTCTTCCTTAAACATGCGATTGGAAAGAATGTACTCTCCTTACTAACAGGAGATTGAGGGCACAACACATTCAGTGTGGCCAAAGCTCTTAACCGATTTATTGGGGCAGAGAGGCGATTGCCACTGCAAACGTACTAACTTACCGTTTTCTTCACAACTCGCCACTTGTCCCCTTCAATGCTATGGTACTGGATGAGAGTATTGTTGAGTTTAATTGCAAGAGCAGAGACATCTAGTAGGCATTCCATTTCTCCTCCTGAAGATACAAATCAAGATTTGGCATCAGCAATTAGGAGTGGATTAACTCAAATTAACTTTTCCTTTTGATATCTGGGACCAATTATTCAATTTTGGCAAGATTAAAAGCAATTCTACAGCAAAACTGCCCCTTTTTCTGTTCAATCAAAATCTAAGAGGAAAACAGAAGGCCAGAAACTCTGAGTTCACTTAAAAGTAAAATTTGCTACTTCTTTGCTAATAAGTTTTTAAAAAAAATATATATCAGGGTAGATGGTAGTCAAGGGGTTGGGGTTATTACTGTCATCCTCAGTGATATTTGGATAATCTGCCCAGAGCAGAGCTTTTCCTAATATAAAGAGTTCAAAGTCTCACCCAACCCAAACCTGGAAAAATACAAGGTGTATGGAAATACACCAATTTTTCTGACAAACCATATTTTCCTGGACATAAACCAGTATTTCTTCCTGACAGCCCCTTATCTCCTCTCTTCTGTGGCCACTGAAATACACGATTTCCTATACATAGGAATTTTGATCTATACAACTATCTCTTCACTTAGGAGCTAGATTTTGCACACATTCTAGCCAACTAGCCCCAACTTAGACTTAGTCCCAACTAAGTCTAGTCTTAAGCCTTGGATGTGATGCACATCCAAGGCTTAAGATTAAAAAACAAAACAAACAAATGAAAAAAAAACCCATAGCATTCCCAAAAGAATATGGAGATCAAGGGAGAGAACCTAATTTGCGTTTCCTAAAATAATCCAAATAGATGTCAAAGTCTTTAGAATCCCAAGGCTTACTGCCCAAGAATGTCTCAAACCTTGCATGAAAACAAGTTATTACTCTTGAATTATATATTCAACATAATGGGATATTTAGTAAAATAAAACGACCACATGACTGAGGATTTATCCTGTTGATCCATCAATTGTATTTATTGAGCACTGTGTGCAGAGGGCTTGGGAGAGTACAATATAACGAGTTGGCAGAACATTCCCTCCCCACATTGTCCCGTAATGAAACTCATAGTTTTTAACTTAGTCGGCCAAATCAAAATACAGGCTTACTTGATTGAGTTTCAAAAAAAAAAAACAAAACCCCAAAAGAGCCTCTGTCAAAGGCTAAGTTTGATGACTTGAGAAATAAACCCTGCCAGGCTTGAATGTTCATCCACTGAAGAGTGCACACCTTTTGCCAATACATGCAGGGTAGGTGAAGCCACTCTAGTTTTTTTAAAAATGCAACATAAATGTGAGGGTTTTGTAGTCGAATAGATTACTTGACATGCAGAGTTGTTCAGTTTGCACATCAATATTGGTTTGCAAAGGTTGTCCTCCTTGAGGGGCAACAGAATCAGGATTCCTGGCTTGAAGTCAGCTAAGGTCCTACAAAGGGCAAAAATGCATCAGCAATGCAAAGGACAAATTTCATATGTACAAAAGCACAGACTACACTGTCAGTTGCTATGATTTTTCAGGATGAAACCCCAGGTTTTTTTTAAGACTAAAATCCTCAGATGTCACCTGAGCCTTTTTCAAGCATATCCTCAGCTGGCACAAGCTAGCACTTTCTAGCCTGAAATTAAGGTTTTGGAATCCTGAGGTCTTCAATCTCCTAAACCCTTTTAATTGATCTCCTAAACCCATTTAGGTGATGTTTCTTGCTAAATATCCTGAGATGCCACTACCATCCACAGCCTTGAATTCTACTTTCCAATCACCCTAATCAACACCGGAAGTCATCAGGGTCCACAGTATAGCTCAGCCCTAAGCCTGGAAAGATAGTGGCTTTGACTGGTTTTCTGCCCCTCCCTAAGTAGAGTAGTCCAAATATAGGTGTGGAACTCAAGAATCACAAACATATCTTCTATAAAATATTTAAAAAGTACTTTTACTGGAGAGGATCAATCATTATGGTTCTGTAGCATTCAAAAGAAAAATCAACTCAAACTCATGTGCCTATCACTGTCGCTTGAACCCAGGAGTCACCTGGACGGCTCAGAAATTGCAGTCTCTATGAAGTGGTCCAGAAAGACTCCCTGAAAGCCCAAAAGTCACTTGTGCTGTCACATTCCTGGACTTTCCAGGGATCTTGGATGAAAAGGAGGAGGCAGCAGCTAGCCTCTGCTTTGAAACTATCCTTGCTCCTGGAGGTCAAATGCACACTCAAGTAGCAGAGAAACTACTGCTAATGCTACATCCCCCCACCCTCACCCCCACTCTTGTCACCACCCCCGACCCCTTCCCTCTTGTCACACTGCCCCATCTTCCCTTGGTGGTCAGGGTAAATTCCCACCAAATTGCAGCTTGAGAGAGTTGACTCCTTGTGCCTTCCCCTTCTGCCAGGAAGGGCCAACGTCACTACCCTAGGGGCTTCTCCTGTCACCCTGCTCACACCTCTACCCAAAGGCCTGGAACACCGCTCCATGCTGGGACTCCTCAGTCGGCAAACACAAAGTCGGGATAGTTCATTGGATCTTAGCAGAATCACCCCAGGCTGATAGCCCAATACCAGTGACCCTCCGGGCAGGATGATCAGCAGCCATAGGGTGGCCTAGCAGGCACTGACCTGAAAGCAGTGGGAATCCTCGTGCTGATGGCACAGGTCCTGATCCCTTCTCCAGTCTCTCCAGGGGGAGTAGGCCTCCCTCAGTCTCAGACCCTGCTCGTTCAGGATCACATATGCAGGGCTCCTCCACCAGATGGCTACAAGTTCAGGCTCACATAAGAATCCTTCTCCAGATACTTCACTGGGTATCCAAGCCAGTCGGTAAGAGCCAATTAGTAGCCCTTATTGAGCTCTTCCTCTGTGCAGAGCACTGAACTAAGTAAGCACTTGGAAGAGTACAGTAGACTCTGATGCAATTGCTGTCCTCAGGAACTTTCATCTAGTGGGGGAGATGCAAAAAAATAGTTAAAGATAGGAGGAAAAAAAGAGTGAAAAGATGAATACATGAATGAGTAAATGTGATGAGCTAATTGTGAGTAAATAAGAGTGGAGATGGTGTGAAAGTGCTGAGGGGTAGTTAGGTGGATATAACCTGGGGAAATGAAAAATTAACCAGTGAAAGATTCCCAAGTGAGGTGGGATTTGAGAAGGGCTTTTAAGATGGGGGAAAGCTGTGGTTTGCCAGATGGGAAGGGGGAGGGAGTTCCCAGCAGGAGGAAGGGCATAAGCAAGGAATCGGGGGCTGGAGAGATGAGAATGAGGCACAATGAGTACGTAATCTTGAGAAGAATGAAAAGGGCGAGCTGGGGTATGGGGGAGAAGAGAGAGGATAAATTAGGGAGGACGGAGAGGTGGGGGGAGCCTACAGAATGCCTTAAAACAAGTAGTCATGATTTTCCGCTTGATGAGGGAAGGAATGGGTAATCACTGAGGGTTTTTGAAGAGTGGAGACATCCACTGGACTCCCTCCAAACCCTTCCCTGATGCATAAGTACACACCCTCAACTCAGTCATCTCCTCCATTCTCAATAATCTTGTTCTCCCCCAACCCCCGCCGGTCCCCATTGCTAGTGCAACACCAATCCCCAGTCTTGACTTCTGCTACCGCAATTTCACTTTATCCTGCTATTAAACAAAAAAAGTCATCTCCCACTCGACAACACTTCTATTCCTTCCTCATCAAATCCCATACCCACAACTCCATCAACTCTTCCAAAATTAACTCCCTCCTTCTCAACCCCAGAGACCTTACCCACTACTTTGTTAGCAAATTTGAAACCTTCAGGAAAAAACTTCCCAAATTTTCTCCATCATCTCCTCACAACTCTATTTATTCCTTGTCTTTCTCCTGCTTTTCTGCTGTTTCTCATGAAGTCTGTTGCCTACTCTCTGAATCCAGCCACCTGTACCTGCGCTACTGACCCTATCCTCTCTCAGAAAAAACCAAACAAAAAAACCCTCATCCGACTCTTCTCCCATCCCTCGCTTTTTAAAAGCTTCTTACTTTGTTGGCTGCTTCGCTTCTGCCTTCAACCATGCCCAAGCCTCCCCCATACTCCTCTCTAGCTATCCACCCCTTCTTCCATTTCAATCCAAACTCCTCAAAAGTCATTTATACCAGCTGTCTTCACATCGCCACTGACTCTTCTTCACCCACTAAAATCAGTCTTTTGACCTTTTCACTCCACTGAAACTGCCCTCTTTAAGGTCACCAATGACTTCCTTATAGCCAAATCCAATGGCTATAATCCTAATCCTCCTAATCCATGACTTCTTATTAATAATAATAATGGCATTTATTAAGTGCTTACTATATGCCAGGCACTGTACTAAGCACTGGTGTGGATACAAGCAAATAGGGTTGGACACAGTCCCTGTTCCCATGTGGGGCTCACAGTCTCAATCCCCATTTTACAGATGAGGTAACTGAGGCACAGAAGTTAAGTGACTTGCCCAAGGTCACACAGCAGAAACGTGGCAGAGCCAGGATTAGAACCCATGACCTTCTGACTCTCGGGGCTGTGATCTATCCATTACACCATGATGCTTCTCAGCTCCCTTTTATATTGTTCATGAACCACTCAGACAGTTTTGCTGACATTTCTAAGCTGCTTCTCTTGCTACCTCTCATCCAATAACTGTTGGTGTCCTGCAAAGTTCTCTTCCAGATCCCCTAACTTCTTGCTCTACATCCACTCTCTTGGGGAGCTCATCCACTCATATAGCTTCGACTATCACCTATGTGAAAAACTCCCGAATCTACCTCCGACTCTGACCTCTCGTCTAACTTGCAATCCCGTATCTCCTCTTGTCTCCAGAGACATCGTTACTTGGGTATCCCGCTGTGTTGTGATGCTTCTGCTGTTTTCTGGCTCAGATTCATTCATGCATTCAATCGTATTTATTGAGCGCTTACTGTGTGCAGAGCACTGGACTAAGCACTTGGGAGAGTACCATACAGAGTTGGTAGAATCATTCCCTGCCCTCAACAAGCTTTCAGTCGAGTCAGTCAATAGCATTTATTGAGCGCTTACTGTGTGCAGAGCACTGTACAAAGTATTTGGGATCATTCTGGAGAACAGTAGGCACAGACCTAGAACATCAAAGAGTTTCTCCCAGATTCTGTGTGATCCATCCATGTGCCTTGCTCTGAACACATTAAGCACTCAATAAATACCATTCATAGACTGGCCAATTTCAAATTACCTTAAATGACTTCATTGTCTTCATCCACCTTTTATTGGTATGGTCACCCTCTTGGAAAGGGGTGTGACCTTATACTGTATGCCCCCTCCCCTCCATTGAAGTTTGTTGGCCCTGGCCATTAACCAGGAGCTTTAGCTTTAGAGAAGCAGCGTGGCTCAGTGGAAAGAGCACAGGCTTGGAAGTCAGAGGTCATGGGTTCTAATCCCAGCTCCGCCACTTGTCAGCTGTGTGACTTTGGACAAGTCACTTCACTTCTCTGTGCCTCAGTTACCTCATCTGTAAAATGGGGATTAAGACTGTGAGCCCCATGTGGGACAACCAGATCATCTTGTATCCCCCCAGTTCTTAGAACAGTGCTTCGCACATAGTAAGCACTTGACAAATACCATCATTATTATACAGCAAAAAGGTGGTATGCAAATCAGTGGGTATTTTTGAAAATCATTCCAAACAAGCAATCAGATGAAGACTCAGCTCAGTCACCAGGTAGCCACAGAAACCCTTGCTTTATGTAATTGGTTTTGGAAATGCCTAAGAGTCCCCACTTAAAAAGGAATATGGCTGCGCTGCTTCAGTTCAGGGTGTGGTGGGGCCCAGAGTGATTAATGGGAAGGAAAAACAGGTCTTGTGAGGAAAATTTCAAGGAACTGGGGCTGCTTAGTCTGGAGAAATTAAGGTTATGGGGCCATTTAAGTGTTGGCTTTAGCTATTTGAGGCTTAATTTCCAGGACGACACCTTTTTTAGTTTACAGAGAATGCAAAATCTCTTTAATCCTGGCTCTGCCACTTGCCTGCTGTATGCCCCACTTTCCTCTGGCTCAGTAGAAAGAGCACAGGCTTTGGAGTCAGAGGTCATGGGTTCAAATTCTGGCTCTGCCAACTGTCAGCTGTATGACTTTAGGCAAGTCACTTAACTTCTCTGTGCCTCAGTTACCTCATCTGTAAAATGGGGATAAAAACTGTGAGCCCCCCGTTGGACAACCCGATCACCTTGTAACCTCCCCAGTGCTTAGAACAGTGCTTTGGACATAATAAGCACTTAACAAATACTATCAATATTATTATCATTATGATGATGGGCATTCTATACCTGTTCTTCCTCATACTTAGAATGCAAAACCTGGTTGGGGCAGGGACTGTGTTCTGACCTGAATACCTTGTATCTATTACAGTGCTTAGTACCGTGCTTGGCATGTCGTAAGTACTTAATACCCCAATTATTATTATTATTTTAAAAGACAAGAGAAAATGGGCTTGAATTTCTGCAAGACAGTTCAAACGGACAGCATGAGAAATGGATTGTAAGGATAATGAAATCTTAAAATAGGCTACCAGAGAAGCAGCATTCGATAGTGGTTAGAGCACTGGCCTAGGAGTCGGAAGGTCATGGGTTCTAATCCCGGCTCAGCCACTTATATGCTGTGAGACCTTGGACAAGTTACTTCACTGGGCAAGTTACTTCACTGCACCGGGCCCGGCAGAGCCTGACGGGGCTGGGCCCGGGCGACGACGACGATCTGGGCCCCGCGGCGCCCTCGGCCGATCGGGAAGGTCACTGGCCGCCGCCCCCCGCCCCGGACACGGACCGGGACGCGGGGCGGGGGGACGTGGACCCCTTGTGCGAGGAGTGCCGGCTGGCACGGCCCGACCCCTCGCCCCAGGAGCTGGTGATGTACCTGCATGCCAGTTGCTACAAGGGGCCGGGCTTCGAGTACTCCTCCCCGCTGCCGGCCTGGGCCCAGGATGACTGGCAGGAGGACTCGGGGCCGCCGCAGTCCGGTTCGGCGTCGCCCGGTGACCCCTCACCCCCCGCTGGCCCGGCGGGGGACGGGGGAGAGGAGCTGGGGCCCGACGCCCCCTGACTCCTCCCCCCCCCCAGCTTGCAAATACACCTCTGTGCCAGCAACCCCCTGCCCTCGTGTCTGATTATTAATGATGGGATTTGTTAAGCACCGAGCACCGTAGGAGACGCAAGATAATCGGATCGGACCCAGTCCCCGTCCCACAGGGGACTCGCGGTCTAAGGAGGAGGAACCCATTTTGTAGGTGAGGAAACTGAGGCACTGGAGCTTCGAGTGACTCGTCCAACTCTGCACACAGTTGGGTGCTCTTCTTTCTCAGTCTCTTTTGCAGGCTCCTCCTCCCCCTCCCATCCTCTTATTGTGGGGGTTCCCCAAGGTTCAGTGCTTGGTCCCCTTCTGTTCTCAATCTACACTCACTCCCTTGGTGACCTCATTCGCTCCCACGGCTTCAACTATCATCTCTACACTGATGACACCCAGATCTACATCTCTGCCCCTGCTCTCTCCCCCTCCCTCCAGGCTCGCATCTCCTCCTGCCTTCAGGACATCTCCATCTGGATGTCCGCCCGCCACCTAAAGCTCAACATGTCGAAGACTGAGCTCCTTGTCTTCCCTCCCAAACCTTGTCCTCTCCCTGACTTTCCCATCTCTGTTGACGGCACTACCATCCTTCCCGTCTCACAAGCCCGCAACCTTGGCGTCATCCTCGACTCCGCTCTCTCATTCACCCCTCACATCCAAGCCGTCACCAAAACCTGCCGGTCTCAGCTCCGCAACATTGCCAAGATCCGCCCTTTCCTCTCCATCCAAACCGCTACCCTGCTCATTCAAGCTGTCATCCTATCCCATCTGGACTACTGCACCAGCCTTCTCTCTGATCTCCCATCCTCGTGTCTCTCTCCACTTCAATCCATACTTCATGCTGCTGCCCGGATTATCTTTGTCCAGAAACGCTCTGGGCATATTACTCCCCTCCTCAAAAACCTCCAATGGCTACCAATCAATCTGTGCATCAGGCAGAAACCCCTCCCCCTGGGCTTCAAGGCTCTCCATCACCTCGCCCCCTCCTACCTCACCTCCCTTCTCTCCTTCTACTGCCCAGCCCGTACCCTCCGCTCCTCCACCGCTAATCTCCTCACTGTACCTCGTTCTCGCCTGTCCCGCCATCGACCCCCGGCCCACGTCATCCCCCTGGCCTGGAATGCCCTCCCTCTGCCCCTCCGCCAAGCTAGCTCTCTTCCTCCCTTCAAGGCCCTGCTGAGAGCTCACCTCCTCCAGAAGGCCTTCCCAGACTGAGCCCCTTCCTTCCTCTCCCCCTCGTCCCCCTCTCCATCCCCCCATCTTACCTCCTTCCCTTCCCCACAGCACCTGTATATATGTATATATGGTTGTACATATTTATTACTCTATTTATTTATTTTACTTGTACATTTCTATCCTATTTATTTTATTTTGTTGGTATGTTTGGTTTTGTTCTCTGTCTCCCCCTTTTTAGACTGTGAGCCCACTGTTGGGTAGGGACTGTCTCTATGTGTTGCCAATTTGTACTTCCCAAGCGCTTAGTACAGTGCTCTGCACATAGTAAGCGCTCAATAAATACGATTGATTGATTGATTGAATGATTGGGCCTCAGTTCCCTCATCTGTAAAGACTGTGAGCCCCAGGTGGGACAGGGACTGTGTCCAACCTGATTTGCTTGTATCCACCCCAGTGCTTAGTACTGTGCCTGGCACGTATGGAACTTCCATCACTGAAGATTTTCATGTAAAAAGAAAAGTGGGGTTGGGAAGGGAGTGGGGCAGGCTCTCAAACCTCTGATGTTGAAGATACTGAGAACCTACGAAATGGCAAACTATAACATTCATCTTCCCATTGACAGTGGCAGTGATAGCAGGAAAGCTCTCAGAGAAAGAATGAGAAGAGGAGAAACTGCCCTTCTGTACAGGCTGCAACTACAGCTATGGCTGAGCCAAGGAATTTCCCAGGAATGCTTTTCTTTGAGGATATCAGGGTCATTTACAGGCCCGACAACATCAAATAGGAAGACAAGATCACACACAATGAAATGCTGGAACAAAGTCAGTTTGCTAACACAGAAGCTGTGCTCAACTCTATGCAGCTGTGCTGAGTGAACCAGGAGAGGAGACTGTTGTCCACTAGCGGACTTGACATGACTGACTCCATTTTGTGTATGCTGACAGTAACCCTCCATTTTGTGCAGGCTGAGAGAACAACTTCTTTTTGTATTGTCTGCAACAGATGCCTTCAAGGCCATTAACAAGTAACACCTAAGGTCATAGGGCAGATGACATCCTGCACAAGACAGTGATAACAGAAGATAACGAGAATTTACACACCTATCTATGCAAGGCCATAGGGCAGATAACAACATCCTGCACAAGGCAGAGAGAACAAGGAATAATGAGAATTTGTAACATCCTGTCTGTCCTAATTGAATTCCTCAAATTTCCAAATGCCCCACTCCCATGTTGCTGTAACTCAATAAAAGACACAGTGAGCATGGGATTGGGGCTGCTTGTCACTTGTACCTCTCCCGGGAGGTGAACGGGCAGGTAGCCACTTTCCTTCTTTACTGCTCTATCTGAACTCATGTCTCCGAGTCATTTTTCCTATCTAATTCACCACCCTGAGAACAAGAACCCTGCAGGGGATTTACACCGATTAACCTATTTTGCACCCTACTTGTCGATAACAGAGACTGAACTTCAAAATACCCAAACAACTCACTTGAAATTGACAAAGCAGGGAGAAAGAAAATATTTTAAGCTTCAATGTTGCATGCAGCTGAAAGCCAGGAGTTAATTGCCAAGGATAGATCATCAGGAGGCACTAACAACTGAGAAAGAAATAACTCTCTGAGCAGAAGCTTCATAAGGAACAGGAGATAAGGAGGCAAAAGAAAAATAATGCCAGGTTCTGAAAACAAACACGATAACACAACTAGGGACAGGTTTTTTGTGTGTACAAGGTGGCCCGAGAGACTATGGATCTTACATCGGCCTTTTCGCTTATAACGGACTTACAAGGTGAATTTCACCATCGGTGGTGTCTTTGGGTATAAAGGATAACTATATAAAGACCGTGACAAACAATGATCAGCCCAACTGCAGTCAATGTGACACTTGGTTAAACGGAACACATTCCTCTCAATTCCTGCCCAAGGAATACATTCAATAGTCCATCTCACCCCAATATCAATTTATATTCCCATTATCCCCAACACCCCACTTCACCTGATTTTGAAGGCCCCTTCCTAAAAAAATACCGGAGTTGTAGCTGTTCCAAGTGCTCCTATAAGCACTGCATAGAATGAAAGATGCTCCTTTAATACATACCATATTCATTTCTTCCTGTAACAAGTCCGCGTTTGCCCAACAATGCTGTCAACAGTGAAACCCCTTATTGAAGTTCTTAAGCTTGTTCCTTGATCGAAAATGGAACAGAGTCATATGGGTGAGAAGTGACTAATTTAGAACCGGAAGGGGCTGGTCTCCCACTTCCCACTTCCTCCAGAATGAAGTCACTGAGTTCTGTTTTCATTCTTCACTAAACCCTCATTTCCTCCATCCGCCTTCCCCTCTGTGTTACCTATGCACTTGGCTGTGCAACCCTTAAGCACTTTTAGAGAAGTGGCATGGCTGAGTCAAAACAGCACAGGCTTGGGACGGGATGAAGGTTCTAATCCCAGTTCCACCACTTACCTGCTTTGTGACCTTGGGTAAGTCACTTAATGTCTCTGTTTCTCAGGACCCTCATCAGTAAAATGGGAATCAGGGATCCTCCTTCCAACAGACTATCTTGTGTCTACTCCGGTGTCTAGTACAGGGCTTGCCTCACAGTAAGAGCTTAAATTCCACAATTATCATTATTATTTTATACTCACCCCTAATATGTAAATATCCTTATACTCTATTTTCCCTATCCCTAATCTGTTTTAATGTCTGTCTTCCCCCATATATTGTAAGCCCTATGTGGGCAAAAAAGGCATCTGTCAACTCTATCATATTGTACTTTCCCAAGTGCTTAGAACAGTGCGCTGCACACACTAAGCTTTCAGTGAATACTGATTTAACCTGATGATAGTGAGATTTATTTGGAAACACTTATCTGAGTTTTTTTAATTAAGCTTTTTAAAAGAAATGTCATGAACATGGATTCCATAAGCGTATCACAAATCTATGCTATTAGGTCTCGATGCACCGTAATAATTTGTTTTCATTTTGAAAACGTTCAAATGGTCAAATCCTTGGTTCTTTTTTGTGATGTGAAGTTTTGGAAAAATAAACCTCATCAGAATGCTTTTAAATTCAGAATTATTTGCTTATTTCATAGGTGTGGAAACTACTGTCTGTGAAATGCAACTGAGATTAGAATAACTACACAGTGAATCAGATTCTCAGTGGTCTGTATCTCCTCTTCCCCAGTCACCTTGTTGAGGCCATTTCTGACCAAGATAGTAATAACTGTGGTATTTAAGTGCTTACTACGTGCCAGGCACTGTACTAAGCGCTGGGGTAGATACAAGTTAATCAGGTTGGACACAGTCCATGTCCCATATAGGACTCACAGTCTCAATCCCCATTTTACAGATGGGGTAAACGAGGTCCAGAAAAGTGAAGTGACTTGTCTTCTGTGTGACTTTGGACAAGTGGCAGAGCTGAGCTTAGAACCCAGGTCCTCCTGACTCCCAGGCCCATGTTCTATTCACTAGTCCAAGCTGGCTCCCTAGTATCACGCTCAGGAATTACTGTCTGAGTGGGAAGCACTGCATTAAGCTTAAGAGAATACAGCTGAAGACATGTTCCCTGCCTTCAACGAGCTCACAAAGGGAGAGGACGGATACAAACTGCTTAAAATAATGTGTGTAGGAGGATTTAAGAGGAAGTGGTTTCAGTATATCATGAATAAGCCAAAATTATTGAATATGCACATGAAAATCCAAATAAAAAAGTACGAAAACAATATGGGTGGTTGTGATGCTGGGCACTACTAGGTTGTAAGATCCTTGATCCACTGATTAATGGTATTTATTAAGTGCTTTCTACGTGCCAGGCACTGCACTGGGGTAGAGACAAGCTCATCAGGTTCATTTGTTCAATCGTATTTGAGTGCTTACTGTGTGCAGAGCACTGTACTAAGCGCTTAGAAAGTACAATTTGGCAACGGATAGAGACAATCCCTACCCAACAACGTGCTCACAGTCTAGAAGGGGGAGACAGACAACAAAGCAAGTAACAGGCATCATTAGCATCAAAATAAATAGAATTGTAGGTATATACACCTCAGTAAAAGAAATGACTGGAAACGAGGTGTAACGACACGCACATAAGCGTTAGGGGTGCTAATCGAAAGCGCAGAGGCGATAAAGAAGGGAGGGAGAATAGGTGGAAGAAAAGGAGGGGTAATCAGAGGCTTCTTGGAGGAGGTGTGATTTGAAGATGGGGAGAGGGGTGCTCTTCGGGATACAGAGAAACAGCGTGGCTCAGTGGAAACAGCCCAGGCTTGGGAGTCAGAGGTCGTGGGTTCTAATCCCAACTCTGCCACTTGTCAGCTGTGTGACTTTGGTCGTCACAATTTCTCTGGGCCTCGGTTACCTCATCTGTAAAATGGGGATTAGGACTGTGAGCCCCATGTGGTACACCCTGATTACCTTGTATCTCCCCCCCCCCCCGGCGCTTAGAACAGTGCTTGGCACATAGTAAGCGCTTAACAAATGCCATCATTATTATATAAAGGGGGAAGAAGGCCAGGCAGGAGGGAGACGAGAGACGATTTGTTTCAACTGTTTTAAATTAGCTTGGAAGTCATTGGCCTGTAGTCCAAGTGGAGTCGCGAAAACAAGCCTCGTTCCTTAGACGTGGCCTTGGGGTGAAGTCCTGCCGTGATTCACCATGTTCTGTTCCCGACGTGGGCGAGCAGCCGTCACGGATAGAGACCCCTGACGGGCTCCGTCGACCAGCCCGAGTCCGGGGACTCCGGCATACCCTAATCCCACAGTCCCAAAGTTCGGGCCAGTCGTTTTATCCCCACCGCAAGTCACCCCCTGGGCCAGTCCCCTCTAGGTTCGGAAAACTGAGGACCGGAGAGCGCCGTTTCCGTGGCCTGAGCCACCCCCGTGCCCCTCCCCGCCCCGAGACTAACGTGGGCTCGTTACCTGGGGGACAGGAGGCGGGCGTGGGCTGGGGCTGCTGCGCCGAGAAGCCTCTCGGGGAAGGTGCTCACCCCGGAGCCGACCACTTGGTCCGCAACGGGAGACCGGCCAGCCCTGCTTCTCATTGGCTGCGGCGAGGAGAGCGGAGCGCCGATTGGCCCACGGGAGATGGACCGATGCTACGTCAAGTGAAGCGGCCGCGAGCCTCAGCTGGCCGGCCGGCCGGCTCGAGCTGCAGTTCGCCTCCGGGCTCGGGGCAGCCGGCGGAACCGACGCCAAAGGGCTGGGGACTCGCCTTAATCTAGAGATGGACGGTGGGGGTCACTGCACCGCGCCTTGCATCTGTCGCCCTTTCGGGGTTGCGTTTTTTTTTTTATAATAAGGGGGAGGTACAAGGTGATCAGGTTGTCCCACGTGGTGCTCACGGTCTCAGTCCCCATTTGACAGATGAGGGAACTGAGGCCCAGAGAAGTGAAGTGACTCGCCCAAGGTCACACAGCCGGTAATAATAATAATGTTGCTATCTGTTAAGTGCTTACTATGTGCCAGGCACTGTTCTAAGCGCTGGGGGAGATACAAGGTCATCAGGTTGTCCTCTGTGGGGCTCACGGTCTCAATCCCCATTTGACAGATGAGGGAACTGAGGCCCAGAGAAGTGAAGTGACTTCGGAGTCGGGATTAGAACCCACCACCTCTGCCTCCCAAGCCCGGGCTCTTGCCACTAAGCCACGCTGCTTGGTTAAGCAATTACTTTGGGATAGATCAATAAATCAATTGTGTTTACGGAACACTTAGGGAAGCAGCATGGCCTAGTGGATAGAGCATGGGCCCTGGAGTCAGAAGGTCATAGGTTCAAATCCTTGTTCTGCCACTTGTCTGCTGTGTGACCTTGGGCAAGTCGCTTAACTTCCCTGGGCCTCTGTTCCCTCATCTGTAAAATGGGGATTAAGACTGGGAGCCTTATATGGGACATGGACTGTGTCCACCCTGATCACCTTGTATCGACCCCAGGGCTTAGGACAGTGCCTGGCACATAGTAAGTACATAACAGATATCATAATAATTCTTACTACTGTGAGCTAAACTCTGTACTAAGCACTAGGGAGAGTACAATATAGAACAGTGCTTTGCACATAGTAAGCGCTTAACAAATACCAAAATTATTATTATTATAATAATAGTGATGGTATTTAATAATTGTGGTACTTAAGTGCTTACTATGTGCCAAGCACTGTTCTAAATACGGGGGTAAATACAAGTTAATCAGGTTGGACACAGTGCCTGTCCCACATGGGGTTCCCACTCATCCCCATTTTACAGATGAAGTAGCTGAGGCACAGAGAAGTTAAGTGACTTACCTAAGGTCACACAGCAGACATGTGGCAGAACTGGGATTAGAGCCCAGGTCCTTCTGACTCCCAGGCCGATGCTTTATCCATTAAACCATACTGCTTCTCCATTTAAGTGCTTACTTTTTGCCAGGCACTGTACCAAGTGGTAGGGTGAATACAAGAAAATGAAGTTGGACAACTTCCCTGTCCCACGTGGGGCTCACAGTCTCAGTCCCCATTTTACAGGTGAGGTAACTGAGGCACAGAGAAATGAAGTGACTTGCCCAAGGTCACACAGCAGACAAGTGGCAGAGCTGGGATTAGAACCCATGACCCAAAATAATAGAGTTGGTAGGTTCCCTAACTACAACGAGTTTACGGTCTAGAGGGGAGACAGACATTAACAAAATTAACTACAGATATGTACACAGGTGCCATGGGGCTGAGGGAAGGGTGAATAAAGGGTGTAACGCCAACCGCAAAGGTGATGCAGAAGGGAGTGGGAGAAAAGGAAAATAAGGGCTTAATCAGGGAAAGCCTCTTGGAGGAGATGTTTTTAGTAAAGCTTTGAAGGAGGGGAGAGTGAATGTCAAGATAAGAAATACGAAATAATCAGGTTGGACATAGCCCTTGTCCCACATGGGGTGCTCACAGTGTAAACCCATTTTGCAGATGAGGTAACAAAGCCAGAGAAGTCATGTGACTTGCCCAAGGTCCCACAGTAGATGAGTGGCGGAGTTGGGATTATACTACTGAGGGGCTGACACTGCTGAGGGACCTCCTCAGTTATGATTTCTTTGGGCTTGCTTTACCGCACCAAACTAGAACATGTTTAAACTGCTAATTACAAGACAGTGAAATGACACAAGCACCCTCAAATTGTTTGAATTTGCCAACAAGCAGCACTGGGGAGGGGATTATACTAACCCTACATCAGGTTTGTAGTTGAATTCAGTTAATCTAGAAAATCCCAGCTGTACACAGGTCAGCACTAATTAGTGGCACATATGAGTTCCATTTGGTTAAATTTTAGTACCTCAAAGTCCAAAGGAAAATACTTTCACTGTTTACAAAATGGATGAATAAATACACTGGCAACCAGAAAAGCAACCTACCTTGCAAGTACCCTCCCCTGCTGTCCCCCCTGGGGGGGCAGAGAAGGAAAATGTCCTGGATTTATAGTGCTACACACTGTGGGCAGGACTACTACCTAAAACTCCCAGCCAAGGTCCTGCCTACCCCCTGGGTAGAACTTAACTGGCCAATCTTTATATGGTATTTATTAAGTACTTACTATATGGGTTCTAATCACTTAGGCAAGTCACTTGACTACTCTGAGCCTCAATTACCTCATCTGTAAAATGGGGATTAAGAGGGTGAGCCCCATGTGGGTCAGGGACTGAATCTAACCTGATTAGGTTGTGTCTACCCCAGTGCTTAGTACAGTGCCTGTAACGTAGTAAGCACTTAACAAATACCATTTTTAAAAAAATCACTGTTCTAAGTGCTGGAATAGATTGACTAATCAATTTTCAGCCCTTCTGTCCCTTGCTTGATATTGATACTGCACCAGATGCTTTATTTCTGGTATTTTTATTTTAAGCACTCCTAGCTGGACATGGTGAGAACTGAGGGAATGAGCACTGAGGGAATTGGGGGTATCTTTGGAGAACTCATCTAGGTTTAAGGGTGCTCCTGGTGTACTTTTGCAAGATGGTCAAAATGGTGCATATTACATTATTATGCTACACTATGTCACATGCATCTCCTTGTCTGGAACAGGAATACTCCTTGACACAGCCATGATGTGCTCCTCAAAAAAAAAGGATGTATTGTGTACAGCAGTACTGGGGGATGCATTTTCTCATAGACATGTGCAATTTAATAATAATAATTATTATTATGGCATTTGTTAAGTGCTTACTATTGTGCCAGGCGCTGTACTAAGCACTGAGGTAGACACAAGCTGATCAGGTTGGAGACAGTCCATGTCCCACATGGGTTCACAGTCTCAATCCCCATTTTACAGATGAGAAGCACTGAGAAGTGAAGTGACTTGTCAAAGTCACACAGCAGATAAGTGGTGGAGCTGGGATTAGAACCCAGGTCTTCTGGTTCTCAGGTCCGTGTTCTTTCCACTAGGCCACACTGCTTCCCTGTGCGCAGAGCACTGTATTAAGCACTGGGAAAGTGTGCAGTGGTGTGAATTAGACATAGTCCCCATCTCTTGGTATACTCACAATCTAAAAATAAAAATGGGGAGAGAGGACTGGTGACAAGCACATAAGGAACAATGAAACAATAAAATGCTAAAAACAACATTCAAGACAAGGACAAATACACAGACTAGAAACAAAAGTCAGTAGGGTGTTGTAGCTAGAGAAGAATTTCAGACTCTTCGTGGCTTAGAGTCCAAGGCATGCCTGTAGCCTCAGCGATGGCCACAGCCACTACCCTGGCTTTCTAGAGGCCTCGTGTGGCAGCTGTTTTTCTCTTTCCCACAGGGGTGGTGGAAGGCATGGTGGGATAGAGGCTACTCGAGGACACAGAGGGGGAGTCGGTGCCAGTTCCCGCAGATTCAGAGTGGCTCTCTGATGTTAGGGGGAGATTGAGGGCACTCAGAAGCAGCTTAAATCGATATGGCCCGGCACACACCCATCAAGTCAGGAGCAGGGTCCCTGCGTAGCACAGAGGGAAGGCAGCAGTGTTCCCAATGAAGTCACTCGGCTGCCATGGAGAGGGGCCAAGAGTGCTTAGCTGCATCTAAATCCCCATGGCCTAGTACACACAGAGCAGATCGGAAGCAGAGGTCCTGGGTGGTGCTTAAATACACCTAAATAGAATGCTTGCATGCTCGTGGCAGATGAGGAAAAAGAATTGTCCAAGTTATTGTTTTCAAAGCTAGAAGTGGTTGCCCCTTACTTCAGAACTGCCATCTTCTTGTATGGTGAAATGTTTCCAGAATAAGACAATTCCATATTTAAAATCACTCAAGATATGGAAAGTATCTCCTTCCTAAGGCATACTTGGTTTTGAAAGCATGGATACTGGCCTCTTGCATCATTTAATAAAAGCGTACTTTCAGAATAGCTACAGAACGTTACTGACAAGTCAATGAATGCTGAGAATCTAGGTAACGATTAGCATTTTCATATCACATAGCAAAAACCAAGTTTCAGCTGGGAAACATAGACCCTGCTTCAAGAATTAACTTCAATCCTGTTCTGACAAGCAAAAATAAAAAGATCTAGGAAGAGCAGTTCTGGAGAACAACTTGATGGATGGAGTGGACTGAAATAAAAATGCCCTTTTAGCCAGTGTAATTTTTCTAAGTGTTTTCTCTTAAAGCTTAAGGAATTTGACTACTACTCAAAAATAATCATTTGGAAAATGCATGTGTTCTGGGGCTATCCTTTTCTCTTAAGGTTATTGGTAATTGTTTAAAATGGAAAGCATGTGAATTCCAGGTACATCCTAGATGTAGTTTGGTCAACCCCATATTCATTATTGAAATTAGGTGGAAGACTAACTGCCAGCCACTCTAGCTGAGCAAGGAAGATACCTTTAGAAATAGATTTCTGGCTTTCTAGCCACAGGATCTATTCCAAATCACTTATAATAATAATAATAATGATGATGATGACATTTATTAAGCACTTACTATGTGCAAAGCACTGTTCTAAGCACTGGGGAGGTTACAAGGTGATCAGGTTGTCCCATGGGGGGGTTCACAGTCTTAATCCCCATTTTACAGATGAGGGAACTGAGGCCCAGAGAAGTTAAGTGACTTGCCCAAAGTCACACAGCAGACAATTGGAGGAGCCAGGATTTGAGCCACACGGCTTCCCAATGGAAGAACACTGGAATGATGTCACCCAGCAAGACCTCAGAATTTTGTGTTTCCACGCCAGACTGATGCATTTTGAGCTGTGACATGTTAATCAGGAGAAATCATTCAAGATAATATGACAAATGAGTGATTTCTATAAGCTCCTGATCGATTGTCATCATAGTTTAAACTACAAAGTCGTCTGATCTTCTGACCAGGGGGCAGTGGCAGGGAAAAGATGGAGACGGGACTGTCCATGAAGCCCTTCCTCCTGGCTGCATCAGGTGTGTGGATCGAGGGACATTCCGTAACCAAGAGGGGATGTGCGGCAGGAAGTGGACAGAGAGTGGGGTGGGTGCAAACTGAAGCAACTTTGTCCCAGCTCCTCAGGAGGGATCATGCCCATCCAGGGCATTTCTTTTCATATCCCCCGGCCCCCTGGGGCTGCCACCTTTCCAGGGGACAGAGAGGCCTCTCTGGAAGGGGCAAGGGGAAAGAGTCTCTGGCACCACCGGGGAATGGATCATTCACTAGGGAGGCGTGTGGGAGACGGACACTAGGCTGACATCAGATTGTGTCATACAGCAGGCGGATTTCAATAATAGGTGATGCAACGCCATGTCGGGTCATAGTTCAGCCCCTTTTATTAGGGATTGGGGCCCAGCACTTAGAACAGTGTTTTGCACATAGTAAGCGCTTAATAAATGCCATCATTATTATTTGACAGGACACTCAGACACATTCACAACCCAAACGCCTCTTCTGCAAATCGTACCCACATCACAGCCTCCTTTCTACACTCTCATTTGTGGCCTTAGTAGCTCAGCTTCTGCCTTCTCAGACTTAGATATGCAGCTGAGAAATTGCTGAAGATGGAAGATCACTCCCCCTACTCCCAGCCAGGTGATCAGCTTAACCCCTTTGTGAAATTGTCAAATCAGGTCATGCAACAGCATTCTGTTTTCCTAGAACATTTGCATTTAACAGCTCACAATGTGTCATGGTTTTCTCTCCAGCATTTCCTCATTTCTTGCTGGGTTCCACTATGAATTTCCAAGAGGTTCATTGTTTAATTTCTTGTGGGAAAATAGTTTTAATATGCTGGTGGCTTTTAATTCTCTTGCCTGCCAGGCAAAATGAGAGTTAGGTGGGCTTGAGCAACATAACCAGAAATAGATAGCATCCATTTCTATTAGACTCAGGAAGGAGGGTCTGAGACAGATTTTTTAATGTCTGCTTTCCTATTCTTCTCCTTTCACTTACTGACATATATGTATATATAGGCTATATAAATGATTTAGTGATTTCATACATAAATGACCTGAGAACTGTGACTCTCCTAGATGTCCATCTCCCACCTAGTTGATTATCCTTTCTCTAAGGCTCCATTTACTATTGCTTAATGCCACCTTAGACAGCATTTTTTATTTTAAAGAGATAATATTGAGAAGCAGTGTGGCTTAGTGGAAAGGGCATGGGCCTGGGTGTCAGAGGATTCTAATCTCAGCTTTGCCACTTGTCTGCTGTGAGGTCTTGGGCATATCACTTCACTTGTCTGTGCCTCAGTCACCTCATCTATAAAATGGGGATTGGGACTGTGAGCCCCAAGTGGGGCATGAATTGTGTCCAAACCAATTATCTTGTATCTACACTAGCATTTAGTACAGTGCCTGGTACATATTAAGAGTTTAACAAAAACCATTAAATAAATAATAGTACTTGGAAAAAGTAGAGATGAATCCTTGACTTCAAATAAACCCCTGACACATCGAATTAGAGGTAGCAAGACAAATGCAAGCATTGTTCTCCTTACTTTTGGAGAGGCGTGTGACAGGGCGATCCCAAGAAAGCACTGAGCAATTTGGGGAATTGAATGGGCTCTGTACACAGGCAGTTAGGAGAATTGATGCCAATGCACAAATTAGAATCAGGGTTGCTGGGGACACCCCTATTGGACCTATACGAGATAGTGGGCAACTTGTACAACCTTATGCAAATGTCTTGGTTCTCCTTGGCACCTACCCCATAATGACCTGCTTCCAGTGTGGAATTGATCAAGAGATCATTCTACCTTCAGCTCCAATATGGGGGTATCTCTGGCAATTGCTGCTGGTGGTGTTCTTTCTAAGGGTGCTGGTATTAGGGGGAAGAAATCAACACTCTTCATGGTCCTCACTAACCCCACGGTCCACTTGTCCAGGGAGTAAATCTGAAGGTTCTTAGAATGCTTGCTGTGGATAGGGAACCTGTCTACCAACTCTGTTGTATTGTACTCTCCCAATAAGTACCCAATAAATATCACTGATTGAATGTCGGGGGCCATAGGAGGTATGTCCAGAGTGCCTCCAAACACCATGATTTCCTTCTGCAGAGGTTGAGTATTATCTTCAGTTAGATTGAGCAGGCGTAACTGCCCTTAGAGGGCACTGCCATGATGCCCCTTTGGGTACTTAAGTTTCCGTAAGGATTTCAAAAATCCTTAGGTCTTCAGCATGTTGCTTGACCCAGCATTGCCCACATTCTCCAGTGAGACAGAACATAAAAGGCAGGGATTAAATTGCAGTAAGAGATTTAGGGGAGGCAAGCCAGAATTCACGAAAATGTACTGACTATAAGGGTCATGAGATACTGGAATACATTTGCAAAGTAGGCTGTGGAGTCACCTATTCTGCAGGTTTCTAAAGCCTTGCCTGAGGACTTGGAGGCTGGGGGCAAAGAGAGGGGCACTAGAACTGTTTTAAAGCCAGTAATAATAATAATTATGATATTTGTTAAACATTTACTATGTGCCACTAAGCGCTGGGGTAAATTTAATCAATCAATCAATCGTATTTATTGAGCGCTTACTGTGTGCAGAGCACTGTACTAAGCACTTGGGAAGTACAAGTTGGCAACATATAGAGACAGTCCCTACCCAACAGTGGGCTCACAGTCTAGAAGGGGGAGACAGAGAACAGAACCAAACATATTAACAAAATAAAATAAATAGAATAGATATGTACAAGGAAAATAAATAAATAAATAGAGTAATAAATATGTACAAACATATATACATATATACAGGTGCTGTGGGGAAGGGAAGGAGGTAAGACTGGGAGGAAGGAGAGAGGGGCAAGGGGGAGAGGAAGGACGGGGCTCAGTCTGGGAAGGCCTCCTGGAGGAGGTGAGCTCTCAGTAGGGCCTTGAAGGGAGGAAGAGAGCTAGCTTGGTGGATGGGCAGAGGGAGGGCATTCCAGGCCAGGGGGATGACGTGGGCCGGGGGTCGACGGCGGGACAGGCAAGAATGAGGCACGGTGAGGAGATCAGCGGCAGAGGAGCGGAGGGTGCGGGCTGGGCTGTAGAAGGAGAGAAGGGAGGTGAGGTAGGAGGGGGCGAGGTGATGGAGAGCCTTAAAGCCGAGGGTGAGGAGTTTCTGCCTGATGCGCAGATTGATTGGTAGCCACTGGAGATTTTTGAGGAGGGGAGTAACATGCCCAGAGCGTTTCTGGACAAAGACAATCCGGGCAGCGGCATGAAGTATGGATTGAAGTGGGGAGAGACACGAGGATGGGAGATCAGAGAGAAGGCTGATGCAGTAGTCTAGACGGGATAGGATGAGAGCTTGAATGAGCAGGGTAGCGGTTTGGATGGAGAGGAAAGGGCGGATCTTGGCAATGTTGCGGAGCTGAGACCGGCAGGTTTTGGTGATGGCTTGGATGTGAGGGGTGAATGAGAGAGCGGAGTCGAGGATGACACCAAGGTTGCGGGCTTGTGAGACGGGAAGGATGGAAGTGCCGTCAACAGTGATGGGAAAGTCAGGGAGAGGGCAGGGTTTGGTAGGGAAGACAAGGAGTTCAGTCTTGGACATGTTGAGTTTTAGGTGGTGGGCAGACATCCAGATGGAGATGTCCTGAAGGCAGGAGGAGATGCGAGCCTGGAGGGAGGGGGAGAGAGCAGGGACAGAGTTGTAGATTTGGGTGTCATCAGCGTAGAGATGATAGTTGAAGCCGTGGAAGCGAATGAGGTCACCAAGGGAGTGAGTGTAGATCGAGAACAGAAGGGGACCAAGAACTGAACCTTGGGGAACCCCCACAGTAAGGGGATGGGAGGGGGAGGAGGAGCCTGCAAAAGAGACTGAGAATGAATGACCGGAGAGATAAGAAGAGAACCAGGAGAGGACAGAGTCTGTGAAGCCAAGTTTGGATAGCGTGTTGAGGAGAAGGGGGTTGTCCACAGTGTCGAAGGCAGCTGAGAGGTCGAGGAGGATTAGGATAGAGTATGAGCCATTGGATTTGGCAAGCAGGAGGTCATTGGTGACCTTTGAGAGGGCAGTTTCCGTGGAATGTAGGGGACGGAAGCCAGACTGGAGGGGGTCGAGGAGAGAGTTGGTGTTGAGGAATTCGAGGCAGCGCATGTAGACAACTCGTTCAAGGAGTTTGGAAAGGAATGGTAGGAGGGAGATGGGGTGATAACTAGAAGGTGAGGTGGGGTCAAGAGAGGGTTTTTAGGATGGGAGAGACATGGAAATGTTTGAAGGCAGAGGGGAAGGAACCAGTGGAGAGTGAGCGGTTGAAGATGGAAGTTAAGGAGGGGAGAAGGGACAGAGCGAGACATTTCATGAGATGAGAGGGAATGGGGTTAGAAGCACAGGTGGCCGGAGTAGCACTTGAGAGGAGGGAGGAGAGCTCCTCTGAGGATACTGCTGGGAAGGATGGGAGAGTAGCAGAGAGTGTTGAGAGCCGGGGGGGTTGGAGAAGGGAGGGGAGTGACTTTGGGGAGGTCGGACCTCATGGATTTAATTTTGTTAATGAAGTAGGAGGCCAGATCGTTGGGGGTGAGGGAAGGAGGAGGGGGAGGAACCGGGGGCCTGAGAAGGGAGTTGAATGTACAGAAGAGCTGACGGGGATGATGGGCATGGGTGTCAATAAGGGAGGAGAAATAGTTTTGTCTGGCAGAGGAGAGAGCTGAGTTAAGGCAGGAGAGGATAAACTTGAAGTGAACGAGGTTGGCATGGTGTTTAGACTTTCGCCAGCAGCGTTCGACAGCTTGAGCATAAGAGCGAAGGAGGCGGACAGTGGCAGTGATCTAAGGCTGTGGGTTAGTGGTACGAGAGCGGCGAAGGGAAAGGGGAGCAAGTGAGTCTAGCTGAGTAGAAAGGGTAGAGTTGAGTGCAGTAATCTGATCATCAAGACTGGGTAGAGAGGAGAGGGAGGCGAGGTGGGGTGTGAGGCACTCAGAAAGATGGATGGGGTCAAGAGAGCGGAGATCTCTGTGAGGGAGTAATATGGATTTACAGGGGAAAGGAGTGTGAGTGAGGAGGCAGGTGAGAGGATTATGATCAGAGAGAGGGATTTCAGAGTTGGTGAGGGTGGACACAGTGCAGGGGTAGGAGATGATGAGGTCGAGGGTATGACCAAGTTGGTCATCAGGTTGGTAATCAGGTTGTCCCACATGGGACTCACAGTCTTAATCCCCATTTTATAGATGAAGTAACTGAGGCACAGAGAAGTTAAGTGGCTTGCCCAAGATCACACAGCAGACAGGTGGTGGAGTCAGGGTTAGAACCCACATCCTCTGACTCCCAAGCCCATGCTCTTTCCACTAAGCCACACCGCTTCTGGAGTTTCAACTTGAAGAGAAGAATGGGAGGAGTCCTGTTCTTTAAGTTCAGTTGACATTAAGGAACCCAACCTTCTTAAAAGATATCAGTTATTTAATAAAAAATCCAGACTGTCTTCTGTGAATCTGTGACATTCCTTCTGCTATGACCTCTCGGTTGTTTAGGGCAGCAAAGGACAGTAGTATTTAGGACTGCAATCTGCTTTGGTACTAGAGCAGGTAAGATTTCCTTACCTCCCTTGTCTCCCCAGTTTTCAATTCAGTATTAAACTTCTCAAGGCAGAGCCTGCTATTTGCCACTAGATGGCTATAAAATCCAGGTCATTAAATTTTGCTTAACTGCAGTGAGTTTTCTTTAATTTCTCTCTCTATAAAGTGTTTATTATAAAACCATTAGCTTGAACATCAGTAAGATGAAAACATTACTGTAGCCATCTTATTAAAACACTATCAGAGAAGAACTACAATGCTTTCTTATCCCCTTTCAAAAACAAACCGGTTTTTAAAGGGAATCTAGGAAACTTAAAAATAATTATGGGAATATGATCTAACTCAAAACATCTAGATAAATTATCATAAATGATATTCAAAGTGTGGCAATATTTCCTATCAGCTTGTGGAATGACTGTAGGAACCATAAACATAGGACTAAGTCTAAGCCTTCTATTCCAGTAGTTCAAATGTCCAGGAGTGACAATGAGGTTCAGACACAAGCCCACTGGATTAATAGCTATCCAAGGTAAAGGTCAAGTTAATGTCACTGAGATTTAGATGTTCACTAAAACAAGTGTCCTAGGGTATCTCAGCTACCACTATTCCAACATCCTCTCGTGCAAAAGGAAACAAAGAATTGAGAAAATTCACATAAAAACACCCTGCTATTGAGAAAGAAGTGGGGTTGGGGCCTGAATGAAGTTTCCAGACAATTGTCCAGGTCTCCTTTTCTCCTTGCCCACTTCAGATGATGGGGAAAGTCTGATGCCACTGTGAAGCAGTGTAGTCTGGTGGATAGAGCATGGGCCCAAGAGTCAGAAGGACCTGGATTCTAATCCAGGCTTCTCCATTTGCCTGCTGGGTGACCTTGGACAAATCACTTAATGTCTCTGGGTTTCAGTTACCTCATCTGAAAAATGAGGATTAAGACTATGGGTCCTATGTGGGTCCAACCTGATTATCTTGTAACTACCTCAGTGTTTAGGTACAGTACCAGGCACAAAGTGCTTAAGAAACACCATAAAAATAACATGAGCAATGCAAGAAAATTTTGTTACCAATTTCTGCAATCTGACAATCATTTTGAAAGATCCTTAGGTCTCCAACATGGCATTTGATCCAGCACTGCCCACATTCCCCAATGTCATCTCCTTCCCCCTTTAGCCAACCTCACATTCGTTTAGCACAGTGCTTGGCACATAGTAAGTGCTCAAGAAGAACCTTCATCTCTCCATGTCAAGTGCTAAGAGAATGCAAGCATATTTTGTGTCAAACCAAGATTAATAGTAATTACAATAATTGTGGTATTTGTTAAACGTCTACTATGTGCCAGGCTCTGTACTAAGTGCTGGGTGGATACAAGCAAATCAGGTTGGACACAGTCCCTGTCCCCCATGGGTTCCCCCTAATTTCCAAATATTCCTCTGGGGCAGGACCTAATTTCTTAGATGCATGATAGTGAATTTTCCTCACCTGTAGGGCTGGCTACCTACAGAAGACAATCTATCAGCTATTTTTATTGAGCACTTAGCCTGTGCAGAGCACTGTGCTAAGGAGTTGGGAGAGTATAATAGGGAAGTGAAATCAGCAGCTACCCTGAACGGCAGGGGTGGCAGCGCAGCCCCTGACAAAGATGGTGAAGGCAAGGGCTAAATGACACTCTGCCCCCTCTCTAAGACAGTGGCAGCAGGGTTGTTCATTCATTCATTCATTCATTCATTCATTCATTCATTCGTATTTATTGAGCGCTTACTGTGGGCAGACCACTGTACTAAGTGCTTGGGGAAGTACAATACAGAAATAAAGAGTAACAATCCCTGCCCACAACGAGCTCATAGTCTAGAGGTGGGGGAGACAGACATCAATACAAATAAATGGACATCAATACAAATAAATAAATTACAGATATATACATAAGTGCTGTGGGTTGTATGTTGCACAGGATGGAAGTGATGTAATAGCAGGACAGAAGTTGAAATTTCAGAGCAGGGGACAGAGCAAGGCATGGGGTGATGATGGAGAAATACTCTTTAGACATTTCTAAAAAGATTCCACTCCAGGCTATGCCCAGGCTGTAACAGCACATGCATAGGTATAATGTCATTTAGAAAGGGGAGGGGGCAGCAACAGCCAAATATCTGAAGCCGGTCCTGACAACCTGGTATATGCCCTCTTCCAAGATGGCTTCATCAAATCACGTCCCTCCCCTCAGTCAACAGCCTCCTAAAGACCCACCTTAGGAACCTATCCCAGATGAATGCCTTTACTAGCACAGTCATACCGCAGTCAAGGCCACTCCAGCACTTCTATTTTTATTAATTCTTATTTACTAAATGCATGGTAATCTTATAGTTGCTTAGCTCCCAATTTAGATTGTAAGGTCTTTAAAGGGGTCAGGGTGGGTCGATGGAGAAGGGTGGGGAGGGGATAATATATTTCTTCTTCATTTTAATATCTCCACAGCACCTAGCAGACACTCATTCAGACCTATTTATGATGATGATTCTCAACTCGTGATTGAATTCCGCTGGAGTCTGCAATAATTTTTCTTGTGAAAAGAGCAGCAAATGTCATTTTGGGTGTTGCTATTATGAAGGACTGTAGCAGCTCAGAGACTGACTTCCTAAAGGCTTTATTCATATTGGTTTCTTCATAGCTGGGATCTAAAAATTCTCTCTCAGCCCAGTGAGGATTGATTTCTTTGAAAGGATTCTCAATTGTCTAAAATATGGATCATTTGGTACTAGATGTTTTCCCACCCAAGTCTCCTCCATTTCCTCTTTAGTGCTAGTCTGCTGAGTTCATCATAATTAGTTTACATGAAGATTAATATGACTACAAGGGTGAGACTTCAGCTCAAGGGGAAAATTCAAGAGAGGATGGACTCCAGGGAGAAGTTGTTATTCAAACAATAAATTTTTTTTCAGCTCTCTGAAGTCTCAAGCTCTAGCTAGAGTCACATAATTTCATCCTATTTACTTATTTTGAGTTTTAAAATTGTTTCTCCTTTCTTACAAATCTCCAGTTCAGCAAAAAAAATATATATTCCGGTGCAAAAAAAAAAATTCAAAGTTAAAAAAAGTCTAGATTTTTAGTAAAAAGCTGTAGAGGAGGTATACACTTCATATTTTCATATATGTAGCTGTCCAGTTTGGAAGATGATTATTAATGTTAAGAATTAATCCTAATGTTCCAATGTGGCTGAATGACTGGTGTTAAACTGGCAGACCCTTCTGTGCTTTCCTTGTTAGGGTTGAGGCATTTGCTACTTGCAGTGCTTGGCAGGGTTTTCATAATCTCTAAATCTCTACTGCAATAAAAAAAATGCTACCCCATTCCCAACTGCTACATATCAACCCAGCTTGTCTGCTTCTGTTGTCTTTCCTCTGCTATGTCACCACACCTGAGGTATCACTTTATTATTCAACTTTTTCTTATGCCCTCTTTACTGATGATCACTCCACTTCATTGTCCATATAGCAGCTGCTCACGGACCAGACAAATGAAGTTGCTTGGGTACCCTGTTGTCATCCACTCCCCTCAATGTGTTCTGCCCAGCAAAATTGTCTGGGCCAATGTACTGAATGTGTTTTAAGACTTCACTGTTGGTGATCTTGTCTTGCCATTTAAATAGGGCTCACTGGGGAACCTCATGAAACTGCTCCAAAAGCCAGGTGACAGCTGAAGGTACAGGTCTCATAGCCATGTGGAAGATGGACCCTACTACTACTTTATGGAAAATCAGTCCATGGTATTCATTGAGCACTTACTGTATGCAGAGGACTGTACTAAATGCTTGGAGTCATTCAATGCACTAGAGTCAGTAGACACAATCCCTGCCCTCAAGGAGCTTGAAATTTAGCGAGTGAGTCAGACATTAAAATAAATTACAGATAGGGGAAGGGGAAGAGTTTAAAGATCTGAAGATAAGTGCTGTGGGGTGGGGTTGGGGTGAGTATCCAAATGTTTAAGGGGTACAGACCTATGTCCATGGGTGACACAGAAGGGAGGGAGAATAGAGTGGGGAGATGAGAGGTTAGTCAGGGAAAGCTTCTTGGAGGAGATACTATTTTAGTAGGGATTTGAACCTGGGGAGAGTGGTGCTCTGTCAGATATGAAGGAGTAGGGAGTTCCAGGCCAGAGGGAGAATGTAAGCAAGGACCTGTATTTCATGCTATGTTGGCACCAAACTTGTCTATCAGTCTCCAAAGATAATGCTGACCTTCTTGATTTGTTTATAATATCATTGTTGATGAAGTAGGCAAAAGAATCCAGAATTTGCCTGTCAAATTTGCAGATAATCCTCAATTGGATGGTGTTACTAACACTTTGACTAAAAAATACACTCAGTTCTGCCAGAGTACAGGTTTTCACTATGTGTTTTGGCTAGAACATCATTAGGGAATTAGGGAATGTTCTTCCAACAATGTGAGCCTGTTCTGAAACAGGGTGCCATGGTGTCAGAAGAAATGGTTTGTGTGCATTTGCACGAGTGACATCGGAAATGGTGAGTAATATAACATGAGTTTTCTCAGTGTGTGGTTTTGCAAGAAAGAAAACCCTATGTTCTAGAGCTATGTGTATAGAATTCGAAGTGACAACACATTGGAAAAATAGTCCTAGAAAAAAAGATGAAATTCTTCAACATGCAAATTAGTATTTTTAAGGGCAAAAAATAAGCTCAGAATTGATGGGTTCAATCTCTCATCATCAGCAACCATCGCGCCTTGGTCCAGTCACTAGGCTTTAGAAGCGAGAACTTCTGCAAATGAATTGATCAAAATGCTCAGAGTATAACACCATTTATTCATTCAGTCATTCACTCAATCGTATTTATTGGCGCTTACTATGTGCAAAGCGCATTTATCCCTGCCACTTATGTTTCCAATGGGACACGGAATGCAACGAGTGAGTAGGTGGCCAGTAACAGGTGAAATGCACCCAGAAATTTTACATACAAAACAAATCTGTAGTCAAGAGCACTGAAGGAATATTAATTTTGGGCTCCCAAGTGCCAACTAGAGTACTCTGGCTGCACAGTAGAAGCATGGCTTGTTGCGGGCAGAGAACGTGTCTACTTGTCTTCTATGTGACTCAGTTACCTCAGCTGTAAAATGTAGATTAAGATTGTGGAACATAGACTGTGTCCAACCTGATGGGCTTGTATCTACCCCAGCACTTAGTACAGTGTCTGTCACATAGTAAATGCTTAACACAAGAAAGGAGGAAAGCTGGGCTTGGGAGCCAAGAAGGAATGATCATTAAGAGGCTGAATTATTTCTACCCACTTGTGTATCAAAAGAAAGCAGGGAATGGATAAGATTTTACCCCAGTGCTCCAATGAAGGGGATCTCTTCTTGTGTTAAGCATTTACTAAGTGCCAGGCACTGCACTGAGTGCTGGGGTAGATACAAGCCAATCAGGTTGGACACAGTCTCTGTTCCACAGTCTTAGTCTACATTTTACAGATGAGATAACTGAGTTACATAGACGTGAAGGGGAAGTCAGGGGAAGGACAGGGTTTGGGTGGAAAGATAAGGAGTTCTGTTTTGGGCATGTAAGATTGAGATGTCTGTGGGACATCCAAGTAGAGATGCCTTGAAGGTAAGAGGAAATGTGAGACTGCAGAGAAGGAGGGAGATCAGGACTGGAGATGTAGATTTGGGAATCATCCACATAGAGGTGGTAGTTGAAACCATGGGAGCAAATGAGTTCTCTAAGGGAGTGGGTATATCCACTAGGCCATGCTGTTCCTCTTCTCTCCTTCTTCCCCACTGGCCCGTTCTCTTTTTCCTTTCCTTACCAAAAACCGCAGGAATGACCCACCCCAATAGTTTTAAACAAAAAGTTGAGGGAACATGAATGAATGAATAAGATTCGGAGTTCAATTTTTTAATTATTTTCTCATTTCAAAACATCTTTGTCTCAAACATAGATCATTTTACAGACTGATAAAAGCTCGTGGTGGGCAGGGAATATGTCTGTTTATTGTTGTATTGTACTCTCTCAAGGGCTTAGTACAGTGCTCTGCACACAGTAAGCACTCAGTAAATTTGTTTGAATGAATCATGCTTCCCACCATCCTTGATTGGCTGTCCCTTCACTATTTTGTGTCACCTTTCCCATCACTAAGATCTGCTTCTTAACTTCCAGTTTCTTCCCGTATTGAAAGACCATTTTTCAGAACTACCAAAATTATATATTCCTGGTTGGGATTAGTTTCCCTTTGAGAATCACATTCCCCATTCAGCAGTTGCTTTAAACACAGGAGGGAAAAGGCCTGCTTAGGAATAAGGACAGGAGAAAAAGATCTTGGCGATTACAGCTGACCACAAACTGTATTTGAGTTAGTAATGTAATGCCAACCCTAAAAAGTGAATATGCAACTGTGATGTATAGCAAGGAACATCATGACATGATTGTCAATCACCCTTCTGCAGTAATCAGACTCCTATAAGAGTATTGTGTCTAGTTTGGGTCACCATACTTCAAAAAGTATGTGGACAAACTAGAAAAGGGTCAGAAAAGAGTGACAGAAATAATTAAGGGGATGGAAAGTAGATCCTGTGAGGAAAGGTGAGAGGAATTGTGCTTGTTTAGTCTGGAGAAGAAAAGGTTGACAAGTGATTTAATAACGGTCTTCAGGTATAAGAACGGTTTGAATGGAGGAGATTCTGATCAGCTGTTCTGTATATCCACAGCTGAACCAACAAAAGGACATGGGCTTAAGTTAAAGTAGTTGAGATATTGAGTGGCCTTAAGGTAAATCTTCTTTACTGTCCAAGTTTGGAAAAGTGGATTGGGCTATTGAAGGAGGTGGTGGAGTCTTTGTTTCTGAAGATCTTTAAGAATAAATATCCACTTTAATGATTTAATCATTAATTCACCTGGAGTCACAAGACTGAACCAAGGGTCCTTTCTTCCCTAGGATTCTATACTTCCCTAGGGGGTAGAATTCAGTGATAGTGTACAGTGTAACAATAGAACAGACACAATCCCTGCCCACAACGAGTTTACAATCTACAGTTAGGTCTTCTGAATCCCAAGCCCGTGCTCTATCCACTCGGCCATGCTATTTCAATAGGCTCAATCAATATGGCTCATTGCTTGATTGGTTGTAGTTTTTTATGCCAAACCTCCATCTTTGCTTGAAAACTCCTTTCACTACAAATGAACAGATTTCCACATCACACCTCCTGCCTTCAGGACATCTCCATCTGGATGTCCGCCCGCCACCTAAAGCTCAACATGTCGAAGACTGAGCTCCTTGTCTTCCCTCCCAAACCTTGTCCTCTCCCTGACTTTCCCATCTCTGTTGACGGCACTACCATCCTTCCCGTCTCACAAGCCCGCAACCTTGGTGTCATCCTCGACTCTGCTCTCTCATTCACCCCTCACATCCAAGCCGTCACCAAAACCTGCCGGTCTCAGCTCCGCAACATTGCCAAGATCCGCCCTTTCCTCTCCATCCAAACCGCTACCCTGCTAATTCAAGCTCTCATCCTATCCCGTCTGGACTACTGCACTAGCCTTCTCTCTGATCTCCCATCCTCGTGTCTCTCTCCACTTCAATCCATACTTCATGCTGCTGCCCGGATTATCTTTGTCCAGAAACGCTCTGGACATATTACTCCCCTCCTCAAAAACCTCCAATGGCTACCGATCAATCTGCGCATCAAGCAGAAACTCCTCCCCCTGGGCTTCAAGGCTCTCCATCACCTCGCCCCCTCCTACCTCACCTCCCTTCTCTCCTTCTACTGCCCAGCCCGCACCCTCCGCTCCTCCACCACTAATCTCCTCACTGTACCTCGCTCTCGCCTGTCCCGCCATCGACCCCCGGCCCACGTCATCCCCCGGGCCTGGAATGCCCTCCCTCTGCCCATCCGCCAAGCTAGCTCTCTTCCTCCCTTCAAGGCCCTGCTGAGAGCTCACCTCCTCCAGGAGGCCTTCCCAGACTGAGCCCCTTCTTTCCTCTCCCCCTCGTCCCCCTCTCCATCCCCCCGTCTTACCTCCTTCCCTTCCCCACAGCACCTGTATATATGTATATATGGTTGTACATATTTATTACTCCATTTATTTATTTATTTATTTATTTTACTTGTACATTTCTATCCTACTTATTTTATTTTGTTGGTATGTTTGGTTCAGTTCTCTGTCTCCCCCTTTTAGACTGTGAGCCCACTGTTGGGTAGGGACTGTCTCTATGTGATGCCAATTTGTACTTCCCAAGCGCTTAGGACAGTGCTCTGCACATAGTAAGCGCTCAATAAATACTATTGATTGATTGATTGATTGATCACACCTCATCACAGAGCCAAGGCAGTGCATCCATTAAGATATTACTGTTCTCTACTGTACACACCTACCCATTCCTCAGAAGATGGAGCACTGCTGAAATATAGTCACAGCGGTGGGGTGGCAGATAAATGAAATACTTTATCTTTCCATCTTCTTATATCAATCAACGTTTTAATGGTAGTTATCTAATGTTTCCTCCATGCTGAACACTGTACTAAATGCTTGCAGAGTACAATAGAGGAAGTAAATACAAACGGTACTCTCAAGGAGCTTACAATCTAGTGTGGGAAACAAACATTAAAATAAATTACCTCTCATAGACTCCATAAATGCACTGAGACACAGATAATAAAAGTTGATAAAATCTAAGTAGACCCAGAGATAGCTGGATTCCATATTGTTTTCTAACTAGATCAGTGAAATGCACTGAATTACAAGCACTACACAGTATATACATTTTGGTCTGCTAATCTCCCAGCTAACTTGAAAATGATCCAATTATCCAATTCCCCTCCCTGGATACCTCCTTAAGAGTTTTCTTTTTTTCAGGAAACATTTCCAGAACAATGACATCATTTCCAATGATAACTGTGAGGCAGTCTGAAATGCTGCATAATGCTGTGGCCATCTAGATTTCTGCAAGTTTCTTCCTCATCCTGTCACAGAGCATGTTTCTTGTCTCAGCTGTAGTGGAAACTCTTCAGTCCAATGATATTTCATCGGGTGACCAGCAAGGGCTGGGATCTTAGCAATGTGCCCGGAATATGATTATTTTTATTATTACTCATTATATCTTACATTCGTTAGGTCCTTTGTGCAAGGCTCTATACTGAACGCTGGGCAGAGAGTAGAAAGATATTGATTCAGACATGGTCCATGGCCCTTAGTGGTCCTTTGGTTCAAAGATGCTTCTGCTGCTGACCATGAGATTGTATCTCTGGGGATGTGTTGTAGAGAGAGAAGGCCTTGTAGACTTGCACACTGAAATCCATGAAAACACAGTAGTGTGCCTTTTCTGATCTCTTATTATTTAGGGGGAACATTGCTCAAACACCAAAGGTATTAACAAATGGCGTGCTAGCTCTCCCTTAGTAAAGTACTGGACTAAGGATGCCTGTTTCATAAGCCTTTAGAGATAGGAGGAGAGGGGAAAATTATACACTTCCATCAGCAGGAGTTGCCTTGCAATCCAGCACCTACCTCCTTGAATCAAGCAATCAATGTTATTTATAAGGCACTTACCATGTGCAGAACTTGGGAGAGTACAGTACAACAGAGTTGGTAGACACGTTCCCTGCCCACATTGAGCTTAAAGTTAGAAAAGCAGTGTGGCTTAGTGGAAAGAGCCCGGGCTTGGGAGTCAGAGGATGTGGGTTCTAATCCCAGCTCTGCCACTTGTCTGCTGTGTGAAGCCACTTAACTTCTCTGTGCCTCATCTCTCAAATGGAGATTAAGACTGTGAGCCCCATGTGGGACAACCTGATTACCTTGTATCTACTCCAGCACTTAGAACAGTGCTTGGCACATGGTAAGCACTCAACAGATACCATAATAATAATTATTATTATTAGAAGTACCATCCTTCTTCAGTTCATATAGCTTCACCCGGTATTGTGTCATTGACTTCACACTCAGGCAGTCTACTCACCACAAGTGCCTTTCTGGGAGTTGTCGGTTGTCTTCATTACACAGCACCCCAGAAAGTGCAATATTGTACACTTAGAGATAAAAAAACCAAGCAACAGAAATCCAGGATGGGTTGATATATTCATTCCATCATATTTATTGGGCACTTACTGTGTGCAGAGCACTGTACTAAGCACTTAATAGTCTAGAGGCAAGGTCTCGAGTCTGGGTGTCAGGGGGCCTGAGTTCTGATCCCAGCTCTGCATCTGGCCAGCTGTGTGCACTCAGACAAATTACTTAACCTTTCTGAATCTTAATCTGTAAAATTGGGATAAAGATACCTGCCTCTGCCTACCTCGTAGGACTATGGGGAGGAAAAAAATAAAAATTGATGTGAAAGGACTTTGGAAAAGTCAAAGAACTATGCGTATTCAAAGTGGTGGTATTATTTTGATCATTTAAGTCAGAGGCCAGTGACCTTTTTGTGAAGATGAGCCAAACAAAATGAAACCTTTAAGCAGCTGGTGTGCAAAGAGCCAATCACAGAGCATGGATTTGGGAGTCAGAAGGACCTGGGTTCTAATCCTGACTCTGCCATTTGTCTGCAGTGTGATCTTGGGCAAGTCTCTTAAATTCTCTGTGCCTCAGTTACCTCATTTGTAAAGTGGGGATTAAGACCATGAGCCCCACATGGAACAGGGACTGTGTCCAACCCAATTTGCTTGTATCTACCCAGTGCTTAGAACAGTGCCTGGCACAGAGTAAGTGCTTAACAAATACCACAATTATTAGTATTATATTATCTAAACTCACACTAACATAGTGTACTTCAATAAATGCCTTGTCTCTTACTCCACCCTTGTGCAGTGCATGCTCTGTGGTACCTGGGGGTCTGTGGCTTCTTGGTTTTGTGTGACATGTGACATCATTACATCATACTACTCCTGGTGCAATTAATGACATTGCCGAGTCTCAAGCTTGCTTCATAGCAACACTTATCACAGCTGGCAGGAGATGGGAGGGGAGAGTAAAGGAAGGGAATGGGAAGGTTGGTGAGGTGAGGGAAGGGAAAGAGGAGGGAGGAAAAAGTGGGGAAGAGAGGGAATGTTTGGGGAAGAGAGAGATAAGGCTAGGCAGGAAAGGGGAAAGGGAGGGGAGAAGAGAAGATGGAAGAAAAAGGAGGGGAGGGGGAGGCAAAGACTGGGTCGGCAAACTGGTCATCAGTGAAAGAGATTAGTCTCTTCTCCCTTCTCTGCCCTTCTCTCTCCTTTCCCTTCTCCTCATCTCAGGAATGAGAGAAAGCAGTACCCATGCAGCTGGGTATGGGGGGCAGTGGTACAGCTCTTCTCTCCCCACTCAGACCCTTCAGCTCCTCCCCTTCCCCCCTCAAGGGCTGCAGTGAGGTCTTGGGGGCTGGTGAAATGGTGCTCTCCCCAGCTCAGAGCAGAACACCAAAGTTTCTCCCTGGCCCACAGCTACTGACTGGTTTTAAGAACTGTGGGCAAAATGTGGGGCCAGGTCTTAGCCTTCATGCAGCCCCTGAAAAGTAATAATCATAATAATTATGGTACTTGTTAAGCGCTTACTGTGTGCCAAGCACCGTTCTAAGTGTTGGGGTGGATACAAGTCAATCAGGTTGGACACAGTCCCTGTCCCACATGGGACTTTCGCTCTTAATCCCCATTTTACAGGTGAGGCAACTCAGGCCCAGAGAAGTGAAGTGACTTGCCCAAGGTCACACAGCAGACATGTGGAGAAGCCAGGATCAGAACCCAGGTCCTTCTGACTACCAGGCCCGTGCTCTATCCATTAAGGCATGCTTAGTGGAAAGCCCTTCACCCTACCCCTGGTCCTGAATAGCATGACTAAAACCAGTCAGTAGCTGTGGGCCAGAGAGAGATGGTGTTCTGCTTTCCAGGGGCTGCTTGGTGGCTACCTAAGATTTACCCCCACTTTTGTCCACTGTCCTTGATCTCCCTCCTTCTTTCCAAGCTCTGGGAGAATCCCCATGGTGGGTGGGGATTCCCATCCAAAGAAAGGGTGGGAAACCCCTCTCTGGGCAGAATGGGGTGAGGATTCCCCTGCCTGAACAGTGCAGGGTTGGTGGTCTGAGTGACATGGATCTGATCCACCTGAGGAGTCCACTTAGGGCTGCTCATGTCCTCTGGGGACCCTCAAGGTAAGAGACCGGGTCTGGGGCCTTCTAGAGTTTGGCACCAACCTGCCATGCCCAGAAGAACGTCTGAGGTATTCTGTCTGTTGCTGATAAATGCTTAGGGGACTGCCTGTTGCCAACCACTCTCTGTTCTCCCGCCTCCTCTCCCAGCAGCAATGGGTCCCACACTTTCTACCACCACTCTTAAGCAAGTTGGGGCAACAATGCCATACCCAATAACAGCATTAAGGATTGTGGGATGTTCAGAGAGGACCCCTAGCTTAGCCCAAGATCCTGGGTGGTGGTCTTGAATGCCTCATCCGAATAAGCCCTCCTTTCCTCTTCTCTCTCTCCCTTCTGCATCGCCCTGACTTGCTCCCTTCTTTCATCCCCCCTCCTAGCCCCACAGCACTTATGTACATATCTGTGATTTATTAATTTATATAAATGTCTGTCTCCCCCTCTAGACTGTAAGCTAGTTATGGGCAAGGAATGTTTCTGTTTATTGTTATATTGTATTCACCCAAGCACTTAGTACAGTGCTCTGCACACAGTAAGCACTCAATAAATGCAACTGAATCAATCAATCAATCAAGAGCCACATTTGATTCTAAGAAGGACCAGATATGGCTTCAGAGCCAGAGGTTGAAGACCCCAGATTTTAAGACTAAGCATAAATTCAGTAGAATAAGATGAGTAGGAGACTCAGTTTTGATCATAAGCGGAAGGCAAGCCAATGAAGGAGTGATGTTTCTTAAAAAAATCCAATGTTGTAGTGGGGTGTATTAACAAGAGAATGAAACACAAGATCCTTCTCCCCTACTGAACTCTGTGCTATAGCTTGACAGTCTTCTAGACTGTAAGCTCATTGTCGGGCAGGGAGCATGTCTACCAACACTGTTTAAGTGTACTCTTCCAAGTGCTTAGTACTGTGTTCTGCACAAGTAAGGATTATAGTGCACTGGATCCAGTTTTGGTCAACATATTTTTAATAGGATTCAGAGAAATTGGAGAGCATCCAGAATAGAGTTAAAAAAATTTAAGAAGTAAAGGAATGATTAAAATTACTGGGGCTGTTTAGCCTAGAGAAGGGATGACTGAAATGTCCCTTAATCATCTTGAAGGCAGTTATTAGGGGGATGCTGACATTTATTTTCATGTTAAATAATCCCCAAACAAGAGGAAGTGGTTTAAATCCAAACAGGAGAGACTTCAGATGGACATTAGGAAGAATATTTGGGCTGTCAGCATAATAATTCCTTTGATTGAGTGCATTTCTTGTGACCAATGGGGCACCAAATTGCCTTTTGTTCAGATCTGTTGCTATGGAAAGCAGCATACCCTAGTGGAAAGAGCATAAGCCTGGGAGTCAGAGGACCCAGTTTCTAATTGGGGCTCTGCCAGTTGCCAGTTGTTGACCTTGGGCAAGTCACTCAACTTCCCTGCTCAGTTTCCTCATCTTTAAAATGGAGATTCCAGACGTGTCCTCAATCAGTCAATCAATCAATCGTATTTATTGAGCGCTTACTGTGTGCAGAGCACTGTACTAAGCGCTTGGGAAGTACAAGCTGGCAACATATAGAAACAGTCCCTACCCAACAGTGGGCTCACAGTCTAGAAGGGGGAAACAGAGAACAAAACAAAACATATTAACAAAATAAAATAAATAGAATAGATATGTACAAGTAAAATAAATAAATAGACTAATAAACACATACAAACATATATACATATATACAGGTGCTGTGGGGAGGGGAAGAAGGTAAGGCGGGGGGTGGAGAAGGGGAGGTGGGGGAGAGGAAGGAGGGGGCTCAGTCTAGGAAGGCCTCCTGGAGGAGGTGAGCTCTCAGTAGGGCCTTGAAGGGAGGAAGAGAGCTAGCTTGGTGGATGTTGGGAGGGAGGGCATTCCAGGCCAGGGGGATGACGTGGGCAGGGGGTCGACGGTGGGACAGGCGAGAACGAGGCACAGTGAGGAGATTAGAGGCAGAAGAGCGGAGGGTACAGGCTGGGCTGTAGAAGGAGAGAAGGGAGGTGAGGTAGGAGGGGGCAAGGTGATGGAGAGCCTTGAAGCCGAGGGTGAGGCCTCCTCCTCCCTCCTACTTAAACTATGAGCCCCAAGGACCTGATTGACCTGTTTGACCTGATTAACTTGTTTCTATCCCAGAGCTTAGACTAATAATGCTTGATGCATAGCAAACACTTAACAAATACAATACTAATAATAATCTGTCAGATTCCCCAAGGTCAGCTAAAGATAAACGGTCACTAAGATTGTCTCCTATATACTCCCAAGTTTTTTTAATCCCCCACCTTCATTTTCCTTCCCCCTTCCTTCCTGCTCTTCTCACTCTTTTTGCATTTCTTGTTCTACCTTTGAAGAGAGAGTGGCTTCAGCAGGGACCAGCTTTGGAGGCACACTCATATATGGAGTAAGTATAAGCCAAGTTGGGGTCACTCAGCGGTGGGAGAAGTTTGGAGGGGGTATGGAGTTGGTTCAGAGACATTCGACAACAATGCAATTTGCTTTGGCAGGGGTCGTTAGAGCTATATATATATATGCCCAGGTAGATGGAGATCAGTTACAGATAATAATAATAATATTTTAAAAAAGATACTCATACCAATAATGGTTATTGGTCCAGATTAATTCCTGCATATTGGGGGATTTCATCTTAAACATCAAGTTGATACATCTCTTACACTTGTTTGATGTGAATGGTGCATCTGCCAGTAGAATGTGTGACACATTTTTGATTCGGATAGAATTAATATCAGGGAAATGGCACAGGATCACCCACCAAACAATGCCTTAAAATGTAGCCTCTGGGTAGGGAGAAAAAGCAGAGGTTTCCCAGGTTGTGGATAGCTTGGGGCAGGGAACTGGGAGTTTTTGATGTAATGGTTTTCTGGAGGGTCTGTCGGTCTTTTCCCCACTGTTTGTGTGAGCCTTGTTCCTTCTCCTCCACCTCCAAGTCTAAGCAGATGATATTTTAAAGAAAACATGCTGCAGGTAACATGTTCTACATCATTGTTCTTACAGAAAACCACTAAACAGCAGAACTGATAAATAACACATTGTTCTGACATAGCTCTTCAAAAGGAGAATTTACTTTCAGTGACTGTGAGAGTGAAAAATTCTGGGGACACCCCTAGCAAGTGGAATGGATTTTATCATCTGTATGGATGATGGAGGAAGCTATCCTTATAATAAAAAGGCATTTTAAAAATATACTCAAGTGCCTTTCACTTTTTCAATGGAAAGCTTTTTTGTCTTAGTAAAATCAGTTTTCCTTTCAAATCCTTACATTGGCTAGTATATAAAGTACTCGATGTATAAGTATAAGATAATCAATGGGCAATTAATGAACTCAAAAGGTCAGGTCGGGTCTCTTCTTGGAATAATGATTAATTCTCCTATAATTCTTTGACCATCTCTGGGAAGGAGCATTGTCTAGTGGAAAGAGCATGGGCCTGGGAGTTAGAGGACCTAAATTCTAATCCCAGATCTGCCACTTTGCTGTGTTTTGCTGGGAGGGGCCTGTGAGAATGACAGTTGCTGTATTGTGAGCTGAAATGAGGAAGCCAAAAGCAAGGAGATAGAAAAAATGTTTTAAGGGAAAAATTAAATGCAGCCTCGGACAATGTGACATTATAGTTGAAGTTAAGTGACTTAAGTGATTGTAAACTTGTCTCTGGACTGTAAACTCATTGTGGGCAGGGAACGTGTCCACCAACTCTGTTGCATTGTACTCTCCCAAGTGCTTAGCTCAGTGCTCTGCACATAGTAAGCACTTAATAAGTATCATTCATTGATTAAACCCTTATCCATTTCCATCCAATCATCTCGATCAATAGAATATATCCCCACCTCGACCCCCTGCCCCACCATCCCCCATTACAAAATTCACAACTTTCTGGAGTGAATGTAAAAATCTTGGGTTTTACCTGTGGCACTTGCCATAAAAGGAGCTAACATTTAGAAGCCACAACTGAGAGATGAAACTCAGGTATGAAAGCTAAGTATTACTTTCAAATGGCAGAGGGCAAACCCAAATATCATTATGAGCTTACAAATGCTGGAGATGGAAATGTTAGCCAGACCTCATGCTAGAAGACAAGAATATTTTTCACATTATGTGATGCTTCTGGTAGTTCTGCCTCCTTCAACTGAACAGCAGTGTGACACTAATAAAAAAAGGAAGGGTTCATTAACTTTTTTTTTTTGGTAAATGCTTGTTTGGAAAACATTGCATGCCTTGCAGATTACATGATAATTATCCTTAATGCTGCCAAGTAACTTCACAAATAATTATCATATGATTTGCAGGTTTTAGATCTCATGGAAATACCTTAGGGCCATACGGCCAAGCTCGATAATTACCCTTTAGTCCATGTGTGCTTTCAGCATCTCATATGGTTGTTGGGTTCTGGGAAAAGGAGTGAGAGTGTAGAAATGAAAGATGGAAAGGGTTGTGCGTGTGATTTCTAATGGCCCCACATTTCCCTATGTTTACTACTTTGTTTCTGCACATTCCTTAGGCTGCTTTGAGGGCCTTATTGAATCACTAAAAAATCCTGTCCATAGAAAGTGCCTTTCTCACCAGGGACTAAAGAAGCTTTGTGAGAAGCTTCTTGTTAGCACTCTCGCACAATCTTGTAAGGTTGCTAATACTTCTCTGTGCCTTAGTTAACCATCTGTAAAATGGGGATTATGACTGTGAGCTCCATGTGGGACAGGGACTGTGTACAACCTGATTAACTTGTATCTAACCCAGCACTTCAATTATTAGTGCTTGACACATAGTAAGCGCTTAACAAATACCATCATTATTATTATTATTATTATTATGTAACCACAGGACCATTGTTATTCCTTTGACCTGTACATAATCATCTAGTATAGACTGCTGCCTCTCAGACTTGCCAGATAGGCCAGCGAATGAGGGAGTGGACTCAGGAAAGCAGGTGAAGAAAAAAGTGTTCATTGGGATAGGTGAAGGGCTTGAAGGGAATGTGCATTAATTAATTCATTCAATCATATTTATTGAATACTTATTGTGTGCAGACAGAACATTGTACTAAAAGCTTTGGAGAGTACAATATAACAATAAACAGACACATTCCCTGCCCACAATGAGCTTACAGTCTGGAGTGGGGGAGACAGACATGAATACACAAGTACACCTGAATGTATACCTGTTGTTTTTCACATGGGGAAAATCCAACTCATCTTAAGGAAGTCAATTATGTTTATTTAAGGTTTAATCAAATGCCTCCGTTCTCCCCCTCTAGAATGTAGGTTCTTTGTGGGCAGGGAATGTGTCTACCATCTCTGTTGTATTGTTCTCAACCAAGCGTTTAGTGCAGTGCCCTGCACACAGTAATCACTTAATAAATGCCATTGATTTACCAATTTTGTTCACTTCTTTCACTTTCCACACCTTCATGTGCTCAGCCATTGGCCCTACCTCTCCAGAAATCCTACACATGGAAGGTCCATCCGCAGCCCCATTTTGAATCCTTTAGAAAAAGACCCTGAATACCCCCAGAGAATAGCACCCTGGTCCCAGAAGATCAGGTCCTTCATAAAGAGTTTAATGTCCTTTTGAAATTGTGAGCCCCCTACCCCCCAAAACGGACAGGCACCGTGTCTAAATCCTCACTGGTGTATTATTTGCCCAGTGATCAGTACACTGCTTTGCACACAGTAAACCCTTAATAAATAGTATTATTGTTGCTCTTTTTACCCAAATGCCAGTTAGATAGAACCTACTAACTTGATCAATGACTGACACTTTTCATCGCAGAGAAAGGAAGAAGGGCCTCTTCTGAGAGCTCTTTGTAATGATTGTTTGATCTGTATTGTCATGATCTTCTTTATCTGGAATATGAATCTGTGAGCTGGCTGCACTTGGATTCTAGGAGTCAGAGGGAAACAATTCAGTGTTTTAATAACATTCTGCATGAATAACCCCCAGATCTGTTTTGTGGCCCAAATGTGTCATATTTCAGGTCAAGTACCATCACTGAAACACACACACACACACACACACACACACACTCTCTCTCTCTCTCTCTCTCTCTCTTTCTCTCTCTCTCTCTCTCTCTCCCCACCCCCCCACCTGCCCCACCGCCAGACTAGCCTTCCCCATCCTCTGGTTTATCAATAGGAGAACACTAAGAATAATAAAGGATACTGCAAGGTGTTGTGCCTAAGAAATGGAAAGAAATAGGATTTAAAATCTGGGGGAAAACTTGACCTGCTCTGACTTACCTTACCTACCTTACTTTTTGCCCCTACCTTACTTTTAGCCTCCAAACTCCCTGGAAGCAAGGATGGTGATCCTTTCCCAGGCATTTATTTGGGTAAAATATGATCATTACTGTGATAGATATGTATCCTGGAGGGATTCTTGCAGTGTTAGAACACCTGTCAGTGCCTGCTGAATTGATTATCCATGGACAATAGTAATTGTTCTTACTGACTGGGTTTACACTCCAGGGTTTCCTGAACTCATCATAGTTCAGGAAAAGGAAATTATGCCTCAGAGAAGGGTTTTTTTTTTTGTTTTATTTTGTTTTGTTTTGTTTTGTTTTTCTTTAATGACTACAGCTTTTCCTAGATTCTTAACAAATCTGAGGTTAGATTTAAGGCTCAACTTACTTTTTTTTACATTGTTTCTTCACTTTCAGAGCAGGGGTTGACTTATTGGGATACTTGTAACTGCAATCCAAGGGGGCATATTCAGCCAATTTAGGATTAAAATGCCTCAAAAATCAAAAAGCCCCACTTTCTGCTCTGCTCTTTGGTGTCTCCTGGCCAAATCCTCTGGCATTCAGCATTTTCAGCAATGGAATGTCAGCCTCCTGCACAAATTTGTTATGTACTTTGGAGCCTGATTTCAGTTAAGCCAGAAGCCCAAATAGCCATCTGCACTGCCTTTGAAACAGTAGATGCCTAAAAGCTGCTCCTTGTCAGATCCTTCCTGGCTAAGTTTGGAGGCTTTTCCAAATAATATGACACTTTAGTCAATCACATCAAAATAGAACAGAAGTCAAGATTTATGCGTTCTCCTTGAACCTTCTGGACTAAAGTCAAGTCCCTGGAAATGGTCGATATCTTGCTGATGGCATTTACACCCCCTCCCCCCAGTCTTTGTCAATTATACCTCAGAAAGCTTCCCTACTTGCAGGTCATATGCCACATCGTTCATTAACACTCACATTCACTTGACTCATTCTAATTCACTCAGTTGTTTCTGTTCTGCATTGACTCCACTGGCTCCCTGTTGCCATGCCAACCCCAAGTCTTGGGGTCTGGCTAATAGATCACAGAATGACATTAGCATATTTTTAATAGCACCGGATTGGTCTGCGCAAGCCTTCATAGTATTCTAATTTTTAATAAGTCAGCTTGGGGAAACAGCCTGGTTAAGAAAGTCTGATCTAAGATGAGAAAGGAGGCAACACTGAGAAGCAGCATAGCCTAGTAGATACAGCAGAGGCTTGGGAGTCAGAAGGACCTGGGTTCCAATTCTGTTTCTGCTACTTGCCTGCTGTGTGACCTTGGACAAGTCACTTAACTTCTCTGGGCCTCAGTTACCTCATCTGTAAAATGGGGATAAGACTGCAAACTCCATGTGGGACAGGACTGTGTCCAACCTTGCACCTACCCCAACATTTAGTACAGTGCCTGGCACATAGTAAGCATTTAAAAAATACAGTTAAAAAAAATTAAAAACCTTTCTGTACTCTGAGTTTGAAAATCAAATCAAAACCAAAGGAATACTTACTCAAGGAAAATGGAGGATGGATAGATGGGAAACACTCCTTAGAAGGAGGACTAGACTGTGTGCTCACTGTGGACAGGAATGTGTCTTTTTGTTGTTATATTGTACTCTCCCATGTGCTTAATACAGTGCTTTACACAGTAAGCACTCAGTAAATACGATTGAATGAATGACAAATTCAGAGGCCAACAAAGGAGACTTTCTGGAAGTGAATAGCTCTTCATATGCCCTAATCCTCTCATGGAGGCAAGTTTGGCAGAGCTAGGCCAGAGGTGCAGCCCAAACTGCAATCGAGTGAGAGGTCGGCTCTAGATTAGTTATGCCCAGACTGGGGAGACTGAAGAAGTTCTGACAGACCTAGGGGTTCAAGTCCCCTGAGAGGTACCTCTGGACCAGTTTGGTCCTGAAAAGAGCCCTAGTAGCCTCAGAATCCTGTAGATGAGATGAATTGGGTTCGAGTTAGACCCAGACAGAGCTGCTTTGACCTGGAAAGGGCCCTCATGAGGCTGATAAGAGGCTTTCCCCAACTAAACCCTCATTTCCTTTTCTCCCACTCCCTTCTGCATTGCCCTTGCACTTGGATTTGCACCCTTTATTCACCCCTCCATCAGCCCCATAGCACTTATGTATAGATATATAATTTATTTATTTATAGTAATGCCTGTATATTTATATTTATATTATATTATCATTACATATATTAAAGTCTCCAAACTGTAAGTGCCTCATGGAAAGCGAACATGTCTACCCACTCTGTTCTTCTGTTTTCTCCCAAGCACTTAGCACAGTGCTCTGTGAACAGTAAGCACTTGATAAATATGATTAAACTATTCACTAGGCCATGCTTCTCTCTCCAGATTTAAGCCCTTCTGAAATCACATCTCCTCCAGGAGGCCTTCCCTGATTAATCTCTCCACCCTATTTTGCTCCCTACTGCCACTTCAGCATTTCCAAGTCATCTAAGCACTTGTAAACTCACAGCCCTCCCATTGCACTTATGCACATATCTTTATACTCTATTGCTTCCCCCTCCCTGTGAATTTAAGGGATGTAGCATGGCCTAGTGGAAAAAGCACAGGCCTGGGAGTCAGAGGACTTGGGTTATAATCCTACTAGACTCCCCCTCCTAGATTGTAAACTCCTTGGGGGTAGGGATGGTACCTACTCTCTATTAGTTAGCTCTATTATGCTCTCCCGAGTTCTTAGAACAGTGCTTGGCACAAAGTGAGTGCTTAATAATAATAATAATAATATTGGTATTTGTTAGGCGCTTACTATGTGCCAAGCACTGTTCTAAGCGCTGGGGGAGATACAAGGTAATCAGGTTGTCCCAGGTGGGGCTCACAGTCTTCATCCTCATTTGACAGATGATCTCACTGAGGCACAGAGAATAATAATAATAATAATAATGGCATTTATTAAGTGCTTATTATGTGCAAAGCACTGTTCTAAGTGCTGGGAAGGTTACAAGGAGATCAGGTTGTCCCATGGGGGGCTCACAGTCTTAATCCCCATTTTACAGATGAGGTAACTGAGGGCCAGAGAAGTTAAGTGACTTGTCCAAGGTCACACAGTTGACAAGTGGCAGAGTCGGGATTAGAACCCATTACCTCTGACTCCTAAGCCTGGGCTCTTTCCACTAATTGATAGGTTCAAATTGTTTTTTGTAGTAGGCAGATGAAAGGAACTGTATCAAATTGTGGTGAACACACGGAATATTTTTGGCCAGAAGCAGGATGATGTAGTAGAGAAGCAGCATAGTGTAGTGGATAGAGCAGGAGCCTGGGAGTCTGAAGGGCATGGGTTCTAATCCTGGCTCCGTCATTTGTCAGTTGTGCAAGTAACTTCACTTCTCTGTACTTCAGTTCCCTCATCTGTAAAATGGGATTTATACTGTGAGCCCCACATGGGACAGGGACTGTGTCCAACTTGATTTGCCTGTATCCACCCCAGAGCTTAGTACAGTGTCTGGCACATAGTAAGTGCTCAACAAATACCACTACTATCATTATTATGATTACTAGATTTGAACAAATCACCAGGAACAGATACCACCCAACTCAGAATTCTGAAGGAACCCTGTAATGAACTGAAAAATTCCTGGTAAGAAGGGGTGCACTGTAGTAGAGGACTGGAATTTCATCAATGAAACTCTTCTCTATAATAGAGACCCCAGAGGTGACAGTGAATCTCATTTTCCTAGTTAGTAACCTGGAAGAATCTCTAACTAGGTTGAGGAATGACATCAAGAAAACCACAAACTGTTGAGGAAAAGACAACGTGTTTTCTGAAGGGGAAATCATGTGTTACCAAAATGCTAGAGTTCTTTGAAGGGGCCAATGAGTATATTGCCCAGTGGAGCCTGGGCCTCAGAGTCAGAAGACCTGGGTTCTAATCCCAGCTCTGCCAGTTGCTTGCTGTGTGATCTCAGGCAGGTCGCTTTAACTTCTCTGTGCCTCAGTTTCTTCAACTGTAAAATGGGGATTCAATACCTGTTCTCCCTCCTACTTAGACTCCGAGCCCCATGTGGGATAGGGACTATGTCCAACCTGATTAACTTTTATCTCTACCCCAGTGCATAGAACAGTGCTTGACACATAGTAAGAGCTTAACAAATACCATAATGGTAATAATAGTAATAATGATAATAATAATAATCATCAGCTTTTCAAAAAGCCTTTGATAAAATTCCACACTACAACATCAAATAAATCTTGTATTTTCATAGGTTTGGAGAAATTCTGCCATGGATGGAGATCTATCTTAAAGAAAGGAAATGAAGAACAGGGATAAGTGACCACTTTTCTGGATCAAGAACAGTAGGTGGACCCAGAATGGTGCCAGGACAAATTGTTTTTAACACTTTCATTAATAATCTGGGAGCAAGAATGTATGGATGAGCTTCACTGTGAGCAAATGTGAGGTAATGAGTCTAGAGGAAAAATAATTCAAATTGCACATACATGATTTATAATTTGTTGAAGTTTCTAAATTTTTCTCTTCAGGTTATTTGCCACAAACTACCATCTCAGCACTTATTCACTCACAATAGCCCCTAGCATTTTTTTTAACTTATTGATTTACATAATGCACTATTGAAGCATTTGCTTTTCTGCACATCAATCAATCAATCAATCAATTGTATTTAGTGAGTGCTTACTGTGTGCAAAGCAATGTACTAAGTGCTTGGGAGAATTCAGTATGAGTTGGTAGACATGTTTCTTGCCCAAAAGGAGCTTGCAGTCTAGAGTCTAGAGTCCCTCAAAGCTCAGTTCTGGGTCTCCTTCTACTCTCCATGTATACCCACTCCTTTGGATAACTCATTAGCTCCCATGGCTTCAACTACCATCTCGATGCAGATGATTCCCAATTCTACATCTCCAGCCCTGATCTTTCTCCTTCTCTGCAGTCTTGTATTTCCTTCTGCCTTCAGAACATCTCAACTTGGATTTCCCACTGGCATCTCAAACTTAGCAAGACCTAAACAGAACTCCTCATCTTCCCACCCAAACCCTGCCCTCCCCTTGACTTTCCCATCCCTGTAGATAGCACTACCATCCTACCCGTCTCACAAGCCCATAACCCTGGCATTATCCTCCACTCATCTCTCTCATTCAATCAATCAATCGATCGTATTTATTGAGAGCTCACTGCACAGAGCACTGTACTAAGCACTTGGGAGAGTACAAAACAACAGTGTAACACATGTTCCCTGCCCACAGTGAGCTCACAGTCTGAAGCGGGAGACAGACATTAATATAAATCAATAAATTACGGTTATATGCATATGTGCTGTGGGACTGGGGAGGGTGGTGAATAAAGGGAGCAAGTCAGGGCAATGTAGAAGGGAGTGGGAAGAGAGGAAATGAGGGCTTAGTCAGGGAAGGCCTCTTGGAGGAGAGGTGCTTTCAATAAGGCTTTGAAGATGGGGAGAGTAATTGTCTTACAAAAAAGAAGAGGAAGGGCATTCCAGGCCAGAGGCAGGGCGTGGGCAAGAGATCGGCAGCAAGATAGACGAGCTCGAGGTACAGGCAGTAGGTTGACATTAGAGGAGTAAAGTGTGCAGGCTGGGTTGTAGTAGGAGAGTAGTGAGGCAAGGTCAGTGTTGACTGACCTTTTTCCAACCATTTGAAATGTTTCACACACATATATAGGTTCACCTCAGCACCATAGAATAGATTGGGAAATCCAATTTCCTGCTAGACCATATGCTCGGTTTCAACCTTAGTTTGTTGTAATCTGAAAACATTCAGTTTTTCAGCTCACCAAATATTTCAGTCGACATTGAGTTCACTCATTTTGTTGGCCTTCAATGAAAGATGACTCCAAAGTATTGAAACTACTCCATATTCCCTAGAGTCTGTGTATGAATCAATTTAACTTGCAAGGAACTTGGAACTGCTTGAAGGGAGTTTGTTGTTGGAGAATCCTGGTCATGAATATCCACTTCCTCCATGTTGTAAGATTATAAATTCCCCACTAGATTTTATGTTTCCTGAGGGCAGGGAACATGTCTACCAATTCTATTATATTGTATCCTCCCAAACACTTAGTACAGTGTTCTGCACACAGCATACACTCAATAAATATCACAGATTGTATGTCGTGTCTATTCCTATCGCCTCATGTCTTGGTAAGCCTACATCTGCTCCTGATTGGACACAGGCTACTGCATCATATGTACACCGAGGCTCAGCAACTGAGGTCTAGGTGATTTGGGTTCAGGATCCAAGTGGAATGAAACTAAATCATTTGCCATTCATTTGTGAATTTAACTTTATTTGGACTGGAAGAATATCAGGAGTTAGATGTACCATCCTTGAAAGAATTATGGAGACGAGCGTTGTGTTGAGGTGTTTAATGTCTTCCCTAGAACTATTTGATCCACATCAGCTTTTTCATCAAGGCAGCCCCTGTTTACTTGGTAGATAATCTTCCTCCAGGTAATAGCTGGCTAGCACCACTACTCTGCCTAAAGGGGGAGCAAATGCCATAGGCAACAAACAGCGGGGGGGATTTGGAGATCGGAGGGGACAATATCCTTCTTGGGTTTTTGCAGCTTCCTCTGCACCCTGCTGCGGGAAGGAAACAGCTGCAGATTCATTCCTGGCCTGGACCCCTGGAATAAGTGCAAGACCTACCCTTAAGTCTAGGGAAATGCTAACACTGTAACTTCATTCTCCTGCAAAAATCAGATACATCTATCAGTTCTGAAGCAAATGAATAAGATGGGTGCCAAGTTTGACCGGTGTAGCATAAACAAATCCTTGCTGTTTCCTGAAGATAGGAGTTTGAATTCTCAGGAGTACACGCTGACTTTGCTCAAATATTTAACCTTCAAGGACTGTTTTGTTCATCTTGAGGCGGTGAGGCATTCTGTCTAGACTATACAATATACCCCCAGTCTCCTGTAATTCTAGTAGTTCTGGGCCCATTTTTCTGTGGGATACAAATAATATTTTCCTACAAGCAGCAAGTCTGGGACTTGGATGTTCTGCTGGCTAGGGGTTTAGAAATACTTTGGATTCTAGAGCTTGCTCGGTTTGCCCAAGACATTTGTAAATAGCTAAACATCATGGTCTAAGGTGGCTGAATGGAATTTGCTTTCCTCTCCTCACAGGAAATTTGGGGACCTGGCTGCCCTTTAAATAGTCTGTTTAACTGTGATTTTTTTTTCTTTTTTCTGACCAAGGGCAGCGCTGAAATTGGCTCTGGGCGTGTGCAGGGCCTTGCCATGATTCTAAACTCAGGCTGCATGTGCCAGTTCATTCATTTATTCGTTCATTCATTCATTCAATCATATTTAATGAGCACTTTCTGTGTGCAAAGCACTGTACTAAGCACCAGATAGACAGGACTATGCAAATAAATGTGAGGTGAGATAAGGGTAACATAGGAATATGCAGCTGAAGGAACTGAGGTGACAGGGAGACTTGTTTTGATTTTCTGATGGAAATGAGGCTTCTCAGAGAGACCAATCTTTCTGCTTGTGGCTGATCCACTGCCTCCTGACTTTGCCTTAGACCTGGTGAATATGTTGCTCCTTCAAGCACAGCAGGACAATACTAAAAAATCCAGGAGACACCAATAGGCTCAACATTATTTGGCATTTAGTAACTAAAAGGGATCTGGTGGCATAGCAATGGACAAGAGTAAATAGTAAAAGAAGACCACAGATATTTAGTGTAAGGAAAATATAAAGCCTTTAAGATGACAATAAAGTAATAGGTGGCAATATAAATCATTTAGCTGGTACATCACAGATGTTTTACCCCAGAGTAAAACAATGGTTCACATAAATTCTAGAGTTAAAATAGAGTTGGGTAAGCAGCGTGGCTCAGTGGAAAGAGCACGGGCTTTGGAGTCAGAGGCCGTGGGTTCAAATCCCAGCTCTGCCACTTGTCAGCTGTGTGACTTTGGGCAAGTCACTTCACTTCTCTGGGCCTCAGTTCTGTCATCTGTAAAATGGGGATGAAGACTGTGAGCCCCTCATGGGACAACCTGATTACCTTGTATCTACCCCAGCGCTTAGAATAGTGCTTTGCACATAGTAAGTGCTTAACAAATACCAATATTATTATTATTATTATTATTATTATTTAAAATCTCATCATAGTGGGGAATAGCCTGGAAGATTGGCCTCATCTCTCAGTTCTGGTTCGGATAAGAACAAAACTGTTGTTCTCCTCACTCGATACCTTGGGATTGTAGTCCTCCAAATTGACTAGCCATGACCCTAAACTTCTACCCGAAAAATGCATAACTCATCTATGTAGTAAACATTGCTTATCAGAAAGTGAGATTATCAAAGTCTCTATATTGGATAGGCATTTTAGATCTGTTGTTTTCTGGCTATTTGACTTGGCAAATTTGATAAATATTTTATAAAAATGATAATTAATTATTAATTATTGCTATGTTACTGGAAAGGGGACCTTGTCATAGAAGACAGTATGTGATTTCACAAGTTATCTCTGTTTTTTTCCTCAGTCCTAGAAAATTTCTATTCCTTCTCCACAGACCAACAGAACATGACTTCAGTGGACCATCCTTGAACAGCAGGAGTCAAGAGGATGGGGTGGTGGACAGGAAGAGTGTGTCTTCACCAGCTTTGCAGACAACTGCACAGCTGGTTGACAAAATATTCCCCACCTACAAACTGGGTGCCAAATTTCTGTGTACTCCCCCAGGGCCAGACTCCTTTTTAAAGATGTCCAAAGCTGCACCTGATGTCCCAGAGCTGTTGTCAGAGCTTTGCTCTACTAGATTCATGATCAATCTTCTGGCAACAAACAGCATGGCAGAGTGTGTGTGTGGGGGGGGGGGGGGGAGAGAGAAAGAGAGGGAGAGAGAGAGAGACAGGGGGCGGTGGGGTTCTCAGAATAAGAATTGGATGAAAATACATCACCAGCTTTAGAGGCAACATTCCCACTGGGACAAACCATTTCCACATGACAGAGGACACACTCCAGGAAGCCATTTGCAAAGATATGACAGGGGTGAACAGGGCAAGCTGAATAGCCAGCTGTTCAGATTTGAACACTTATAGCTCTGCACTGTCTAAAATGAGCCTACTTGACCTGGCTCATTCCTAGGGGCTAGGAAAGGGGCTATGAAAATTAGGTCTTGAGGATGATTAAGGTAATTCTTATGCAATACATTTCTAAAAGTTGAGGGTAAAAGTAAAATGAAAACACCTTGGGTCTGAGCAGCTCTATGAGAGAATGGTACATTGCAGTAACTCCTTTAAGTCCCTGAGGAGTCTTTTCTAAATGACCTCTTTTGTGGCTTAAGAGAGTTGAAAAATGTGATTGAACCAAAACATTTTTCCCATATTGCCATTTCTTTAACATGCTTAACAGAGATTGTCTTTTGTAAAAGTTTGTCTTGTGATACTGACTTGAGGAGGCTTTGGAGAGAAAGTCCTATCTACGGGTAATTGATGTCTGGGAAAAACTGGCTGAAAGAAAAATAATCAGAGAGTACCATTTATACACATACTACACTAAGGTTTCCAATCCTAAATGGGTTTTAAAGGATGCACTGTCAGCCTGGAAGAGTCTATGTCTTCGTAAAGTGAGACCTGTATTTTCAAAAGCAGAGATGTCTCCTAGAATCTGGTTGGTCACATACATATCCACATTAGCCCAGGTTGTTGGTCCTGTGAAAAGAGATGTGTTCTGGGAATCAGGAGGCCAGGATTCTTATTCCAGTTCTTCCTGTAGCTGGCTAAGATTAGTGAAGACCATACAATGCATTTTGTAATGTGCTACACCTTACTATAGTGTTCCGAACCCACTAGGTGCTCAATAATAATAATAGTAATAATGGCATTTGTTAAGCGCTTACTATGTGCAAAGGACTGTTCTAAGCGCTGGGGAGGATACAAGGTGATCAGGTTGTCCCATGTGGGGCTCACAGTCTTACTCCCCATTTTACAGATGAGGTAACTGAGGCACAGAAGTTAAGTGACTTGCCTAAAGTCACACAGCTGACAATTGGCAGAGCCAGGATTTGAACCCATGACCTCTGACTCCCAAGCCCGTGCTCTTTCCACTGAGCCACGCTGCTTAGGCTCAAGGCCCTGGGGGACCATGGTTTAATTTGGTGATGTATGAAGGAGTGATGTATGAAGGACTGAAAATGAATAATGAAACATACCTACCTTCCCAAAGGGCCATGTTACATCATCAAGGAGTTTGTGCTCAGAGCCAGGAGATCTGGCTTCTTACGTTTGGGAGTACCCAAAGACTAATTGCTATAAATTCTAATACTAATACTAGTCATAATTATGGTGTTTGTTAAGTTCTTACTACGTGCCAGGCTCTAAACACTACTACTAGTAGTAATACTATTTATACTTACTGTGTGCAGAGCCCTGTAATAAGCACTGGGAAAGAGTATACAAGTGGGAATTAGACCTGGACTCTGTCCCTTGAGGAGTTCACATTCTAAGAATAAAAATGTGACGTTCAAAGGGTCCATTTAAAACAGGGGGGAGACAGAGTTGAACTAGTTTCCAACTTCTTTGGCAGATCTTATACTGTAGCTGGTCCAGTTTTGTGGGGTTTTTTTAATGTTATTTGTTAAGTGTTTACTATGTGCCAGGCACCGTACTAAGTGCTGGGGTAGATATAAGCTAGTCAGGTTGGGCACAGTCCCTATCCTACATGGGGCTTACAGTCTTAATCCCTGTTTTACAGATGAGCTGAGGAACAGAAAAGTGAAGTAACTTGCCCAAGGTCTCACAGCAGACAAATAACAGAGCCAAAATTAGAACCCAAGTCCTTCTGACTCACAGGACCGTTCTCTATCCACTAGGCCAAGCTTCTTCTCACTAGGCCACGCTGTTTCTCTTGTCCAGTTCAGTGTGGCTCAGTGGAAAGAGTATGGGCTCTGGAGTCAGAGGTCATGGGTTTAAATCCTGGCTCCACCAATTGTCAGCTGTGTGACTTTGGGCAAGTCGATTAACTTCTCTGTGCCTCAGTTACCTCATCTGTAAAATGGGGATTAAGACTGTGAGCCCCCGGTGGGACAACCTGATCACCTTGTAACCTCCCCAGCGCTTAGAACAGTGCTTTGCACATAGTAAGCACTTAATAAATGCCATTAAAAAAAGTGGACAAGATTTCTTCAGAATGTGAATCACGTGGCTAAGGAATCTTTTGTATTTGTTCATTACCATATCTAAGCTTCAATTAGCAATCCAACCACAAGATGCTAAATACATCTTTGTGAGTTCAAGCTAGCCCAGGAAAGATCAATGGGAAATGCATGAGGTGTTATTGTACAGGGCTATTCGGGGCAGAATTAAGAGTTAATTGAATCTAAGGCTGATCTTTGATGACTTGGTAGACATTCCCAAAGGAGAAATGCTAAAATCAATAGAAAAAAACATGGAAAACTGGGCTGCTCAATTTATCTGGTGAAATCTCCACATGAGGTACCAGAAAGGGGAACTGGAACAGTGTTATAAAGATATGTTGAGAGATACTAGGAAGGAGGGACTGCACATTTATAGCATTTGCTACAGATGGCAATTTTTTTAAAAAAAATATAGACCATTGTGGGTATTGAGAAGCTGGCTGGTAAATGTAGCTTTGCTAAAAACTAAAGTCAAAAATAAAATACAAGGAGATAGTACAGCCAAAATACAGTGTTCTCCACACAGACAATATCCATTGTCTGTTTATAACAGTGATGGATTCTTACAGAAAACCAAAGGAGCTTGAAACATTCAAAAAAGGAAAACAACATGTCATAATGGCAGCATTTTCTTTTAAAATTCTTGATTGTTTTCATGACTTCAACTGTTGGCTAAAGCAAGCTATAAACTGATTGAATTAAGATATTGAGATGCTGTTGTTTGGAGACTAATTTTTGTAGCTAGAATAAAATGGCATAGAGTTTTCACATCAATTATCTCATTTTATCCTCCCAATGTCCCCTTGTCACAGAAAGAAGCTGGTATGTTTTCACTCATTTTACGTATGAAGAGTCGAGGCACAGAGAGTTTAAATGTCTTACATGAGGTCATATTTCAGGCCCATGATAGAGCTGGGACAAGCACCCAGGATTCTCAGAATCAAGCTCTTTCCACTAGACAATTCCACCTTCCAGATAAAGCCATCATTCAAAATGGCTGCCACTTAATACCCCACCCTTAGCAACCCTTCACCTGCCTTAGGGTTAACATTTCCCCCATTGTTCTAGAAGGCAACTCATGCTTGCATGGGATATAAATATTTTATTTAAACCTATTCACAATTGTACTGTTACTGGGTGTCTTTATTTCATTTTTTTTACCATTATGGATTCTGATTTGCCTCTGTGTAGCACGATGAAACCTTAAATGTATATTTTTAATTCCAGCCATAGCTGATGATAAAATCAAAAAACAGAAATGAAGTCTGACTTGGTATTCAGGACAAATTCTTTCTCTGTTAAACAAAAAACAACCATTTTCTTGTAATTTCTCCATTGAAGCTGAGAATTTGGATTGCTCTTTAAGGTCTTCCCTGTTTTTGTTCCCAGATCCTTCTATTTATGTCTTTTATGTGGCAGGTAGGGAGAGTCTGGTTTTTCTGCAGTGACAGGTTTTGTAGTGAGTTAATGATGAAGTGTTTGCATGTGTGGGTGTTTTATGGGTTTGATAATGGAATTTGTTTGGGAAGGCTAGTACAGTGCTACTGTTTATATTTTCAGTCTTTAGAGAATAGATGAAAACCATTTTCACTTTATCTGTGAGTCTGTGATCTTTAACTTCCATTTTTTTCCCTGGCATTTGAAGTTGGCTTTAGGGTTCTTTAGACCTATGTTTGATTATTCATCTTCACTGTCTTGGAAACAGGATTCCAATGTGATATTCCACTCTGCCAGCCTTTAGATGTAGTTTTGAAAAGTTCCTTTCATTGTCTTTGTCTGGGGCAGTGTGAATTGTAAATAAATCACAGGACTATGTTTCAGGAGGTATGGCACCCACCTGCCCAAGATGGGGCAAGGGCAGCCGTGAAAACATATACCCACTCATGACAATATCTTCTGGAGTCCAACGTGGGACAGGAGATGGATCTCCTGGCAGTATGCAGAGGGGGAAGAAAGGAGGGTGAGAGAAAACAGCAGGAAAGAGTTAGAATAGAGACATATGGTTAGAGTGAGACAGAGCAAAATAGACGACTGAGAGACAGAAACAAAAATACAGAAACACAAATACTCAGAAGAAACATCCAGAAAGGCTGAGACAGTCACACAAGCAGGGGTAAAAGATCCGCACCTAAGTGCCTATGCACTCACAGAGAAACACATCTCACTGAGATGGACACCTCCAGCTTGGAATAGACAACAGCAGAAGGAAACAACCAGCAGACAACGCAGTCTCCCCTCAGTGTCACATCAGATAAATTTCATCATTTTGGCTGGCTGCTCCATAAGGTATCTGCCTCAGCTGGCCACTATGGGCTAAGCTCAGGACTGTTTTTGGGGTGGTAAAATAAATGGACAAATTTGGGTACTTTCTTGCCCAACTTGAAACACCAGGTCACATTACTCATAGGGAAAGTCATGTTACAGGCCTCCTTCCTGTTATCATTCTTAGGAATCCATGTTTGTGGGAAACAACTGAGTATGTTACCACAGGCCCTTAGTCTAACAGTAGAGTGAACAGTCAAGAAATAAGTGGGGTGGGGGAGCTGGCTAAGAAGGCAGAGATGGTACATGTAAATGAGGGCAAGAATGATGTACACTTTGTAGGTTCAATGCCATGACTACAGGTCTAATAGACTTTTAAAACAAGTCAGGAGACTGAATGACATACAGCCAAGTCTGGAAACAGACCAGAAAAATTCAGTCAGTCCCAGATGACTCTTGGCATTTGGCCTCCTGGAGGTGGGAGGGACTGAACCATATGACCATCCCTTCCAGTTCCATGAAATCTCTTCCAAGTCAATGAGTCTATTTTTAGCTGTGCCAGTGACTCAGGCTAGTATTTGGCAATCATTTAACCTGTATGGGCTACATTTTATCCATGGGAAATGGACGTTTCAAATTCTTGCTTGCTGGGCTGATTGCTTTATGGCAAGTATTAAAGAAGGAAGGACCCGTAGGTGATTAGGGATCATTATTTTCCTCTCCTCTCTGTAATATAATCCCACTGCCTTGAAAAAGAGATATGGCTTCCTAAGATCCCTAGTCATAAAAATGGAATTGTCGAGGAATAAGGAATTCCCCTTCTGAAACATGCAGCAGGAAGGATTCTAGGCAGTTGTTTAATATCCCCACTCCCCGCCGCCACAAAAAAAGGTTTTTAAAGGAACAGATTTCAGCTGGGGAATAATGCAGCAAGATGTGATAGGGAAGCAAGCAATAGGATGTAAATATTCCAGGAAAGGGGGTCTGAATCTAGAAAACGAATCTAGAATCTAGAAGCAGTGTGGCTTAGTAGAAAGAACCCAGGCCTGGGAGGCAGAGGACCTGAGTCTTTGCTGTGTGACCTTGTGCAAATCACTACACTTCTCTGTGCCTCACTTGCCTCATCTGTAAAATGGAGATTAAGACAGTGAGCCCCAGGTGGGACATAGACTGTGTCCAATCTGATTAGCTTGTAGCTACCTCAGCACTTAATACAGTGCCTGACATGCAATAAGCACTTAGCAAATAACATTAAAAAAATGTAGGAAGCATGCCATGAGGTACATTCTGGGACGAATGAAACCCTCAAAGGCAGCCACAAAGCAGTTTAGTTGGTGAGGGAAGATGGTGGGTTGGGTCCGGAGCTGAATCCTGGAGCAAGGCTGGCCCAGGGTGTGGAGCAAGATTCCACTGTTGGGTAGGAACTGTCTCTATATGTTGCCAACTTGAACTTCCCAAGCACTTACTACAGTACTCTGCACACAGTAAGCACTCAATAAATATGACTGAATGAATGAATGAATTGTAAAATCACTGAGGGCAGAAAGCAAATCTTTTGCTTCTGTTATTCTCTCCCAAGCACTTCATATACGGCACTGCACTCAGAAAGTACCAGCAAATGCCTGATTGATCTTATCTGAGAAGAGAGCTCTTAACTGTAAGCTCCTTGTGGGCAGGGAATGTGCCTACCCATTCTGTTATATTGTACTCTCCCAAGTGCTTAGTACAGTGCTTTGCACATGGGAAGCACTCAATAAATATGATGGATCAAAAATAGAAGAGAAGTCTGGGCGATTTCTGGTACCAAGTGGAGAGAGTAGATGGTGACTGGAAGCTCTTCCCCGAGAGGTTCCATATCAGCCAAAAGTGGGTAGGGAGAGATAAGGCTACCCCAAGGACTGGAATTAATCTTGGGGAGGAGCAGAGCGGAAAGGAAGAGCTCAGTTCCTCCGAATCTGTTTTGTGCTTATTTATTTATTTTTGGATGACATTTCACTAGACTTTGTTGGTAAAATAGAAATCACCAGACTGGAATTTCCTCAAGTTCCCCTGCTTCTCCTCAACATTCTTCTACCCATATTCTACCCACTCTCCCTCCCTTCAAAGCCTTATTAGGTCACATCTCCTCCAAGAGACCTTACCGGATTAAACCCTCTTTTTCCCAGCTCCCTCTCCCTTCTGTGTCATCTACCTACTTGGATCTGTACCCTTTATATTCAGCCCACCCTCAGCACTTATTATTATTATTATTATATTACTACTTGTAATTTACTACTGTACTTCTTATTACTGTAATCATACTAGTAATTTACTACTGTACTTCTTATTACTGTAATCATACTATTACTTTTAATTTACTTATGTTAATGTCTGTCTCCCCCTCTAGACACTAAGCTTGTTGTGGACAGGGAATGTGTCTACCACCACTGTTGTAAGTACAGAGCTCTGTACACCCTAAGTACTCAATAAATACCATTACTTGATTGACTGTACTTGGACCAGCCATGGGAATGAAAGCACATATAAGCTGGGGCAAGGGGAGGGTACAGCTATCAGCCCCTTCATATTGTGGCTCTCCTGCCCCCTCCCCCCAAGTTTATTAGTAACAGTTGGGGCTGAGACAAGGGAGAAGAAGAGGGGTGAGACAGTGAGAAAGCTAGTTACACTAGTATTAACAGTTGTTACTATGAACAGAGTTAAAAAAAAATGCTAGAGTGCCAGGGTGATGGGACTAGGTAACAACGAAGGAGGAAAATCCCTAGGAATGGAGTTGGGGAGTGAGATAGTGGAGAAGTATTTCAGTTCTGCCACTTACCTGCTGTGTGACCTTGGACAACTCACTTCACTTCTCTGTGCCTCGGTTCCCTTATCTGCAAAAAGGGGATTCAATTCCAGCTCTCCCTCCCACTTAGGCTGTGAGCCTAATTATCTGACTATTTTGTATCTACCCTAATGCTTAATGCAGTGTTTGACACATAGAAAGCATTTAACAAATACCACAATTATTAATTATTAGATAGAACTTCACCCTCCAGGTATCACCCCATCTCTCTGCTCCCCTCTTGTCCGAGTTTCATGAAAGGATTATATACAGCTTCTGCCCTCACTTTTTTAAAAATGGTATTTGTTAAGCACTTACTGTGTGCCAGACACTGTACTAAGTGCTGGGGTAGATACCAGCTAATCAGGCTGGACCACAGTCTCTGTCCCACAGAGGGATCTCATTCTTAATCTCCATTTTCCAGATGAGGTAACTGAGGCACAGAAAAGTTATATGACATGCCCAAGGTCATACAGCCAACAAGTGGTAGGTTTGGGATTAGAACCCAGGTTCTTCTGACTCCCAGGCCCATGCTCTGTCCACTAGGTCACCCTGCACTTCCTCTCTATCAGTTCTCTTCTTGACCTACTGCAATCTAATTTTCACTCCCTTTACTCCACTGAGATCAGACTTGCCAAATTCTCCAATGATCTTCTCATAGCCAAGGCTAATGGGCTCTATTACCCTATTCCTCTTTGACCTCTTGTCTGCCTTTGACAGTATTGACCACTCCCCTCTCCTGGAGATGCTCTCTGACTTTATTTTCACTGACACAGCACTCACCTAGTTTTCCTCCTTCACTGCTGCATCTCTGACTCATTCCCTGCCTCTTCTTCTACCCTCTCAACCTTAACTGTACTCTGTATTCACTCTCTCAGGGAGCAGAGACAATCACATGGCTTCAGCTATCCCTTTAATCAAACAATCAATGGAAATGCAAAATTACTTTCCTTGTCTCACAGTTTCCAGCCTTTCCCTTCTACACTACCCTCAGCTGCCCAGATTATTCCTAAAATGTTATTCTGCTCACATCTCTTCACTTCTCAGAACTCTAATGGCGACCCACTTCCCTCCCTATGAAGCAAAAATCTCCTGTCCATTGGCTGCAAGACTCTCCAACAGCAATTTGGGCACGGGCCCGGGAGACAGAAGGTCATGGGTTCTAATCCCGGCTCCACCACATGTCTTCTGTGTGACCTTGAGCAAGTCACTTCACTTCTCTGGACCTCAGTTACCTCATCTAAAAAATGGGAATTAAGAGTGTGAGCCCTATGTGGGACAGGGACGGTGTCCAACCTGACTAACTTGTATCTACCCTTGCCCTTCGAACAGTGCTCGGCTCATGGTAAGTGCTTAACAAGTACCATAATAATGATTATTACTTCTCTACTTTTTACAGCACATTTACCCTCCAGATCACAACAGCCACAGACCAGCCCCACCCATTGCAGAAGGGTTGGGATCACCAGTGGCCTGTCTTCCTTATTAATAGAATGTTCATCATCATCCTCGTCATTATCATCAACAACATTATGGTATTTGTTAAGCGCTGACTATGTGCTAGGCATTGTACTAAGTGCTGGGGTAGATAGAAGATAACCAGGCTGGACATAGTCCTTGTCCCACAAGGGAAAGGCTGAGACATTCCAACCAAGGGCTGAAATCTGGAGCTATGAGAGGCTCTTGAGAATTCCCCTCGCCAGAAATTGTTTTCCCATGCAATGTGCTTAATTTCTGAATCCAGTGTTTCTTACAGCTCCCATCGTTCAAAACTCATTCCAGCTTTTCTGTGGGCTAGTCCTCCCAGCACTTAGACAGTGAGCCCCTTATGGGACAGGGACCTTGTCTGAACTCTTTATTTGTATCTATACCAACCCTTAGCACAGTGCTTTGCACATAGGAAGCACTTACTAAATACCATAATCAATGCAATGAAATCTCATTATTTAATGGAAGTATCCTGATAGGCATTGCACTGAGACTTTCTTTGGCTTTTATCAGGCTCCCCCCTCCAAATGTAAATAAATTACATTAATATTCATAAATGCTTTTTCCCTGTGTCACACCGTTAGGTTGAGTTATAAGAAAAGTCAGGAATCATCATGATTACCAAGGTGAGAAGTGTGAGAGAAATCTCAGGGACATTCATTAATCACTGTTCTGCATTGATCAGGTTGACTCGCTGATGTTTGCACTTAGCATTTCAGAATTCCATGTCAACCCACCTCTCCAACACTTATTCATCTTGTGTCTGAGGGAAACTCAGGTGAAATCCAACTACTGAAAGCTACATCATAAATTAATTAAGCCCACTGGACCAAATGTAATCTGCCATAAGAGAAGCAGGGTGGCTAAGAGAATCAGTGTGGCTTAGTAGAAAGAGCATGGGCTTAGGAGTCAGAGGACATGGGTTCTAATCTTGGCTCCACCACTTGTCTGCTGTGTGACCTTGGGCAAGTCACTTTGCTTCTCTGGGCCTCAGTTACTTCATCTGTAAAATGGTGATTAAAACTGTGAGCCCCACATGGGACAACCTGATTGCCCTGTATCTACCCTAGTGCTTAGAACAGTGCTTGGCACATAGTAAGTGCTTAACAAATATTATTATTATTATTATATTTCTGGCAAAAATGAGTTCTGTATCTGCAAAAGATCTCCTAGTTGGTCTACCTAGAAAGAACTTAGAGAAGTAGCATGGCCTATGGGTATAGTATGAGCCTGGGAGTCAGAAGGTCATGGATTCTAATCCTGACCCCACCACTCATTTGCTGTGTGACCTTGGGCAATTCACTTCATTTCTCTGTGCCTCAGTTACCTCATCTGTAAAATGGGGATTGGGACTGTGAGCCCCACGTGGGACAGGGACTGTGTCCAACCCAATTTGCTTGTATCCACTCTGGTGCTTAGTAAAGTGCTTCACATGTTACATGCTTAACAAACAGCATAATTATTAATTATTAATGCCAGTGATTCCCAGGAATCCAAGCAGAGCTCCAATTGACTACAACCATTTTGGCACAGCCTAACCTTGAAGAGCCTATGCCATTTGTTACCCACAAATCCCCTTTCAGCCTTCAAAATAGAAGCTTGGCTCTAGTAAATTTTGGAGCATAGTTAAGCTGAGCATATAAGGATCTTTCATTCTTAGGTAGAGGTGTATCCTTTTTATTAAGGAATGGATGGTCTCCAGATTTTTACCTCAGTCAGTACTTGAAGAGCCTCCTGTCACATTTCTCTCCTTTATTTTAAGCTTACTATCTGTTCTGTGGGTAGGGATTGTCTCTATTGTTGTACTGTACTTTCCAAGAACTTAGTACAGTGCTCTGCATACAGTAAGCGCTCAATAAATATGATTGAATGAATGAATGTTCTTTGAGGACTAATGTTTTTGAACAGATGCTTACCTTTGTACTGAAAAAGGTGACGCTCCCAAGAAACTGATGGACTTGGCTAGGGGTTAACACAGTTCTGGATATGGGAAAATCCAGTATGTACCAGTAGATGTTGCTGTGAGTCTTGGAATGAAAGACCCCAGGGGAAGGGCAGAAGAAAGTGCCATACAGAGGAGTATCTTAAACCATCTTTCTTGGTCCAGAGTGTTTTACTTAAATAGCCTTCCACTTGGCCAAGCTTTCTAGTTTCAGTAAACAGTCCAACAAATGCATATTGCTCAGCAAAGCTTTAAAAGCCAGATGCCTTGTGCTTCCTGAGTGGGTCTAAAGGCTGTTTTTAGTGGGCAACATCATCAGTGGATTTCCTTTTATCATTTTGATGTTCAATATATTATTTTTTGCTCACAACTACTTCCTTTTTCTCCTTCCTCTAAAAGTTCAGTATTGAAAACAATTTTCCATCTCACAAGCTGCACAGATAATTCTTCCTACCCACATGTACTGGAGCCGGACTGGGATACAGAACAGCTGGTAGCCACCTAATCCCTTCAAGCTATACCGTGGCTGTAGGGAAAATATCCCCAACTTGGGGGCTTCAGAAAAATGGGGAGTCATCAGTGCTGTTTTGGCCATATCAAACTGAGCTGGACACCAGCCTTAGCCTTATTCATTCATTCAGTCATATTTATTGAGCTCTTACAGTGTGCGGAGCACTGTACTAAGCACTTGGGAGAGTATGTTATACAATAAACATACACATTCCCTGCCCATGATCAATCAATCAATCATATTTATTGAGCGCTTACTGTGTACAGAGCACTGTACTAAGCGCTTGGGAAGTACAAGCTGGCAACATAACATGATGAGCTTACAGCCTTGTTTAATGAGGAAGAAGCTCTTGCACAAAGCAGAGCAGTAGAATCAATCAATCAATCAGCGGTATTTATTGAGTGCTTACTATGTGCAGAGTGCTGAATTAAGCGCTTGGGAGAGTACAATACAATGGAAGTAGCATACACATTCCCTGCCCATAACGAGTTTATAGTCTAGAGGGGGAGGCCGACATTCATATGAATAAATAGAGAAACAGCATGGTGTAGTGGATAGAGCACTGGCCTGGAAGTCAGAAGGTCATGGGTTCTAATCCTGAACCCACCACCTGTCTGCTGTGTGACCTTGGGCAAGTCACTTTTCTTCTCTGCCCCTCAGTTACCTCATCTGTAAAGTGGGCATTGAGATTGTGAACCCCACATGGGACGGAGACTGTGTTCAACTCAATTTGCTTGTATCCTCCTCAGCGTTTAGTACAGTGCCTGGCACATAGTAAGCTCTTAACAAATGCCATCATCATTATTTTTAATAATAAATAATTTATAATAAATGATTGAAAGATATGTACATAACTGTTGTGGAGTTGAGAGTGAGGTGAATATCAAATGTCCTAAGCTCACATATCCAAGTTCAAATAGAAAAGGTACATATGTCACTCAATCAGCTCATCCCCTTCTACCTTACCTCACTGATCTCCTACTATAGTCCAGCCTGCACACTTGGCTCCTCTAGTGCCTGCTTGATCAATGTATCCCTATCTCATCTGCTTCATTCCCACATCCTCTCAATCAATCCATCAGTGGTATTTATTGAGTGCTTTCTATATGAGGAGCACTGTACTAAGCACTTGGGAGAATACAAAACAACAGAATTAGCAGATACGTCCCTGGTCCATAACGAGCTTACAGTCTAGAGGACTGACCTAGCCAGGAACTCCCTCCTCCTCCTCCTCCTCTTCCAAGAGGCCATCTCTCACTAAGCCGTCATTTCCCCTACCCCCTCTCCTTTCTGTGTCTCCTATGCCCTTGGATCTGTACCTTTTAAGCATTTGGTATTCCCCCCACGCTCAACCCCACAGCACTCATGTACATATTTGGAGTTGATTTTGATGTCTGTCTCCCCCACTGGACTGTAAGCTCCTTGTGGGCAGGGAACATGTCTAGCAATTCTGATGTACTCTCCCAAGTGCTTAGTATAGTGCTCTGCACACAGTAAGTGCTCAATAAGTACCATTAATTGATTGATTCAAATTTCTGACCTTGTCCCTGAATACCCAAAGTAGACATTCATTCATTCATTCAATAGTATTTATTGAGTGCTTACTGTGTGCAGAGCACTGTCTAAGTGCTTGGAAAGTACAATACAGCAATAAAGAGAGACAATCCCTGCCCACAACCAGCTCACAGTCAACTTGGCAGTTTGAGGGGCCGTTGGCCTAATTTTTTAATGAGCTCTTGCCTCTCTTTCTTCACAGCCTTTAAGTGATTAGGTACAAGGCCATTACTGTGTCCAGCCAGCCCACTATTACTTTTCTGACAGAGGAAAAAGAATGCTTGAAGGAACCATGTGGTGATAGCCCTCCTTTCCTTTTATATCCCCCCTCTTTTTTTTTTCCTCCTCCATTTCCCTCCCTTGTTTCTCCTGTTCTCAGTTTTGTAGCACTAACTGTGGTAAATTTGTAATCCTCCGTGTAGTGCCTCAAGCCCTTCAGAGGAGATGCATAAAACATATGTGAATAATGAATGGACAGCTGGAGGGAGAGCAGACATTCACTTAGGTAATGAATTCGCGATGTAATTTGGGATTGGGCAGTGCTTCACTAAACAGGTGAGTAATAAGAGGAATCACCAACTTGGACGCACTCTGGAGCTCATCATCTCTCATCACTGTGCAACCTCCCACCTCACCAATTCTGAAATCTTACTCTCCAACCATAACCTCCTCATCTGCTTCCCCACCACCACCACCATAAACGCACCCCGCATAAATCTGACCTCTCCTCCAAACCGGAGTCCTCCAATCTCTTATTCCCGGCCATCATGTCTCATTTGGCCTGCGTGACCCCTCTGTTGACACGCGAATCAACGAATCATCTCCACTCCCTCCACAGGACTCGACTCCTTGCCAACCTTGTTCCACAAACCCCCGGCCCGGGATCACATCTGCAATGTACTTCTTCTCCTCCTTCTCCTTTTACCTCTGTGGCCACTCCTTCTCAGTCTCTTCCACCAGATCTTCCTCTCTCTCCCTAACCTGACCCTCAAGGTGCCGTTCTGGGCCTCCTTCTATTCTTAGTTTATACTAACTCTATACTAACTCCTCCTGTACACTGTATGCTCATTGTGGGCAGGGAATGTGTCTACCAACTCTGTTACCTCAATCAGTCAATACATCATTCGATTATTGTGCACAGAGCACTGTACTAAGGAATCAGAAGGACTTGGGTTTTAATCCCTTCTCCACCACTTGTCTGCTGTATGACCTTGGGCAGGTCATTTAACTTCCCTGGACCTCAGTTACCTCATCTGTAAAATGGGGATGAAGTCAGTCAGTCAATCATTTTTACTGAGTGCTTACTGTGTGCAAAATACTGCACTAAGCACTTGGGAAAGTACATTGTTACGATAAAGACACATTCCCTGCCCACATCGATCTTACAGTCTACAGTCTACAGACCATGAGACCCATGCAGGACATGGACTGTGTCCAACCTGAATAGCTTGTTTCCTCCCCAGTGCTTAATACAGTGCCTGGCATACAGGGCAGGCATTTAATACAACGATCAATAAATATGATTGAATAAAAGCTTAACAAATACCATTAAAAATACATACATACATATAAAAGTTGGAAAAACACAGTACTCTCCTGAGTACTTAGTACAGTGCTCTGTACTCAGTAAGTGCACAATAAATATGATTGATTGACTGATTAATGCTCTATCATGGCTTCTATTATGACCTCTAGGTGGATGACTCCCAAATCTACCTCATTAGCCCTGACCTCTCTCCTTTTTCCTAATCTTACATCTCCTCCTGGCTCCAGGGCATCTCTACGTGGATGTCCCATAGACACCTAATGCTCAACAGGTCCCACACTGAACTTTATTACTCTACTGTACTCTCCCAAGTGCTTAGTATAATAATAATAATGGTACTTTTTTAGCACTTGCTATGTGCCAAACACTGTACTAAGCACTGGAGTAAATACAAGATCATCAGGCCAGATACAGTCATTGCCCAACATGGGGTTCAATCTGAGGAGGAAGAACAAGTATTTAATCCCCATTTTACAGATGAGGAAACTGAGGTACAGAGAGGTTAAGTGACTTGCCCAAAGTAACACAGTAGATAAGCAGGCCATGTCCTTTCACTCCTGGCCCCATGCTCTTTCCACCAGGCCACACTGATTCTCAGTCCTCTGCAGAGTAAGCACTCAAAATCATCAATTATCAGTGGTATTTATTGAGCATTTACTATGTGCAGAGCATTCATTCATTCATTCAATCGTACTTACTGAGCATTGTAGTAAGTGCTTCAGAGAATGCAACACAATAGAGCTGGTAGACATGCTCCCTGCCCACAGTGAGCTAGAGGAGGAGACAGACATTAAGATAAATACATAATTTATAATATGTAATTTATAGATGTGTACATAAATACCATGAGGTTGAGGGTGGAGTGATTATCAAATGCCCAAAGGTCACAGATCCAAGTGCATAGACAGTGTAGGAGGGAGAGGGACTGTGGGTAAAAGACTGTGGGTATTATGTGACAATGCTTGGCACATAATAAGCGCTTAACAATGCCATTATTATTAAATGGTGGAGGCCTCTTGGAGGAGTTGTGATCTTAATATGACTCTGAAGGTGGAGAGAGTGATGGTCTGGAATATATGGAAGGGGAGGGAATTCCAGAGGAGGTGGAGGATGTGAGAAAAGGGTGGAGAGATAGAGAAGATTGGGACACAGTGAGTAAACTGGTGCTAGAGGAGCAGAGCGAGTGGGCTGGGCAGTAGGAGATCAATGAGGTAAGGTGGAGTGGATGGAGAGAAGCTGACAGTGCTTTAAAGCCAATGGTAAGGAATTTCTGTTTGATGCGGAGGTGGATGGGCAACCATTGGAGGTTTTTAAGGAGTGGGAAGACATTGAATGAATTTTTTTTTAAATTATCCTTGCAGCAGAGTGAAGTATGGACTGGAGTGGGGAGAGACAGGAGGCAGGGAGGTCAGGGAGGAGACGATGCAGTACTTGAGGAGAGATAGGGTAAAAAGCTTGGATTAGCATGGTAGCAGTTTGAGTGGAGAGGAAAGGGCAGATGTTAACATTTGTGAAGGTAGAATTGGAAGGATTGGTGAAAGATTGAATATGTAGGTGGAATGAAATAGATGAGTGGAGGACAATGCCAAAGTTATGGGCCTGTGAGACAGGGCGGATACTGGTATCATCTACAGTCATGAGAAAGACAAATAATAATAATAATAATAATGGCATTTATTAAGTGCTTACTATGTGCAAAGCACTGTTCAAAACGCTGACCTTTGAACACTTGATTGATTGATCAAACTCCCCTTCCCTCCCAAATTTTCTCCTCCTCCTCATTTTCCCATCACTGTTAAAAACCATCACCATCCTCCCCATCTCTCAAGATTGCAAACTTGGCCTTTTTCTTGACTCATTTATATCTCTCTCAATCCTTATATTCAGTTAGTCACTAAATCCTGTTTGTCCTTTCTTCACGCTATCTACAAAATCCACCCTTTCCTCTCCATCTAAACTGCTGATGCCCTGATCCAAGTACTTGTCAGATCCTGTAGGAGTCCCTCAGGGCTCAGTACTGGATCCCCTTCTAGTTTCCATCTATACCCACTCCCTTGGAGACCTCATTTGCTCCCACCACTTCAACTATCATCTCTATGCTGATGATTCCCAAATCTACCACTCCAGCCTTGACCTTTCTCTTTCCACTCTGCTGTTCAGAACATCATTTTTCTAAAAAGTTATTGTGCACACTTCTCCCTACATCTCAGAAACCTCTAATGGCTGTCCATTCCTCTCCACATTAAGCAGAAATGCCTGACAAATGGTTTTAAGGCACCTAATCAGCAATCTCTCTCTTACTTATCTTCGCTCTTCTCCCACTAAACTCCAGCTCACACTCCTTGTTCCTCTCAATCTAACCTATTCCTTGTCCCATACTCTCGTCTCTCTCACCACTAACCTCTTGCTCAAACTCCCCTTCACCTCTAGCAAACAAATGCTAGAAATAGAGAAGATGCCAGGATACCCTGAACTGTCCAGGAATTTCCCAAGTGGGTGGAGATCCTGCAGGCATAGTGGATACAGCCCGGGCCTGGGAATCAGAAGGTCATGAGTTCTAATCCTGGCTCTGCCACAGGTCTGCCATGTGACCTTGGGCAAGTCACTTCACTTCTCTGGGCCTCAGTTATCTCATCTGTAAAAGGGAGATTAAGACTGTGAGTCCCATGTAGGACATGGACTGTGTCCAACCTGATTACCTTGTATCTAACCCAGGACTTAATACAGTGCCTGGCACATAGTACGCACTTAACTAATACCATAAAAAAATGAAATAACAGGACATCTTCATTGTAAAATAGGTTGTCGTGAAACAAGGATAAAAGAGGTCATATCCTCAAGGTGAAGTGTGCAACAATGTCACCCATGATGTAAAAGTGGTAACTTGAAGAAAAGGAGAGCTGGGAATCAATCAATCAATTATATTGATTGAGAACTTACTGTATGCAGAGCTCCAGCAAAGGGTTGTCTTTTCTTCCCAGGGGAAGAGCCCCTTAGCATTCCTGAATAGTTACACTGATTTTTCTGTCTCTGATTCATTATTTACCAAGCAACTTCCTAAGTCTAATTTAATTTCCCAGGCAGACTCCTGCCGGGGAGAGATTGTGTAGTCTAGCAATTGTTACGTTGTCTCCCAGATGGGGATAGAGCTCACTGTAATAAACTGACTCTTTGGGCTGGTGAGTCTGTCTAATGCTGATTGCCCAGCCAGGACCTGAGGAAAAACAGCCAGTGACTTCAGCTCCCGGATCCAGAGTCCAGACCCAGGAGCCGATGTGATAGCACCTGAGACACACAGTCTGGTCCTCTACACCTTGATAAACCTCAGAGGGATAATAATGATGATGATGATGGTATTTGTTAAGCGCTTACTGTACGTCGAGGACTGTTAATGTTCTTAGTGCTGGTGTAGATACAACCTAATCAGGTTGGACTCACTTCCTGTCCAGTTGAGGGACTGAGGCACAGAGAAGTGAAGTGACTTGCCTAAGGTCACACAACAAGCAAGTGGTGGAGCTAGGATTAGAACCCAGGTCCTTCTGACTCCCAGGCCTGTGCTATCCACTAGTCCAAGGAGGAGACAAGGAGGTGAAAGAGAAAACAGCACTGGGCACTTCAAATGTTAAGCAGAACAACAATGTGGCCTGGACTGTGAATCCCACATTAGCATTTTCAGCCACAAACACACTCATAGCTGAACTTCACCATCAGTAGAGTCTTCTTTGAATAATAATAATAATAATAATAATAATAATAATAATAATAATGGTATTTGTTAAGTGCTTACTATGTGCAAAGCACTGTTCTAAGCGCTGGGGGGATACAAGGTGATCAGGTTGTCCCACGTGGGGCTCACAATCTTAATACCCATTTTACAGATGAGGGAACTGAGGCACAGAGAAGTTAAGTGACTTGCCCAAAGTCACACAGCTGACAATTGGCAGAGCTGGGATTTGAACCCATGACCTCTGACTCCAAAGCCCATGCTCTTTCCACTGAGCCACGCTGCTTCTCGCTGCTTTTAATCAATCAATCAATCAATCCATCAATTATTGATATTGATTGAGCACTTACTGTGTCTTGTCTTATGCCATCTAGTTGTCTTCGACCCCTAGCGGTGCCATAGACACATCTTTCCCAGAATGCCTCACCTCTATCTGCAATCGTTCTAGTAGTGGATCCATAGAGTTTTCTTGGTAAAAATACGGAAGTGGTTTACCATTGCCTCCTTCCGTGCAATAAATTTGAGTCTTTGCTATATTAATCACTTGGGAGAGTACAGTGCAACAGAATTGGTAGACACAGACCCTGCCCAAAAGGAGCTTATAGTCTAGAGGGAGAGACAGGCAATATAAATGAATAAAATGTGGATATGCACATGATTGTTGTGGGGCTGAGAGAGGAGTAAGTATCAAGGGCTTAAAAGGTATAGATATAAGGGTGTGGGAGTCACAGAAATGAAAGGGAGTAGGGAAAAAGAGTGCTTAATTGGGAAAGGCCTCTTGGAGGAGATGTGATTTTTAAGAGGCTTTGAAGGTGGGGAGAGTCGTGGTCTGCTGGATATGAAAAGGGGGAATTTCAGGACAGAAGGAGGATGTGGAAAATGGGTCGGCTGCAATATAGACAAGATCAAGGCACAGTGAGATAGCTGGTGCTAGAGGAGTGAAGTGTTCAGGCTGGGCTGTAGTACAAAGGACTATGAAGGACAGCTATATTTATTGAGTATAAAACACTGTACTAAGTTCTTGGGAAAGTACAACAAAAATTAAGAACTCATTCCTTTCCCTCAAGCAGTAGGGAGCTATAGATGGTGATTATCACCAACAGTATATTTTCCTTAGTCCAGCACTGCCCTCACCGGCTATAGGGTAACACTTCCTTTCCTCATTGATTTGCCTCTTCGGTTTGGAAGCTTAGGGCTTTTGCAAGTTCAGATCCCATGTCCACCTGTTGTTAGTGGCAGATTTTGGATGTTAAAGTAAGTCATGCAGTAAAAACAACTTAATATAATATAGTTCAACATATACAGTCTCTACAGGGTCTTTTTCTGGTTTCCCTGAGGCAGCCATTAGAAGAGAATGACGATAGGAACAAATGACAACAGCCATCTTCTTTATTGTTAATCTAACAACAATGGATGTTGCAGCTGTTTTTTTTTATTTTTGTTCCCTGCTAATCTTCTCTGTTGTCCCCTTGCCACTCGCCACAGTGTTCCAGTGTACAAGATTGCCCAGGGTGGCCACCGGTGACACTTGAGAATTCCAGATATTAAGACACATGTGACGTCCCATTATGCTGGGCATGCAGAGTGATGTGGGGGTGTCTCACACACACACACGCACACACGCACGCGTGCGCGCGCACACACACACACACACACACACACAATTTTGCAGAAGTTCACTGAGTTTTCCCAAACCCAGAGTGTTTCTCTGAGGGGTCCCCTGACCAGAAAGCTTTGCGTTCACTGCCCAGGCCCTTGTGAACATGACTGTGGTTTCTGGTCCTCCATATTTGAGCTGGACATCGAGAGAGTGAGGCACTCAGGGGGAGGAGCTTTCAGCCAGTGGGGCTTTGATGGGATGGAGAGCCGAAGAGGGGGCTAAGGGAGAAAAAGACAGAAGGTAGGAAAGAAAAGGTAGAGAAAGAAGGGGAAAGAAAGGAAGGACAAGGTACTCAGCTGTGTCCCTAATTTTCAGCCGGTGCAGGATTGTACTAAGGACTAATTTTACCCTGGGACTTACCACCATCACACTTTTCCCCCCTTTATCTCTTAGAGAGTCACGTTGCATATTAGAAACACTTTGGCACCTTTTCAAGGCTCTGTAAATGGAGAAAGAGCCTGTGGAAACAGATGGCTTCCAAACTCAGTTAGCCCTGTGGGAATACTGCTCTCTTAGGGTACTGAGCTTTAGTCCATTAAAAGGAGAAACAGCATCCACCTCATCGTATTTCTGAGGACCAGTTATTCAACACAAGGCTTCACCACTGGGGTTCGTCCATTATTTGTTGTTTTTTAAAAATAATGAACTCAGCTCTCCCATCTGAAAATCAAAAGAACTTTCACATAGCTCATTTAATTGTACTCTCCCAACATTCACCTATAAGAGCCAGGCATTACTATCACTTTCACATTGAGGAAACGAAGGACAGAGAGGTGAAGAGGCTTCCCAAAGCCACACAACCAGTGACAGAACAGAAATTAGAACTCAGATTTTCTGATGCCTAGCTTTACATGTTCTTTTGGCTAGACCATGTTGCTGCTGTATAAAGGCAGAGTCCTGGCTCACTTGTAAAGGAAGTAGAAAGCCAGTCTAGTGGCAAAATCTAGGGTTCCCAGCCCCACCCATAGATTGCAGTCCTGAGATTGCAAGAACTCCATAAAGCTGGGGAGATTTACATAGTTCAACAAATGCTACCCTTGCTGTGGGAGGGTTCCTATATATGTCACATCAAAATGACATCCAGCAATACTGTCATGAAAGATTGCAATGCTGTCATGTTTTTGATGGCTTTAGATCATTATGGTCAGGGAATGCATCTGCTGATTCTGTGGTACTTTCCTAAGCACTTAGTACAGTGCTCTACATATAGTAAGTGCTCAATAAATACAATCGATTGATTGATTTAGATTCTACCATTGCAGTGCATCTGCTTGGATCCTGGACCTATGTTTCAGTTATTCTTCAGGAAGCAGCACTTACTACTTTAGTCCACTGGGCACCATGTGTGACAGGGACTGTGCCCTACCTGATTATCTTTATCTACCCCAGTGTTTATTACAGTGCCTTGCACATAGTAAGTGCTTAACAAATACCATAATATTCATTCATTCATTCATTCATTCAATCGTATTTATTGAGTACTTACTGTGTGCAGAGCACTGTTCTAAGCACTTGGGAAATACAAGTTTGTAACATATAGAGACGGTCCCTACCCAATAGTGGGCTCACAGTCTAGAAGGGGGAGACAGACAACAAAACAAAACATATAAACCAGATAAAATAAATAGAATAAATATGTACAAGTAAAATAAATAGAGTAATAAATATGTACAAATATATATACATATATACAGGTGCTGTGGGGAGGGGAAGGAGGTAAGGCGGGGGGATGGGGAGGGGGAGTAGGGGCAGAGGAAGGAGGGGGCTCAGTCTGGGAAGGCCTCCTGGAGGAGGTGAGCTCTCAGTAGGGCTTTGAAGGGAGGAAGAGAGCTAGCTTGGCGGATGTGCGGAGGGAGGGCATTCCAGGCCAGGGGGAGGATGTGGGCCGGGGGTTGACAGCGGGACAGGTGAGAATGAGGCACAGTGAGGAGATTAGCAGCAGAGGAGCGGAGGGTGCGGGCTGGGCTGTAGAAGGAAAGAAGGGAGGTGAGGTAGGAAGGGGTGAGGTGATGGAGAACCTTGAAGCCGAGGGTGAGGAGTTTTTGCCTGATGCGTAGGTTGATTGGTAGCCACTGGAGATTTTTGAGGATTTTTGTTTAATAATAACAGTAGTAACAATAAGAATACACACACAAAAATACGCAGGAACTCACTATCATTAAATAATAGAAAGACGTTTGGCAAAATTCACTGACAACTGATCTGGAATGAGTTAGTAGAGGGAAAGTTAGGTCTGGTCTGATTATTTTGTATTTGCCCCAGAACTTAGCACAGTACTTGGCCCAGTGGAGATGTTTAAGACATGCTATTACGATTAAAAAGTTAGAGGCATTAGCTAGGGCACTCAATTCTGCTGTAATTGGTGCTTTTTCTATGCATTCTAGCCAAAATGCTGGGAGAGAAATTAGGAAACATTCTTCCAAAAATGCAAGCCTATTTGGAACATAGCATGGCCCAACTTTGGATGAAAAAATTGCATATGGGTGCATGCTTATGGGTGCAAGTGCATGTGGCATTGAACACCATAAGTGCTACATCACATTTTTTAAAATGGAGATTATGCAAGACCATAACCTCTGCATTATAGGAGAAGTGAGATGACAAGGAGGAAAGATTTCCTCCAGGCAATCTGTTGCCACTGTAGGACCAGATTATCTCTTGGCCGGGCCCAATGAAGGTATTGCTCATATCATGCTCTAAATAAATCTCCCAAGGCAACCAAAACCCTTTAGGCTGTGAGTGTGTGGTGATCATTTACATTTTTTCCTTTCCTTTATTAGATTTTTTTTATTGGTATTTTTTAATTACTTACTATGTGCCAGGCACTGTTCCAAGTGCTGGGTTGGATATAAGCTAATCAGGTTGGATACAGTCCTTGTCCCACGTGGGGCTCACAGTCTTAATCCCCATTTCATAGAAGAGGTAACTGAAGCCCAGAGAAGTGAAGTGACTTGCCCAAGGTCACACAGCACCAATAATAATAATAATAATAATGATAGCATTTATTAAGCATTTACTATGTGCAAAGCACTGTTCTAAGTGTTGGGGAGGTTACAAGGTGATCAGGTTGTCCCACAGGGGGCTCGCAGTCTTAATCCTCCATTTTACAGATGAGGTAACTGAGGCACAGAGAAGTTAAGTGACTTGCCCAAAGTCACACAGCTGACAATTGGCAAAGTCAGAATTTGAACCCATGACCTCTGACTCCAAAACCCAGGTTCTTTCCACTGAGCCACGCTGCTTCTCTTCTTCTGTTTCTATCAAGTGGTAGAGCTGGGATTAGAACCCAGGTCCTTCTGACTTCCAGATCTGTGCTCTATCCACTAGGCCACATTGCTTCCTCAGGTTTGTCAAAATGAATTCATACTCAGGTGATGGCTACCATCTTTGAATTACCACGAATGATCTAAGTATCAGCAGACGAGCGCTTTGGCCTATAATACCAATTTGAAGTCACAGGATCCACAGCAAACCAGGTGGGCCTCTTCTGGCTTCCTTTAAAGCCCACATGAGAATATTTCTCAATAGTGAAGCATTTACTTGAGAATTTACCAGCACTGATGGAAACAGAGAAAAATGGGTGTCACACTCCTTTCAGTTTCATCTATTCTGGACATATATAGGATAGTTTCCATAAAATAACTACTTTCAAACTTCAGATAGAAGTCACAGAGACTCTTGGTCATGTTGGTTCACTTCAGATGTAGTTCAGGAACCAGTTGAAATCAGGAATGTTACGTTTTAGTTGTGATCTTGAACAGACAGAATCTAAATATATATCGTGTGTTGGTAGAAAGGAACTTGGCAAAGACTGTGAGCTCATTGTGGGCAGGGAATGTATATACCAACTCCGTTGCATTGTACTCTCCCAGATGCTTAGTACACTGTTCTGCACACAGTCAATAAATATCATTGATGATGATGATGATGATGATAGATCCAACAAAACTGTTCCTCTAGCACTTTTCTGCTGATGATGTTCATGGCAGCAGAGAGGACTGTAGTTCTCTTCAATTTTCTGTTACGTGCTCTTCCCAGCATTGCTCAGAAATAATAATCTTTTTGGATGCATTAGTTATCTGGAGATACTGTTTCCTTTACATGCTAAGATGAACAAATAAAACATTTATTGTGTCTAGAAAATAGAGTGAGGTAGTTCTGAGAGCTGCTGTAAGGATGGATTTTGAATAGCGATCTGGGAAGTCAATACCATATTGTTTAGAATATAAAGCTAATGATCAATCCTCTTTCCAACCCTCAAGCACACAAACACATATGGCTGTGCCCAGACTTATGCTTGCCAAATGACACTGAAAATGTATTATTTACTTATACATGAGAAGCTAGGGAAAAACCTCCAATAAATCAATGGTATTTGTTCAATCCTTATGGTGTGCAGAGCACTGTACTAAGACCTTGAGAGAGTACAATACAATAGAGTAGGTCTACATGATCCCTGCCTTCAAAGGACTTAAAAATCTAGTGAGGTAGACAGACGTTAAAATGAATTACAGGTAGGGTAGGCAACAGAGTATGAGGATATGTAGTGTGGCCTAGTGGATATAACATAGACTTGGGAGTCAGAAAGAGCTAGGTTCTAATCCCAGCTCCACTACTTGACTGCTTTGTGACCTTGGACAACTCACTTCACTTCCTCTGTATCTCGATTACCTCATCTGTAAAATGGGGATTAAGACTGTGAACTCCATGTGGGACAGGGACTGCGGATTTACTTGTATCCACTCCAGTGCTTAGTACAGTGCCTAGCACATAGTAAGTGCTTAACAAATATCACAATTATTATTATTATTAAATACATAAGTGCTGTGGGCATGGAGGTGTCTAGGGGATATGGACTTAAGGACATAGATGATGCAGAAGCAGAGTTGAGTGAGTAGATGACACAGAAGCAAAGGAGAATAGTGGGGAGATGCGATACTAGTCAGGGAAGTTTTCATGGAGGGGATATAATTTTAATAGGGCTCTGAAGATAGGGACAATGGTGGCCCGTCAGATATGAAGGGGAAAAAGGCTCCAGGGAGGAGAGAGAGTGTGAGCAACAGGTTGACAGCTAGAGAGAGATGAGCTCAAGGCACAGTAATTTGGTGTTAGTGAGAGAGGTCTGAGTGCTGGGTTGTAGTGGGAGAGAAGCCAGAATAGGTGGGAGGGAAAGAGCTGATTGAGTTATTTAAAGCAGATGGCAAGGAGTTTCTGTTTGATGTGGAAGTGGATGGGCAACCATTGGAGGTTTTTGAGGAATGTGGGGAGAGAGGTGGTCAGATTGTGAGCCCCACAAGGGACAGGGGCCATGTCTGATTCCCACCTGGGCACTCTGTCCACACACAGTAAGCTCTTAATAAATACTCCTACTACTATTCAGGATGATGTTTTAGAAAAATGGTCCAGGAAGGAGAGTGAAGTACTGCCTGAAGAAGGAAGAGGCTGGAGGCAGAGAGGCCAGAAAGGAAGAGGATGCAGTAGCTGAGGTGGGACATGACAAGTGCTTGGACCAGTGTGGTGGCGGTGGTGTCTACATTGATAGAGCAACATTTTAAGAAACTGCCCTGGAGCCTGCATCTGAGAAGGAGATTGGGTAATAATAATGAAGGCATTTTTATTAAGCACTTACTATATGCAAAGCACTGTTCTAAGCAGTGGGGAGGCTACAAGGTGATCAGGTTGTCCCACAGGGAGCTCACAGTCTTAATCCCCATTTTACAGATGAGGTAACTGAGGCACAGAGAAGTTAAGTGATTTGCCCAAAGTCACACAGCTGACAATTGGTGGAGCCAGGATTTGAACCCATGACCACTGACTCCAAAGCCCAGGCTTTTTTATAGATGAGGTAACTGAGGCACAGAGAAGTTAAGTGATTTGCCCAAAGTCACACAGCTGACAATTGGTGAAGCCAGGATTTGAACCCATTACCACTGACTCCAAAGCCTAGGCTCTTTCCACTTCCTCTTCCTCTTCCTTTCTGGCCTCTCTGCCTCCAGCCTCTTCAGGTGGTACTTCACTCTCCTGCCTGGACCATTTTTCTAAAACATCAATGACGCTGCCAACCTCTTGCTCCACCCCACCTCGCCCACTGACCAACTTGGTCATACCCTCGACCTCATCATCTCCTACCGCTGCACTGTGACCACCCTTACCAACTCTGAAATCCCTCTCTCTGATCATAATCTTCTCACCTGCCTCCTCACTCACACTCCTTTCCCTTGTAAATCCATATTACTCCCTCACAGAGATCTCCGCTGTCTTGACCCCATCCATCTTTCTGAGTGCCTCACACCCCACCTCGTCTCCCTCTCCTCTCTACCCAATCTTGATGATCAGATTGCTGCTTTCAACTCTACCCTTTCTACTCAGCTAGACTCACTCACTCCCCTTTCCCTTTGCCGCTCTCGTACCACTAACCCACAGCCCTGGATCACTGCCACTGTCCGCCTCCTTCACTCTTATGCTTGAGGTGCTGAACGCTGCTGGCGAAAGTCTAAACACCATGCCAAACTCGTTCACTTCAAGTTTATCCTTTCCTGCCTTAACTCAGCCCTCTTCTCTGCCAGACAAAACTATTTCTCCTCCCTTATTGACACCCATGCCCATCATCCCCGTCAGCTCTTCCGTACATTCAACTCCCTTCTCAGGCCCCCGGTTCCTCCCCCTCCTCCTTCCCTCACCCCTAACGATCTGGCCTCCTACTTCATTAATAAAATTAAATCCATCAGGTCTGACCTCCCCAAAGTCACTCCCCCCGCTTCTCAACCCCCCAGCTCTCAACACTCTCTGCTACTCTCCCATCCTTCCCAGCAGTATCCTCAGAGGAGCTCTCCTCCCTCCTCTCAAGTGCTACTCCGGCCACCTGTGCTTCTGAGCCCATTCCCTCTCATCTCATGAAATGTCTCGCTCCGTCCCTTTTCCCCTCCTTAACTTCCATCTTCAACCGCTCACTCTCCACTGGTTCCTTCCCCGCTGCCTTCAAACATGCCCATGCCTCTCCCATCCTAAAAAACCCTCTCTTGACCCCACCTCACCTTCTAGTTATCGCCCCATCTCCCTCCTACCATTCCTTTCCAAACTCCTTGAACGAGTCATCTACACGTGCTGCCTCGAATTCCTCAACACCAACTTTCTCCTCGACCCCCTCCAGTCTGGCTTCCATACCCTACATTCCATGGAAACTGCCCTCTCAAAGGTCACCGGTGACCTCCTGCTTGCCAAATCCAACGGCTCATACTCTATTCTAATCCTCCTCGACCTCTCAGCTGCCTTCGACACTGTGGACCACCCCCTTCTCCTCAACACGCTATCCAACCTTGGCTTCACAGACTCTGTCCTCTCCTGGTTCTCTTCTTATCTCTCCGGTCATTCATTCTCAGTCTCTTTTGCAGGCTCCTCCTCCCCCTCCCATCCCCTTACTGTGGGGGTTCCCCAAGGTTCAGTTCTTGGTCCCCTTCTGTTCTTGATCTACACTCACTCCCTTGGTGACCTCATTCTCTCCCACAGCTTCAACTATTATCTCTACGCTGATGACACCCAAATCTACATCTCTGCCCCTGCTCTCTCCCCCTCCCTCCAGGCTCGCATCTCCTCCTGCCTTCAGGACATCTCCATCTGGATGTCTGCCTGCCACCTAAAACTCAACATGTCCAAGACTGAACTCCTTGTCTTCCCTCCCAAACCCTGCCCTCTCCCTGACTTTCCCATCACTGTTGATGGCACTACCATCCTTCCCGTCTCACAGGCCCACAACCTTGGTGTCATCCTCGACTCCACTCTGTCGTTCACCCCTCACATCCAAGCCATCACCAAAACCTGCCGGTCTCAGCTCCACAACATTGCCAAGATCTGCCCTTTCCTCTCCATCCAAACCGCTACCCTGCTCGTTCAAGCTCTCATCCTATCCCGTCTGGACTACTGTATCATCCTCCTCTCTGATCTCCCATCCTCTTGTCTCTCCCCACTTCAATCCATACTTCACACCACTGCCTGGATTGTCTTTGTCCAGAAACACTCTGGACATGTTACTCCCCTCCTCAAATATCTCCAATGGCTACCGATCAACCTACGTATCAGGCAGAAACTCCTCACCCTCGGCTTCAAGGCTCTCCATCACCTCGCCCCTTCCTACCTCACCTCCCTTCTCTCCTTCTACAGCCCAGGGCGCACCCTCCGCTCCTCTGCCACTAATCTCCTCACCGTGTCCCGTTCTCGCCTGTCCCGTCGTCGACCCCCGGCCCACGTCATCCCCCTGGCCTGGAATGCCCTCCCTCTGCCCATCCGCCAAGATAGCTCTCTTCCTCCCTTCAAGGCCCTACTGAGAGCTCACCTCCTCCAGGAGGCCTTCCCAGACTGAGCCCCCTCCTTCCTCTCCCCCTCGTCCCCATCTCCAACCCCTCGTCCTACCTCCTTCCCTTTCCCACAGCACCTGTATATATGTATATATGTTTGTACATATTTATTACTCTATTTATTTATTTATTTTACTTGTACATATCTATTCTATTTATTTTATTTTGTTAATATGTTTGGTTTTGTTCTCTGTCTCCCCCTTCTAGACTGTGAGCCCACTGTTGGGTAGGGACCGTTTCTATATGTTGTCAACTTGTACTTCCCAAGCGCTTAGTACAGTGCTCTGCACACAGTAAGCACTCAATAAATATGATTGATTGATTGATTGATTGATAGTAAGAAGGTCAAGCCCTATTTTTAGATGGCAACCCCTCTCCAGAGCCCTATAGAAATGGATGTCTTGTCAAGATACTATTGTTGAATACTTGCTACATCTGCTGAGGCCTGAATCCACTCAGGAATTGTGGAGGTTGGTTACACTGTTGTGTGTGGGAGTGGAAGTGGGAAGACTCAGGGCCAGATTAGAAGTCACTGTGGGAGGGCTGAAGTGGGAAGATCATGAAATCATGAGTTGAGTTGAAAGGAGGCCATGGGGAGGTGTGGAGAGTACATGTCAGCAATGGAAAGAGGAGGTTCAGATTTTTTTTTTTTTTTTGCCACGGGAGATAGAAATTGAGGTTCTGCAGTGGAAAGAGTCCATCTGAGCATAACCGGGAACAGAAAAGCTCATCCATTAGAAGGCTGTAATTCCTGGCATGCTGAGGGGTGTGTGTTCTCTTTTACTTCACATTTGGCTCAGCCAGAGTCGTAATCACCCTCTTCCTGGCTCATTTCACCTAAGGAGTGCTGAAAGCTTGACAAGTCTTTGGCGCCTTTCATCACCCCTTTAAGGAAGCAGGGACTGAAATGCAGCAGCAATTCTCTCCCAGAGGCCTAGCCCAGCCTCAGCCACCTAAATGTCCTCCAGTCCAGAGAGAAGCCTAGGTGACGCTGTCCCATATCCTGAATTTCTTGGAGGTGGGGTCCTGTCTACCCCCCAGTGGTGTTCACCAACCAAGCCCAGGCCTCAAGAGAAAGTGTTTATAAAGAGCTTTGCCTTTTTCAGAGAGGTTTTTTCCAGAGGTTCTCTGTATAAAAGCTAACTCCCAACCATTACAGTAAAACACCTTGATAATGACGCTGAAGTAACCATTATCAATCACTCAGTGGTATTTGCTGAGTGCTTTCTGTATGCACAGTACTATACTGTAAGCTCATCCTCTAGACTGTAAGCTCATTGTGGACAGGGAATGTGCCTGTTTATTGTTGTACTGTACTCTCCCAAGCACTTAGTTGTGCTCTGCACACAGTGAGCACTAAATACGGTTGATTGTCTAAGCACATGATACACATGATCCCAACCCACAAAGAGTTCACAATCTAGGGAGGGAGACAGACATTCATAGAAACAGTGTGGCCTTATGAAAAGAGAACAGGCCTGGGAGTCAGAGGACCTAGGTTCTAATCTCTGCTCTGCCACTTATCTGCTGTGAGACCTTTGGCGAGTCTCTTCACTTCACTGTGCCTCAGTTACCTCATCTGTAAAATGGGAACTAAGACAGTGAGACCCATGTCGGCTATCCAGTTATCCGATTATCTTGTACCTATCCCAGAGCTTAGTACAGTGCCTAGCACATAGTAAGCCCCTAAGAAATAGCATTACATAAATAGTTAAATAAATAAATAAATAACAGATAGGGGAAGTGGAAGATAAACTGCTCTGGGGCTGGGGGTGTGGTGATTACCCAGTGCTTATGCGGAACAGATCCAAGAACACAGGTAACTTGGAAGGGAGGGTGAATGCAGGAAATGAGAGTTTAGTAAGGGAAGGCCTGTTGGAGATGTGATTTAAGTAGGGTTTTGAAGGTGGAGAAAGTGATGGTCTGGCCCATATGAAGGGGGAAGGAGTTCCAGACCAGAGGGAGAACATGGTCAAGGGGTTTGGGGTGAGATAGGTAAGAGTGGAGCACAGTGAGTAGGTTGGCATTAGAATGGAGTATGCGAATTGGGCTATAGTAGATCAGCGACGTAAGGTAGGAAGGGGAGAGCCGATTGAGTGTTTTAAAGCTCCCGGTAAGGAGTTTTTGCTTGTTGTAGAGAGGGATGGACAGTCATTGGAGGTTTTTGAGGAGTGGGGACTTTGTTTTTAAAAAATGATCCAAGCAGCAGAGTGAAGCCTGGCCTGGAGAAGGGAGAGACAGGAAGAAGGTTGGTCAGTGAGGAGGCCTCAGTATAGGATAGATGGTAAGCTCTTTTTGGGTAGGGAAAATATCTACTGACTCTTTCGTGCTGTACTCCCTCAAGCACTTGGTACGGGCTCTGCATAGTGGATGGAGCATGGGCCTGGGAGTCTGCAGGACCTGGGTTCTAATCCCAGCTCTGCCACTTGTCAGCTGTGTGATCTTGGGCAAGTCTCTTCAGTTCTGTGCCTCAGTGCCTTCATATGTAAAATGAGGATTTTGCCTGTGAACCCCATATGGGACAAGGGCTGTGTCCAATGTGATTACCTTATCTCTACCCCAGCTCTCAGAACAGTGCCTGGAACATAGTAAGTGTTTAACAAATACCACAATGATGATGATGATGATGATGATGATTACAGTAAGCCCTCAATAAATACCACTGGTTGACTGGATATGATAAGGGCTTGGATCAGTGTGGTGACAGTTTTGGATGGAGTGGAAGAGGTGGAATCCAGAGATGTTGTGAAGGTAGAGTAAATAGGATTTGGTGATAGATTGAATATGCAGGTTGAATGAGAGAGATGAGTTGAGGATAATGCAAAGCCCTTTATGAGAGGTTTTATTATATGGGAACTATTTGGACCATCTCCATATGTTGCCAACTTGTACTTCCCAAGCATTAGTACAGTGCTCTGCACACAGTAAGTGCTCAATAAATACGATTGAATGAACGAATGAATATAGTCATTTGGATACAGTGGAACGCCAGAAGGAACAGTACTTATATAAATGGTTTCTTTTAAAGAAATTGCTATAAGGAAGTTCTGTTGCATTTCTACATGCTGTTGAGTTCTGTTTCAGGAGATATGCTTAATCCATAAAGCCCGAAATGGGCTGGCTGCTGTCTCCTAATTCATTAGCTGCATGACTAATTAACAGCTTTTACATTCATAAATTCTGTCACAAGTAAACAAATCAGAGGGTTCTTTTTTCTCTCTCAGTCCACACAGTAGGGTAGCTGAATTCATTTTAAAAAATGGGTTTAAAAGATTTTAAAAAAACAAAATAAAGATCTGCAGTGGTTTGCAGTAGAGGAACAGTTTTTTGCTTTGACAGTATCTCATCAAAATCTTTAAAATCTTTATAAATATGACAGGACATTTTCCCAAGATTCATTAATGTACATTCTGTGTGTAATGGATATGAAGAATGAATCAAGATGTTGCCATCTCTAAGCAATATGTAAAACAATATGGGAGCATTCTGAAAAAAGTCTGCTGCAAACTAGACATCTCTAAAATGACAAACTTAAAATAATTTCAACATGAAAACTTTAACTAACTTGAGGGTTGTAATTTTAAATTTGTGACTCACTGTGGTTAAGCATAAAGTTCATTCTGCCAAACAATTTTATTTTCATTTCATCTCAGCCCTTTTCACATTATTTAAAAGCACTTGCTTTGTTCAGAACTGGAAGAGATAGGAAGCATTTAACGAACCATGTTAGGTCAATTCTGTACATTATTTACATTTTTTTTAAATCTCAAGGCACTGGGGAAGAGGCTGGTGAGGCTAGTTTCTCTCTTCTGCTTGTTTGTATGTAGTGAACTTCAGCATTTCCACATTCTAAATATTTTTCATTCTGGCCTAGATCGGAAAGGTTTGCTTTGATTTTGCATATTACCTGCAGTACACTGAAACATTAGGTACCGCATCATCAACAACCATGTATTATCTCTGCACACAGTAAGCTCTCAACTACTGATTGACTTAGGGGTGCCAGCTCCTTGAAAATGAAGGGGCCCATCACACCAAAGGAATTGGTCCCGTGGGGAAAAATCATTAACGGGCATGGTGGCCACAGCTTTCTGAGCATGGAGGGAGGGGGAGCCAGATGGAGCCTGGAAGAGGAACCAAAATGGATGCTCCACATTTCTTCCCTCTGGTGCTCCAGTGTGGAACCTGGCCAGAGTTCTCTCCCACCCCCAGCCCTGCCAGGCAACTTAGAAGATAGTCTGGAGGTCTGGCCTGGGAATAAAGGCATCAGGTCTCAAACAGGAAGGAGGACCCACTGGCTCTGGCCTAAGTCAGGAATGGGCCGCCTACTTTCCACAGTCCTGTGTGAATCATTACCTGACCTTGATTTCACTGATACTGCCCTGTCCTGGTTCTTCTCCTAGCTTTCTGGCTGCTCATTCTGTCTCTTTCGTGGGCTTCTCTTCTGCCTCCAATGCCCTAACTGTGGGTATTCCTCAAGGCTCAGTTCTGGCTCCCCTTCTATTTTCCATCTACACCTACTCCCTTGGAGAATTCATTGGCTCCCATGAGGTCAAATACCACCTCTATGCAGATGATTCCCAAATCTACATCTCCAGCCCTGATCTCTCCCCCACTCCATGATCTCACATTTACTCCTGCCTTCAAGACATCTCATGTCCCTCTGACACCTCAAACTTAACATGTCCAAAACAGAACTCCTAATTTTCCCACCCAAATCCAGTCCTCCCCCTGATTTTCCCATCACTATAGACAGCACCACCATCCTTCCTGTCTCATAAGCTCATAACCTTGTTGTTATTCTTGACTCATCTCTCTCATTCAACCCACGTAGTCAATCTTCACTAAGTCCTGTGGGTCCTCTAGACTGTAAACTCATTGTAGTCAGGAGCATGTCTGCAAATTTTGTTATATTGCACTCTCCCAAGATCTTAGTACAGTGCTTGGCACGTAATAAATGCTCAGATTGATTGATTGATTGATTGATTCAACCTTCACAACATTGCTAAAATCCACCCTATCCTCTCCACCCAAACTGCTACCAAGTTAATTCAAGCACTTAACCTATCCTGCCTTGATTACTCCATCAGATTCCTTGCTGACCTCCCTGTCTCCTGTCTCTCACCACTCCAGTCCATAGTTCACTCTGCTGCCCAGATCATTTTTCTACAAAAATGTTCAGTCCATGTTTCACCACTCCTCAAGAACCTCCAGTGGTTGCCCATCAACCTCTGCAACAAACAGAAACTCTTTACAATCTGCTTTAAAGCACTCAGTCACCTTGAGACTACCTCACCTCACTACTCACCTACTACAACCCTGCCCTGCCGGCACCATTCACTCCTCTAATGCCAATGTACTCACTGAACCTCAATCTTGTCCATCTCACCGCCAAACTCTTGCCCACATTCCACTCCCACATCAGGCAGCCCAACTATCATCTCTACGCTGATGACACCCAGATCTACATCTCTGCCCCTGCTCTCTCCCCCTCCCTCCAGGCTCGCATCTCCTCCTGCCTTCAGGACATCTCCATCTGGATGTCCGCCCGCCACCTAAAGCTCAACATGTCGAAGACTGAGCTCCTTGTCTTCCCTCCCAAACCTTGTCCTCTCCCTGACTTTCCCATCTCTGTTGACGGCACTACCATCCTTCCCGTCTCACAAGCCCGCAACCTTGGTGTCATCCTCGACTCTGCTCTCTCATTCACCCCTCACATCCAAGCCGTCACCAAAACCTGCTGGTCTCAGCTCCGCAACATTGCCAAGATCCGCCCTTTCCTCTCCATCCAAACTGCTACCCTGCTAATTCAAGCTCTCATCCTATCCCGTCTGGACTACTGCACTAGCCTTCTCTCTGATCTCCCATCCTCGTGTCTCTCTCCACTTCAATCCATACTTCATGCTGCTGCCCGGATTATCTTTGTCCAGAAACGCTCTGGACATATTACTCCCCTCCTCAAAAACCTCCAATGGCTACCGATCAATCTGCGCATCAGGCAGAAACTCCTCACCCTGGGCTTCAAGGCTCTCCATCACCTCACCCCCTCCTACCTCACCTCCCTTCTCTCCTTCTACTGCCCAGCCCGCACCCTCCGCTCCTCCACCACTAATCTCCTCACTGTACCTCGCTCTCGCCTGTCCCGCCATCGACCCCCGGCCCACGTCATCCCCCGGGCCTGGAATGCCCTCCCTCTGCCCATCCGCCAAGCTAGCTCTCTTCCTCCCTTCAAGGCCCTGCTGAGAGCTCACCTCCTCCAGGAGGCCTTCCCAGACTGAGCCCCTTCTTTCCTCTCCCCCTCGTCCCCCTCTCCATCCCCCCGTCTTGCCTCCTTCCCTTCCCCACAGCACCTGTATATATGTATATATGGTTGTACATATTTATTACTCTATTTATTTATTTATTTATTTATTTATTTTACTTGTACATTTCTATCCTACTTATTTTATTTTGTTGGTATGTTTGGTTCTGTTCTCTGTCTCCCCCTTTTAGACTGTGAGACCACTGTTGGGTAGGGACTGTCTCTATGTGATGCCAATTTGTACTTCCCAAGCGCTTAGTACAGTGCTCTGCACATAGTAAGTGCTCAATAAATACGATTGATTGATTGATTGATTGATTCCTGATTTAGGCTGAGCTATTGGGTCCTCCTTCCTGCCTGAGACCTGATGCCTTTATTACCAGGCCAGAGTAGTCTTTCCAGATGCCTGTTTTACCTCCAAACCATCTGCTAAGTTGCCTGGCAGGGCTGGGGGTGGGATAGAACTCTGGCCAGGTTCCACACTGGAGCACCAGAAAGAAGATATGTGGAGCATCCATTTTGGTTCCTCTTCCAGGCTCCATATGGCTCCTCCTCCCTCCATGCTCAGAAAGCTGTGGCCAATGTGCCCATTAATCACTTTTCCCCACAGGACCAAGTGGTGCCCACAGGAGCTTGGAATGCTGTACCACTTCATATCCAACAAACAACTACTCTTCGTACCTTCAAAGCCTTATTGAAGGCACATCTCTTCCAAGAGGCCTTCCCTAACTAAGCCCTCCTATTCTCCCTCTCCCTTCTGCATCCCTCTGACTTGCTTCCTTCATTCACCCCTTCCTCCCGGCCCCAAAGTACTTAGGTACATATCTGTCATTTATATATTCATTTTAATATCTGTCTCCCCCTCTAGACCATAAGCTCGTTCAGGGCAGGGAACATGTCTATCAGTTCTGTTATATTGTACTCTCCCAAGCACTTAGTACAGTGTTCTCCACACATTGAGCTCAATAAATACAACTGATTGATTGATTGATCAGTGTCTCCCACTTTGTTTTCTCTTCAGCCCTGCTGCCCTAGGAGCCCTTCCCCAAGTCCATCCCCTTTCCCGCAGTTCAAAATAAAAAGTTAGCAAGCCTGCACTGTAATATTGGACTACTTTGACTCCACTGGCCCAAGCAGAAAGCAATTATTGAATAAAACACAACATACTCAAACATTATAAACTGTATTGGGCAGCTGAACTTTGGGGAATAGATAGTCTCCTTTGTGGTTAGCCATATTTTCCTCAGAATACTGTTGAAGGTCTCTCTCAATCTAGTAAGTGTCCTGGCTTTCTTCACTACTTAACAGATTTCTTTTTTCCCTCTCTTCTCCCACCCACCTCTCTCTCCCACTTGATTTCTCTCCTCTTCCTCCCCCTCCTCCTCACCCTTTTTCCTTGCATTGAGTGGTGCAGTTAGATGTCCAACTTTTTGTAGAAAATATCTAGAAGAGATCAAGGGAGATAAAATTGAACATCTTGAAGTTAGAGCATGAAAAAACCCCAAGCTCTAACGGAAGAATGAGGAAAGATTATGTGTATCCAAGCAAATGAAGGGAACTCCAGGGCATGTGTGTTCAAGCCTCTTTTGCACTGATTTCCAGGTGATCTCAGATTCCTCATCATTCAGACAATAGCCCGTCCCTTCTAGTGTCCTTCATGGGAAGCCTGACAAAAAAACTGAGGAAGATTTTAATGATGTGAATGTTAGAAAAAACATCTCATGGGGATTTGTTACCAAATGCTCTTTTCTCCTCCAATACAATTTTTTCATTCCTCGAAACCAGTAGTTGTGCAACAAAGCTGGGTTGAGACATATTTCTTATCATTCGGACAGTCTCAGAAACCCATTGGACAGTATTACTCTATTCCTGGCAGATTCCAATTTGTCTGACCTGAGAAATGTGGTGAGTGTGGTGGGGAGGAGGAGAAATTGTAGAATCTAAATTCCATTAGCAGCTTTTCTCACTTTGGTTGCAATCCCTCCCTTTTTTCTGAAATTGCAGGAATTAATTGGCATTAGAGGTGAAGCACACACTTCTTTTTTTAAGAAGCAGCATGGGGTAGTGGGTAGAGCATGGGCCTGGGAGTCAGAAGAGCATGGGTTCTAATCCCCGCTCCACCACTTGTCTGCTGCATGACCTTGGACAAGTCACTTCACTTCTCTGTGCCTCAGTTACATCATCTGTAAAATGAGGATTGAGACTGTGAGCCCCATGTGAGACAGGGACTGTGTCCAACCTGATTTGCCTGTGTCCACCCCAGTGCTTAGTACCTTGTGTGGCACATAGAAATTCCACAAGTATTATTATTCACTGATGTTGTATTATGGGCTGGAACCTGGAGGAAAGGGCAAATGTGGCAATCACTCTGGCCCCACTTCATTCATTCATTTATTCAGTCGTATTTATTGAGCACTTACTGTGTGCAGAGCACTGTACTAAGCGCTTGGGAAGTACAAGTTGGCAACATATAGAGATGGTCCCTACCCAACAATGGGCTCACAGTCTAGAAGGGGGAGACAGACAACAAAACAAAACATGAAGACAGGTGTCAAAATAGTCAGAACAAATAGAATTAAAGCTATATGCACATCATTAACAAAATAAATAGAATAGTAAATATGTACTTCAAGGGTGGGGGCTCACCCCAGTTGAGAAAACAAGGTGGATTACAACAGAGTTGGCAAACACATTCCCTGCCCATAATGAGTTTACAGTCTGGGTGGGGGGGGGGGGGGGTGAAAGTGTTCAAGTGTTCAATAAGTGTCAAGTGTTTAATAAATACGATCGATTAACTGCAGCAGGCAAATGGTGTAAGTACCCAAGTGCTTAGGTGATGTGGAAGTGCTGTAAATTTATTGTGGGGAGGGAATGTGTCTGTTACATTATTATAGTGTACTCTCTCCAGTGTTCAGTACATTGCTCTGCACACAGTAAGTGCTCAATAAATATGACTGACTGACTGTGCATCCTTCTCCAGCTCCCAGAGCAGGGTGGCTACCATCTCTGTACCACTGCCATGGGCAGGGATCATTGCAACCCAGACCCAAGGTTCCCGCTAAGAGGCAGCACCATTAAGAAGGCTGATGAAACGGCAACAAGGTCTCTCTAGAGGGAGTGTGATGTCATTCCCCAACCCAACTAGTCCCTAGTTAGAGCAACTCTGTCTCAGGGAAAAGTGAGAAAGTTAGCCCTAGGCTGAGGCATTTAGAACCTCATGAAAAGGCCCATGAAAGGGAGTATCTTTCCTCACTTTTGTTGGAGTTGAATCCAAGCAAAAAAGTTTCCATGGTTTTCTTCTAAGTATTCTGCCCAAGTCAGATCCCACAAGGAGAAATTCCATCATAAGAGATAGCAGCCTAAATTCACCCACAAATTCGTATTTGCAGCAGAGAGTGAAAAAAAAAAAACCTTCCACGGGGGTCAGCTGGACATTCCTACAGCTGTCATAGAATGAAAAGCCAGAGTTTAGAGAATACAGCCTACACAACCCAGAGGTTATTGCTGTGGGCAGTTTGGGGGTGGGGGGAAAGGGAGGAAAGACAGATTCTCCAGCAACATATCCAGGGACTCTTGTGAAAGCCATGACCCTGCTGATCCTGTTGCTTTATTTAGACCCAATTCATGTCCAGACTTAAAAGGATCTTGGAAAAGCCACTGGGGATGATGGCGCCAGACCAGCAAGGGAGTTAGGAAAAGAAACAGCTTGCTCTCCCCCTCGAAAGAAAGTGCTGGATGCAAATGGGAGGTGGTGGGCTGTGGGGGATGGTTGGTCTGGAAGAGAAGGGTCATATCTCCTCCAAGAAGCTTTCTCTGACTATTCTCTCATCTCTTCCACCCTGTTTTCCCTCCCTTCTGCATCTCTTATGCACTTGAGTCTTCACACCCTAAGCAGTTACTCCCAACTCCAAGGCACTTATGTACATATCCTTATATGTATAGAAGAGAAGCAGCATGGTGGAATGGATAGAGCTCGGGCCTGGGAGTCATAAGGCCATGGGTTCTAATCCTGGCCCTTCACTTGTCTTCTGTGTGACCTTGGGCAAGTCCCTTTACTTCTCTGGGCCTCAGTTTCCTCATCTGTAAAATGGGGATTAAGAATGTGAGCCCCATGTAAGACAGGGACTGTATCCAACCCGATTTCCTTCTCTCTAACCCAGTGCTTAGTACAGTGCCTGGAACATAGTAAAAGCTTAATAAATACCACAATTATTATTAGTAGTAGTATTATTAGTATTATTATTAATTCTTATTAGAGGTGGTAGACAAGTTCCTGCCCACGAGCAGGTCACTTTCCCCCCTTATGTCTTTACTGGAGCAAGTAGACTGTGCCAGAAACTTACTGCAGTGCTCTGTGCACAGTAAGTGCTCAACAAATGCCTTCGAATGATTGACTGATTCCCTTTGCTTGTGTGACTACCCCATAGTAGTCAATGGCTGGAATTGTAACCAAATCAAGGGTTTCTGGAGGAATGGATGTTCAATCAATTGAATTTATTTATTGAGTGCTTACTGTGTGCAGAGAACTGTACTAAGCACTTGGGAGAGCACAATATAACAGAGTTGGTAGGCACGTTCCCTGCCCACAGCAAGCTAACAGTCTAGAGGATGACCTTAAGGTTCAGCATGGTTTTGGGAATCAAAAACTCTGCAACATGGGACTATACCATCAGTGATGAATTTTCTGACCAAAAAAACACTTATATTGTTCTGGGAGGTGGTTAAGCAAAGTAAGAATCCTGAAAGCAATCGATCAACCAATGGTATTTATTGAGTGCTTATTGTGTGCAGAACACTATTCTAAGCAATTGGGAGAGTACAATACAATTGAGTTGGCTGACATGATTCCTGCTCACAAGGAGTTTACAGTCTAGAGGGGGAGGCAAACATTAAAATTAATTCCATTATGGACATAGGTGCTGTGGGGTTGAGGGGAAGGTGGACATCAAGTACTTAAAGGGGACAGATGCAGGGACAAGGGCAATGCAGAAGGGAGAGGGCTGACTAGCTACCAAGGCAACCAGCTGCTGAATTATGGCACTACGGAATAGCATAGGCACTTTGGCAAATAGATGGAAACTGCATCAATCAATCAATCAATCACATTTATTGAGTGCTTACTGTGTACGGACCACTGTACTAAGCATTTGGGAGAGTATGACACAACAATATCTCAGACACATTCCCTGTCCACAGCAAGTTTACAGTCTAGAGGGGGAGGCGGTCATTATTATAAATAAAGAAATTATGGATATGTACATATGTGCTGTGGGGCTGGGGGTGGGGTAGTGAATAGGGCGAGCAAGTCAGGGCCACGCAGAAGGGGATAGGAAAGAGAAAATGAGGGCTTAGCCAGGGAAGGCCTTCTGAAGGAGATGTGCCTTCAATAAGACTTTGAAGGTGGGGAGAGTAATCATCTGCCGGATATGAAGAGGGAGGGCGGTCCAGGCCAGAGGCAGGACATGGGTGAGAGGTCAGCGGCGAGATAGACGAGATTGAGGTACGGTGAAAATATAAAAAATATGCATGTAAAAAACCTTTGGGTGCACTTCACAGTGTGCTACGCTTCTGCCTGCCTACTCATTTGTTGCACTCTATGCCCAGTGAACATATAACTGACAGTAAAGAGAGAGTATGAGTGACTGCTCAAACCACTCACTCTGCAATCAATTCTTCTGTTTAGCTGCTCACTAAGGCTTGTCCACCATCCTTAGCAGATCATTAAACGCTGATAAATTTCCCTTAAAATGAATAACATATTCCCCTTCACAAAGAAAAGCGGGCTTTAGTGATTAGGAAGTTGTGCTTTGAACTAACTGTGGTACTTGTTAACCGCTTACTCTATGCCAGTCACTCTACTAAGCACTGGGGTGGATACAAGCAAATCAGGCTGGACACAGTCCCTGTCCCACGTGGGGCTCACAATCTCACTCCTCATTTTACAGATGAGGTAACTGAGGCACAGAGAAGTGAAGTGACTTGCCCAAGGTCACACAGCAGACAAGTGGTGGAACCCATATTAGCAACCATGGCCTTCTGACTACCAGGCCTGTGCTCTAGTCACTATACCATGCTGCTTCTCGCCCACACATGGCATCAATATTTCTAGAGGGTTTTTTTAGGATCCAGTCTCTCCAGCCACTGAAATTCAGAATCAACTAAAAACCCAGTAAATTTCAATAAATGTTGAAGGGCTATACTAAAGATATGACTGCTTCTTGCTAAACTACTAAAAGGGGCCTGGAAGATTCTACTCTCAACCAGTCTGGATAGCAGATAATGTAAACTGCAAATTCATGGAGATGCCCTTACCATTTGAACTCATTTTCCTCTAAAAGGAGAATTAAGCCTTTTAACCTCCTATGATTCAGTCAGCAGATGATTTAGAAATGTTTAAAGCTGTCCACAAGAAGCCGTTTTTTCCAGACCATGTTTTTGAACACTAGCAAAGGCTATATTACCTAAGCCCAGGAAAAAACCCGGTTAGCTTTATACCATGTTGGCACCTTTTCAGGAGTGTAACCATGGCACCCTCACCCTTGCTATCGCAGGCAGCAGAGGGCACAGCTGGAGAGGCGAGGCTCCCATGCCCCTATGCCTGTGTCCCACCCTTCTCTCCTCAACAGCCCGTCTGAGTGAGATGGAAGAAAAGGCAGGGGAAAGAATGGAGGGTGGGTATATGTCAAGAGTTCAGAAAAGCCCAAACAGGACTCTGTAGGCAGGAATTAGCTAATTGCATTGTTCTTTTGGGAAGCCTACACTTCTCCTGTGAAAATCAAGAAGGACTTCCTGAACAAGTGCTTAGTGTAGGCGGTCAATCGCATTCATTGACTGTTTACTGTGTGCAGAGCACTGTACTAAGCTCTTGGGAGAGTACAATATAGCATAACAGACACGTTCTCTGCCCACAACAAGCTTACAGTCTAGAAGGGGAGACAAACATTAATATAAACAAAATTTCACATATGTACATAATTGCTGTGAGGCTGGGAAGGGGGTGAATAAGGGGAGCAAGGCTGCACACAGTAAGTGCTCCTAGTGAAAAGAGCAGAGGCTTGGGAGTCTAAACCCGATTCTGCCACTTGTCAGTGGTGTGACTTTGGGCAAGTCACTTAACTTCTCTGTGCCTCAGTTACCTCATCTGTATAATGGGGATTAAGACTGAGAGCCCCACGTGGGATGACCTGTTAACCTTGTATCTACCACAGTGCTTGGCACATAATAAGTGCTTAACAAATACCATCATTATTATCATTATTATTCTTAATGCCATTGATGGATTGATGATTAAGGGCAATGTAGCCTGCACCTGGAAATCAGGTGGTTCCCAAATTGACATCAACACTGCAGAGCATGCTCAGGTTGGGTTGATAGGGCCAGGAAGGGAAGCAAGCTGGTGGGGGGAATGGAAGAAGAGTACAAGGAAGGAAAGGAAAAGAGAGGAAAAAGCAAGGTAACAGGTCTATTGGAGAAAGGTCAAAGGGCTGAAAGAGCAGGACCCAACAGTGAAAGCACCTGGCAGGTTCCTATCTTGGCATTCAGTTATCCTCTCACCACCTAATTTTATAATTGTTCTGGGAATTCAGTTGTGGCCCTGTCAGTCCAGGTATCTGTTAAGAAGCTGAAGGTAAGAGAGTGCTTGGCTGGGAATACTCATGTTCTGCAGTCCTGTTCTCTGGGTGATTTGGGGACCCCTTAAGGGGTAGAGCTTAGGGCAAGTGTCTCCACTGGCTGCACCTCAGGGCTAGGTCCTCCCTACCCCACATCTTTCCCTTCCTTCTTTCCTCCCTCCACTCTCACCTTCACTACAACTGCTATTCTGAGCTAGAAATAGGAGAAGCAGCATGGCCTAGTGGGAAGAACATGGGTCTGAGTGTCAGAGGACTGGGGTTCTGATTCCAGCACTGCTACTTGTCTGCTGTGGGACCTTGGATAAGTCTCTTAACTTTTCTGTGCCTCAGTTACTTGATCTGTAAACTGGGGATTAAGACTCTGAGTCCCATGTGGGACAGGAATAGTGTTCAGGCTTAATTAGCCAGTATCTACCCCAACCTTAGTATAGTACCTGACACATAGTCAGTGCTTAACAAATAACATTTCAACAAAAAATAGTTTAATTGGGTTCTAGTCAAAGCCCAAGGCCACTGGTCTCCAGATCCCATAAAGTCAGGATTGGAGTCTTAATGTGTACAAGGCCACAGAGTCTGAAAGATTCACCTTCATTTTCAAAGAATTTCAGCTACCCCTGAGGTTATGGCTTTGTGCTCACCCAATTTCATGAAGTTTTAAATATTTTAAACCAAATTAGATTCATGATTCACTTGCAGGCAGAAGCATGGAGTTATTAGTATCCTTATTGGTTGATAAATGACCTAGTCTGAAAGGCAGGATTGAAAGAGAAAATCATCCTCATCCTTATCAGGAAGAACCACAGAAATTGAATCCAGAGAAAAAGCAAACAAACCTTTGGAATTAGGATAACCTCAAGCTGAATTCTGCTGTAGGCTTGGATGGATAAAATCCAAGGTAGTTCTCTTTACAGAAATGTCTTACCTTTTGCTTTAAGGAACTCAATCAGTTTTTCCCTTCCTACCTTAACTCATTGATCCACCCCACGCACTTTGCTCATCTAATGCCAACCTACTCACTGATGTCGACCTCATCTGTCTCAACACCAACCCTTTGCCCACATCCTCCCACTTCATAGCTGACCGGCCATCACTTTCCCACCTTCAAAGCCCTAAGCCCTCCTAAATTTACATCTCCTCCAAGAGGTCCTCCCTGACTCAACCCTCATTTTCCCTACTCCCCCTCACCTCTTCTGTGTTTCCTCTACACTTGGATCTGTAACATTTAAACACTTGATATTCACCCAACCCTTAGCCCCACAGCACTTTTATATATATATATACAAACATATATATGTATATATCTGTAACATTTTAGTGTCTGGCTTGCCCTCTGAACCTTAAGCTCCTTGTAGGCAGAGATTGTGTCTAACAATGCTGTTGTACTCTGTCAAGTGCTTAGTGCAGTGTCTTCACACAGCAAGAACTTGACAGTGTTTGACTGTGGTCTGGAAGATTTGTGAGAAGGAAGAGGGAGGGAGGGAAGGCAGGAGCTCCAAGCTAACTAAACAGAGAGAGCAAGGGGACAGAGGTGGGAGAGTCGAGTGATGATACAGTTAGAAAGATGAGCTTGAGTGGAATGAAGGATGCCCCCTGGGGAGTAGGTGGGAAAAGAGTCTTCCATGTAGCCGAACTTTTTTTTATTGCACCCAATGTTTATTTTTCAATGTAAGAAAGTACAATCCAATGCTGTTTCACCAAAAGCCTTATAAATAGCCTTTATCCAAAACTCACTACTTGGCTGTTGTTTTCACCATATTGTCTTGTCTTGTGCTGTCGAGTCGTCTTCGACCTATAGCGACGCCATGGACACATCTCTCCCAGAATTCCCCAGCTCCATCTGCAATCATTCTGGTAGTGAATCCATAGAATTTTCTTGGTAAAAATATGGAGGTGGTTTACCACTGCCTCCTTCCACACAGTTAACTTGAGTCTTCACCCTTGAATCTCTCCCATGCTGCTGCTGCCACCCAGTACAGGTGAGTTCTGACTTGTAGCAGATTGCCTTCCACTCGCTAGCCACTGCCCAAGCTAGGAATGGAATGGATATAATAATGATGGCATTTATTAAGCGCTTACTATGTCCAGTGCTTTGCACATAGTAAGTGCTTAATAAATGCCATCATTAAAGCACTGTTCTAAGCACTGGGGAGGTTACAAGGTGATCAGGTTGTCCCACGGGGGGCTCACAGTCTTAATCCCCATTTTACAGATAAGGTAACTGAGGCCCAGAGAAGTTAAGTGACTTGCCCAAAGTCACACAGCTGACAATTGGTGGAGCCAGGATTTGAACCCATGACCTCTGACTCCAAAGCCCGTGCTCTTTCCACTGAGCCACTCTGCTTCTCAATGCCTCTGCCTGACTCTCCCTCCTGTAGTCAACACTGGTAGAGTACTGGGAACTCTCCAGGTGTGACCCTGAGTGGGGTTCCAGCACATTACCAAAAAAAAAGTGGCTAATTAAGAAACATTTTTCACTAGCCTAGTGGCCCTTGCATGTAAATGTCTTCACTATCTAATGGTATTAAGCACTTACTATGTGCAAGGCACTGTACTGAGCACTGGGGTGTATACAAGCAAATTGAGTTGAACACAGTCCCTGTCCCATGTGGGGCTCAAAGTCTCAATCCCCATTTTCAAATGAGGTAACAGAGGCCCAGAGAAATGAAATGACGTGCCCAAGGTTACACAGCAGACAAGTGATGGATCTGGGATTAGAACCCATGACCTTCTGACTCCCAGGCCAGTGCTCTATCCACTACACCATCCTGCTTCTCAGAGCGTTGACACTGGAAATGGGACTAGACTTTTGGCAGATCTTTCTGATAAATGAAGCCAAAATGGCCAACTTCCTGAATTTCCTTAGCCTTTTGGGAAAATACCTAGAACACTTTCCAAGAAATAAGGTCAGTCAGAGTTTATGCTGGATTGTGCAGTGTTTATTGTTGCATAAGAAGTTAAATCAAGCCCCACGAAGATCCAGACAAAGTGTTCTGATGTAATAGACAAATGCTTGTTGCCATAGGGAACAAGTCATGGAGATAGCTGGAAAGACTAGTATAAGCATATCTGGATGATTATAAATTGGCTGGGCTCTTGTAAACACTTCCACTAGTTCAAGAGGGAGGGCTTAGGTACCAGTGAAAATGGTTCAAGATATCTCTCTTTCTCTTCCCCTTTCATTTCCTTTCTGATCTCCCTTTTTATTCATTTCCCATTGCCCTATTCTTTTCACTAGGGCAGTCTAGCCACACAGCTAAATGTATCTGTACTTCGCCATTACTTAACCCTTCTTTCTGGGACATTTCTAAGCTTACTGCCATAAGCTTCACATGCTTATTAACAACTTTTTTTAAAACCTTTGGGGGTCATTCCCCAAGTCCTGAGGAAATCTAGACAGAAGGGTAGCACAAAAAGATCACTTGTGAACCAGTGGAAGGAAAACTCACTCTAGACTGTAAACTGGTTGTGGGCATGGAATGTGTCTACCAACTGTTATACTGTACTCTCCCAAGTGCTTAATAAAGTGCTCTACACACTGTAAATGCTCAATAAATGTAATGGATCGATGGATTGAAAAAAGCAAGCGACCTTCTCTCTGACACCCGTGGACCTAGGAGGAACTGGGGTGAGGCAGGATGACTTCAGCAGATCACAGCCTCTGAACAGCCATGCGAGCTAGCACTTTCAAAGGGTATGGGCGGGGGGAATTTTCTTAAAAGAACACAAAACTTATATTCCCCCCACCACCCCCAAATCATTTCTTGGCAAACTTTTAATCACTGTCATTCCCCAGTTCTTCATAATCACTCAATTGTCTTCTTCATTTGCATTTCTCTTGTTAAAGACTATGAAATTCTGCAGCGGGAAGGCAGGGATTGCATCTCATGCTGTACAAAAAGTACCTGCTCAGTAAATACTTCTGATCATTATTTAACATTCTATCATCATTGCAGAGTCGATTTTCCCCTCAGAGAATTATGAAAGTCCCTTCTTTTACCCAGATCCCTGTTGGCAAATCATTAACCATGCAGTTTTTCCACAGGTCCTGATTTTTTTCCCAGCAAGCCTGTGCTGATTTCTACAATATATCTTAATTGGGTGGCATTTTTCTTTTACTTTCATGAATCTCAGATGTTTTTCATAAAATTAAATTTGACTTAAGGGGAATGTCATCTGTTGAATCTCAACTAGGGTGGCTGAAGATACTTAGCCTCTTTCTACAAGCTTGGCTATTAAAAGCTTACTTGCATGGAAGCTCTCAATCTCTAGACCGTGGGAATCTGGTGCTACTGTTACTTATTTTGTCCTTTTTGGCATTTGTTTGTAAATCTTTAGATTCATTAATGAGGCTTATTTCATTCTGATTGCTCACCTTTGTTGCAGAATGCCTGTTGGTTTTCTCAGCATTCAAATGGAGAGTATGGGCCAGGTTTTTTTTTTCTTTCTGTAGTTCACTGAAAGTCACCCCTCTTCATTCTCCAAAAATGTCTGAATGCCAGTATGTAGATTTTGACTGTCAACATGTCTACTGTTCTGCAATCATAAACAGAATTTCTCAACCTCCTTCCCTCATAGCATTATGATGGAAGATAAGGAGGAGAAACCTTTCCTGTGTCTTATGCCCCATTTATCAGAATCATCTTACCTGCTGCTGGCTGTAAGATTTGAGAGCTTTCCTAGGTCCACCTCTTTTTTTCCTTCCTATTCTTGATTGATTCATTCAATTGTATTTATTGAGCACTTACTATGTGCAGAGCACTGTACTAAGTGGTTGGTAAGTACAATTCAGCAACAAATAGAGACAATCGCTGCCCACAACGGGTTCACAGTCTACCCATAATGAAATCGTTTTAAAAGTATATTTCAACCAATAGTTACTTAATGGTGAAAGAAAAGCTGGCACTCTGAAGGACTGGTACTAGCCCAAATCATTTACCAAGTTCAACCTACAGCTGATATCCCTTGTTTGACAACTGTCATAAGTTGTGAAGCCTCTTTTTCCCTGGTGACATCGGTTAAGTACTTGTGTCTAGGTGACATCAGTTATGTCCAGGTCCTCAAGTCTGTGTTTGGGTTTCCTTAGGCTACAATCAATAGATATTGCCAGAATCATCACAATAAAACCTGTGCCTTTCTTGTTCTCCTTCAGAGAATGTGGTATTCACAAGTTTGTTCTCTCTGCCTCTTATCTTTGTGTACTGCTATAAAAGGAGCCCATTTCAGTGAAGTGGTTAAAGGGAGAGGATAGAAAACACACTTTTAGCCTTTGGGCATACTGGTTCATTCTGGTTTCATCTTCAGTCTTTAGTTCCTGCTGGAAAAAATAATCTTGTGGTAACAGTCTGGACAGTAATTATATCTCATGGTCAGATCTTTCACTGTTAATGCAGAATGCCCTCCAAACTGAATTATGTTCTTGGTGTTTATTTGTAGATGGGTAGAGAAGGTTAAAAAAAAACACACTACTTTTTTATCTATGGCTTTCGATGTTCCAGACTAGCAATGCCCACATTAGACTGTGATAGTCAGATGCACCAATGCCAGACCCTGAAAGGCCTCTAAGTGTTGCCTTGTTGTGAGAGGCTTTCTGCTCCCTCAATACTGTTCTTTCTGGAGTGCCTTCCATCCTGTGACCTCAGAGTGCTTCCTTACCGGTAACAATGGACATATCATTAGGCCCGCTGAACAGTTGGAAAAGATGGAAGAGAAGGGTTAAGTAATTGAGAATGACCCCCCCTCCAACCCTACCCCCACGACACAGTTTAAGAAAAGTTGTTTATAAGCATGTGAAGCTTATGGCAGTAAGTTTAGAAATGTCCCAGAGAGAAGAGCTAGAACCCAAGGATTAGCAATGAATCAAGTTAGCATCTTTTAAAAGGAAAAGGGGAGAAGTAATAATCAGCAACCTAGTGAGTTACTAGAAGCAAAATTAAAGCAAATCTCTCCAAACAACAAAGAAATAACAGAATCCCAAAAGCAGGACTGGCTTTTGTAAAGAGCAAATCCGACAAATTAGATCAGTTGGTTTCATTAAATTACATTCCATTACCATTACCATTCTAATGGGAGTCCACATATCCAGAGCGGGAAATAGATAACCAAAGTGAATCTGTTCTATGGGAAGAAAATAATATGCACCCACAGAATATAGGTGTTATCCATTACCTCCTAGCATGTTGTACTATTTTCTCTTTCCTTGGGAAGGCTGTCTTTTCCTTGCACAAATCAGTGGTCACAGATATAATCTAGAAATCAGAGTGATTTTTGAAAAGGCTTTTCAAAAGAAGCAATGAACTTCTCCCCCTTGCAGCTCTATCTGGGCAGGAGTAAAGCCATTTGGGCACCAAGAAGGTGCCTGTGTAGAAATGTCTCATAATAGGTCAATGTGTGTGTTTCTTAAGAGACTGAATGTGCCTTCAACTGTGACTTCTGAAAAAAAAAAGAGAAAGGAAGAGGAAGAAGAAAAGAAAAAGAGGGAGGCAAAAGAAAGGGAGAAAGTCCTGGTTGGCTCAATTCCAATGAGTAAGTTTTTTCTGAATAAAAATACACTCTTGTAATTCCCTGAACTCAAAAAGCCCAGGCACTCCTCCCCAGAGTACTTACAAATAGCAAAGGATGCAAATGAAGAATATCACCCCATGATTCCCCCAATATTGCTAATGCTTTAATACTTTGCTCAGGAGGGACCTCTTAAATCCCCATAAGATTTTGAATAGGTCACTTGTAGACCTACATCCAAATGAAGCATCTAAGGGAGAAGTTCAGATTGATGGCAGGATAATGGATCTCTAGCTAATTCTAAGGTTAGATGAAGTAAAGTGAACAGATGTCCCACATTAAATGGGAGAGTTATGATTTTGGGAATGCCATTCTACCACCTGAAGGCCTCTGGTTGCTAATGGGTCCCACTTCAGGCTGTGTGGTGGGAGGAGATCTGATAGCCACAGCTGTGGTGGAGATGCGATGGAAGCAGGGAGATGCAAAATGGAAGAGAAGCTATCCAGTCTCCTCCTCCTCCTCCTCCTCCTCCTCCTCCTCCTCCTCATGTGCTATTGCTGTGGCTTAGTGGATAGAGCCCCCCACTCAGGATTGCACCTGGAGAGTTTCCACTACTCTACCAGTCTTGGATACCGGAGGGAGAGTCAAGTAGAGGCATATCCGTTCCTAGCTTAGTGAGAGGAAGGCAATCTGCTACAAGTCAAAACTCACCTGTGCTGGGCAGCAGGGCATGGGAGAGAGTCAAGGGTGGAGACTCAGGTTTACTGCGCAGAAGAAGGCAATGGTGAACCACTTCCATATTTTTATCAATTAAACTCTATGGATACACTACCAGAATGATTGCAGATAGACGTGGGGCTTTCTGGGAGAGATGTGGTCCATCCAGTTGCTATGAGTTGGAAATGACTTGGTAGCATAAGAAAAGACAAGTGGATAGAGCACAGGCCTGGGAGTCAGAAAGACCTGGGTTCTAATCCCAGCTCTGCCACATGCGTGTTGTGTGACCTTGGGTAAATTGTTTCACTTTTCTGGGCTTCAGTTACCTCATCTGGAAAATGGGGGTTAAGACTGTGAGCTCTATGTGGGATGGGAACTCTGTGCAACCCAATTACCTTGTTTCTACCTCAGCGCTTAGTACAGTGCCTGGCATATAGTAAGTGCTTAACAAATATTACAGTTATTATTAGTGCTGGCAAAAAGACTGACTTGGTTCATGCTGGGCCATTTGTTAACTTCAGTTTCTGGGGAGGCCAGATTACTGTGTTTCTGGCACGAAGCACCAATGAACAATTCAGCCCAGGCATCTGCTATTGACACTCCCATTATCTCTATGTATTTCCCTTACTCCCTCTTTTTTTTCTTCCTCCTTACTCTCCCCCCACCCCCACCTTCCTTCTATCCTCCTTTCTGCTCCCAACCTTTTGGCCATGTCCCCAATTCATTTTGGTAGGCCAAAAAGCTGGTCCCTTTAGAATAATGTCTCCTGTGGAACAGAAGCACTGCATAAGGAAGGTTCTCAAACAGATTGGGGTTTCCTACAGTCTGAGGGAAGCCCAATATCATGGCAAGACCACAGGGAAGAGAACTTCATCCTAGCCTGTGAATTGTCCTGGTATTTTCACCATTAGTGGCATTTTAGACTACAAAGGACAATATAAATGGATTAATCCGTTGTATTTATTGAGTGTTTACTGTGTTCAAGGCACTGTACTAAGCACTTGGGAGAGCACAGTATGACAGAGTTGGTAGAAACATTCCCTGCCCACAATGAGCTCACAGTCTAGAGGGAGAGACAGGCATTAATATCAACATTGCTAAAATCCTCCCTTTCCTCTCCATCCAAATGGCTACCACATTAATCCAGTCACTTATCTTATCATGCCTTGATTACTGCATCAGTCTCCTTGCTGACCTCCCAGTCTCCTATCTCTCCCCACTCCAATCCATACTTCACTCTGCTGCTTGGATCATTTTTCTACAAAACTGTTCAGGTCATATTTCCCCACTTCTCAAGAAACTGCAATGGTTGTCCATTCACCTCCACATCAAAATAAAAACTCCTCACAGTTGGCTTTAAAACACTCAGTCACCTTGCCCCCTCCTACCTCATTTTGCTATTCTCCTACTACAACCCAGCCCACACACTTCATTCTTCTAATGCCTATCACTGTACCTTGATCTCATCTATCTCGCCACTGACCCCTCACCCACATCTTGCCTCTGGCCTGGAACTTCCTCCCTCCTCAAATCTGACAGACAATTACTCGCCCCCATTTCCAAGCCTTAATGAAGACACATCTCCACCAAGAGGCCTTCCCTGACTAAACCCTCCTTTCCTCTTCTCCTACTTCCTTCTCTGTCACCATGACTTGCTCCCTTTGTTCATCCCTCCTCCCAGCCCCACAGCACTTACGTACGTATCCTTAATTTATTTATTTATATTGTCTGTCTCCCCCTCTAGACTGTAAGCTCGTTGTGGGCAGGGAATGTGTCTGTTGTATTGTACTCTACCAAACTTTTAGTACAGTGCTCTGCACACAGTAAGCGCTCAATAAATACGATTGAATGTATGAATAAACTAATAAATTATGGATATGGTACATAAGTACTATAGGGCTGAGTGGAGTGAATAAAGGGAGCAAATCAGGATGATGTAGAAGAGAGTGGGGAAAAAAGGAAATGAGGGCTTAGTCAGGGGAGGCTTCTTGGAGGAGATGTGCCTTCATACGGACTTATTTTATAGGATGACCTTCCCCATTCAAATTCTTTCCTTGCACATACAGTTTCTTTACCAGAACTGGGTAGAACAGACTTGGAAGCAATCCTCACCTTCTAGGCTATTTGGCAATAAAAATAATAATAATGATGACATTTATTACACACTTACTATGTGCAAAGCACTGGTCTAAGCGCTGGGGAGGTTACAAGGTGATCAGGTTGTCCCACAGGGGGCTCACAGTCTTAATCCCCATTTTACGGATGAAGGAACTGAGGCCCAGAGAAGTGAAGTGATTTGCCCAAAGTCACACAGCTGACAATTGGCAGAGCTGGGATTTGAACCCATGACCTCTGCCTCCAAAGTGCATGCTCTTTTCCACTGAGCCACACTGCTTCCTAATCCTCCTCGACCTCTCAGCTGCCTTCAACACTGTGGATCACCCCCTTCTCCTCAACACGCTATCCAACCTTGGCTTCACAGACTCTGTCCTCTCCTGGTTCTCCTCTTATCTCTCCAGTCATTCATTCTCAGTCTCTTTTGCAGGCTCCTCCTCCCATCCCCTTACTGTGGGGAATCCTCAAGGTTCAGTTCTCGATCCCCTTCTGTTCTCAATCTACACTCACTCCCTTGGTGACCTCATTCGCTCCCACGGCTTCAACTATCATCTCTACGCTGATGACACCCAAATCTACATCTCTGTCCCTGCTCTCTCCCCCTCCCTCCAGGCTCGCATCTCCTCCTGCCTTCAGGACATCTCCATCTGGATGTCTGCCCACCACCTAAAACTCAACATGTCCAAGACTGAACTCCTTGTCTTCCCTCCCAAACCCTGCCCTCTCCCTGACTTTCCCATCACTGTTGACGGCACTACCATCCTTCCCGTCTCACAAGCCCGCAACCTTGGTGTCATCCTCGACTCCGCTCTCTCATTCACCCCTCACATCCAAGCCGTCACCAAAACCTGCCGGTCTCAGCTCCACAACATTGCCAAGATCTGCCCTTTCCTCTCCCTCCAAACCGCTACCCTGCTCGTTCAAGCTCTCATCCTATCCTGTCTGGACTACTGCATCAGCCTCCTCTCTGATCTCCCATCCTCTAGTCTCTCCCCACTTCAATCCATACTTCATGCCGCCGCCCGGATTGTCTTTGTCCAGAAATGCTCTGGGCATATTACTCCCCTCCTCAAAAATCTCCAGTGGCTACCAATCAATCTACACATCAGGCAGAAACTCCTCATTCTCGGCTTCAAGGATCTCCATCACCTCGCCCCCTCCTACCTCACCTCCCTTCTCTCCTTCTACAGCCCAGCCCGCACCCTCCGCTCCTCTGCCGCTAATCTCCTCACCGTGCCTCGTTCTCGCCTGTCCCACCGTCGACCCCCGGCCCACGTCATCCCCCTGGCCTGGAATGCCCTCCCTCCCAACATCCGCCAAGCTAGCTCTCTTCCTCCCTTCAAGGCCCCACTGAGAGCTCACCTCCACCAGGAGGCCTTCCCAGACTGAGCCCCCTCCTTCCTCTCCCCTTCGTCCCCCTCTCCATCCCCCCGTCTTACCTCCTTCCCTTCCCCACAGCACCTGTATATATGTATATATGTTTGTACATATTTATTACTCTATTTATTTATTCATTTATTTTACTTGTACATATCTATTCTATTTATTTCATTTTGTTAATATGTTTGGTTTTGTTCTCTGCCTCCCCCTTCTAAACTGTGAGCCCACTGTTGGGTAGGGACTGTCTGTATATGTTGCCAACTTGTACTTCCCAAGCACTTAGTACAGTGCTTTGCACACAGTGAGCGCTCAATAAATACGATTGATTGATTGATTGATTAAAAATGACTCAGAAATAATGCTTGACAGAGAAGCACAGTATACTGCTTTCCTTGTACAGAACTTTGGCACAGTCCCTGAAAGAAGAGAGAGAGAGAGAGAGAGAGAGAGAGGGTCACTGAGAGCATAATGTCTTCTCTAAATCAACTCCATCATGAATTTAACTGTTTGCTTTTATTTCCATAAAAACAACCCCAAGCGATTCCACCTTCAAATAAACACATTACAGGGCTTGAACCATGAGATTTACATGGGCTAAAGTGGGTATATAGGGTGGTTAAATTATTATTGAAAGCTGACAGCCTGAGCCAACTTAACGTCAGGTGAATCTCAGCATAGGAAAAGGGGAGAGGTGAAGTTTGACCAAATCACCCTTTGTTGGAGTAAAGCAGAAGTGGGGAAAAGAAAGAAAAAACTAGAACATTTTCAAAGATGAAGGTGAAGAGGGTAGAAGCATTGCTCAAACCCTTGACTGAGATTGAAAGTTTTCAGCCTCTTTTTGGAATCTTAATCAATGACACTGCCCTGTTACCGGGGAAACCTGGGGTGCTTAAAACCGTGAACAGAAATAGCAGCATGAGAACTCCTTGTTTACTGAAAGGAGCTTTAGGGGAACTGTGCCAATTTATCTTCTGTTCTTAAAAGTCCTGGTCAGAGACCTAAAATGTCAGTCTCTCTTAGGAGTTGGGAAAGCCTGATCTATTCCATCCAAACTGGCTAACCTCAGGCCTGTTGGAGGAGATTCAGCCTACACAGCAATTTTAACCTCTTGCACCTGAATTATATCTTTATGTTTCTCTTGGGGCAAGAGAACAGAGATGACAGAAGAGTGCAGAAAGGGACTGCTATTCCTTCGAAAGAAATAAGGTCACAATTTTCAAGTATTTTCTTCAGTTGTGCTCATCTTAAATGATCAGTTTCGAAAGCCCCCAATCCTTTCAAGGGAAAAGAAGAATCATTAGGGATGAATAGAACTATCTGGGGTTTGGAGTGAGTATGGTTAAGTGCACATAAATTACACATTGGGTTTTGAATATGATACAAACAATCCTGTCATTTCTTGCACTAGAAAAATGATGTATTTTAAGTAACATATTATGCTTAGGGCTCTACCCACACTTCCATGAGCTCCCTGTTTCGATTCACACACAGATCCCTGGAAAGGGATCTATTTGGACTAACATTTTCCAGAGCAGAGATGATTTTCTTGTTTGTCTGAAACTGTGAGCAAATTATAGTCAGCTGCTAATGTAAGTATACGGAAAGTACACTTTTCCCATTTTCAAAGGCATTTATTCATTTTCTGCTTATAAATCAGCCAAAATCATTTGAAACTTTCAAATCTGGATCTTTCCATAGGTAATAATTCAATCTATCAATGGTACTCATTGAGTGCTTACCCTGTGCAGAGCACTGTACTAAGTGCATGGGAGAACAGAATTAGCAGACACGTTCCCTGCCCATAACGAGCTTACGTGCTTGAAAGTTTAACTACCTATATAGTGGCAACATCAAATTGAGAATAACAGCCCTTCCATCCCACCAGCTTTTTATATATGTTTCGTTTATATGAGTCTGGAAAGATTTTTGTTTATGAAGACTTACTAAACTTCTGGAAAAAGTTCTAGTTTGGAGAAAATGGTTTCCACACCTGGTAATCAATGATGAACCATGCTGAGAAAGGTCATTTTCCACTTAAAATCTTCAGAGACCAGGCAGAAGCAGCGGGAGCCCTGAATTGACTTTAGGAGAAGTTTAGAAGAACTAAAAGTTTTGAGAAAAAACCAATGAATCCATGAAACCTGTTAAACAGTGTGGGAAAATGGGACAAATGTCTTTCCCAACATTATTGGGCATTAGGAGAGGCAGAATGTGAGGAATTCTCTATTTCTCATAAGCACTAATGGAGTTACTGAGTGCTTACTCTACATAGAGCAATTGTACTAAGTGCTTGGGAGAGAATACTACAATAGAGTTGATAGTCGTGATCTCTGGCCGCAAGGAGTCCATGATCTACAGGGGAGACAGACATCAAAATAAATTACAGATAGGGGAAATAGTAGAGCATAAAGATGTATTCATAAGTGCTGTGGGGCTGGGGGTGAGGCTAGTATCAAAGTGCCCATGGGGCACACAGCCAAGTGCAGAGTTGATGCAGTGGTGTGAAGAGGTGGTGAATAGGAGAAATGAGGGTTTAGTCAAGGAAGCCCTTGTAGACCTAGTGAGCCATGGACCATGTCTGAATTTATTATCTTTGTCCCTTTCCCCGGAATTAGTACAGAGCTTTGTTCAAAGTAAGCTCTCAGCAAGCACAATAAATGGGAAGAACATGACCTATCTTCATCCTCCCTGCTCTTTTTCTTTTTTCCCCAAGTCACCACACATACACCATGGGTGACAGTGTTGCATTATTGTCTCTTTCATGCTGGTTAATGCAATGACTGCTTTCCACTGATTGTTCTCTCCACTACGTCCTGCTGTTTTAGTAGATTAGACAGGACAGCAACTGTGAGTTTTGTCTCTCCACAGAATCTATATTATTTGAACCTGCTATGGAGATAACAGCTTGGCTATCCTGGGCAAAGCTCCAGTTAAGAGGAAAGAGGTGAGGTAGAAGCAAAGTCTGAATCATGACCATCCACAGAATGTTGATTTTTCCTGGAATTCCTCACCCGGTTCTCAAACAATACCTTTCTGTGAGTGCTTGAACAGAGATATCTTGGACAAAGATCACTGCAGCTGGAGAGCTGTTGTGATTGCTGAGTTGCAAACATGTAGTGAAAGAATAGTGACCTCCCTAGATCCAGCTTTAGTTAAGAGATGAATAGTTATGCTACAGGCAGAATCTGCTTTCTGCATCAAATACTTTATTGAAATCCCTCCTGTCACAGCAGTCTTCAAATAGTTGTTGAAAATGTGGCTGGCATGAAACCACTACTTCATTTTTTTAGTCGATGGCCAAAGGGAAAAATACATAGAGACTCCAGTGTGTTGATGCACTGGTTGCCATATGGTTACTGCTAAGGGCCTTGCTTTTCAGAGATTTCTGTATCCTAATTTCCCTAACATGAAAAATTTAATTATTGGACCAGTTATCAAGCTTATATCAGAATAGAATGAATCAGTGCTATTGGAGTTCCAGTTCATTAGAACAAAAGCAGCCTATGCTTTAGCAGTTAATTGTCAGGCCATCATCTATTAATGCGTTTGGTAAAAGTTCATTTCTCCAATCCATTGCTCTCTTCAGAAAAACAAAGATTGAAAACAATGATACTTTCCAATTGTTCTACCACTGCAGTGTTTCATTGGGTTTGCCTCAGAGTCTCATCAAGGTTCTCTGGTATCTTAAGATGGCTTTGAAAAAAACCCTCCTTGATCCCAGGGCTCCCTGCTGTTGTCAACACATCTCCCTCCTATCATTTCTTTCCAAACTCCTTGAGTGAGTTGTTTATACCCACTGCCTCCACTTCTTCCCCTCCAATCTGGTTTCTGCCCCCTTACTCCACCGAAACTGCCCTCTTTAAGGTCACCAATGACCTCCTTCTTGTCAAATCCAATGGCCTCTGACCCATCCTAATCCCCCTCATCCTCTCAAATGTCTTCGGCACTGTGGACCACCCTTTTCTCCTGGAAACATTATCTAATTTCAACTTCATAGTACTGTCCTCTCCTGATTTGATTGAGTGATTGAGTGCTTTAAAGCTAATGGTAAGGAGTTTCTGTTTGATGCGGAGGTGGATGGGCAACCACTGGAAGTTCTTGAGGAGTGGGGAAAAATGAACTGAACGTTTTTGTAGAAAAATGATCTGCGCAGCAGAATGAAGTATGGACTGGAGTGGGGAGAGACAGGAGGCAGAGAGGTCAGCAAGGAGGTTGATGTAGTTATCAGGGCAGAAAAGATAGTAGGATTAACGTGGTGCAAAGGCCTGGAAAATCCACAGAGTGGGTAATCTGTCCTTGAATGACTGTGATTTGATTGCTATTGTTCTCACTGGAGAGACAACAGACAAAGGGGCTAAACCTGTCCAAGATTGCAGTTAGTCAGTTGAGAAACTGCACGTTGAACTCCTACATCATTCAGCTGGAAATCAAGGCCCAAACTGGGTTTGGTGTATTGGCTGTCACTAGAGAGGTCAAAACAGTTGGAGAGCTGGGTTCTAAATTTCTCTTCAGCCAATAGTGAGCGTCCTTCATGTAATCCAAGGTTGAAGAGTGACTTTTATTGGCTTTTATCCATTTTTTTTTTACAGTCTTGTACAGCTGGCCGACTTTTGTTCCAAAAAGGTCAGCCCGCTGTGCAATCTGCACATGTGGCCATTGGAGCTCTGTGTATCATTTAATATGATGGAGTTTGGCTGAACAGTTCAACTTAGTAGAGTCTAGGTCTAGAGGAGAAAGGAAATTTATTTAAGCAAGTAAACACTCATGAAAAACAGTGAATTGTGAGTGCTGAAACAAAATGGAGAGGAGTATACCAAGAACAAGAATCATTTTTTCTCATAAGGAGGTACTGTGAAGAGTGCACAAAGCAAACTCTCCCTTCAAAGAACTTTAAGACCTAAAAACTGAGAGGTAAGAATAAGGAGTTCACTCTCCAGGAACTCCTTATGTGTACACACACACACACACACACACACACGCGCGCGCGCACACACACACGCACGCACGCACACACAAATATACACATATATAACATACATACACACACACATACATACATATACACTCCCAAGCACATAGTACAGTGCTTGGGAAAGTATAATACATTGTAGTTGGTAGACATGATCCCTGCCTTCATGGAGTTTACAGTCTACAGGGGGAGAGAGGCTTTTAAACAGATTAGGATTAGAGGAAATAATAGAGTATAAGAATATTTAACTATGTTTTGTAGGTCCAGGATGATATTCAAGCACTTGTGGGGTACACAGCCAAGTGCACAGTCAACACACTTGTTGATGTCCTAATGAACGGAAATGGGGCACAAACAAATAGGGAAGGCAGAATAAACATTCTGAAGATGAAGAAAGGAAGACAGCGGTTTTTTGTTAGTTCTTTTTTAAATGGTATTTATTAAGCACTTACTTTGTGCCAGGCACTATACTAAACACTAGGCTAGATACAAGCCAATCAGACACAGTCTGTGTCCTACATGGGGCTCACAGTCTTAATCCCCATTTTACAGATGATGATGATGATGGCATTTGTTAAGGGCTTACTATGTGCAAAGCACTGTTCTACGCGCTGGGGAGGATATGAGGTGATCGGGTTGTCCCACGTGGGGCTCACAGTCTTAATTCCCATTTTACAGATGAGAGAACTGAGGCACAGAGAAGTGAACTGACTTGCTCAAAGTCACACAGCTGACAATTGGCAGAGCTGGGATTTGAACCCATGACCTCTGACTCCCAGGCCCATTCTCCTTCCATTGAGCCACGCTGCTTCTCTGATGAGGCAGTAAGGCACGGAGAAGTGACATGATTTGCCCAAGGTCACACAGCAGACATGTGGCAGAGCCGCGATTAGAACACATGTCCTTCTGATTCCCAGGCCCAAACCCCATCCACTAGGTCAAGCTGCTTCTCTAGAGTTCACCCATAATGCTGGACCCACCACCAGCTCCATCTGGATACTTACAAATTGCATTTTTCTTGGGTAGATGTCACAGGCCCCCATTTCTAAGAGGACAGTATTTGGCTCTTCCAAGCATGGAACTTCAGGGTGAGATTATGAGCAAGGCTGGGGAAGGCCTACAGGTCGGTTCTCACCACAACCTCTGCTGACTGGATATGTAGTCCATGCTTGCGGGAAGCAGCATGGCTCAGTGGAAAGAGCACGGGCTGGGGAGCCAGAGGTCGTGGGTTCTAATCCTGGCTCCACTACTTGTCAACTGTGTGACCTTGGGTAAGTCACTTAACTTCTCTGTGCCTCAGTTCTCTCATCTGGAAAATGGGGGTGAAGACTGTGAGCCCCACGTGGGACAACCTGATTACCTTGTATCTACCCCAGTGCTTAGAACAGTGCTTGGCACATAGTAAGTGCTTAACAAATACCAACATTATTATTTTTATGTAGTGATCAAGTTTGGGGACGGGGCGGATCCCCAAGACACTGCTCCATTCGGCACTGGCACCCCCATCCTAATCACCTCACTCTTGCTTATCACTGAGAGGATCTTGGGAGAAAGGTTGCACCACAAGTGGGAACAGCCTTGGCCCCCATCCCTCACCTGGCTTGTATTTCCCTGTACTCCCAGGATTCCTAGGAGAGAATGGAGGGATTCTCTGCCATTCCTTAGAAATTGGGATCAATGACAACCTTGTTAATGAAGGGGTGTTACCCAATATTTCCCACCATAGTTTCCTTTTTCCATTTATCAGATTTCAATTCCTATGCCAATAACAGCCATACCCTGTCTTTTCTTGGGATTGATAGACAATGTGCTTCTCATTCTTTCTTCCTGTTTAAGCTTCCTACTTGTTTTATTTACTTAGTACTAGCATTTTCTGAGAGCTTTCTTTGTTCATAGAACTGTAATAACTGTAATAGTACAATGCTCTGTGCACAGTAAGCACTCAATAAAAATGACTAATTGAGCATCTGAGGATAATGTGCAACTATCCTCTGTGGTCCTGAATTCTTCTGACTGTCTCCTGTTTTTGGTTTGCATATCTATATTGGTAATTGTCTCCCTGTGACTGTGTGTCCCCTTCAATATTTTTAGTGCTATTTGTTAAGTGCTTACTATGTGCCAGACACTGCACTAAACTCTGGGATAGATACAAGCTGATCAGGTTGGACACAGTCCAGATCCCACATAGGGCTCACAGTCTTAATCCCCATTTTACAGATGGGGTAACTGAGACACAGATAAGTGAAGTGGCTTGCCCAAGGTCACCCAGCAGACAAGTGTCAGAGCTGAGATTAGAATCCAGGTCTTCTGACACCCAGGCCCGAGCTTTTCCCACTAGACCATGCTGCTTCCTTTCTGTGACTTTCCCCACTGGAAGTCTGTCTTTTATGTAAGTATCTCTCCATGCATCCCTGCCTGTGTGTGTATCTGTATATATGGAGAGAGCGTAGTATTGCGGGATGGGTTGTGAAAACATGTTATATGAAAGGGAGTCCTCCATTTTCCCTGGGAAAATGGTGAAAGGATGGATTTATACTATGACAGGAAGGCCTTCAGTATGCTCTGAGGAAGAATTTCCTGACCATAGGGTTATCTGGACCTGGAATGCATGAGAATAAATTCAATCATATTTATTGAGCACTTACTGTGTGCAGAGCACTATACTAAGCGCTTGGGAAGTACAAGTTGGCAACATATAGAGACTGTCACTACCCAACATTGGGCTCACAGTCTAGAAATGTAAAATATCTTTTAGATAAAGATCTAATTGTGTGAGATGGCTTAGGCACATGGAACTGGGGAAATGGACTTGACCTCTTGAGTTACTGAGTTCTAGAATCTGCATTATTCTTTTTTTAATGGTATTTTTTAAGTGTTTACTATGCGCCAAGCACTGTTCTAAGCACTGGGGTGCTTACAAGGTAATCAGGTTGTCCCACGTGGGGCTCACAGTCTTAATCCCCATTTTAGAGATGAGGAAACTGAGGCACAGAGAAGTGAAGTGGCTTGCCCAAAATCACACAGCTGACAAGTGTCAGAGTCAGGATTAGAACCCATGACCTCTGACTCCCAAGCCCATGCTCTTGCCACTAAGCCACGCTGCTTCTCTGAACCTCTTAAGCACTTAAAAAAAACATAAAAAGAGAAAAGAGAGGAGAAAGAAAAAATAGGTGTTGTGTGGAGAGAATGGAAAATAACAAGAAAGGGCAGGAAGCAAGACTCAGATCAGCTCCACAGTACTTATGTACATATCTTTTATTTTAATGCCTGTCTCTCCTTCTAAACTGTATGCTCGTCATGGGCAGAGAACATGTCTATCAATTCTGTTGTGTTGTTTGAGAGAACGATAGTGCTTAGTAAAGTGCTCTGCACACAGTAAATGCTCAATAAATATGATTGACTGTTAGAATGTGTATAAATTAAAACAAGCAGCTCTGAACTTGGAAGTTGTATTTTCAGAAAGACGTTTGAGTGACTGCACCCACACCCATTTCATAGGGACAATAAATTATCCCACAACCTCCACCCCATCTCCCTTACCATCGGGGCTGTAGTCCACGAGATCCTAGCTGTGCTTGCTGTATCTAGGGGCTTCTGAAATGTGTGCAAGAATTCATTCTCATTTGATTGCTTATTGGAATGTATTCTGGTACAGGGCTAAATCCTTGGCAGGATGGTGAAATTAATCACAAGGTTACAGAAATCTGGACCTGTCTTGGGCTCAGTTTTATATATGTGTGTGTGTGTGTGTGTGTGTGTGTGTGTGTGTGTGTACATATATATGTGGGTGTGTGTCACCACAATATGTAGGGCTACACCCTTCACCTGCTGAACTCAAAATAGTATTACAACATTCACAGTCAAAGTCCGTGTCAGTTTATGTCCTTTAGAGCCATCCCAAAGGCCAGCACTAACAGCGGAAAGGTTCCAAAATGGAGTCACCACTTCTGGGCCCCCCGCATCATGCCCCCACCACCTAAACAAAAGTGGGAAGGAAGAGAGACTCGGTGGGTGGTCCAGAACTCCAGACCCACCGCACAGATCCCGAAAAAGGCTGCCAGTGGCCGAGCAGGGCCTTATCATCATTATCATCATCATTATCATCAAATACTGCTTCAAATTCCTCTCATTTTGTTGGAGACATTCCAAAAGGACAACACAGAGATTCCCATAATTCCCTAGGAATGACCATGCGAACAGCCATTCATGCATCGGTAAACTGTTTATCATGTGAATGATTCTTGCCCATGTACTCCTAAATCTGACTTAAATCCTAATTTAAGTCGAAACTGAAAAAAATCCTCCCCCTTTCCCTAGTGCTCTGGCCTGGTTCCATCAGAAGCTATCATCTTTACACACAATATTTCTTTGCTAGCATGTGGCAACACTTTCAGACATTCACAGCAATCTTTGCTGCTGCCATAGTAACAGTTTAAGATAACTTGATGTTACTGTATTTACTAATACGTGAGGCTGCTACCTTTTCTCTGCCTGGTTCTGAAAAAAAACCTCTTATTGAGCAACAGGACTCCAGATGGGTACAGGCTGCTGGGGATGCTGAAGAGTTTGTTCCAGTTTGAGAAGAACAATAGGAGGAAGAATTCAATGGACTAGAGAAATACAGGCACTTTGGAAAGCAAGAAATTTACCCAGTGAGGGACATTCTCATAAGTATATTTTCTGCAGAAGTGAGAAATGGAGCACAAATTGTGGTTAAACCCGATTTACCATAATTTGCCATTTATGACACTTTAGGCAAGATGTTGTGTAGATTGACTGCAGATAATGGATTGATCATATACACTAATGCTGAGGTGATGGGCGTTCTGTTGCAGAGCCGAGGTTTTATGTTGCTGTAGGAGACTATTTCAGCCACAGGCCAAAACACACCCTTCACTTTTCTTGAACTCCCCCATAATCAATCAGTCAATTAATCAATTAATCAATCTTATTTATTGAGCACTGCTCCCTTTATTCACCATCCCCAGCCCGGCAGCACTTAGGTACATTAGATATCTGTAATTTATTTATATTAATGTCTATCTCCCCATCTAGACTGTAAGTTCATTATGGGCAGGGAATGTGTCTACTGTGTTGTACTCTCCCAAGCACTTAGTACAGTGCCCTGTGCACAGTAAGCACTCAATAAATAAGATGGATTAATTACTGTGTGCAGACAACTGTATTATGGGCTTGGGAGAGTAACATGTAATAGAGTTCATAGACACATTCCCTGCCCACAGTGAGCTTAATGTCTAGAGGGGTAGAAAGGAGCAGTTTTAGCTTTAGAAAGACAAACTCTCCAAATAAATGATTTTGGAGGAGGAATATTAAAGGCCGCCTAGGGTCTAGAGCCTGAGGCCCGGAAACTTTATTCTGGGAACAGTTGGAAAAGAGTTGAACTATTCTCTCCCTCTAGACCGTAAGCTCCTTGTGGACAGAAAACATAACTGTCAACCCTGTTGTATTAGTCTCTCCCAAGCACTTAGTACCGTGCTCTGCACACAGTAACTGCTTAATTAGTACCATTGATTGATTGATTGATTGATTTGCCAGAGATGGTGATAACCCAACTTTTCAAGACTCCTCCAAAAGCATTACAGTAAGATTTATTGTATAAGGTAGGGAGAGTGTGTGAATAAAATTAGCCATGTTTTGAGAGGGTATTATAGAAAACACAAAGCACATAACAGTATCCCCAGTGCAATGAGGGTGGTGGCGGGGAAGATAAGGACAAACTAAAAAGGTCCAAAGCGGCCTTTTCAGTAAGGGATTCTTGCACTGCTAGTGGTACTTTACTACATACCTAGAGGTACTCAGCCCAAGCCTCTCAGTAAAGCAGAGTTCAGTGGTTTTCCTAAAGGAGGAAGTGAGTCACCTGTGTGCTTACTTTTTGCTTTAGTTAGCTATTGGCTCTTTTTCGTGTAGGTTTGCTCTGATCCTATAAATCTTGTTTTAGTTTTCCATTCTAGGTCTATCAGCTATTTATGCCTGCGGGAAGCATGGGTGGGTATTAGGATGGAGTTAAGTATCCCTTGGGTGACACTCTCAACAACAACAACAACAACAACAAAATGTTGCAAAGAGGAGTAAGCACTGGACTCACCCTGGGCTTCATGACTTGCTCACTGTGTGAGTCACTCAATCTTTCTGTTCTTATTTCCTTGCCTGTTGTAATGGAGGTGACAATGGCACCTGGAAGGATGAAGCTGTTTTGATCATTGTGTTATCCTTGGTCAGAAACACTCCCTAAAGAAGAATTTCAAGCATTACACCCTAGCTGTGAAATTGCCAGGGAGGAAGAGCAGTGTGTGGCATTAACAGATGTTTGTTTTGGGCAAAGCCTGGGAGATGAAGTAAACAGGGTCCCAGGGGAAACCCTGCCCAGAATGGCAAGGCCGCTAGCCTGGGCCAGACCCTCACACTCTTCTCATGTGGAAAGACCTAGAAGGTCACATCTTGTGTTTACTTCAGTCCAGTGTGGGAACCAAGCCCATTCTTTTACCTAAGCACTGTGGCATCAGTTATCTTTTCAAGGGAGTCAATCCATTGGAAACCACGAGACTACTGGGTACCTCTCCACAGCAAGTACATTTAAGTCGAAGTTGTGTCTGCTCCTGTCAGACTGAACTTTGGCCTGTCAAGGATTTCCTGTCAAATACCTTAGCTGAGGTGTCTCCTCCTTCCTCATCCAGCCCTGACAGCAGGTAAGGTGAATCTATCAATCTGCTATCTCCTCAGCTCTCCACCCAATGGGAACTTTTTAGAAATGAGTTTCCATCTCTCAGCAAGTGAGCAGAAGAATCTTGGGCTATTCTTGTATATTTTGACATCTTATCAACCATCCCTTAGACTACTCCTGCTACTTAATGAGCCCTCTCTGGCACCAAACTCCTGAAGACTTGATCCCACAAGGAGGATCAACTGGTGCAGATGCAGTGAGACGAAACTCATTCAGTATGGTGAGCCCTACAATTCATTGATTCAATTGTATTTATTGAGCGCTTACTGTGTGCAGAGCACTGTACTAAGCTCTTGGAAAGTACAATTCAGCAATAATGAGAGACAATCCCTGCCCACAATAATAATAATAATGGTATTTGTTAAGCACTTACTATGTGCCAAGCACTGTTCTATGCACTAGGGTAGATACAAGGCAATCAGGTTGTCCCACGTGGGGCTCACAGTCTTAATCCCCATTTTACAGATGAGGTAATTTAGACACAAAGAAGTTATGTGACTCGCCCAAAGTCACACAGCTGATAAGTGGCAGAGCTGGGATTAGAACCCGCAACCTCTGACTCCCAAGCCCGTGCTCTTGCCATTAAGCTACGCTGCTTCTGTCTAGAAGGGGGGAGACCTCAAAACAAATAAACAGGCATCAGAATGGCCCTCCGACGCTCCAGCCTGCTCGTGTGAATTTGGTTTGTCAAGTGTTGGTACAAATATATTTTGGCTGTGAGCTTTCAGAATGTGGGTGCAAGAGGAATAAGAATGAACCCAATACTCTGGATTCCCTAGGTTGTGAGTTGTTTCTGGGAGCAGGGCTCTCTCAAAGGTATGGGGAATCAGAATGTTTGTCTTAAACCTTGTATTTTAAGTGACCTTGTCTTTACCCTGACTTGAACAGCAGAGTCGATACAGGACCGGGCCTCGGGTGCTGGGGGAGGGCTCAGTTTACTGAACAAAATTACTGTATCAGCATACTGTTCTGTACCTTAACCCCTCTCTGCCCACCCACCTGTTGACACTACATGAGACAATTTTTTTCAGGGCAAAGGGGGAAAGATCATCCTCAAATCTCATGAAGGGATTATGGGAAGGAAAGACAATATCACTGAAGCATTTAGAGAACCTGGAGGATGGGAGAAGTTTATTCATGCTAACTCTCCAATCCCTTACTCTTTCACCTGTTCCTCATATGTACTTACTGTATCCCCAAACTCCACTGTCCCTCTCACTCCACCATTCTCTGACCAAATCTAATGGGGCAAAACCGTGCTCGTTTGAAAATTTACAACGCAACTCTCCAACCAGTATGGTTATGTGTGTTTTCAATTCAACAAGGAGGCGTTGTTAGTGAGTTATTTTTGTCTTAATTTGAGTGGACCAGCCACAAGCTGTCTGTTGCTTTTTGCTATGAGATTGCTTCTTGGACATGGCTCTATCTGTCCTGGAAGCCCACTTGAGTGACTTTTCATGACTCTCCCCTCCCCTCTTTAGAAAAGAAAAAGGTGCAAAATTTTGAAACATTTTGCTTTGTTCTTCCCATATTCAAATTTTAACTATTTGGATATCCTGAAACTCTGTATCTGAAGATCAACTAGAGAAAGGCAGTTAAAATTAAGACATGACAGGTTCTAGTTAAGCTTGGAGTTAGGGGAAGAAAAGAGATTGGTTGTAGTATCCTACTGAAAAGTGGACTAATCTTTAATTTGCATTCATGTTTTAGCATCTCTTCCTTTTAGTTCATCACCCTTCCCTGCTAAATTCCATAAGTTGCACTTCAGTTTTCACAGCAAAATGCTTCACATGCCCTCTCTAACTTAACTCCTTTACCCTCTCCAAATCTTCTAAGGATGAGAAGTGAAGTAAGCCAGGGACGTCAAGAACGCCACACCACTAAAACAATAAGTGCCTGATCTGGGCAGTCAGTTGGTAACCAGTGTGGCCACCTCCTCTAGGAAGCAGTGTGGTCTAGTGGATGGAGCACGGGCTAGGTGTCAGAAGAATCTGGGTTCTAAACTCAGCACTGCCACTCCTGCTCTGTGACCTTGCCTGCAGCTGCTCTCCCTAATTTTTTTATGGTATTTGTTAAGCACTGACCTATGTTTCGGTCACTGTACTAAGTGCTGGGATAGATATGAGCTAATCAGGTTGGACACAGTCCCCGTCCCACATGGGGCTCACAGTCTTAATCCCCTTTTTAAAGATGAGGTAACTGAGGCACAAAGAAGTGAAGTGACTTCCCCAAGGTCTCCCAGCAGACAAGTGGCAAAGCCCGGATTAGAAACCAAATCCTACTGACTCCTAGGCCCGTAGTCTAGTGCTTAACAAATACCATATATATATATATATATATATATATATATATATATATATATATATGAAAAAAGAGGCAGATCTTAGGTCCTGTTTCATTCATTCAATTGTATTTATTGATCACTAGATGTAGAGCACTGTACTAAGTGCTTGGGAGAGTACAGAATAACAATTAACATATTCCCTGCCCATGACAAGTTTACAGTTTAGAGGGGGAGACAGACATTAATATAAATAAATTATAGATATGTACATAAGTGCTGTGGGGCTGGGACAGGGGATGAAGAAAAGGAGTAAATCAGGGCAAAGCAGAAGGGAGTGGGAGAAGAGGAAAGGAGGGCTTAGTCGGGAAAGGCCTCTTAGAGGAGCTGTGCCTTCAGTAAGGCTTTGAGGTTGGGGGAGAATAATTGTGGGATTTGAGGAGGGAGGGCATTCCAGGCCAGAGGCAGAGGCAGATCCCAGTGGGAGGGACCATTTTTGGCCCACGTATAAACCAAACTGGGGTTTCTCCTTCATTAGAAGTAGTTCCTGGGTGGAGGCTGAGGAGCAGCAGCACTGGGATTCATTCTCTGCCCCTCTCCAGCTTGGCCCCCTCACCCTTCGCCCCACCCCTCTCCCATTTCCAGCTGCCTCTTGCAAGCAGAACGCTCAGGCCACTTACTCATGGACGTGTATATGTGTGTGTGCGTGAAAGTGGATACACCTACACTGAGGCAGCAGTGCGCACACGCACACACACACACACACACACATGCACACACACCCACAACCAAGTGCTCCCACCAGGATATGTGGAGAGAGCCACTCTGGTGGAGTCTCAATGCCTGGCCTCAGCCACTGCCCTGGCTTGTCTCTGACTTGCCAGCAGCATCCTTTCTCCCATTTTGGGGTTTTTTCACCCACGTTAATCCGGCCCAGTCCATGACATCATCATGTTACGCTACATGCTCACCATAGCATGTGTGACATCCCATGCATCTTCTTCCGCGACCACCCTAGTGCCTGGTCATCCAGATAATAAAAATGTTGGAACTTCACCCCAGCTCAGGGTAAAAGCCAAAACAGAGAGGAAGAAAAAGATCCAGTGAACAAGAGGCTGCAGGATTGAACACAACCTGAGATCCAAGGGCATTCATTCATTCATTCATTCAATCGTATTTATTGAGCGCTTACTGTGTGCACAGCACTGTACTAAGCGCTTGGGAAGTACAAGTTGGCAACATATAGAGACAGTCCCTACCCAACAGCGGGCTCACAGTCTAGAAGGGGGAGACAGACAACAAAACTCAACATATTAACAAAATAAAATAAATCGAATAAATCTGTACAAATAAAATAAATAGAGTAATAAATACGTACAAACATATATACATATATACAGGTGCTGTGGGGAGGGGAAGGAGGAAAGCCGGGAGGGATGGAGAGGGGGAGGAGGGGGAGAGGAAAGAGGGGGCTCAGTCTGGGAAGGCCTCCTGGAGGAGGTGAGCTCTCAGTAGGGCTTTGAAGGGAGGAAGAGAGCTAGCTTGGCGGATGTGCGGAGGGGGGCATTCCAGGCCGGGGGAGGACGTGGGCTGGGGGTAGACGGCGGGACAGGTGAGAACGAGGCACGGTGAGGAGATTAGTGGCAGAGGAGCGGAGGGTGTGGGCTGGGCTGTAGAAGGAGAGAAGGGAGGTGAGGTAGGAGGGGGCGAGGTGATGGAGAGCCTTGAAGCTGAGGGTGAGGAGTTTTTGCCTGATGCGTAGGTTGATTGGTAGCCACTGGAGATTTTTGAGGAGGGGAGTAACATGCTCAGAGCGTTTCTGCAGAAAGACTATCCGGGCAGCAGCATGAAGTATGGATTGAAGTGGGGAGAGACACGAGGATGGGAGATCATGAGGAGGCTGATGCAGTAATCCAGTAGGGATAGGATGAGAGATTGAACGAGCAGGGTAGGGGTTTGGATGGAGAGGAAAGGGTGGATCTTGGCGATGTTGTGGAGACTGGCAGGTTTTGGTGACAGATTGGATGTGAGGGGTGAACGAGAGAGCAGAGTCGAGGATGACACCAAGGTTGTGGGCTTGTGAGACGGGAAGAATGGTAATGCCAAAATATGGGAAAGTCAGGGAGAGGGCAGGGTTTGGGAGGGAAGATAAGGAATTCAGTCTTGGACAGGGCAGGCAATAGAAGCTCATCACAAGTAATAGTAGTCTGTCCGCTAGGGAAATGTCCTGACATATGGGTTCCCAATGTTGGCGTTTAACTGGAGGCTTGACTCCAAACATATTCCATGCATAGATACCACACCCAAAGAGAAGTCTGCTTAAAAAGTGGTTATTCTCACTTGAAAACTCCTCTCTCAAAAAACACTGCCCTTTGCAGCCTGGGTTTACTCTCTCTTTTGTTTTCTCATCCCTTCCTCTGATTCCCTTGCAGTCACCCACTGACTTTGAAATGGTCCAACCCAATGACTAACTATGCTTTGGGGAAAAGGAGGGTAGTTAGAACCGGCCCTGTGAGGAAAGCCGTTCTTAAATGAGACTTTTCAGCCTGGTACAAATCATGTTTAGGAAGTTGACAGCACTCCTTTCATTAGAAATATGCATAGCTGTCAGATACCTGGCAAAACTAGTTTGAGGTGGAAAAGAAATGGTAGAACCCACATGATTCTTAGCCCTAATGAATTCTACTTCATTATCTAGTTAGCAGCAGGAAAATTGGCTACTAGTATATTTTGTTGCAAATTGGTATGAAAGAACTGAAAAGCATTAGCAAAGCAGCAGGGTCTAGTGAGAACTACTGAGAGCTCACCTCCTCCAGGAGGCCTTCCCAGACTGAGGCCTTCCCAGACTGAGCCCCCTTTTTCCTCTCCCCCTTCCCATTCCCCCCACGCCCTACCGCCTTCCCCTCCCCACAGCACCTGTATATATGTTTGTACAGATTTATTACTCTATTTTACTTGTACATATTTACTATTCTATTTACTTTGTCAATGATGTGCATCTAGCTTTACTTCTATTCATTCTGATGACTTGACACCTGACCACGTTTTGTTTTGTTGTCTGTCTCCCCCTTCTAGATCTCTCCCTTCTAGACTGTGAGTCCATTGTTGGGTAGGGACCGTCTCTATATGTTGCCAACTTGTACTTCCCAAATGCTTAGTACAGTGCTCTGCACACAGTAAGTGCTCAATAAATACGATTGAATGAATGAATGAATGAATGAATAGTGGACCGAGAATGGACTTGGGAGTCAGAAAGGCCTGGGTTCTAATCCCAGCTCTGCCACTAGTCTGCTGTGTGACTGTAGCCAAGTCACTTTACTTCTCTGTGCCTCAGTTACCTCATCTGTAAAATGGGGATTAAGGCTGTGAGCCCCTGTGGGACAGGGACTCTGTCCAACCCAATTTGCTTGTATCCACCTCAGTGCTTAGAACAGTGCCTGGTGCATAGTAAGTGCTTAACAAATACCATAAAAAAAATAGGGAGAGCAGGTGCAGGCAAAATGTTTTGTGATGAGATTATGTCCTTAGGTGTTCCTCCTGATTGATGTGAAAGTTCACTCCGATTTTAAGTTGATGCTTGGGATTTAGGTTGCTCTGGGCTCTGCTTTCACCCAGTAACCACTCTGTCCCCAATCTGAGGACTGATCTGGGGCCTTCCAAGGCAGCAGCAAGTTAGTGGACAGGGCTGGAAGGGGAGGGAGAAAGGAAGGTGGAAATGCCTCTAGAGCTTTCTATCAATCAGGCAGATGCCTGATATCTAGGTGTCCAGGGGAGACTGGGAGTTGGGACTCTTAGGACAAGGCTCTGAAAGGATTGGCCTTCTCTGTGAAAGATGTCCACAGGGTCACATGTGGAGGATGAGAAGGATTGATTCCATTGGCCATATCAGAGGAATAGACAAGAAGTCATGCGCAGATGTTTCTCGCTATTTCACCATAAATCTTGGGAGGGGTGTGGGGCGGTGCTGACCACAGGGTCACTGGGGCTGGAATCGGATTCAAACATCATAGGCAGTGGCAGTGAGGTTTCAGGGCATTCTTCCATTAGGAAACTGGAAGAATTGCAAAAGGGTCACAGCTTGAGTAGTCTCAAGTAGCCTTGGATTTCTCCCTTGCTCTGTTCTTCAAGTTTCCTTTTTGATCTACAAAGGCAGTCTTTCTTTCTTCCAAGGGGGTCATAAATAGACATTTTCACCTCAGGACACTCACCAGGGATTTGGCCCAGAGAAAATTTCCCAGCCCTCTGCCCTCTAAGATCCCTAAGCTACAGTGTAATTACCAGAGCCAGGTCTCCTCAGCTCAGCTTGGACCCATATAACCCATCTCTTGTAGCAGACCTGGGCTATGGTAGGTACAGGCTGAACCTGAAAGTCTCAGTTAACTGGAGCACTATGATGGTTGGCAAGACGCTGTCTGTTTTTGTCTGGGACCATCGTGTTGTCAACCTCTTAGCACGTCTGGAATGGGGGACAAAACCTGGCCCATTTTCATGGGAAGTCGTTCTTTCTCAATCAGAGCCCAGAAAAGCAACTCAAACCGATGGCTGCTTTGATGACTTCTTTCTGGAATGCTGGTAGGAGACTAGAATTTCCTTGCCGAGTGCTCTGTACATAGTAAGCACTCAATAAATACCATTGATTGATTGAGTCTTGCTCTTTCAGAGGGCGGAAATCCACCCATGGGTTCCCTGGGACTTTTGCTTCTCTTTGCCCAGTCCTCCACTTCCATTCCAGGGATCGGTCTGCACTTACCCTTCTTTGGGTGGGCAGAGAGAAGAAAAGGAGTGAAAGCTCAAACCCGTCGAGTTGGCAGCAAAAGCTGAAGTTGGAAAGGAGGCCGGCGGTTACATGGGGGTTCCAGTTACCCTTCCTCTCCCTGCCCTCTTCTATTCTGGGACCACAGGTACTAGAGAGCATCTGCAGTTTCAAAAGCCCCGGGGTCCCTAAAATATTGGCCAGCCCACCAGGTTTGGGGCTGCCCTCTCCCTCCATCCCCCAGCTGCATCCCCTTTAGCTTTAGCTTCTGGATAAGGCAAACACATGCACCTGTCCATAGCAAATGAGAGAGAAAATTCCCTGGCCTCAAGGGAAAATCCCAAGGCAAAGGGAGTAGAAAGTTACAGTTGATTCTTTTCTTTGCTGCCTGCTTTTCTTTCCAGCCCTGCCCCAAGTTCTTTTAGATCCCCCACGGACATGTGAATCCAACCGGACCCAAACTCCCTGTCTCCTCAACGACAAACACACAAAAAAAAGTCAGACAACTGAGTTACCTTTAGAGCTTGCATATTTATTGAACAAATCCTACTAAAAGAGCTAAAATACATTGGGTACTTGTAGTGCATTATTAAGGATCACATGGTTACAAAAGCCTGCATTTTCAGCAGTACACTACTGCCACTATACATAAATGCCACGACTGCTGAATACTGTTTCTTGCTCTATATACAGCACAACTGACATACCTAATCTAACAAAAGGGGGGGGGGGGGATGCTCTAGAGAGGGGGTACAATTGAGTGGGGAGAGGGAAGGGCAGGGGCAGTAAAAGAGAGGGGAACTAAGAAGTGCAGTGCATGCATTGGGGTTTAACAGTCAGAAGCAGAAACAGTTCAGTACAAAGCCTGCCCTGTCAAAGGAAGAGCTAAAAGACAGAGTTATATAAAAAATTAAGGTGGGCTTTCAGACTGTGGCTAACACAACAACACTCCATGAGTAGATGGTTCTGTTTTGTTTATTAGTTTGTTTTACTGGGAGCAAGAACAAAAATGTAAAATCCACAACTTGCTCGACAAGGCTGTAGAGCTATATTCTGCCTTTTGAAGTGTTTCTCCATCTGAGTTTTTTGGGAAGGAACAATTGTCAGATTCCTAGTGGGTCACAGTTGGATGGGTTTTAAAGAGGACATTCAAAAACTTGCCCTGGTTTCCAAACGTATGAACTAAAACCAAGAAAAAAAAAGACTTCTAAAGATTACTGTAAAATTATTGCTTCTCTTTCTCTAAGTTAGGCAGACAAGGGGATAGAAAGGAGATTTGTTTGTCAATTACAGTTTTGTGATTGCTCCCGCTCCAACAGGTGCATGTTTGTGAGCGTGCACACGGCTGACAGAAAATCAGCTCCTCACTTGCGCTATTAGCATTTACTCACCCAACAACACTGAATAGGAAAGCCACACTGAAGACACAAGGAACCAAGTCAGTCCAGTCTAAAGAACAACATTCGGAAAACAAAGTCCCAACACCCTCTTAGAACACGAAAATAAAAAATAACTCCATCAGAGCTACCTTGCCAAGGAGCATTTAAAGTCCAAAATAGCACCATTCATCAGTGTCTCAAATCCCGTGGCAGCATCTCCGTCACTTACCACAAGGAAACAATGAGTTTCAAACTACTTCTACACATCAAAGAGTACATGGATAAAATATAGAGATATACAGACAATGGATGAAAATAACCACTAGGTGTGTTACATCTAAATGAAAAAATGGGGACTCTCAGCCTCTGCAAGAAGCAGTCAGGAGCTGTGGATGTGGAGACACGGAAATTTACCAGTTGCATCTGGGCAGTAGGGTTTGAGTAGTGGAAGACATTGTTGTAGGAGAACCAGGCCTGAAGGCCCACCTGTTGTATTTGTAAACGTGGATTCACAGTGTGAAATTCTGAGAGCTTTCACATACGTCAGAATGATTAAAAACTGGTTTATGATACATATTTGTCCACTGTCATTCTCTAAAGCAAGGCTCAGAGTCCCCCATAGTTTCTTCTTATACTTGATGATTTACACAGAAACAATTCCCAATATATGACACCATGACCTCATCAATACCCATACACCATGTGTAATACAAATGGAGGAGTAATGATTAAAAATAGCAGAGGTAATTGGTTCTCTTGGAACCCTGTCCATAGCCACGAGCTGGACTCAGGAATGCAGCCATGGTCTCCGCCTTGTTCTTCTTGCGATTAACTTCCTTTGGGATAGGACGATTTCCCTACATGATAGCCACAGATGTACACACACCACACACACACACACGTGAGAAAAGAGATGAGGTTAGCAAGGTTTCTGGAACAGTTATGAAATGTTCCTCTCCCTTTCCCCCGACTCCTCCCACTTGTATGTTCTTGAACTTCTATGGTCTTGTATATTAAGTTTACAGTTTAAGAATGGTTTAATCAAATGTAAATATTAGGTCAGGAGAAAGACAAGCTATGTTTTTTTAACATGCATCAGGCCCCGGGCTAGTGAGATGAAATTTTATAGCTCTGCTTTTTGGAACTAGGTTATCAAATGCAATACAGAATAACAGTGCTGATGGCAGTATTCACAGGAGACTAATGCCTCACCAAGTTGTGATATCTGTATATTGATCTTTTCTGATTCAGGATATTTCCTAATATATGGCTAACAAAAAAGGGCTTATGAAAACTCCAAGCACTTGAATGGTTTATTTCCTTTCCGATAATCCATTTCAAAGAACTGTTTGGTGACCTATAGTTTTAGAGGAATGAAGTATTTCTCATTTCTATAAAAAAAAAAAGGTCATCTAGCAGAAGGTTCCTTCTATAAGCAAGCAGTGAATGTTTCTGCATAATTTTCTGTATTTATTTCATGTGATATCATGCTATTTTAGAAAACCTACAACAGACAGCCTTTTCTCCATGTCTCTTAGGCCTTCTGTATATTAACTCATTGATTCTCCCAATATTCCTGTGAAGGAAATGAGATGGGCACTGGCATGGCCAAGGTAAAGCCGCCAAATGAGGTGAAGAAGTTTTTGCTAAGCAAGAAAATGGCTAAAATAAAGTATAAATGAGTTACTTAACACTTGACTTCCGAGGAGAAAAAATCTTAATTTAACATCTCTACCCCAAGAGCTCAATTTTCCCTTTGGCAATGGAGTCAGCCGGGATGACCAATCCCATTTCACAGATGGGGAGAAGCACCAGAAAAAGCCTCAGAAGTTGTCTAAAATCTAAAGTGGCTGAGCAAAGGATCCACCAGGCATCTCAGTGTTGAGTGGCATAGAGGAGAGGCATAGTGGCATAGGACGGAGAGACCCCGAGAAACACCTGTAGGTCCCCAGGAGGCTTATCCTTAGAGAAGCAGCGTGGCTCAGTGGAAAGAGCCCGGGCTTGGGACTCAGAGGTCATGGGTTCTAATCCCGATTCCACCACTTGTCAGCTGTGTGACTTGGGGCAAGTCACTTCACTTCCCTGTGCCTCAGTTACCTCATCTGTAAAATGGGGATTAAGATTGTGAGGAGGAGTCTGAACTTGTAGCAGACTGCTTTTCATTCATTCAATCATATTTGTTGAGTGCTTGCTGTGTGCGGAGCACTGTGCTAAGCGCTTGGGAAGTACAAGTTTTCACTCACTAGCCACTGGCCAAGCTAGGAATGGAATGGATAGGCCTCTGCTTGACTCTCCCTCCTGTAGTCGTGACTGGTGGAGGACTGGAAACTCTCCAGGTATGACCCTGAAAGGGATGTCATTGTATCTACTTGGACTAAAACAAGAAAACCTTCGGTTTGGAAGTGAGACAACTGTAACGGCTCTGAACTATTCTTTGTATGAAGGTGGCTAGTATAAAAGGCCTCTCCCAATCTGTGTCACAAACCAACAACCTGATCACCTTGTATCTCCCAGCGCTTAGAACAGTGCTTTGCACATAGTAAGCGCTGCCAACTTGTATTTCCCAAGCACTTAGTGCAGTGCTCTGCACATGGTGGGCGCCCAATAAATATGATTGAATGAATTGTACATATTTATTACTCTATTTATTTTACTTGTACATATTTATTCAATTGATTTTATTTTGTTAATATGCTTTCTTGTCTGTCTTCCCCTTCTAGAATGGGAGCCTGCTGTTGGGTAGGGACCATCTCTCTATGTTGCCGACTTGTACTTCGCAAGCGCTTTGTACAGTGCTCTGCACACAGTAAGTGCTCAATAAATACGATTGAATGAACGGAGGGAATAGCACATGAAAGGTAACATAATCAAAAGGGCTATGACCCTGGGCCTTAACTAGAAAGAATTGGGGGATGGGTGGACAGTGGGCAGTGTTTCAATCAATCCCGTTTGAACAGTACAATTTGAATGTCTCAACTCTCCACAATTATATTTTTTCTCGGACATTTCAGTTTTGAAACGGTGAACATTTGACATCAGTATTCTCTTGGGCTGTACCATTAATCACTAAATGCTCTTCTTGGAAAAAGTACTAATTACAGTCACAAAAAAATTGTGGCTTTTTTTCCTCATTCAGATCACAAGGTCAAATTGGGTAGGCTAATGAGCTATTTTGACGAAAGGGGAATACTTCGATTAAAAGATTATTTTGTTGGAACTTTAGTCATGAACCCAGACCTCTAAATTTTCACTTTGTTTATTTTAGATTTTTGAGAGGAACATTAAAACCTCTGGAATTTCAAAATCAATTAAAGACACTGACCAAATGTCTAGAATAAACTAAAAGAAACAGATCATTCAATCTAGAAAAAAAAAACAGGAAAAAATAAACAAAGCAAAACACTGGTCAACTAATGTCAACTAGTGTCAGGGAAAAAAAGCAAAATATGCATTTATAAGGACTAAAAAATTGCCATGCTAGCCAGCTAATGATGGAGTTGGTGCTTGTATTTTTTTGTTGCAATCCAACATGGACTGAAATGTAGTTAGCCATTTCATGCAGACAGGGCTTTTTCCCTGTAAAATTCCATCTTCTTGTGTGGCTCCTGATTGGTCTGGTAGTCTGCCTGCTAGACGATTATTGTTCAGGGATGATGACAGCTCTGTGGTGTTTTCTCACTCTCCCTTCCAGGTCTACCTGGTCTTTGAGGAGTGCTTGGAGGTGTTGGGCAGGATTGGAGGGGAGAGGGAGAGGTGGAAAAATTTGAAATGGAGCCTTGTTAATTAGGCGGACGTTTTGACACTAGTATTCCTGGTGAGGGCTGGGAGATGGGTCTAACAGCACACTACTGCAAATACATTAAACTTGTCTATATGACAAGCTGGCCACTAACACTATCTAGCAGAGAAGCAGCATGGCCTAGTGGAAAGAGCACAGGTCTGGGAGTCAGAGGACCTGGACTTTAATCCTGGCTCCACCACTTATCTGCTGTGTGACCTTGGGGAAGTCACTTAACTTCTCCGTGCCTCAGTTACCTCATCTGTAAAATGGAGATTAAGACTGTGAGCCCCATGTGGGACATGGACCATGTCCAATCTGATTATCTTGTATCTCCCCCAGTGCTTAGTACAGTGCAGGGCACATAGTAAAAGCTTAACAAATACCATTAAAACAAATTAGCTAGGCATTGAAGGATAGACTTACTCTGGAAAGTTTCAGATCAAAAGAGGAATTTTCCACTTGAAAATCTATTTCAAAAAGTATGCTTGATTCCATGCAGAGTTGGCCAATTTCTCTGAGATTTTCCATATTAAATATCTGGTCTAACTACCCTCTGTGTCTATTCACCTAGTTTACATCTTTCCCTGGGTCTAAGAAGACCCAGGATTCAGAGAAGAGTAGATTCAGCTTTTAATTGCAGGCAGCATTTAGGAAATTCCTCATGCATACATACAGCATACCTGAGAATCAATGGAAAACTCAGTTCCAGGAATGCTCTTGCTTTTTTTTTATTTAGAGACAGTTTGTATATAATTACAGGCTATGGGAATCAAACCAGAAAGGTACACATTTGTCCCACCCCTTCAACACACACATTTAAGGATCTGGGCTAATTTCCAAATGTATTGTATTGAGCCCTTCATTTCAGCTGTGAAAACAACCTCAATCTTTATTTTTTTTTTTTAAATGTATGGTTCCTGTAGTTTTTTTTAAAGTAATGTTGTTTGTCAAATCTTGGTTCAGGGTAATTATTTTATCTAGAGAAAGGGGAGTTCAAATTCTCCTAATTTCAGTGTCACCCTTTCATTATTGCAAGCTAGGAAAGGAAAAGGCAAATTAAATCACATCAAAATGTTTCCCTAGATAACTGAGCCCTTTAAGTGACTACTTGAACTGAAATTTGCATTCCTTGGTGTCAGATAAACAGCTTGCCAAAGCAAGTAATGATTCTCTGAGCCCAGGGAACCTGGTTTGTTGAAAATTGGTTTGACCTAGCCTGAGAAACCAGCTCACTTCCAAACTCAGTTCTCCATCCACCAAGTCTTTTTTCTTTGTAAGACAAGAGCCACCAGATGCAAAGGAAGTATCTGACATCCAAGTAATTCAGGCCAAAATGTTGTCCAGAAGCTCCAGGCTGGACTATCTGCTCCCAGATCTTGGTGGCCAAGCCAGAACTGTACTAGTCTCTCCAGAACTTAGTGGTGGAAGATAGGCTAGTGAAATGCTATTTGCTTTTCTGCAGAATTCACCCTGTTGGGGGATGGACACAGAGGATGAAGTTGGGTATGGGAAAGATGATTGCAACAAGAGAAGTAGGGTGTGTCTGAGTGTGTGAGTCGGGGGTGGGTAGGTGGAGGTGGGGGGGTTGGGAAATTTCAGGATAGTTTTATCTTTATATGTTTTTCAAGCATTAGAGTACAGGAGGAAAAGAGTTGGGCTCTTGGCTCCTCAGCTCTAATCTTTAGCATCTAGACAGGTTCTTTCTTTTTTATTCACAATTTCACAGGAGCAGTGGAGCCATGTAGGATTGTTTTTGTATAGCCCTACTAATGATTTCAAACTTGAGCTTCACAAAGTTTCCCAAAGTTATGGTGAAATGGGGCTCCAAATCATTTTCTTCCAGCATAAACTGCCAACTGGGGCTGTGTCATCCGAACGCTGAGCTTAAATGTAATAACTGCAGCCCATCAGTAGAGGAAAGGAAACCACTCAATTTAACTGAGCTAAATGGAATCAAGGTTTACTGTCAGGCACTGACCAAATTTTGAAATCCAGTAATGACAAGGGTGAGTGCTTGCAACCAATTTCTCACATATGGATGGTACCATTTAAAGAAAGGCCAATGCTCTCCCAAAAGTGATGAAATTTCTAAGATGTGAAACTGAAATCCAAAAATTAATTTTAGAACGTAAAATTTAAAAAAAGGTCCAAAACTGTTACTCCTCTCCAGCGGGATGGCAGAAGTGTGTTCACAGGAATTTTTAGCCCAGATAGCAATAGAAACAGAATGACACCATTGTCACATTTTATCTCTACTTTGTTTGCTTGCTAATCCTGCTGCCAGATTTTGAGTCATTGGCAAACACGTTTTGGGAAATGAAGAGCTATGACCTGTGATTTCTTAAAAAAATTTTTTTCTTTAGTTTGTTCATCAAATGTTATAACCAAACTGGCCCAAATCACTGAAATCCTGCCAAACAGGGGAAAATGGCTTTTTTTTTTTGATAAATAAATTCATGCAGTGATCATCACTTTCAAATTAAAATTGTCTTTAGTTTCACTGGGTATTTCACAGAAATGGAAAATAAAGCCCAGTTACTAATACCTTTTTAAATATAGAGCTGTTCCTTTAGGCCCCCAAAGTATCAAATGAAGACATTTTTAGGGCACATTGCATTTTTGTTAAGTGGCAAAATCTATGAAAAATAGAAAGCAAACAATCTCATTATGAAAAGATTATTCTGCTCTTTCAGATCAGCAAATGGGGATTATAGAGTTACCTTGGGAAATCTTCCATCCCCTTGGCCTGCAGGAAATGCCCCCTGAATGGCCCAGGCGGTTAGCTTTGGTTGATAAACCTGTGGAAACATAAATGCTTATGAATCCTTGCTCAAGAGATTTTTGGAACCACCATCTTGCCGGGCTCTGTTCAATCAATCAATTGTATTTATTGGGCACTTACTGTGTGCAGAGCACTTCACTAAGTGCTTACCCTGACAGGGAGTTACATGTCCAGGAAGGTGTCTTAATAGGTCCAGGCAGTAGAACACTAGGTGGTCCACTAGGCTTGCCCTGGCCAGTCTCTGGCTCACTAATCCACATTCATTGATTCCAAAGGTTAAGAATAAACTATCAGTCAATCAGTGGTGTTTATTGAGAGCACCTTTGTAGTGCAAAGCACTGTATTAAGCACTTGGGGGAGTATAATAGCAGTAGAAGACATGATTCCTGCCCACAGGAGTTTTCGCTCTGTGGGGACGAAAGACCAACTGAAAATATTTATGAGATTGTAGGAACAGGAGTCTCCTCTCAGGATGGCACCTGGAGAGTTTCTAGTACTTCACCAGTCTCAACTATGGGAGGGAGAGTCAAGCAGAAGCATACCCATTCCATTCCTAGCTTGGGCTGTGGCTAGCAAGTGGAAGGTAATTTTCTACAAGTCAAAACTCACCTGTGCTGGGCAGCAGCGGCATGGGAGAGAGTCGAGGGCGGAGACTCAAGTTTACTGCGCGGAAGAAGGCAATGGTAAACCACTTCCGTATTTTTACCAAGAAAACTCTATGGATACACTACCAGAACGATTGCAGATGGAGCTGGGGCGTTCTGGGAGAGATGTGTCCATAGAGTCACTATGGGTCGGAGGCGACTCGACAGCATAAGACAAGACAAGAGAAGGAACAGGAGGAAAAACAAGGATAAAATAGGTAACAGTACGATTATGTTGGGATGCAGTACCAGAATAAATAAATCAGAATGAATGTAAATTGAATATATGCAGATATACATAAGAGCTGACAAGACCTGAGAGCTTCCAATTAGGGATTAAAAGCCCCCAGATGGTCGCTTTCTGGTCAGTTCACTCTTTGAAGCCTATCAATCAATCAATCAATCATATTTATTAAGTACTTCTGTGTGTGAGTACTGTACTAAGTACTGCTCCTTAGGCTCTAGCCCCACCTAAAATCCCTGCCAATTTTTCATTCCCATTCCTTACATGAAAAGTTGGCCCATAAGTAACTCTATTGTACTTCTCCTTTACATAGCTACACTCCGTGTTCTTCCAGCTCCTGGTTCTTGGCACATTCCTCTGATTATTCACAACATAACTTGCAAATATACTGCTTTTTTAATGAATTTTCTGCAGCAGCAGCCTTCCAGTCAAGGCAGCAGTCTGTCCCAGAACTCATTTCCCCTCTAGACCGTAAGCTCACTATGGGCAGGGAATGTGTCCATTTATTCTGTCATATTGTACTCTCCCAAGTGCTTAGAACAGTGCTCTGCACATACCACACACCCAATAAATACCATTGATTGATTGAGATGAGATTATTATTAAAACATTACTAGTTCCATTAAAAATCTATTCCCCTCCACATAGACGTTGCAGAAAACCAGCTTCCTAAATAGTATTAGTGCTGTCCAAAATTCATTCTGGACACCACACTTCTCTATTGGTGTTGAAATCACACATCCCCTTTTCCACTAACTGATAACTAATGATTCACAAATCTGCCAATCATACCAATCAACCTGTTTGAAAAGTTCACACAGGAAAGGAAGGAGTGGGGTGGAGGGGTGGGTGGGATATCTAGTTGGTAAAGTGGGGTCCAAAAAAAGGTTTTTGTAGGATAGGGGAGGTGTGGGCATGTTTGAAGGCAGAGGGGAATCAAGAGAGGATTGCCAACAATGAAAACCTGGAGGTACAAGCCCTGATGCTTCGCTGGCTGCAGGCCAGGTCTATTTAGGTGGATTTGGGTCCTCTCCCCCTTGTCCCCCTCTCCATCCCCCACCCCGTCTTACCTCCTTCCCTTCTCCACAGCACCTGTATATATGTATATATGTTTGTACATATTTATTACTCTATTTATTTATTTATTTAAAAGTAACTCTATTGTACTTCTCCTTTACATAGCTACACTCCGTGTTCTTCCAGCTCCTGGTTCTTAGCACATTCCTCTGATTATTCACAACATAACTTGCAAATATACTGCTTTTTTAATGAATTTTCTGCAGCAGCAGCCTTCCAGTCAAGGCAGCAGTCTGTCCCAGAACTCATTTCCCCTCTAGACTGTAAGCGCTAGACCGTAAGCTCACTATGGACTATATGTATTACTTGTACATACCTATTCTATTCATTTTATTTTGTTAATATGTTTGGTTTTGTTCTCTGTCTCCCCCTTCTAGACTGTGAGCCCACTGTTGGGTAGGGACTGTCTCTATATGTTGCCAACTTGTACTTCCCAAGCACTTAGTACAGTGCTCTGCACACAGTAAGCGCTCAATAAATACGATTGATTGATTGATTGATTTGGGTGGCGAGTAGATGACAACAGTTTATCCAAAGAACTCTTGAATTGTGAATTAAAGTGGAATGACTCCAGAATGGGGGAAAGGAGGTGGCACTGAAGACACACCATAGGGACTTGTTGAAGAAGCACTTCAAGGTGTGTGCTATAGGAATGGACAACTGAGTAGCAGTAGCAGCGGTAGATGGATACAAGTTGCAGGCAACAGTCAGATGTTGGATGGCTCATGAAGGGAAGATATAAAGCCACAAATAGTGACAGGCTCCCCACTGAGTGGCTTACCAATGGACATTGCCCACGTTCACCCAGTGTGGAAATGACTAAAGGTCACAAAATGGAGCATACCATCAGCAGCAGCATGTCCCACCTAATATGAAAGACACTGACATACATCTACAACTTCTGTTCTCGTTCTTGTCCTCCCTTTCATCAACCCCACCTTCCACCCCACAGCACTTTATGTATGTAGCTGTAATTTCTTTATTAATATTAATGTCTGTCTTCCCCTCTAGACTGTACGCTTCTTGCGGCCAGGGAACGTGACTACCCACTCTGCTATACTGTAGTCTCCCAAGCACTTAGCACGGTGCTCTGCAAATAGTAAGCACTCAATAACTATGATGGATTGAATGATGTTTGCAGTGTTGGAGAAGCCCCACTGAATCATGTTGATCTTTAATCTACCGAATACATGCCTCACAGTTGAGATATCAACAGAAGGCTAGGATGGCTGATTGGTATTACCTCCTCCAGGACAGTCCCCCAGGGTTTACAGAGCTATTTCACTCTTCCCATTGTCTTTCCTTCTATGACCTCCACCATATCTTGCCAACTGTGGCATCCCAAGACAAAAGACACAACACTGACCATAAAGGTCTATTGTGATTTAAGGCATTTGATTACTCCTGGCATCGGTAGATTGGTTGCCTCAGAGCTGCCATCTGCTTCCATCTTTCCTTTTGGCTTTCTACTTTCCTTCTGGCATCAGGTGGGGTAATGTCTGCCTGTTCCATAACATTGTCCACAACAACTGTCATTGAAACAAGATCTGGTTTTTTGGCATATGCATACTGTTCACTCGTTGGAAGTGCATTACCTTCTATAGATTAAGAGAGGTAAAATTGGTGGTTTCTGGGGTTGTTTTTTTTTACACTGGGGGTTGGGAGAGGCAAAAGGGGATGATCAGTTTACAAAGGATACTATTGCAGATCCTGGCTTCTCCACTTTCGGGTCCCTTTCTGAATCACTTCCTACAGCATTGCTGGTAGATTTCAAACAAATCCTTTCTAAAATCTGACCTAAGTCCCCACCCCTGCCTGCCAAAGCTTTTTGAGTTGAACGGATCCACCATTAAGATGATGGGAAATGATTTTAGGAAGAGTTCTTCAGCCATGCTGCAATGCTCTTGTTATGGTTCTGGCTCCACTTACCTTTGTAGATCCCATTTCCCACATTAAGACTACCCATGATTAGGAGTGTTAACATTTTGAAATCAATGACTATTTTCAGACTGCTATGCCCCCTCAAATTGTATTGGGCCCCCCAAATATGAGTTGACCCTGCCCACACTTACCAATACCACTCTTAAACCCTCCTTGTCCCCACATCCCATCTGCCTGCAGCAAATTCCCTCAGAGTTCACCTCACCACCCCAATTTCCCATGAAATCAAAAGAAAAACAAATACGAAGAAGAGGCAGAGATTATGCAGTTTCTTTTAGACTCACAATATGATTTCCATTAAATCCTAATTACGTGGGACAGAGCTCATTTTTAAAGGCTGAAATAGCCCTTCCATATGAAATGAAAGAGAAAAAGAATAAAAGGTATACTGCTTTCTTTATTTGCTTATATGCAGATCTTTATTAGGTTTTGACATGAGAAGCAAAGGCTTAATCTGATTTTTTTGGTTTTTTTGCAAATTCAGGAAAAATCATTTTGCCAGGGATTGAACCATCTTCAATTCTGGAAACTACAAGGCTGATGTCCTCAATGTTAAGACTCAAGATCCCAAATTAAAATATACCAATGGAATCAAAAAAGGCCAATATGGTTTTTCTGAACATATTATTTCCCCAAATTGTTGCACTTATACATTTCTTCCCATAATTTTGACTTGCTAAATATGTACATGATCAAATAGCTATATGGACCATTTAAGCTGATAAAAATATGCTAACACCTTGATTTTAAATAGTGCTTTTATTCCCACAATGTCTTACATTACTAAGGCTATTTTGAGCAGGTATATTGAAGAAACAGAATCCAGGGAATCCCAGGACAGTATTTGGAATTCGATAGCTTACATTTTACGAAAGAGTATTGCACTTGCATTATTGCACTAAATTGTAACTGTTCCAACACTATCTCTGCAGTAGTTTCCAATCCTCAGTGATGCAGTGATTCCAAGCTGACATACAAGCATGGACCCTCAACAAATACTGAGGATGATGATGATGAAGAAAATGAAGATGTACAGATATTCAATTTGAAATCTTACCAATCAGTTTTCCCACTAAGCATTTCAATTGCAGAAAAAAAATAATGTACTTGAGATTTTTTTGCCAATGGGCTCTAGGGAAAGAAATGTCTGGCATTAAACCAATACCCGAGGATAGTTTTTCCATCAAAAATCAAGATTTTGGAATAATAGCCATCCATTATAGTAATAACTGTGGTATTTGTTAAGTTCTTACTATGTGCCAAGCACCAAGCACCAAGCACTGGACTAGGCACTAGAGTAGACACAAGATAACCATGTCAGACACAGTCCCTGCCACACATGGGACTCACAGTCTAAGGGAGGGAGAATAGGTATTTAATCCCCATTTTACAGATGAGGAAATTTACCTTCACTGAATGGTGAAGTTAAGTGACTTGCCCAAGGTCACACAGCAGGCAAGTGGCAGAGGTGGGATGAGAACCTAGGTCCCCTGAGTCCCAGGCCCATGCCCTTTCCACTAGGCCACATTGTTTCTCATTATAGCCCATTATATCCCAAGCTTCACCTAAACCTCTCTTCCTCATCCCTGAAATGACTAAAATAATTTCCAGAGAGACCTTTGCATTAGTCTAAAAAGAGGCCATTTGTCTATTGTAGACAATAATGAGTTGTGCCACACCTCAGCTTGAAATAAATTCTCTTTCTCATTTGGGGCCCCAGGGATACTTGGAGGTAATAATTTAATGGATGCAATGATGGAGCAGAAGTGCTTCTTTTTATTGGCTCCTCAGATCAATTCTGAAAGCCTGGACAGTGAGGCCTGAACCATCCTTGGAAATAATCCTCACCCTTAACCACAGGAGTGCTTCCTGGTAATACATGCAGCCTAAGTCGCCTGACACCAGAAGCGTTTTGGAAAGACCCAGGGCCAATTATTACTCTCCCATTCTAGGTCAAAATTAACCTTTTTCTTTCTGAAAAGCCATTTTGGGTAACTGTGAGAATACATAGCAAAAGGGCTACCATATACATAGTTCTCCACTCTATCAAACCTTCTAATCTGATATCTCTGTGGGCGCAAAAGTTCTGAGGTCTTTCCTGCCAGCTTCCTTGACAGCCAGCTATGTGAAATATAACTCCAAGTCAGGTATCTGCAGAGTGTTCCCTGACCAGTCACCTATCTCTGCTTGAGTGGAAGTAGCAAGAGATAGCCGCCTGTTGGGAGAAAATGCCTTGTTACCAGCAGACACAGCCCAGACCCTCCTGAAGAAGGAGTTGTTGGTACATCTGGGGAGTCACACTGTCTGTGGAAAGGAGAAGGGCTCAAGAGAATGGGGCCTGATAGATTGGGAAGGGTGAGAGGGAGATGTGGGATGAGAGAAAACATTTTATAGCAATCCAAGAAAAAGAGTTGTGTGCTGCTATGTTTGTGGGGGTAACAATGGAATTACTCCAAGTTTCTGCCATTTTTTGGCTCCTCTTTTGGTTTATTAGAGTTTGGTCATGGAACATCATGTGAAGTGTTAGGAACCCACCTTAGAAGGCAATGTATGAAACAGCTGGGTGTGGGGGGAGAGAAATAAGCTGGTTACAAAACTTAGTAAATCCAATTGCTCTTTGGTGGGAAGAAGGATCAAGGAACTGTTGGAGGAGGAGGACAGTCTGTTTGGGGGAGCTAGTCCTGGGGTGAGACAGCAAGGCAAGGAGCCGGAATCCCTAGAGACCTGATACGTTACCCTTTCAACTACTGTCTTCCCGGGAACCTTAAAAGCTGCAGAGAGGAAGAGCAAGGAGCCGGAATCCCTAGAGACCTGATACGTTACCCTTTCAACTACTGTCTTCCCGGGAACCTTAAAAGCTGCAGAGAGGAAGAGCAATAATAACAATGATATTTATTAAGCACTTGTTCCCAGCTCTGTGCTGAGCACTCAGGGAGAGGCAAGATAATCAGATTCGACACAACCCTGTCCCACATGGGATTCCCAGCCTCAGTGTACAGTCATGGAACAGAGCTCAGGAGACACGATTACTTGAGTTTAAGTGCTGAGGGGGGAGAGGGACCAGGTGGCTTGTATAGCACCTTCTGATTGAATGAAGTCATCACAACAACTTTTTCTGCTCTATTGGAGAGCTCTAGATTTGAGTAGAATTAAACCACAATTTTTTTTAATGGTACTTGTTAAGCATTATTTGCTAGGCTCTGTACTAAGCACTGGGGTAGATACAACATGATCAGGATGAATACAGTTTAAGTTGGAGGAAGGAGGACTTAATCTCATTTTACAAATGAGGTAACTGAGGCCCAGAGAAGTTAAATGATTTGCCCAAGGTCACACATCAGGCAAGTGGCAGAGTCAGGATTAGAACCCAAGTCCTCTGACTCCCAAGCCCGTGCCCTTTCCATTAAGGCCATGCTGCTTCTTTGTTTCGGTAGCCAGACCAGAATATTCAGTATCTGTTTGCTTGGTGCCTAATTTTTGAGCCTCGTGGAAAAGTGCTGGGGGAATACAGAGGTAAATTGATATACTTTCCTGGTAAGAACTTATGTCTGTTCCATCTGTCAAGCCTGGTGGAAAGCTGCAGAGAGGATGGCTCATTCTTCAACATAACACTTGGACTTTCAAAAACTTCTGACTTTTTTTTTGTCTGATTTCAATTCATTCATCTTCCAGATTTGACTATGGAAACTATAGGTTTGACTACACCTACTTTTTATAAGACTACTGATTGTTTTTAACTTTCCTGTGAGTTTCTCTTCATTTTATTTTTCCACTTTGGAAATTTAAGAGGTGAATTTAAGGGCAATTCATATAGAATTCTCCTTAGAACTCATTTTATGAAATGGATGTACAACATTCACCTCAACTTTATCTTCATGTGAAATTTGTTCATTTTAAAGACTGTCCTGTGTACTGAACAGAAAGAGAAAACTACAAGCAGAAGCCTTCCAATTAAAAAAATAGTGTGGGGTGGAGGGAGCAGAGAGAAGAACATATGAAATAGACACTGTCCCTAATTGTCCCTAAGGACTATTGCAAATATATGCTCACCCTTAGGGAAACTGTAATATTTATGATTTCTCATCATCATATATCAATCAATCATACTTACTGAGTACTTATTGTGTGCAGAGCCCTTTACTAAGTGCAACAGAGTTGGTAGACATGTTTCCTGCCCACAGAGAGTTTACAGTCTAGAGGGGCAGACAGACAAATAATACAAATAAATCACTTAATCTTTCTTCACATGGGTCATTTTTGCATGCCATCAGCATTAAGGGTGAGATGAAGAAGTTGATACAACATCTACCACAGAGTGTTTTGTCAACTTGAAAAAAGAGTCAGAGCTGTTTTTGCCTGCAGTTTATCAGCCATAGCATTTCCCAATTTTTTTGGCTAATTGAAGGGAGAAAGGCTGGTTTTCTTGATATTAATTCTGCCTAGTTTACCTAGAGAACACCTCCCTGGACTAACAGAGACAAGGCAACATGTCAGCAGAATAGCTTCCTCATGTATTCCTCCTGCTTGGCCTGAGGGGGAATGTCCACTTGGCCGCTGATGCCCCAGGTGCTTGATCTCTGGGGCCTACCTTAGGTCAACCACGGGATGGGAGGAAGAGAAGGAAGGGATGGGAGGCCACAAAGCCTGAAATGTTGCCAACTTGTACTTCCCAATCACTTAGTACAGTGCTCTGCACATAATAAGCGCTCAATAAATATTATTGATTGATTGATTGAAATGCCCTCTGTCAATGAAGCCAACCTAACGATATCTGCATTATTGGGTCAGGGCTGAGAGTTGGCATTAGTGCCATGTTCCTCTGTAAATAACAGTAACGTCTACCCAGCCCATTGCTTGGATGAATTAGGCCCTGAGGTCAGTTAGGCAAACTCTGCCCTAGGTGGCATCATTTTTTTTCAACACTTTCTCCTGAAAAGATCACTGAAGAAAACATGATTGCTCAAGGAAGCCCGGTTACAGGTCAACAGGTACTAATGTAGAAATGTAGTTCTTCTTGGAAAAAAAACCCCAAGATATTAGATTCAAACTAATTTTATGATTTAGGCTGTTGATTTTATTTACAGTTTTGAAGTAATAGTCCAGTATAGACCACCGTTGCCTGAGCAACTTGCAAAATTGAATTTCCTAGTGACACTTGGTGGCTTTGGTCTTTTAGTCTCAGCTTTCATGGTCTTTTTAGCTCAGTCTTTGATCCCATCAGAGTTGGCTAATGTGGAGGGGGTTTTTTGAAATCCCTTTCCATCAGAAATAATGCACCCTAGCACAGGATTTCACAACTCTAACCTTATGGGGAATTTTCTTTTCAATAAACCCTAACCTGGTGGGTGATTTTCTTTTCAATACTTTTCACTGTGCCTCCAGAATATTACAGATAGTTGTTTTGATAATCTCACCCAGAATTCTAAGTAAAAAAAAATTCTTTAGGAAAGCAGATTTCTCAGGCCCTGAATATTATAGAAATATCTGAAATGATAGCTTAGGTGCCACTTAAGCATCTTCCTTGCAGACTTCAAAATTCATTTGAGAAACCTGTCTTGCAGTTTCCAGTAAGGAGGATCATTCCCTTAAAGGCACCAGGACCGTGGTCAATAAACATGGGAAATACTCCTTCAGAAACCTTAGATGACCCCCATCCCCCCCCCTGCTAGGACGCACAACTGAGTTAGTGGCTCTGGAGATACCTCTGGCTCTGTCACAGAGATTGGTTGCTATTGGATATCCTGTAATTTTACTCTCTCTATAATCTGATCCTTTGGCGGACAATTAGGACTCTACACAACTTAATGAATTCATGTGCTCAGTCTATTTATGACTAGAAAAGGCTGGGTATCCATTCCCTACATTTGGTTCTTGTGTAGATTGGGCAACTCCTTTGGGGCACTATGGGTTCGACTTGCATTATTCAGTCATTCAATAGTATTTATGGCAGAATTGCTGCCATATGAGAAAGAGTGGCCTAGTTGAAAGAGTACAGGCCTGGGAGTCAGTAATCTAGCGTACTAGCCTCAGCTCTGCCATTTGCTTGCTGAGTGATCCTGGGAAAGTCACTTAATTCCTCTATGCCTCACTTTTCCCATCTGTAAAAGGGCAAATAAAATACCTCATCTCTCCCCTTGACTAGACTCATCTCTCCCCTAAACTGTGGGTCTCCTGTGGGTCAGGGACCTTGTCTGGTCTGATTAACTGGTATCTACCCCAGTGCTGGCTCAAAGCAGCATGGCCTAGTGGGTAGAGCCACAGGCTTTGAATTCAGAAGGTCCTGGGTTCTAATCCCAGCTCCGCCACTTGTCTGCTGGGTGACCTTGGGCAAGTTGCTTAACTTCCCTGTGCCTCAGTTACTTCATCTATAAAATGGAGATGAAGACTGTGAGCCACGTGGGACAGGGACTGTGTCCATCCTGATTAGCTTGTACCTACTCTAGCACTTAGAACAGTGCTTGACACATAGTAAATGCTTAACAAATATCATCATCATCATCATCATAGCTAGTGCTTAATACTACCACCATCATTATTACTACTAGGTGGTTGGGAGAGTACAGTAATAATTCTCTTTGAACAGCAGGCAATTTAGCAATGTGTGTGCAGGTCAAGTATGTGCACACATATTCATGCAGATGGTCCCCTACACTGCTTAACTGGCCGAGAGGCTATGAAACTCAAAGAGATTTAATGCACTAACTCACTGACTGCCTGAATAAAGCCTTTGTGGCTTGGCTTTTGGAGTATGTTGCAGCCAAAGGCCAGAATGTGTTCGCAGGTGTTGCTGGCTGTGTAACAGGTTTGAAATGTAAGCTGATACTGTAAATGAGTTACAGGGATCGTTTTCTTCCAACCATATTACAGCAAAGACCAGATGAAGCCAGAGAAAGATGCACTGACCTTGATCCTCTGAGTCTTGAATGCTCTGTTTGGCTTTAGGCAAAATGAAGGTGAGTTTGATGGGTCCTCCTCACCTGCTAGTACATCTAGGGTGGGATAATTCAAAGCTGGAATCTCTCACGCAGGTAGGACAATCGCTCTGCTCCTTGGAACCATAAACTCCAGAACTCATTTTGAGGATTAAGGAAAAGCAGCATGGCCTAGTGGGAAGAGCACATGACTTGGAGTCGATTGACTCCCACTTGACTGTAAGCTCTTTGAGGGAGAGTATTGTACTCTTCCAAGTGCTTAGTACAGTGCTTGGCACATAGTTCACACTCAATAAATACCATTGATTCATTGACCTGGGTTCTAATCCCAGCTCTGCTATTTGTCGGCTGTGTGACTATGGTCAAGTCACTTAACTTCTCTGTGCCTCAGTGTCCTGACTAGGAGCCCTAGTGCTTGGCACTTAGTAATCACTGAACAAGTACTGAAATGGTTAATATTGCTATTATTAAGGGGGCACCTAGACCCTCCAGCCAGGGGTGCTAGAAAGATGGGTGAATAGATACTTTCAAATGTTGTAATGCCTTATGCTGTACTTTCCAAGTGCCCTACGAAAGTGGAGTGTACCAAATAAGGACTAAATAAATACTATCACTAGTACTGCTACAACTACCTGCTAGCAAGCCTCTCAACACTAATAATAATAATAGTATTTGTTAAACACTTACTATGTGCCAGGTCCTGACCTAAGCACCGGGGTCAATACAAGTAAATCAGGTTGGACACAGTCCCTGTCCCATGTAGGGCTCACAGTCTCAATCCCCATTTCACAGATAAGATAACTGAAGCACAGAGAAGTCAAGTGACTTATCCAAGGTCATACAGCAGACACATGGCAGAGTCGAGATTAGAACCCTTGACCTTCTGACTCCCAGGCCCGTGCTCCATCCACTATGCCATGCTGCAGTAAGGAAGACTTTGTTCTAATACCTTACCTGAGTTGAAGTATTTAAAAGAGACTGAGACAGAACGAAATTGCACCACAGTCAGCCTTCAGATACCTCTTCGTGGCCTTCACTTAGCACTTGATTCCCGACTCTCTAAACACTTTAAATCCCAGGTTGCTTCCCTGTTAGGGGTTATTTCTACCAACAAACTCCATTTATAACACCTGCTGATAACTTCACAGATGCCATTCTCACACATGCTCTGAAAATGCGAAAATGAGTTTCATTTTTTGAGGGGGGGAAAAAGGGAACAGAACAGGTAAAAAAGGATGATTTTAGTTCTCAGAGAGGCAATACTATTTCACCAATTACATCCACTGATAAATATGAACTTTGGTTGATATGGACATGCCCATTGAGGGTTTGGAAAACATACTTATTTTGAGATTTGGGGCCAAGCAAATTACATCTCCGCTTACAAATAAATGGCCAGTAAAAGTGATAACTTACAAAGTCATTCTAAATGTTTTACTTAGGAATTGCTTTTTTCTTGAAACAATTGAAGCTTTTAAATACTATGATCCTCTAAATTTACTCTGCCTATTCTGAAAATGTCCTTAGAAACTGCTGTTGAATTTCTAGGAGACAAACAGCCCTGGTCAGGGCAAATCCTAACTTTGGGGTCTCAGAATTAGGTGTGCAATGGGCAAGGGCTGAGTAAAATGAAAACTACTGACAGCCCCTTTGCCCCACACTATGGTAGTTTGCTTTGTTAACATTTGATTGTGTATTTTCTACTTCATCTATGAAGTCATGATTTACAAGAACCACACTGGAGAAATCCAGGGAGAGTGATGAATTAAGCCAGGAACAAGCTATTGAAAGGTTAATACCATGGGAAACCATATCCAAAATGTATTTTCTATTACCATTTGAAATAAACATTTATATCTGAAAGTTATCTGAGGTTGAGGGGCTGGTGACTGATGGTGAGCACAATCAGCTGGCAAACTTGAACAGAATGAAAATTAGTAGGTCGGGCTCAAAAGATTTTATTCGGCCAACTATCATCAGAGCCTTATTCCTTTCCAACAGGAACAGGCTTAACACAAAGCAGTCCACCTAAGCACTTGATAAATCCAAAAAAGGAGTTACTGATCGAGGAATTCTCAAATGCCTGCCAAGTCAACCCTACACTGCTGCCTGGAGGTCAGCCTAGTACTGTAATTGAGCCAATTTGTGGATTCAAGTCAAAGAATTAAGTTTAAAATGAAAATCTCAACTTCCAAAGACTGACTTTCTTTATAACAGGGAAAATGAAACAATAACTAGCTGAGATACCCTGGCACTAAGTAAGCTGAGAGAAAACAAGCTTGATTATAACACTGAAAAGAAAGCAATACTGGGGCTTGTGAAGATGGGAAGGAACATTCCAAATACATATTTTGAACGGTCTTTTTCTTAGCTTTCTCAGTTTTGAGTTCATGCAGATTGTTAATGAACAATAGGAAAACAAAAGCTGCAATGCAAGATGTTTGTTCTTTTCAGCAGAAACCCCTGCCTTTGTAGGGTTGCAGTCAAAGTCCCTTAGGCACTAACACATAGCATAAGGTTTCTTTTGCCCCACTGACCTCCACAAATATGTTAACGAAAACCTTTTACCTTCACTAAGGGGCCAAAGTAAATATTTAGTTAGCAGGGCTGAGTTCTAAGTCTGAGGCACTTATTTCCATCAAATGATTGGCTTCCAAATAGTGTCCTACTGTTTCAAAGAATTTAGAACCAACCCAGAATATTAGTTTCTCAACCACAGCAGCAAACTGATGAAACTAGCCTTCCTCTATGCCATAGATCAGAGCAATTCCATGGTGATTCCAACTGGCCCACTACATGAGGAAGGCCAAGGTCTTTCTCAAAAACATTTCAAGGTTTATTGGGAAATAAGTTCAGCCTGAAACCTGAACTGGCTTGTCCCGTTTTACACAAGGACAATCAATCAATCAATCGTATTTATTGAGCGCTTACTATGTGCAGAGCACTGTACTAAGCGCTTGGACAACTCTCTTTAATTCAATGGTAATATGTTAGACTTCAAAAAACCTAAAAGCTATAGGAATGCCATATGCATTCTTCCTGAACCAGGCCTATTGTGTTAACAATTTCAGCGTTCTAATTTGAACATTTTTATTACCAACATGGAATAATAATAATAATAGTTGAGGGCTTACTATGTGCCCAGTATTGTGGTAGATACAAAGTAATGAGGTCCCTGCCTCCAGTCTATTTTTCACTCTGCTGCCCAGGTCAGTTTTCTAAAAAAATAGTTCAATCCACATCTTCCCACTTGTCCATCAAACAGAAACTCCTCACCACTGGCTTTAAGTCACTCAAACAGCTCTCCCCTTTCTAGGTTACTTCGCTGATCTCCTACTACAACCCATCCGACACACTTCACTCCTCTAACACCAACCTTTTAACTGTACCTCAGTCTCGTCTGCCTCGCTGCCAACACCTTGTCCCTAACCTTCTTCTGGCCTGGAACTTCCCCTTCATACCCAATAACCTCTAGACTGTAAGCACCCAGTGGGCAGGGAACATTTTGATCAACTCTGGTATTCTATACTCTCCCAAGTGCTTAATTCAGTGTTCTGCATACAGTGAGTGCTCAATAAATACGACTGATTGATTGATACTCTCCCCACCTTCAAAGCTCTACTAAAATCGCTACTTCTCCAAAAGGAACTGAGCCCTCAGTTCCCCAATTTGCCCTTACTTCCACATCACCTATGCACTCAGATCTGTACCCCTTAAGCATTTAATACTCACCCCGCCCCCAGCACCAGCACATATGTACACATCCCTATACTCTCCCATTTCCCCTCTCTGAAATATATTTTAATTTCTGTCTCCCTCTCTAGACTGTAAGCTCCTTGCGGGTGGGGATCATGTCTACCGACTCTATTGCATTGTACTCTCCCAAACACTCAGTACAGTGCTCTGCCCACAGTAAGTGCGCAATAAATATCAGTGATTGATTGATTGACTGATTGAGGGGTCAGACACAGTCCCAATCCCACCCAGGGCTCAGTCTAGGTTGAGGAAGGACAAGTATTGAATCTCCATTTACAGATGAGGAATCAAAGGCACAGAGAAGTTAAATGACTTGCCTAAGGTCACACAGCAAGCAAGTGGCAAAGCCAGGTTTAGAACCCAGGTTCTCTGACTCCTAGGCCTGTGCTCTTTCCAATGGTCCTGCTGCTTTCCATTGTGTGGGAGGAACCGATAGGAGAATCACCATATGGATACTTCTCTAGTTCCTCCAGGGACCATATCATCTACTGGATTTGGGGGGCGGGGGGCGCCTGGAACTAAGCAGTGGCCCTGTGGGCATGTATAGCTATGGGGCTCCTGCGTGGATGCAGGACATTTATGCTTCCCCCTAATATATATATTTCTCTATACTCTACTTTTCCATCTTATCCTTAGTGCTACCACTATTTTGAAAGGATCAACAGTTCTAGGCAAAAGCTATCTACATATCCTCTGCCTTATACTGACTGGCTCAACATGTCCCCATCACATTTTGGGTCTGTGGCTCTTATTTATATGAGCAATTAAGGATGATTACTTTGGGCCTATTCCTGAAAGCCACTCTGAGAGCTGGAACAGTAAGACAATAGCATAGGTTTTCCTGGGAGGGTTGATCAGCTTAAAGTTTGTGTCTTTAGCTGTTCTTTTCACTCTGTTTCAAATGGAATGTTGAAGAACTTTGGATGCTAACTTTGCTGCCCAGTTTTCCAGGAAATTATCAGCACCTTAGGAAAAAAAAATCATTTGGAAATAGAATGGAAGCACCCTCTACTGCCTTTTATTGTGTTTCTAATGCAATGAAGGAAAGGCTTATCCTCCAACTCTTCCTTTCTTAGGATGTGGCTTTGCAGAGGTCAATTAGATGAACAGCCACTGGCAATCAAGCACTTTCTCTTTTTCCAACTTTCCTTGGAAGGAAACTTTTAGTGCAATATAAACATCCCCGAATCCCTGTAGTTAATCACAAAGAACTTTACTGAATAAAAAAGGCTTCCTCAAATATAAGGCTAAAAAAATTAACCCTCAAATAAGAAAGTATCATTCTGTCAGCCTGCAGATGTGGAGGATTTGGGGGCAGAATATCACTTTATCTTTTAAACGTAGGAAATTAGACTCACAAAAGAATTCCGCTCCTAAAGAGTTAAATTAACAGCTGGTATGGCCAAGTAAGTAGCTGGCTAATTAAAAAATAATAGACATTTCATCCTCATCTATGATCTGTAAGTGGGATAAACAATACATTAAGGAAAAGCTTAAAACCACACTAAATTGGGAGATATAGAAAATTTGTGAGATGAGAAAAATAATTTATATATAATATTGTGTATGTGTGTGTGTGTGTTTATATCCCTTGGAGTTAAAAAAAATCCCAAAAGGCATTAAGAAAAAAAAAACCCTTAGACTCAATAAAGAAAATAGTCACTGTGTGCATAAAATCTTCTTTCCCCTGAAAGCCATCCTGCAGACAACTAGGGCAAAACTCTCCAACTGGGATACCAAATCCCACCAATGCCTTATAGTAAGTTTCCAAATGTGCTCTGACATTTTCTCCTTGCTAATATGCAGGGAAATGTAAGATGGTGGCTTGGAGGAGACAGAAATGGTGGGACCTTGACCCAGACTGTGTGATGTGCCATTCTCTTTGTGGTGGAAGGCACCCAGGTTTGGGGGCCGGGGTGTGTATGAGGAGGATGGTGAAGAAGGAGGGTAAGCATTCTGTGGGCCCTTATCCCCTCCAAGCTTTCTGGGGACAGCCAGATAAGTGCCCCTAGATGGCTCATCCTCAAAACTTAGGGAAGCACAGTGGAAGTGTTCTACGGAAATAGTTGGTCTTTAACCAACAGGTCCTGTAGAAGACCCTGGAACAAGAAGATAATTTGGTCGGGGGGTTAAAAAAGGAAAAGACAAATATAAAGGGTAAATTTGGGGATTCATGAGGTAGAATCAATCAATAGATGCATGGTATTTATTGAACACTTACTGTGTGTGTGCCAAGCACTGGACTAAACACTTGGGAAAATACAATACAATAGAGCTGGCAGATGCGATCCCTGACCACTAGGAGCCTACAGTCTACCGGGGGGGAGATAGTTAAATGAATTGTAAATAAGGAAAATGGTAAAGAATAAGAATAAGGATATGTGCATAAGTGCTCTGGGGCCCTTGAATATTGAAGTGTTAAAGGGGTACACGGCCGAGTGCATGGTTGACACTGAGGGGGAGGGTGGATAGGGGAAATGAGGTCTTAATCAGGAAATGTCTCTTGGAGTTGTGGTTTTAGAAGGGTTTTGAAGGTGGGAAGAGTGATGAACTGTCATATATGATGGGAGAGGGAATACCAGGATGGAGAGAGGATATAGGCAAGGGGTTAGTGGTGGGGTACATGAAATTGAGGTAGAACATAGGTTGGCATTAGAAGAGAAGCAGTGTGGCAGAGAAGCAGCGTGGCTCAGTGAAAAAGAGCACGGGCTTTGGAGTCAGAGGTCATGGGTTCAAACCCCAGCTTCGCCAATTGTCAGCTGTGTGACTTTGGGCAAGTCACTTAACTTCTCTGTGCCTCAGTTACCTCATCTGTAAAATGGGGATTAAGACTGCGAGCCCCATGTGGGACAACCTGATCACCTTGTAACCTCCCCAGTGCTTAGAACAGTGCTTTGCACATAGTAAGCACTTAATAAATGACATTATTATTATTATTATTGTTATTAAGAGAAGAGTGTGTGGATTGAGAGGTAGTAAGAGGTAAGAGAGGCAAAGTAGAAGAGGGAGAAGTGATCGAGTGCATTAAAGCCGACGGTAAGGAGTTCCTATTTGATGCAGAGGCAGATGGGCAACCATTGGAGGTTTCTGAAGAGTAGGGGAATATGGACAGATTGGCTTTTCAGAAAAATGATATCAGCAGCAGAGTGAAGTATGGATTGGAACGAGGAGAGACAGAAGGTAGGGAGGTCAGTGAAAAGACTGTGATGCAGTAACCAAGGCAGAAAAAGATAACTGCTTGGATCAGTATGGTAGCAATTTGGATGGAGAGGAAAGGGAGCATTCTAGAGATGTTGTGAAGGCATAAACAGGATTTCGTGACAGACTGAATATGTGGGTTGAATGAGAGATGGGTCAAGGATAATGTAAAGGTTATGACCCTTTTTTCAATGGCATTTCTTAAGCGCTTACTATATTTCAAATACTGTCCTAAGTAATGGAGCCAGGAGCATAGTAAGCACTTGACAAATACCATAAGTACCATTATTATTACAAATTAAATAGGACAGACATAGTCCCTGTCTCACATGGGGCTCACAGTTTAAGTAGTAGGGAGAACAGGTTTGAATCCCCATTTCACAGTTGGGGGAACTGAGGCACAGAGAAGTTAAGCAACTTGCCCAAGGTCACACAGCTAGCAGCTGGCAGAGCTGGGATTAGAACCCAGTTCTCTGACTCTCAGACCCATTCTCTCTCCACTAAGCCATGTTGCTCCTCCTTGTGAGGAGGAGGATGGTGTCGACTAGAGTGATAGGAAAGACAGGGGGAGACTAGGGTTTACAAAGAAAGATGAGGAGTTCTGTTTTGGACACATCAAGTCTGAGGTGTCAGTGGAACGTCCAAGTAGAGATGTCCTGAAGACAGGAGGAAATGTGAGAATGCAGAGGAGAGATGTCAGGGCTGGCGAGGTAGATCTGGGAATCCTCTGCTGGAGATGATAGTTGAAACTGTGGAAGCGAATGAAAGAGTTCTCCAAGGGAGTGGGTGTAGATGGAGAATTGAACAGATCCTAGAACTGAGCCTTGAGGGAACCCCACAGTTGGGAGTGGGAGTCAGAGAAGAAACCAGGAAAAGAGTCTGAGAATGAGTGGCCAGAGAGATAGGAGAGGACAGAGTGGGTGAAGCCACGGTTAGATAATGTTCCCAGGAGAAGGGGATGGTCTATAATGTCAAAGGTAGCAGAAAGGGCGAGGAGGATTGGGACAGAGGAGAAGCCATTGGGTTTGGCAAGAAGGGGTCGTTGATGACCTTAGAGAGGGCAGTTTCTGTGTAGTGAAGGGGGCAGATTGCAGGAGGTCAAGGAGTTGGAGGACAGGAAGTGGAGGCAGTAAGTATAGATAATTTACTCAAGGAGTTTGGAAAGGAATGGTAGGATGACAGAACTGAAAAATCCAGAGGCACTTCATGGTGGGGTAATAGCTCTGGTGGATGGACAACAATTGAAGACTGTATCACCAAGAAGGGGATGGAGTTAAGTTCAGGTCAAAAGGCGATCAAGAGTTGACGATTATTTGGAATCATGCAGATGGACAATCTGGATCATTGAATAAAAAAGAAATGTAAAGGGAGTGTACCCCAGAGAGGATGTTTTCTTTTGTTTCAAATGGTATTTGTTAAGTGCTTACTCTGTGCCAGGCACAGCACTAAGTGCTGGGGTAGATACAAGCTTAACAGGTTAGACACAGTCCCTTTCCCACACGGGGCTCTCAAAATTAATCCCCAATGTACAGATGAGGTAACTGAAGCACAAAGAAGTTAAGTGGCTTGCCCAAGGTCACACAGCAAACACGTAGTAGAGCTGGGATTAGAACCCATGTCTACTGACTACCCGGCCCGTGCTCTCTCAAGCTGCACTCATGCTGCTTCTCAAGAGTTAAGGTATTGTTGTCCTGTTATCCAGATTTGTTTCCTGCCCAGTCCAAAATCAGCAGAAAATTGTCCACTCTCCAATTGCTCTGGCTGTGTAGAGCTGGTTTGAGATGGAGAGCTAGGAGTTTTGATTTGTATTACCAGAGAAGTGGGGAAAGCACAGCCCCTTGGGACCTCAATAGTTACCCGCCAAAGCCTAGAAAGTACAGAGCAGGGAGGAGACCTCCACTGGAGGGATACATGCCTGTTAACCTTTTCTAATCAAAAACTTAAATATGCCAGAACTTGAAAATAAACATGTACCCACGCATTCAAGCCATGAGCCAGCTCCCTGATTCCTCCTAGGCAGAATGACTAGTTCAACCTATCAAAAAGTGGAGGGGAGATCTGGCAATTATCCAGGGAATATTTGGCCTGTGAGAACAGTTTCTTGCTGGAAAGTCACACTGCAATTCCTCCTGAGAGAGATCTATCACGTTAGGAAGATCTAAGAAATATAGCCCATACCTGCAGAAGGGCTCCAACTTGTATTTGGCATAGTCTGATTTGAGAAATACATTTTCATCCTGCTGTAGTTCTTTTTTAATGGTTAAGTGCTTACTATGTGCCAAGCACCGAACTAAGCACCGAGAGTCCCGGATGCTGAATGTCTAAAGTGGTGATATCTTACTCGTATGTGACCCGTTCTCCTATTGTGTACAGGCTTATCATCGGATACTGATTTGGGCCCTTCTCTGCCCCCTACCCTCTTCCCCCAAGTGTAAAATCTTCTGAGTGAGTGAACTCATTCCGAACCAAACAAACTTTTGGGTGTTTCTCCCAGTTGCACGCCTAGGCAGGAGGATCCTGAAGTTTCCTGGCTATTTTGAGTCAAGCCCAATCCAGCCAAGAAGCACATAACCTGTTCCAGGAATCAAAGCTCAGTGGTATGTTCATTTGAACTTTGAGGAGGGATGGAAAAGCCTGAGAATCAAGGCAGCACACCTAAAGCTCCTTTGCACCTTATGAATTTCCCCGAATTTCCCTGCCATTTCAATTTCTCACCAGTATGCTACTCTGGATCAGGCATTTTTTTTTTCTGGAATGTCCCTCCTGCTGTTCCCCTTTCCTCTCCATCTGATGGCTCAAGCTTCCAGTTTCTACCTCAATGGGAAAAGCAGACATTTCCCACCTCTTCCTCTGCCCCTTTCCCTTCTCCGTTCTGGAGACAATCGATGGCTCCCCCTCTGAAATTTGGGATTAATACTGATCCCAGCTCAGTTTAAAATCATACATGAAGCACATCTCGAGGACAATCCTATCATTTTGAAGGCAATGAGCCTAAATCAGAAAGCTTTCTAGGATAATAGCTGGCAGAAACTTTCTTTGAAAAGGACGATTTCATTAGTCTGTAAAACCAGTTAGATCAGATTTTATTCTTACCATCAGAGCCGCCAGCACGTTGACTGCGAAAAGACAAAATTGCCCTTGTGTTATGAAAAAGTTGCATAAAACTAGGGGTTTCAGCATGAGTGGCTTGATGGCCAAAGCCTTGGATGGGCTCAATGCTGAGGTTTCCAACTGGCATACTCTATCCATGGTCAGGCATCCTCTCAGCAAACAGTTAGTAGCCATAAACTACCCATCCCTAACCTCCCAGGTGTTTGGGCTTGGAAAGCTCAGAGAATTCTCTGGATCTTCTACCAGGTCTGAGTGCACGTCAAGTCATTGTCTGCACAATCCCAAAGTAAATGTGTTAGTTCTGGCCCACTCCCTTTTAGGAAGAGATTTCTGAGTTACTCTGAGGGGGCTCCCGAGAGCTCTGGACTGAAATTGATCATTCAATCATATGTATTGAGCGCTTACTGAGTGCAGAGCAATTAGGAATCTCTTCCTCCAGTACACCCTCTGGAAAGACTCAGGTTCTGCAACAGTGAGGTCTTCTGAACCTGCTAGCAGACTCCTATAGAGGCTGTGGGTCCTCCATGCTTACCCTCTTCCCCACCCAAGGCACTGGGATCTAGAATGCAGACTAGACTGAGGGGCCCGAAACTGGGAGGTACCTGCCTGATGTTGCAGGGACCAATTACCCCTTCGATGTTTTTCAACAGCAGCCCCTGACTCAGTGAAACCTCTAGAGGTGATCTTTTAGACACTCCTCTCTTCTAGGAAGGAGAGGTCATATTCTCATCCCCACCTGTGCTACCTGTGTCCTCACACTGGGCCATACATTCTCTTTTATTCTTTTTTTTCATCCAACTAGACGCCATACACATTTTAAGGATCCTTTCCCTTAGCCAAAGGATCACAATAATCTGAGTGGATCTTTAGGGTTAAGGGCTTAGCTCGGTTTGGCTTAGCCCTGTCATTATTTGAAATATAAAACTCTTTGGTTACTGGGGTGAAACATAAACTGGGACCATCGGCTCTGGATGGACAGGGGACTTTTAACAACCACACGGTTTTATGCCGGTGAAGATCTTTCTTGGTACCAGGGCCCAACAGGAAATCACTGGTGGAAGTTAGAGGTCTCATAGTACCTGTGGGAAAGAAATCACAGAACCTTCCTCCCTCTTTTCTGGGTCCATCTCTCGCCACCTTAATGAAACACGTGGCCCAGACTGACTCTGACACCGAAATCTATTCACTGGCAGAGGAAAGTTGCCAGTGGGAGCCTAGTGCTTCATCTGCCATCACGGGATGGACCCCAAGGAAGGAGTTGAGGGAGGCAACCAACTTAAACTCAGTAGTGGCCAAGTTCAGATGGCATCATTTCATGCCAAACCTATCATGGCATTTCCTTCTATGTATGCCACAGACAGCAGCTTCCATAAATGATCTGCCTTGTCCACCATACTGTTCTCCCAAACTCCCTCACTTTCGATCAGAGGATATTACTTTAGGCCAGGAAATTTTCCACTCCAACATCACATGGAGCCAACCAGAATGGGGAACAGTGTCACTAGGAAGAAGGCAGCCACTGGGTCCCTCTCTGGCCGGGGATCCTTCTCTCCCAAGAAGGCATTAAGGGTAGAACCAGCCTGAATGTGATCTACTGGTGAATCATTCCCATCGTCATTTTCCAGAACCCAGTGCAATACTTCTGAGTCTATTGTTGCCCTGCTCTTTCTTTCATGGATGGTCCCTGGGTCAGTTCCTTTTCTTTGATGGCAATAATGACAAATATAAATGTTTCCAGTGAGACTATAGTAGTCTTGTGTGGAAAGTAAGCACTTGTGACAACTTGATTTGGTCAGGTCCACACAAAAGTGGAGAAGTTTCCGTTATCTTGTGAATTTGAGCAGCCAAATGGCCCATAGTTGATTTGCCCAAAGGTTTTATCATAAATTATTCAAGCAGCTGCCAATACTCCACTTCCCTTTGCTGGACACCCCAGGCCCTCTAATTCCTCAGCTTGCAATTTAATTGGAGTACATTTGACCAAAATTACTGACTTTCTCCATCTTATCATCTGGTTTCGGCACAGCAGTATCACGTAAACTGCCCAGACAGAAGAATGTATTGCTAAATATATTCACATCACGATAAAGAAAAAAGCCTAGTTCGGTTCAAATTTAATCGTTAGGAAACTGAGCTACCACCTAAGATGGACTTTCCACTTCTGAAAAAAAATCACAGGATTAATACTGCTAGAGTTCCTACCGAGAAATAAAGTGCATTTTGGGCAAGGATTCCTAATGACTTCATCCTCTGAGCATGAAGATATCGTTTGCTTCAAACACTTAATTTAAGTCCACATACATAGAAAAATAAAGCAATTACTCTTTATACAAGAATGAACACTGGTGCCATTGAGGACTATCTCTAGAGAAAGAAGGGAATCTGACAATTTCTGAATATTGCTATGCAATGTATCAAGCTTTTCTCTTATGCACAGTACAGTATTTGACACATGAAAACCCTCAACTATGTGTACAGGCTTATTTGCATTTTACTGAAGTGAGCAAGGCCGTCTCCTGAATCATTAGCGAGGGAGTTAGGGTGCCTAGATTCTGTTCCCCACTCCATTACTGGTACCCAGTGTTTTCTTGAGCAATGCCAGGCTTACAATTGAAGCATTAGGGTAACTGCATAAATATCCCAATTCCCAATCATCAAAGCCTAAGAAATTGATTTTTTTTTAAAGAAAGGGGGGCTTCAAATCTTTTGGGTCCCATCCCCACAAAGTCCCCAAACTAGCCCTAGACTTGACACAACTCCCCTAAACTACATTTACCAGGTGAGGATACTGAGGCACAGATTGGCTAATATGCTTGCAACAAGTGAAATAAATGCAGGAAAGTATTCTCAGCTCCTTGGGAGAAGAGTACTCTACAAACAGAAGAGGCATTAGTAAAATTCAATTCATTTCAGGAAAATGAATCCAAATTAATGTGTACTCTCCCAAGCTCTTAGTACAGTGCTTTGAACATAGTAGGCATTAAATAAATAGAATTGGTTGATTGCTTGATTGATTATAAAGTTGCTTACAAGTCTAACCCTTAGGTAAAATCCAAACCACTTTCAAAAGGCCACTTCCTAGAGATTTACCATACTCCAGGGGATTTATTTGACCTAGTCTCTGGGTCATCTAAAAAAAAAAAGAAACACCAACCCCCAACTCCAGCAAAAACAGAAGAATTTGAAAACATTCTGATTAAATTATCAGAAGTAAAGCACTTTATGCTTTTTTTGCTTTATGCTTTATGTTTTTTTAACTTTAATTTTCCTCATAAACTTAAGCAATGCTGAAATGCGTACTTTTGTTTGACGAGTTTACCCCATGTTATGTCTATTAACTTTTAAGGGACAGTTACTGTTAGCAGTCTCTCACCCTGATTGAAAAGACTAGCCCGTCAATTTCATTCACCTCCCCCTTAAAGACAAGGCTCAAAGCCGAACCCTCAAGCCCTGGACAGAAGCAAAATTATCTTCCAGCAAGCAATGACTACCCTTGGCACACCCAACTTTTCCATGGGGTAGGGTTGGAAGGTTAAATAACAATTTCTGGTTGGATAAACATTTCTGCTTTCCAATTTTTCAAAAGTTTTGTCTTTGCTACAGTGAACCCTGAGGGATGAGATGACTGTTTGAGCACAGAGATGGTGCTATTTATCCCTCTACATTGGTTATAAACATCCTATGGCCTGCAAATTTGGATACCTGTGAGGAAATGAGGCCAACCACCATAAAGGGGAAAGAAACTGCCAAAGCCCAGCTGGATCCCTTGGCTAGAAGGGCAGAGCTGCCACCCTTGCCTGATGCTGTTTTTTCTGAGCAGACTCCTGTCTACATTTCATGGTCAATTTGTCTGTCTCTTCAAGCCAATGGCTACCTGCGTGCCTGACCAATAGGTTCTACAGAGTGAAATTGCTGGCTCGGAGGTGGAAGTGAAGGCTGCAAAGTACCCTCAGCCCTCAAAAATCAAATAAAGATTAAATGAAACTATGAAAAATGAGTAAGTAGTAATATTTCCCAATTTAATACACGTCAGCACATTAAAATGTCTAAGTGTACCCAGGTTAATAAAATATCACAGATAATCGTTCTCTTTCTTAATACGGTACTCAGGGTCTTGCAGGGCTACGAGGGTAAGTGCTCTTCATTGACATTTAGCATGCTGAGGTTTTAATCCCAACCCTATTAAGGCCGCTGGTGCTTGACCTGAGTTAGAGTTCTTATCTCAGTCCCTTTCTCTCACCAGGGACAGATAAGAATTACATGGAACTGTCCCTGGAGGCTAGATATGTCTGGAAATAGCTATTCCAGTTAAATTTAGAAAAGTATATTTGATATATTTTTAGCAATTATAATCTGTACAGACATGTGCTGAGACTTAATGATTAACCTTCTTTCTAGTTCAACCCAGAAGTGCAGTGGAATATAAATCGAAATCTTCTAATATACCTTGTTCAGTAACAAGAAGTTTCTGTTTCTCCAGGCTCCCATCCTCTCCCCCTCAAATGGAAGTTGCTGCCCAATCCTTTCTGGGGAGGTCTGCTTGGCCACAATTTTCCTGCATATACCAGCTAGCCTCGGTCCCTTCAGCCAAAACAAAGCAGAGGGCTGAGGCGATTATCCAGAGAATGCAGGAAAAATAACCCTGGATTATCCAAGTAAATCAAGCAAAAACATGGGATGAGAGGGTGAAAGGGAGGAGCTCCCGAATGAGCCAGAAAATGGTCTGATCCTTTGGCTCCTCTTTGGCTGTGAAAACCTGGCTGTAGATGCCCCTTACGCTCAGTGGCCATCGAAGCAAACAGCAGAGCCTCAGAGGCCCCCCATATGCTTCTCCAAGGGTCAGCCAGTAGGAGGTGCCTCGTAGCAGGATATCTAACAACTAAAGGACATATCCACTCGCCCCGATTCCGAGTCTCCAAAACCTATTTCTGCCTGAACTACCCATATAGTTAAGGAAGAAGCCAGACAATCAGCATGTATTTATTAAGCGACCAAAATATGTACAGAACTGTATAAGGCAAATGGGGTGCTTTTTAAGGAAGAGACATTATTTCCCTTCTTCTCAAGGGTGGGTCCCGTACACTCTTAGGAAGGTCGAAGGGTCCAGTCATAGACATATTGCAAGGGGGCGAAGCCGGGCGGGGGGTGGGTGCAGTCTCAGATGTCCTTAGCCCTGAGACTGCTGGCAGACCGGGGTAGGGGTGGCGGGCAGTAGGGTGATGGGAGGGGGACAAGAGTGGTAGTTATGGCATTACTACATGGGGCCCTACTCGGGGCACAAGTCCATATGCACCCACTGGGACTGCAATCTCAGTAACATCCAGGGAAAGTTGAAGTGGAAAGAATTGGTGGAGGGGAGTGGGATCTGGGCATGTTTATAAATCAGGTGGGGTGGAGTCGGGCCTGGATAAAAGATTCTCAGATGGCATGTGACAATGTCTCCTTGTTCCACCTGGGCTTTAATTTCAGCCCATGAAGGAGTCTGACACCTAATTAAGTGGGGTCTGGATTGGAATTAGCCATTTCAAATTCACAAAATAACTACCAATGCTCCCCTTCACTCTACTATGTAGATCTGGCCTATGGGAAAGAAACAGTTCTTATAATGTTCTCCTACCATATTTCTTAATAAACCCTCAGTCAAGAATCTCTAAGCAATCTGCAAACCTGGGTCCCCAAATGCACAGCAGCAGAGATGCCAATCGGATCTAATTTCTCCCAAACCCTCGTTTTCTTTTAATAAGCAGTAAGTGAAAGGATCTCCTTGTAAAACCATTATTGCCACTCCAAAGGCTGACCAGAAAGCAGTGTTATATGAGTGGTACAATGTACCCAAACTCATCTCTTTGTAAAGCTCAGCAACAGCCTTCAGCGAAAATGGCAAATTGGTCCCACTTCTGGGTCTCTCCATTAAAACACAATGAGCCCACGCTCTTACCGCTGTGCTTCCACACAAAATGGATTTTGAAGCCAATGGCATTACTATGCAAGAGTATGTGATACTGAAAATAACGGTCCAACCTGTAACTTGGAGAGAGCGATATTTTATTTTCTCACACTTTTCCAGAGAATATGGGAATTTTCAGTTGTCTTCTTTTCACTTCATAATTGCTACTTCACACAGTCAACCCCCAGTAGTTGAGAGCCATTGCAAGTAAATCCATTAGTATAAATGAAAACATGTTATCCACAATCTTCAAATTAATTTAAAACACAAATGCCTTTGAATATTCACAAATTAAAACTGATGTTGAAAGATGATATGGGTTGCCACATGGAGCGAGGACAGTGGGAGATCCCTTATCCTGGTACTGGCAGATCACAAATGCAAATTTGGAATTAGCCCTTTATTAAGCAAGATAAATGCATTGAAAGTGGATCCTCTGGACTGTTTTAAATAATGCACACTGAAATGCATGTTGAATAGAAATAAAAATAGAATAAACTCTCAGGGAAGTGGACAGATGTTGCATCTGTAGTATTTGATCAAATAAATAGGCCATGGACTCCTCCTGAGTAAACTGGTTTCATGGAAAGCCCTCTAGACCTCAACCTCCTCCTCTGGGCTATACATTCCTTGTGGGCAGGGAACGTGTCTACCAACTCTGTTGCACTGTACTCTCCCAAGCACTTAGTACCATGAGCTCTGCACACAGTAAGTGCTCAGTAAGTATGATTGACTGAAAATTCCCACAGGGCTATACCAGAGAATATGGTCCTATACTGTTTCAGTTTTCCACAAAAGAATATAATTTCATTTTGGTGAAGATGTCAAAGAAAAAGAATCAATGAGATTCGAAAACCAGTTAAAAATAATATAACTGAACTCTACAATGCACAAAGGCTTTTAAGAAACTAGACCTCTCTGAATATAAAATTGCTAGAAAGGTACTTGGAATCACCAACAGACAAAAATGGTCAGGGCTTTAATTTCAGGTCATGGGCTTGTGCCAAAATGTATTTTCTATAATGACATCTTGGGGAAAGGATCTTCCTAAAGTCACAAGTCTTGTCCCAGTAAGTTTTTTAAAAAGAAAAAACTGTCCAAGAACCACCAATTGAGATTTCCAGGTAAACTGTCATACAAAGTTTGACAATGGAAGAAACTTCCAATGAGGAACAGTAAATCACATTTGCTTTTCTACATGCAGGTCCAACTTTTATTCTTAGTTTTGGCATGCACGCTTGCCTTCTACTAAACTGTCTCTACTAACTGGTAGGGAAACTTGATATTTACTCTAGCTTGATTTAAAAGACCATCTGCTAGCAGAATCAATGCTTATGTTATGCCCAACAAATAGGTGACCTGTTTGTTAAATGTCCGATCAAATGCACCTCAGATTTCACATGCCTTCTATCAGAATCGTTGTAGGTGTTGGTATCATGTTTGGTATAATATATGTAGGTGTTGGTAGAGTGTAGCAAACAAGTCGAGGTTCCACAGACACTTGAGTGTTGCCATTTCTATTCCTTATTTTGTCTTAATGTTCGCCCCCCACCCTTTGACTTTCTATCAGAAGCTTCTTATTATTAGGAAGATGAGCATTATATTTCCTTACCAGAATCATTCCTTGGGAGGAAAAAAAAAAAGGTGTGTAGACATCATCCATTGACGTTGTATAGGAAAGCTGATTTGAGAACAAAATTCATATTGAATTCATTTCATTGCCTCTGAATCATTTTCCCCAAGGAAGTTTAAACCCAGACTTTCTAAAAAAAAGTGTATTTGATTTTTGTCCCAATTCATTAAATTCCACCCCCATAAAAAACCTACAGATTCTGAGTGGTTAAGAGATGTTTTAAGACGTACAATTATCTATAACAGGACTTACTGTACTTATTGAAGAGTTTTATGACATTATTTCCAATCCGCTCTAGTTACAGCTTTATTTCAAAAGAAAATTAAATAATCACCTTTTCTCTGGTGAGCTGTTTTATGTTTATTTCTTTCATTTATCTGAATCCCAAATCTTACCTCCTTTTCTCAGTGGCCTTTTTGTTCTTGCAGATTCATTTAGAGGTCAGCTTGTTTGACCTCTAAAAACCACTCAGATTTTTGTAGGAAATGAAAAGTTATAAACTGCTGTGATATGCACTAAAACTACTGGAGTACTGCTCAATATTCCCTGAACATAATAGACAAGTTATATCCAGATGATATAGCTATTGCATTTCCAGCACTATAACCTTCCACCCAAAAATACACATCCTGCAGTTATTCCGGTGACTTATTTTTTTTCCAAGATCAACTAATAAACCTAACGGCACAGTGCTTCAGTTTTAACACGATAGCCCCTTGCATGAACGGTCACAATGTGTCTCTCTTCTTGGTGTACAAAACAGTTTCTGTGCAAGAATTAAATAAACCTTTCCTCAAGAAGAAGGATTTCAGGTTCTGTTCAAAATGACTGAAAATGAATGATACTAGTTACAAAGAGTTTTAGAATGTATTAATTGTTTCTTGGCAAATCCCCAGGATCCTGAAGGATATACTGTATTTTAAAGGTCAGAAAGATAAATGTGTGTGTGTGGTGGGGAAGGGGGTGGGGAGGGGAGAGGAGAGGGAAGACATGGGAAGAAAAAATGGGAGGGAAATGGGGTGGAGGGGGAAGAAAGATGTTAATACTCATATTTGACCATGACTGATGAGAAACTACTGACTGTTTCCTTAAATGACTAATTCTTACCATTTTGAGTCTCTAGCAGTCTTGGGACTGCACGCACCTCTTCTCCCCTCTCTCCAGCAGTCCTGGAAGGACAGCCTGAAAAATATTTTGAAATAAAAGTACACAAATAATCTCACCACAATGACTGCCAATGCAAAAATGCTTCTGTACAACACTCATGCAAACTGGACCTAATCTTCAATGGTAAAATCAGATACATGCAAATTATTCTAATCACACGTGCTTCTGGATAGGGCTTCTCCGTGCCTCAGCAGTCTATAGGCTTAAATATAGGACAAAGGAATCCCTGATACCTGGATTTGCAAAGCCCCGAGCTATACTTGGTGCTCTGCACACCTTTGAATTCTACCATACCTAATGGTGTACCCACTTAAAAATCAGACAAGTTGACAAAAATAGATCGCTTTCTGGAGGCTGAAAAGGCAGTTCATTGTTCCCAGACATACTACAAGCTGTATATTTGCAATCAAGACAGCCGAATAAGAGTCACTCTTCCATCATGTAATGGCTCAGAGTGGATATTTTTGGAAATGGCACTGCATTACATAACCTTCCAAAAAAAAAATCCTACACGAGATTAAAAAAAGGATAACCATCATTACACCCCTTTACCTAACCAAATAAGCATGATCTTAACTGGCACCGTGAACCCCCCCACCCTTAATTTACCACGTTCAATCACGATAAGGTTCTTTTGTTAGTTACCATCAGTTACGATACATGAAACTAAAAGTTCTCTGCAAAGGTTCCATATACATATACTGAGTACACCTATGTCTTCATTCATTCATTCAATCGTATTTATTGGGCGCTTACTGTGGGCAAAGCACTGGACTAAGCGCTCGGGAGAGTACAATGTAACAACAAACAGACACATTCCCTGCCCACGACGAGCTCATAGTAGTTATTGTACAGGGGCAATTTCAGGTTTACTACTCCTGCAAAGAAAAAAAGAAACCTGACATGCAATTTCTCATTTAAAAAAAACCCCAAACACCAACAACAAATTCAACAAGCCCAAAGTTTAAGTGCTGTACAAGAAATGCAGAAAACTGCTGCAAGAATGAATGCTCTAAAAATACCCCCGGCAGCTACCTAGGAAGAAGAATTCAGTGTCGGGTTGGAGTGGACTAGATTCGCTTAAAAAAGGCAAAAGAACCCGAAACCTGGGTGCCTGCAAGCCCAGAAAGTGCATTCAATGTGGGCGAGACATTCTATAGTAGTGCTCTGAAAATAAAAAAACCCGGGGGGGAACACCGATCTTTTAAAAAAAGAATTCATATCTCCCTCTCAAGTTGTGCATTTTAGAAAAATCCCAAGTTAAATTCCAACATTAAAGCAGCACGACCAAAATGCCATAATTTGGGTTTTGATTTTTGGGTTGTTTTTTTTTTAAAGATAGGCTTCGGCTTTTCCCAAATGCTCAGGAAAAGCTGTGAATGCTGCGGGACTAGCAGAGTACAGCTAAGGGCAAGAGAAAGAAACCAACACAAAGAGAGAAAAGCTCTTTAAGGCTGTGGATTTGAATTGCATATACTTACAGACAAAAGCCCCTTGCTCCCTGTTCACTTTCTGTCCTCTCTACACCTGAAACACAAATGTGGATGGAAAAAGGGCATCATGCTAGAAAGGCAGTTCATGGGGAGTGGGGGGGGAGTGGGGTGGGGGGGAGGGAGGAGGTTTAAAAAAAAGCCCCAAAAAGAGACCAGGAAGAAGTGCAGCCTTGGAAAAAGAAGGGAAAGTCAGTCTCTCTCTCTCTCTTCCTTCCCCCCTCCTCCCCACACCCCTCTCTCTCTCCTCCTCTTCCCCCCTCCCCACTCTTTCTCCCGCCCCACTTTCTCTCCCGGGTTGGGTTTGCGTTGCCTGTGCTGGTTCTATTGAACAATGAGCTAATTCTGATGGGGGCTGGCCTGGAGCCAGCACCTCCGCTTTGCTGCTGCTGCTGCCGCTGCCTCTGCGGAGCCAGACTGCTTACTCTGCAATAATCTGCAACTCCGAGCACCGCCCCCCCTCTCCCCCCGCAATGTCTGGCAACCCGACCAAGCCCGGCTCCGGGCCCAGACACAGTGCCGGCGCCGACAGATCTCTTCTACCTTCCCCCGTTCCCTTTTTCCCTCTTTACCCCTTCCCTTTCCATTCCCCCCCCCCCCCATCCTTCCCCCGATTCCTTTTGCTCCCTTCCCCCTTCCCTCTTCTCTTCCCCGCCTCTTCGCCACTCCTTTTCTTCCCCACTATATATCCCCCTTCGTGTTCCCCCTCTTCCGTATCCCCCTCTTTGCTTTACCCCTCCCTTTCCCCATCATGCCCCCCTCCCGTTTCCCCTTCTCGCTCCCCTTTTTCCCCGTCCCGTATGTCTCGCCCCCTTTTATTTTCCCCCTCCCGTTTCCCTCTCTCCACCCTTTTTTCTTCCCCTTTCCCCTCCCTGCTTCCCCCCCCGCTCCCGCACCCCTCTCTTTCTCCCCTTTTTTTCTTTCCCCTCCCTCCCTTGCTCCTCCTCCCTTCTCCACGGATGCCTTCTCCCCGCAGCCAGATTTCCCCTCCCAAATCGACTGTGGGGGATGAGGAGCTTCAGCCGATTGGCGCGGCCGCCAATCTGTCACTCATCCCTCCCCGGGGTCCCCCGCCTTGACCTTCCCTTCCAAGATAGAGATGCTTTTCAGCCAAATAAAGAGGTGGCGGGGTGAGGAGGGAGGGGGGAAGAGGAGGAGGAGGAGGAAGAGGAGGGCGAGTTGGTGAGGAGCCAGGCATGAGCGCCGGCCAGAGCGCTGCACAGACGCGGCGCCCTGCCAGGGAGCCAGGAGGGAGGAGGAACAGCCCCGCACACTGTAATAATAAACCTGCGGCAAAGGGCATTTGAGGAAAAGAGGACGGAGACGTGCGACTGCCGCCTTCCCTTTTATGTGCCTGTCTCCGAGTAAAGCAGAAAATGGTGTGCACTTCCAGGCGGACACACGTTGGAGGAGCACACGCGCTTGAGCACTGAAAGTCAGGTATCGCACGAGCACACACACACACACACACACACACACACACACACACGAACTCCAACAGAAACATGCAGATCAATCTCGGTCACAGAGAGACAGCCCCTGGGTGGATACTGCACACACACACACACACACACACACACACACACACACACACACACACACACACACCGCCCCCCCAATGAGATTGTGAGCCCCAAGTGGGACAGGGACTGTGTCCAACCTGATTTGCTCGTATCCACCCCAGTGCATAGTAACCAATCAATCAATCAATCGTATTTATTGAGCGCTTACTGTGTGCAGAGCACTGTACTAAGCGCTTGGGAAGTACAAGTTGGCAACATATAGAGACGGTCCCTACCCAACAGTGGGCTCCCAGTCTAGAAGGGGGAGACAGAGAACAAAACCAAACACATTAACAAAATAAAATAAATAGAATAGATACACACAAGTAAAATAAATAAATAGAGTAAGAAATATGTACAAACATATACACATATATACAGGTGCTGTGGGGAAGGGAAGGAGGTTAGGCGGGGGGGATGGAGGGAGGAGGGGGACAGGAAGCAGTGCCTGGCACACTGTAAGCGCTTAACAAATACCAGAATTATTAAAACACATATTTGCAAATCAAGTGCACCCACAGGCAGGTATTTTACAAACACACATGTGCACACATACACACACACACACACTCCAACAGAAACACACATCAAATTTGGGTTACAGAGCCAGCTCCAGACAAAGCACTAGTGACACTTTTACTAAGAGCAAGAGCTGGGGTGGAGGAGTAGGCTACTGCTAGGAACGGTAAAGCTTTGCCCTGTATCCTTCACCAAGGCTCTCTTTGTTGGACAGTTAGCCATCTCCCTGCTACTATCTCAACTTTATATCTCCCCCCACCTCCTTCCACCATCCCCGTTTTTATGTTTCATGTTAGGAACATCTTTTTGTCCCTGGCTTCCAAAAGCAAAATTGTTTTTCTATTAAAAAGCCAGCAGGTTTTCATGGTAGTATAGTGGCTCCGAATTGGTCTACAAGCTGGAGTAAACTGAAACAGTGTGTTATGATATTATGGCAATTAAAAAGATGTTAGAGGGGACGATTATCCACTAATTAAGTTGCTTTGGAAAGAAAATGATTAATGATCTTAATTTCTTTTACATTTGTCTTCTGGTTGTTTGAAATTTTACATTTGATCATAGAGAAAAATATTTTCGCCTATTTTCATCCTAGGAAATAATGAGAAAGGGGAGAAAGTAACTTGCATAACTACTACGTCCTTTGACATACAATATTTTTAGAGTGCAAATACTAATGTTTTAAGATGTTTATGTAATGATGCAGAAAATACCAGCTATAAAGAGCTATCTTTAATATTATACTTCTGGTAGAACAACCAATTGTGAGAATTCACAACAAATTTTGTCCAGGGGGCGGATAATTCTGAAGGAAGATTTTCTTGAGACTAACTAAAAATATGTTTGAGGCTACCCTAAATAGATCCGAGTTTTAATGTTTATGACACAGAAGGAACGCACAGGACTGGCATATGGTACTTGCCAAAATTACATAAAGCCCAGATTCTCTAGTTCTCTTTCCAAGTTGGTGGATGGGGGCTCTCAGTGAAAGTAGAGTTTTTCCTTTGGCACCATGATGACATTGCTGATAGTGAGCTTGCATCAGTGAGTGGGTGTCTTGCTGAAAATCATTTACACACCTATTCTGTGCCCATGAACATAGAGTAGTATGCCATTCAGAGTGAACATTCTTCTGACATCAGTGGTTAAAAGAGGTAAGATTTATCCTACCATCTGGACATGAACTTCAGTTGTTTTGCCAAATTGCCAAAATCACTATGCCTGCACTCATCTTGTAAGCTTTCGGAGGATGATAATCTGAGGAAGAGTTGGGGGGGGAGGTCAGGGGAAATTGCCCCTTCCCAATCTTGGCAAGAACCAGAAAAGCAGTAGAGGCATTATCTTCCTCCTTCTCTTCCACTGCCACATAGCTATTCTGCCAGAACCTCTTCTTGGTGCCCAGCAACCACCCACCTGTGGCAGTTCCATGGAAGCAGTGAAGGGGAAAGCTCACCCCCACCGGGTGAGCCCAGTCTTGCCAGCACAGGGCAAGGAGTAGAGCTGTGGTGGGTTGACTCCAGCTCTGATCTGGAAAAGTCTGGCTCCATGGGGTGGAACGGGCTAGCCCAAAAAGCTGTGGAAGCAAAGCTAATGGTGTCTTTTCTACGGTATCAAGTTCACAGTGACCATGGCCACCTTGTCCCTCATGGAGTGGGTGCTTTGGACCAGAAACAAAATGGCAAGAGCATATGCAGGCAAGGGTGGTTGTTTCAAGGGGCAGTCACTAGCCAGACCCTTCTGCCTCCGGGTGGATTTGGAAGGACTGTTTCCAGCAATTGTCTGACAGAGAAACCACCCCCTGATAGCCACCGGTCTGATGAGGAACAATCATAAGGCAAAACAAGGTGATTCTAGCATCCTCCATTACCCCTCCTTCATCAAGGAAGCAATCCAAACTGGCTCAGTGCTGTGAAATTGATGCCCCATCTGGCTAGCGAAAATGCCACAAGTAATGCCATCCTATCAAGGATGGGAGCCTGTAATGAAATGAAATCTCTGGAAGTCAGAGATAGCCTGGGTTCTAGTCCCAGCTCTGCTATTGGCCTGCTCTGTGATCTTGGGCAAGTCACTTACACTCTCTGGGCTGCAGTCACCTCATCTGTAAAGTGGAGGTAGTAATACTTCATGTGGACAGGGAACATGTCTACCAACTCTGTTATATTGTACTCTCCCAAGCACTTTGTACAGTGCTCTGTAAATAGTAAGTGCTCGATAAATACAATTGATTGATGGATTTATTCAGCACACTTTATAGTCATAATAGGGTTGAAGTAATCTTCAAGAGATCATCTAGTCCAGACTCCTGCCTCCAGATAAGACTGCACTTAATCATCCAGTTTGTTGCCATGTTGTCAGAAATTCTTCCTTTGTTTACTTAAAACTCTATTCTGCTAAAATTTTAAATTTCTGATTATATTTCTATCTTCTCTTGATTTGAAGTATTGTCATCCTTTACAAATAATCATTCACATGCTTGAATATGATCATTTCATTTCCTGCCAGCCTTCTCTTCAATTAATCAGTAGTGTTCATCGAGTGCCTACTGTACAATAATTAGTAGAAATGATCCCTGTCCTCAAGAAGTTTACAGTTACTAAAACAATTTACAATTAAGAGAAAGAATAATAATGGTATTTGCTAAGTGCTTATTATATGCTAAATGCCGGGTTAGATAGGAGCTAATCAGGCTAGACACAGTCCCTGTCATACATGGGGCTAACGGTTTAAGGGGAAGGGAGAATAGGTATTTCATGCCCATTTTACAGATAAGGAAATGAAGGCACAAAGAAGTCAAAAGACTTGCCCAAGGTCACAACAGCAGACTAGTAAGAGATCCTGTATTAGAATCCAAATCTTCAGTCTCCTAGCCAGTTCTCTTCCCACCAGTCATTCATTCATTCATTCATTCAAACGTATTTATTCATTCATTCATTCAATCATATTTATTGAGCGCTTACTGTGTGCAGAGCACTGTACTAAGCACTTGGAAAGTACAATTCTGCAATAAAAAGAGACAATCCCTGCCCACAACTGGCTTACAGTCTAGAAGGGGGGAGACAGACATCAAAACAAGTAAACAGGCATCAACAGCATCAATATAAATAAATAGAATTGTAGATATATACACATCAAAACTAGTAAACAGGCATTAATATAAACAAATAGAATTATAGATATGTACATATATACACAAGCGCTGTGGGGTGGGGGAGTAGAGCAAAGAGAGCGAGTCGGGGCCATGGGGAGGGAAGGGGGAGCTGAAGAAAAGAGGGGCTTAGTCTGGGAAGGCCTCTTGGAGGACGTGAGCCTTCAGTAGGGCTTTGAAGGGGGGAGTGTGATTGTTTGGTGGATTTGAGGAGGGAGGACCTTCCAGGCCAGAGGCAGGATATGGGCCAGGAGTCGACTGCTGGACAGGCGAGAAAGAGGCCCAGTGAGAAGGTTAGCAACAGAGGAGCAGAGTGTGCAGGCTGGGATGTAGAAGGAGAGAAGGGAGGTGAGGTAGGAGAGGGCAAGGTGATGGAGATCTTTGAAGCCAATAGTGAGGAGTTTTTACTTGATATGGAGGTTAATAGGCAACCACTGGAGATTTTTGAGGAGGGAGGTGACATGCCCAGAACGTTTCTGTAGAAAGATAATCTGGGAAGGAGAGTGAAGTATAGATTGAAGTGGGGAGAGACAGGAGGTTGGGATGTCAGAAAGGAGGCTGATGCAGTAATCCAGTCGGGATAGGATGAGAGATTGAACCAGCAGGGTAGCGGTTTGGATGGAGAGGAAAGGGCGGATCTTGGCGATGTTGTGGAGGTGAGACTGGCAGGTTTTGGTGACGGATTGGATGTGTGGGGTGAATGAGAGAGCAGAGTCAAGGATGACACCAAGGTTGCAGGCTTGTGAGATGGGAAGGATAGTAGTGCCATCCACAGTGATGGGAAAGTCAGGGAGAGGACAGGGTTTGGGTGGGAAGATAAGGAGTTCTGTCTTGGACATGTTGAGTTTTAGGTGGTGGGAGGTCATCCAAGTAGAGGTGTCCTGAAGGCAAGAGGAGATGCAAGCCTGGAGGGAGGGAGAGAGAACAGGGGAGAAGATATAGATTTGGGTATCATCTGCGTCCGCTCTCTCGTTCACCCCTCACATCCAATCTGTCACCAAAACCTGCCGGTCTCACCTCTGCAACATCGCCAAGATCCGCCCTTTCCTCTCCATCCAAACTGCTACCCTGCTCGTTCAATCTCTCATCCTATCCCGACTGGATTACTGCAACAGCCTTCTCTCCGATCTCCCATCCTCCTGTCTCTCCCCACTTCAATCCATACTTCACACCGCTACCCGGATCGTCTTTGTGCAGAAATGCTCAGGACATGTTTCTCCCCTCCTCAAAAATTTCCAGTGGCTACCAATCAACCTATGCATCAGGCAAAAACTCCTCACCCTCGGCTTCAAGGCTCTCCATCACCTCGCTCCCTCTTACCTCACCTCCCTTCTCTCCTTCTACAGCCCAGCCCGCACCCTCCACTCCTCTGCCGCTAATCTCCTCACTGTGCCTCGTTCTCGCCTGTCCCGCCTTCGACCCCCTGCCCATGTCATCCCGCTAGCCTGGAATGCCCTCCCTCCGCACATCCGCCAAGCTAGCTCTCTTCCTCCCTTCAAAGCCCTACTGAGAGCTCACCTCCTCCAGGAGGCCTTCCCAGACTGAGCCCCCTCCTTCCTCTCCCCCTCCTCCCCGCCATCCCCCCCGCCTTACCTCCTTCCCCTCCCCACAGCACCTGAATATATGTATATATGTTTGTACATATTTATTACTCTATTTATTTTACTTGTACATATTTATTCTATTTATTTTATTTTGTTAATATGTTTTGTTTTGTTGTCTGTCTCCCCCTTCTAGACTGTGAGCCCGCTGTTGGGTAGGGACTGTCTCTATATGTTGCCAACTTGTACTTCCCAAGCACTTAGTACAGTGCTCTGCACACAGTAAGCGCTCAATAAATACAATTGGAAGAAAGAAAAGAAAAGAGCGAATGCTGACCAATGCTACTTCTCAAGAAGAGATACAAGGGAGATGTATATAAATTAGTGTCTCAGTAATAGGTGTTGTAAGGTATGTACACAAGTACTATGGGAGGTTGTGAGTAAACAAGTACATACATGGCCCAGAAAAGCTGAAGTGGCAGTTAGGATGGATGTAAGCTGGGGAGATTAAAAATCTTCTTTAGACAAATCCAATTCTCCCTAATCTTTTCTCAGGGAAAGTTTATCCAGTCTCCTCATTATTTTTATTGCTCTTCTTGGAACAAATTTCTCAATCAAATAATCAATGGTATTTATTGAGTGCTTATTGTGTGCAAAGCACTGTACCAAGCACTTGGGAGAGTACAATAGAGTTGGTAACCACCATCCCTTCCCACAAGGAGCAAACAGTCTAGAGGGGGAGAAAGACTTTAAAATGAGTTACAGACGGACATGCCAGTGTATAAGGATATGCACAAAAGTGCTTAAGGGGCACAAAACTACTTAAGGGGCACAGACCCAAGAGCAAAGATGACACAGAAGGGAGGGCGAATAGGGTAGGGAAATGAAGGGTTAATCATAGAGAAGCTATGATTTCAGTAGGGCTTTAAAGATGGGGAAAACGGTGGTGTGTCTAATTTTCACAATTCATTTCTTGAAAAATGAAGATTCAACTATACAATACTCTTTATATTCTTTATATCTGTCCTAGTTTGAGGATGATTCTGACAGAATTTTTTCAGTGTGGGTGTGGCTGATAAAACTACTGTATGATTGACTGGCAATCTCTTCCTCATTGTACTCATAAGGCTGCCTCTCGCTGTGCTGTTGCATTTTTTACCCACAGTGTCTGACACTGTTTTCATTTCTCCCTCTTGGCGTCTTGATCTTCCCAAAGTCACTGTTCTAAAACAGTCACTCAGTTTCTGATTGCCATGTGCCAGGCTTATCAGCCTTCTGCTTCTGTCTCCCAACTGTCTACTGCTCTGCCACAACATTTGAGGTTTTTGGTTCACTATATCTTTAAAGTATTTCTTCTGTCCGCCCCGTTCATGTTTCCCCCATTTTAGGTCATCGTGTAAGTGCTATTGTCTGTGTATCTTGCTGCTATTCATTCTTCTCATTTGCTTTGCCTAAAATGTGGCAGATAAGTGAAGTTAATTCTGCAGTGAAATGCTCTAGGGAGCTGGAGCAGTAGCTGATGCTCTTGTTCCATGTAGGTCGAGTCCCCCTTGTATGGAAATGATTCTCAAATTTTGTATTTCGTTTTTTAAGCAGCAGGCCCTAATGGAAAGAGCACAGACCTGGAAGTCACAGGGTGTGGGTTCAAATCCCGCCTCTGTCGCTTGTCTACTGTGGGACCTTGGACAAGTCACTTAACTTCTAGCCCTCGGTTTCCTTCATCTGTAAAATGGACTTTGAATCCTACCCTCTTCCACTTAGACTGTGAGCCCCCACATCGGACAAGGTAATGTGTCCAACCGGGTTTCCTTGTATCTACCCCAGCTCTTAATACAGTGAGTGCTTGGTAAATAATATGCTATTAACAAGAACCATAAATATTATTAGTAGTAATAGCAATTCAATGATGCTTTCACACCGGAGGTGGAATATGCTTGGAAACTAATTGGTCTTCCTAACATGGCCTCATCTGAAGTAAATTGTACTTCTTTTGAGGAAATATCTTACAGTGCTTGAAACAAATTATGAGGCCCTGTGGATAATGTTATGGTTTCAGTAAAATATAATATGAAGAAATCCATTATCTACTACCAATAAGCTAAGTCATTTTGCTTCCTACGTTCCACTGTGACTTCTTGTTGTGATAGATAACTCAAATTAACCCAACCACTTGTGGGCATTAGGTTTTAGGCTAGATCTGCAATCAGGGCGTAGAAAACATTTGTGTTGTTTTGTGTTGTTTTTGTTTGGGTTAGTGTCAAATTGCATACACTAGTCATAACGGCTGCTGATCTTTGTCAGTATAAATTCTGTATTTCTTTTTGTTTGAGTTCGTGTAAAGTTGAATACACTAGTCATAATGACTGCTGATGTTTATCAATATCTATACTGCATTTGTTGTTTTTGTTTGGATTAGTGTAAAGTTGAGTACAGTAGTCATAATGACTGCTGTTATTTGTCAATATCAATGCTGCATTAGCTGCCGGTATTCTGGGAGAAATTCTTTGGGCAGGTTTACACTCTTTTCAACACATATGTTGAGAGGTATAGACCTTGCCAACTCCCCAGGGCCATCAATTGGCCCTCTCAGTTCACCAGCTTGGGTCACTCACTGAGTGTCTGGGACCCAGATCCAGACAATGGTGTCCCTCATTTCATTGGAACTTGGAAAGAAGAGGTTTTCTGGAGCCTACTCAGCTCCTCCCAGGTGTCCTCAAAATGAAGGAAGATGGGTTCAACACAAGTAGAGAGGTTGCCCAGTGGTTGATTTACTTATACCTGACAGGGATCTATCCATCCATGTTGAATGCTATTTCAGCAGGTCATCATGCTCCCTTGGAAAGGTGGTGGAATTTGCATAGCCATGTTGAAAGGCTGATTCTGGCAATCAGATAAAGCTTCCATCATCAAAGACTGTGTCTTGGTCCTATAAATCGAGAAGAAGCTTATTGCAGCAGACACCTGGAGTTTAGGTCAGTTCTGAGGCTGATGCCAAGGGTGGATGGCAAGATCATGGGCTTGGGAGTCAGAGGATATGGGTTCTAATTCAGGCTCGGCTACTTGTCTGCTATGTGACCCCAGACAAGTCACTTAACTTCTCTGTGACCCAGGTACGTCATCTGTAAAATGGGGATTAAGACTATGATCCCCAGCGTGGCTCAGTGGAAAGAGTACGGGCTGGGGAGTCTGAGGTCATGGGTTCAAATCCCGGCTCTGCCACTTGTCTGCTGTGTCACTTTGGGCAAGTCATTTAACTTCTCTGTGCCTCAGTTACCTCATCTGGAAAATGGGGATTAAGACTGTGAGCCCCACTTGGGACAACCTAATCACCTTGTATCTCCCCCAGCACTTAGAATGGTGCTTTGCACATAGTAAGTGCTTAACAAATACCATTATTATTATTATTATTATTGTTATTATTATTATGTGGGGCAGGGACTGTGTCCAACCTGATTATCCTGTATCTACCCCAGTGCTTAGAACAGTCCTTGGCACATAGTAAGTGCATAACAAATACCATTATTATTATTATTATTATTATCATCACTATTATTATATGACAAGCACTGCTGCAAAGCTGCCATGCTACAGTGCTGGTGGTCAGAATGAATCCCAGGACCTCACTGCTTGTGATCCTGCCTTGGCACTTGGTACTTTAAGTACTGCATTTAAATAGCATTGGTGAAATTTCTCAAGAAGTCAAATGCAGCATCTATGGTAAGGCTCTTTCACCTTAAGTGGGCCCTCCCCATCTTCAGTAAGATTTGAGGGTTACTAGCAATCGTCATTGGATTGGAAAATAGCCCCAAGGTCTAAGTAGCTGTATTTTCATTCAGTGAGATAGGCCAGACTGAGGAGGTTTTAACTTGGGCTGCATTTTGTGGTTCTCAAACCACATACAGGATAGAAAGCCTGTTGGCCTTATGCATGCTAAACTTTCCTTCTGAGTTTTCATAGCTTCTGGAGGCGGCCATGGCTGAAACAGTTTCTTAACCCCTGGTTCGAAATCTTCAGAAAAATGATAGGGGGTAAAATGTAGGATGACCATTCATCCATCTTCAAAGTGCTTCTGAAATCACAATTCCTTAGGAGACTTTCCCCAATTAATCACCAATTCCCCACCTGCGTGGCTTTGTGGAAAGAGCATGGACTTGGAAGTCAGAGGACCTGGGTTCTAATCCCGGCTCTGCCACTAATCAGCTGTGTGACTTTGGGCAAGTCACTTAACTTCTCTGTGCCTCAGTTACCTCATCCATAAAATGGAGATTAAGAATGTGAACCCCACAAGGGACAACCTGATTACCTTGTATCTACTCCAGTGCTTAGAACAGTGCTTGGCACATAGTAAGTGCTTAACAAATACCATTATTATTATTATTTATCTATCCCCTAATTGCCACTTCAGCCTTTCCACACCACTTATGCACTTAAAAGAACCACTTTAGTATCACTTAAGCACTTAAGAGAAGCAGCATGGCCTAGGGGAAAGAGCACAGGTTTTTGAGTCAGAGGACCTGGTTTGCTCATATCTACTCCAGAACTTACTACAGTGCCTGGCACATAGTAAGCATTTAACAAATACAATAAAAAAACAGTACTTTGCACATACAAAGTAAGCGCTTAACAAATACCATAAAAATATTAATAACCCTCCAGTAGCATTATGTATATATTCTGTATACTCTGTTACTTCCTCATATATGTAATTTATTTGAATGTCTGCCTCCCCTGCTAGATTGTACATTCCTTGTGGAATATTAAGTGTTTAAAGGGTATGAATCCAAGTGCACAAAAGGGAGAGGGAGTAGGGGAAATGAGTGTTCAGTCAGGCAAGGCCTTTTGGGGGCTATATGATTTTAATAAGACTTTGAGGTGGGTAGAATGCTGGTCTGTAGGATATAAAGAGGTAAGGAGTAACAGCCAGAGGTAGGCTATGGGCAAGGGCTCTGCAGGGAGATGGATAAGATCAAGGTACAGTGAGTAGGTTTGTGTTAGAGGAGCAAAGTGAGTGTGCTGTGTTGTAGTAGGAAATCAGTGAGGTAAGATAAGAAAGGGCAAGGTAACTCAGTACTTTAAAGCCCATGGTAAGGAGTTTCTTTTGGATATGGAGGAGAATGGGCAACCACTGGATCTTCTTGACGAGTGGGGAAACATAGACTGACCTATTTTTTAGAAAATGTCTGAACAGCAGAGCGAAGTGTGACCCGAAGTGAAGAGAGGCAGGAGGCAGGGAGGTCATTCAGGAGGCTGGCACAGTAATCAAGGTGGGATAGGATAAGTACTTGGATCAGTGCCATAGCAGTTTGGATGGAGAAGGAAAGGTGGATTTTAGGAATGTTATGAAGGTAGAATGGAAAGGATTTGGAGACCGATTGAATATGTGGGTTGAATGAGAGAGATGAGTCAAGGATAACACCAAGGTCATAGGCTTGTGAGACTGGGAGGGTGGTGGTGCTGTCTACAGTGATGGGAAAGTCAGGGGGGAAAGGGTTTGGATGCGAAGGTGAGGAGTTCTATTTTAGATATGTTAAGTTTGAGGTGGCACATCAAGTAGAAAAGTTCTGAAGGCAAGAGGAAATACACCACTCCAGAGAAACAGAGTGCTCAGGGCTGGAGAAGCAGATTTGGGAATCATCCACATAAAGATGGTAGTCGAAGCCATGAGAGTGAGTGAGTTCTCCAAGGGAGAGGGTGTAGATGGATAAAAGAAGGGGACCCACAACTGAGCCTTGAGGGACTCCCACAGTTAAGGGGTGGGAGGCAGAGGAGGAGCCCACAAAAGACTGAGAATAAGTGGCCAGAGAGATAGGAGGAGAACCGGGAGAGGACAGCATCAGTGAAGCCAAGGTTGGATAATGTTTTCAGGAGAAAGGGGGTGTTCGACAGAATTTAAGGCAGTGGAGAGGTCGAGGAGGATTAGGATGAAGTAGAGGCCATTGGATTTGGCAAGAAGGAGTTCATTGGTGACCTTTGAGAGGGTGATTTCCAAACAGTATCCGTATGACATTACATTGTGCTAGGTGCTGGTGCAGTGCCAGTCATGTCATGTGGACCTTGAAGACTGTTTTGTGTGTATGTGTGTGCTATAGCTGATCATCCTAGAAAAATTGTGCTGAGGAGCTGAGAAATTAGATGAAGGAAAGATGGAGGAGAGTTGGTCATGGAGATATGGATCCCTCCCAATAATTTTAAAGATCATAAAATTTAAAATATAAATATAGAAGACTCAGAACCTGTGCCGGTAGATGCAAACAATGATGGGTGGCTCCTGAAAATAGTAGCATTCCAAAGCTTCCATTTATTTCTGCCAGGCTTTTGCTCAACACTAGGAAAAGACCGAGACTCTGTTGGTGGAGAGCATTGAACAGCCACTGCCAAGCTAATTGTGCCAGAGGTAAGGAACTGAACTGGCAGAACTGACAGAACTGAAGGGAGAATCTGGAAGAGATTCTGAGAGGAAGATTCCTCCAGATTTCCAAGAAGGTCAGTTCACTGTGCAAGACTTAGTTATTGACGCTCTCAGAGACTTCTCTGGAGCAGAGTTCAGGCCCTGAAAAACAAAACAGAGAGGCAGTGTGGCCTAGTGGAAAGAGCATGGGCCTGGGAGTCAGAAGGACCTGGGTTCTAGTCCCAGGTTTGCCCACTGCTTGCTGTCTGACCTTGGGCAAGTCACTGAACTTCTCTGTGCCTCAGTTTCCTCAACTGCAAAATGGGGATTAAACTAGATCTCCTTCCTACTTGGTGACAGAGACTGTTTCCTACACAATTAACTTGCACCAATTTGAGTGCTTAGAACAGTGTTTGACAACAGAGTAAGTGCTCAATAAATACCATAAAACATTTTTATGGTTAATTTTTACTAGAGCGACTCTGAAATAAATCAATAGAAATATTTTAGCTGCCCGATTTGGCATTTACATATACATATTAACTTACCATTTAGTGTTTAAACAAGAGTGCTCTATCCTGGGTCCCCTTGGAGGTTTAATTTTGGTGACCTAGAAGCAAATTGGATATTTTCAATTTCCATTACCCTTTGTCCAGCTATATGGAAGATTCAAGTGTGGGGAAAGAAAAGGTTTTTAATATTGAACCACTAAGTGTGGGACCCACTTTGCCTTCTTCTAAGGCTGCTCTTGCATACTGCATGCTTTAGCATGAGGGGGAAGAAGAAAAATGATCCATGGAAATGCCAAAATTCAGATATAATAATAATAATAATTCTGGTGTTTGTTAAGCGCTTACTCTGAAAATAGTAGCATTCCAAAGCTTCCATTTATTTCTGCCAGTCCAGGCACTGTACTGAGTGCTGGAGTGAATACAAGCAAATCAAGTTGGATACAGTCCCTGTCACATATGGGGCTCACAGTCTTAATCCCCATTTTATAGATGAGGAAACTGAGGCCCAGAAAAGTGAAGTGACTTGCCCAAGGTCATACAGCAGGCAAGCCGTGGAGTCGGATTTAGAACCCACGACCTTCTGACTCCCAGACCCCTGCTCTATCCAAAATGCCTTGCTGCTTCCTATGACTTCACCACAGCTGCAGGGTGATGCCCCTACAGGAGACCAGTGGGTTGCTAGTTCCAGCTGTTCCCCAAACCCCTGCTCTCATTAAAGTTAACATCATCTGACTATTGAACAAAGACAATCTTGGTTACATAGTTAGGAGGATGGTTGAAAGTTGAAGCTTAGAGTCCAAGTCCTATGGCTTAGTAGTTGCAGTAAACGTAATGTATCCATTAAATGACAACTGTGTACAAAGCATTGTACTAAGCACTGGGAAACATAGCACTTATGTACAGATCCATAATTTATTTAAATGTCTGACTCCCCCTCTAGACTGTAAACTCCTTTTAAGCAGGCGGTATGTCTACCAATTCTGTTATATTGGACTTTTCCAAGGCCTCAGTACAGTGTTTTGCACATTAGAGAAGCAGCATGGCTCAGTGGAAAGAGCCCGGGCTTTGGAGTCAAAGGTCATGGGTTTGAATCCCGACTCTGCCACATGTCTGCTGTGTGACCTTGGGCAAGTCAGTTAACTTCTCTGAGCCTCAGTTACCTCATCTGTAAAATGAGCATTAAGACTGTGAGCCCCACGTGGGACAACCTGATCACCTTGTAGCCCCCCAGCGCTTAGAACAGTGCTTTGCACATAGTAAGCACTTAACAAATGCCATCATTATTATTATTATTGTTATTATAGGAAGTGTTCAATAAATATGAATGATTGATTGACTAAGCTCACTGTGAGCAGGGAACTTGTCTACCAACTCTGTTATATTGTACTCTCCCAAGCATTTAGTACAGTGCTCTACGCATGGTAAGTGCTCAATAAATATGGTTGATTGATTGATTGACTGATTGATTGACACAGGTGGGAAATTAGATTCACAATGAGGGGAGTGGTGATACATACATAAGGAAAAGGAACACAATAAAAACACAGTATGAAAGACAAGGACAAAGATAAAATTTTAAAGAGCCTGCGGTTAAAATTACTGCGGTTAGAAGAACAGAGTTCAAGGTTTCTCACAGCTCAGAATCCAAGTTGTGATGGTCACAGCCACAGGTATGGCCTTCCTAGCATTCTTGCTGGCATTTTTCATACTCTGCAGGCTGGAACAGAGGTAGATGGGACGTTTCAGTGGGGTGGGGGCTGGCAATTTGGGAGTGATTTAGTTCTGGAGGAGATATCTGCTGACTGAGACAGAGAGTGAAGGGTGTGGTAGAGGAGACTACAGACAAAGTTAATTCTATTTGTGAGGTCTCATGTTTCAAGTAGTAGTAGTAATAGCATTTATTCAGTTGTTTCAATGCACTATTCTAGGCACTTGGGAAGTACAGAATTAAGAAGGGGTGATGGCATTCTTCCGCTCCTAACTTTATAAAGGAGATCACCATCCTGCCTGGCATTAGCCTGAAAAAAAAAACCATGGAGGAGTTCCTTAGGGACCGGACATTGGCGAGGTGGTAGAGGTTAGTATTTGCCCCACCTTTGGTCTCCCTGCTATAAATCGCCTAAGATTTCATTTGTCTAAAGGGCATCCCTGGCTACATCTGTGACTGAAAATTATGCCAGAGCAAGAGATTATGTCATTCTTGGCAAACTGGTGTTGGGGAAGAAGCATTTGCCAAGGTTGTAAGGACACACAATAAGGCACCAGACCTCCTGCCTGACATGGAATCATGCAACTGCATAGAGTTTCTAGGTTATTCAGTTATCTAATGCAGTCTCCAGTTTTCAAGCAAAACTGAATCTCTAAGAAAGAGACTGTGGTCGTCTATTCTAGGGTGGTATAGTTCTTCACCCGCCCTTATCAGTTAAGTCTTCTCTTGTCGTATGCCATCGAGTTTTCTCCGACCCATAGCGACACCTTTGACACATCTCTCCCAGAACTCCCCACATCCAGCTGTGATCATTCCGGTAGTGGATCCAGAGAGTTTTCTTGGTAAAAATCCGGAAGTGGTTTACCATTGCCTCCTTCCATGCAGTAAACCTGAGTCTCTGCCCTTGACTCTCTCCTGTGCCACTGCTGCCCAGCACAGGTGAGTTTTGACTTCTAGCAGATTGCCTGCCACTCGCTAGTCACTGCCCAAGCTAGGAATGGAATGGGTAGGCCTCTGCTTGACTCTCCCTCCGATAATCAAGAACGGTAGAGTACTGGAAACTCTCCAGGTGCGACCCTGAGAGGTAGATCAGTTAAGTAGCCATTGGATTTTATCTATACCTCTATAAATCGGGCCTAGGAGTCAGAGGCTGTGGGTTCTAATCCCGGTTCTGCCACTTGTCTGCTGTATGATTTTGGGCAAGTCACTCGACTTCTCTGTGCCTCAGTTCCCTCATCTGTAAAATGGGGATTAAGACTGTGAGCCCCAAGTGGGAAAACCTGACTACCTTGTATCTATCCCAGCACTTAGAACAAATACCATTATTATTATTATTATTGTATGTTTTAAAGAGCTTAATCTCCCTGTGGGCAGGGAAGTGCTCTTCCCAAGCACTTAGTAAAGGGAATTGAGCACCCACTGGGTGCTCAATAAATCCTCTTCTACTTGTGTTATGTTTTATATGATCCATCTTCTGATTTGTACTTTCCAAGCACTTAGTATAGTGCTCTGCACCCAGTAAGCGCTCAAATAAATATGATTGAATAAATGAATTGAATGAATGATTGCTGTTCTCCCCCATTAGGCTGTCTACTTCTCAAGGTTAGGGGCTGTTTTGTTCTTAATTTGTAACTCTCAACTGCACTCTGCACTTAGCAGATGCCCCCAAATAGTATTATTGCTGTTGTTATTGTTATTACCGTTATGTCTAACCTGAATTTTCCTAGAAATGATTTCTTCTTGTTCTGTTTTCTGAGGAAAGAGGAGTGAGGTGAGCTAAAAGAATTTCTCAGGCCTATGATGGTAAACATATCAGCTAAGGAAGAGCTTCTATTCAGTGTCCCCACACTGAACTTGCAGCTCCAGATCTCAACCTTGCATGCTTCCAGCTAATACAGAATCACCAATTCCAGTTTGGCTTTTGGTATCCCTCCCTTATGGGAAGCAGCATGGCCTAGTGGCTAGAGCACAGGCCTGGGAATCAGAAGGTCATGAGTTCTAATCCCAGCTCTGCCACTTGTCTGCTGTGTGGCCCTGGGTAAGTCACTTCTCTTCTCTGAGCCTCAGTTACCTCATCTGTAAAATGGGGATCGAGACTGTTAGCCCCACTTGGGAAAGGAACCCGATTTGCTTGTCTCCACCCTAGCGCTTAGTGCAGTGCCTGGTACATAGTAAGCGCTCAACAAATACCACAGTTATTCTAATTATTATTATTGTTATGCAAATCAGGGTACTGAGAATGGGAAAGGAGCGGAGAGCAGACATTGCGTTGGGTGGGTTTGGGGAGCAAAGAATTGAAAACCACCACCTTCGTGGCAGAACAGGGGTGGGAATGGGGCCAGGTATTTAACACAGCCAGTGGCTGAGTTGTAATGGGTAGACATTGCTCAGGGTTGGAGTGAAGACAATGCAGCCCGGTGAGAATGACAGGAATCCCACGGGTCTCTGAGCCAGAGCCACAAGATTAGGAGCAACAGGACCATAGGCTGGCTTTAAAAAAAAAAGGTATTTGTTAAGTGGTTACTATGTGCCAGACATTGTCCTAGGTGCTGGGGTAGATACAAGATAATCAGGTTGGACACAGTCCCTGTCCCACAGGGGGTTTATAATCTTAATCCCCAATTTACAGATGAGGTAACCGAGGCACAGAGAAGTTAAGTGATTTGCCCAAGGTCAAACAGCAGACAAGTGGCAGAGGTAGGATTAGAATCCAGGTCTTCTGACTCCCAGGCCCATGCTCCTTCCACTAGGCCATGCTGCTTTCCCTCCATCCCTACCCCAGAGCAGCCTCTGTGCCCTGAGCATCCCTCCCAGAGATAGCCAGACTCACTGCCGAGCGAAAGAATATTCCTAAAATATCATCTTTGAAATGAATCATTCTAGAACATCTGCAGCAGTACTTCTTTTCTTAACCATCATTTAGACCAATTGGTTCTGCCTTACTTCCATTGCATGCTACCTCTTCACGAGCCCTGTGTCATCTTTTACACAAATAATCAGACCTTCTTCTACCCCTCCCTCACTCCAAGCTTGCTCCCACACTGAGAGTGACTAAGTGTCAGGGTTACCGAAGTTGGAACAGTGGGGCTAATTTCAAATTCAAACTTCCAAGCAAGTCCAAAGATCCAGTGTTCTTTAGTGGACAGGACAGGGGTTGGTGGTTACTAGTTGCATCAGTCCTTCCCCTTCTTCTTCCCCTCTGCCAAAGTGGAGGGTGAGGCAGAGGCTAGATTAGAGAGCCAAAGGCATATGTGTTCAAGCGAAGGAGGAGGTAGAGAATCCTGCCTTCATCGATATCATGCCTCTCCATGGCAGGGAGTGCTTGGGTAGAATTAATTCTCCAGGTAGGGGGAAAAATGACTATTTTGTTCATGACCCTTGGTGGGTGCAACTATTCAACCTCTTCAGCTATATAAGGATTTGTAAAATGAAACAGAACAAAACAAAAAAAATTGCTTTCTTGCTTTCATGCAAGGTCTTGCTGGTGCAGGTTTTTCTGAATCTTGATGTTAACAAGGATAATTTCCCAGTGGTGACAGGTTAATGAAACGTCAGTGATCTCTCCTGAGATTGCTCTTCTACTGAGAAGGGAGGTGTACTAGGAGTTGCTGGAAAGATTACTATAGATAAGAAATTCCCAGCTAAGATACGTGATTCTGGACCAGAAAGCATTCTTCGTTCATTCATTCTCCTCTAGACTGTAAGCTTTTGGTGGGCAGAGAACATGTCTACCAACTCTGTTTTTTATGGTATTTGTTAAGTGCTTACTATGTGCCAGGCACTGTACTAAGCCCGGGGCTAGATACGGGTGAATCAGCCTGGAAACAGTCCATGTCCCATTGAGGTTCATAGTCTTAATCCCCGTTTTACAGATGAGGTAACTGAGGCACAGAGAAGTGAAGTGATTTGCCCAAGGTCACACAGCAGACAAGTGGCAGAGCCGGAATTAGAGCTCACATCCTTCTGACTCCCAAGCCCATGCTCTATCCACTAGCCCATGCTGCTTCTCTTTGTATTGTACTCTCCCGAGCACTTAGTACAGTGCTTTGCACATAGTAAGTGCTCAATAAATACCATTGATTGATTGATCGATTGATTGTCTGGGTAGAGCTTTCAAAAAATGGTGTTTTGAGGGCTTTTCCAGCCTTGCAAATCTTTGAGGAATCAATCAAATGTTAGAAAGTTGGATAGCAAAATCTAGTTGCTCCAAAAGAGGTATTGAATTTAGTTTCATTTTAAAGGGTTTATTTTTCTTTCTTCTGAATTCAATTTGGTTTTAGTAGAACACCGTGACAAAGAGCTAAGAAAGAGCTTGAGAGATCATCTCCCTTCCGTCCCCATAGCACATAGTATATATACATAATATATATATATATATATATATATCTGTAATTATTTATTCATGTATTGATTGATATTAATGTCTGTCTCCCCCTCCAGACTGTGAGCTCACTGTGGGCAGGAATGTGTCTGTTTGGTGTTATATGGTACTCTGCCCAGTACAGTGCTTTGCACACAGTAAGCGCTCAGTAAATACAATTGAATGAATGATTGAATTCTGAGTGAAATTAGGTTTGCACTGGGATGACTGAAATTCATGTGGATTCGCTGGACTTTGGATCAAAAAATCATTTGTTTTTGAGTGAGAACAGCGATAGCCTTCAGCTGAAGATATAGATAGGCGTTAGCTTGTCTTTGAAAAATTTCACTTTCAAGTTCCAAAGATAACAAACTCCCTTTGTGCAGTTTCATTATAAATATTTGCTTAAGGGGCAATTTTCACAAGGGGTATATCGATTTTGGAATGTTTGCATGTACTCTCAAATCACTGGACTTTGAAGGTGTTGGTGGATCCTGAATTATCATCATCCCTGGTATTTATTGAGCGCTTGCTGTGTGTATAGCACTTATGTGCTGTACAACCCCTAAGTTATGAATTCATTAACCTCAGTAAAATATATCATGCAAACAATAAAAGCCACCTTCCCTACTGGCCTAAATCTTTCCCATTGGTGAGTTGTGCATTCTGGGAGGTGTGTCTATGACTCTTTCCAGCAACATGGCCACAACTCGTCATCTACTAGTAGTATGAATATGTATTTAGTGCAATTGGGAAGAACAAAACAAGGAACCGAAAGTTGTAATGGAGAGCCTTCAACAGGCTGGAAATCTGGTCTAGTTCGGCCCAGCCTAGCCAGAGCTAGCCCGGTGTGGTGGCATGGATCTGGCATATCTCTCAGGCTGTGGGAGTTCGCCCTTTAAAGCAACTTTAAGCCTCTTCTTTCAGGGCACTGATCCAGCCTGGTTCTACGTCATCACAGCCTACTTCCTGAAATGGTTGACTGAGGTGGACTGGTGACTGTGTAAGACTCTACTGAAGTGTGCTAATTGACACTGTGCTAATTGATTCCCTAGGAGCAAAATAGCCTAGTGGAAAAACACATGGAATTGGGAGTCAGTTTTAATCCTAACCCTGCCATTGGCCCACTGTCTGACTTTGGTCCAGTGCTTAGAGCAGTGCTCGGCACTTAGTAAGCGCTTAACAAATACCATCATTATTATTATTTGGGCAAGTTACTTAACCTTTCTGGGGATAGAATACCTGCTTTCACTATCTTTTTGGTTAGGAGCCACTTGTGGGACAGGAACCGTGTCCAATCTGGGTACCTTATATCTATCTCAGCCCTTAACACAGTGCTTAGCATATAAGTGCTTAATAAATGCCATCATTATTACCCTACAATCCATCTATTTGACATGAAACTAAGCAACCTCCCAATCGTTTGATTCATTCAAAGCTGGAGAACTAAAAATGTTATCTTCAGTACCAACAGCTTTAGCTGAGTGTTACTGGGTGCACCAGACTGACTAGGTGTTTGGGAAGAGTCTATAGAAGTAAAAGACAAGTTCTCTGCTCTTGAAGGGTTTACATTCAAATCTGGGAAACAAGTTCTCCTAGAGAAACATGATGAAAACCAAAGGAAGCAATTAAATAAGTAAATAAAACAAATAGACCAATAATCAACAGACCATCATGAGTGGCTACTGAGATGAAGGATTGGTCAGGAAATGTCTTCTGGAGGCGATGGTATTTTAGGTGGGTCTTGAAGGTGGAGAGGACCATGGTTTTATTACTTAATCATGCCAAGAGCCAGCAGAATTCAATGCCAAAGTTGAGGTTAAGTTGATTGCAATTTATGATTAGGTTAGATAGTAAAGAAAGGATTCTCTCTTCCAGCTCAATTCTTCATGCTGCTTCCGCTAACACTGGACAGGTGAGATTGGCAGGCTTCAAAGTTTGATCTGAAAACGGTCCACCAGTTTTTTTTCCAAATGTTCAAGTATTGAATTTTTCTTTCCAGTATGGAAGCAAACATTCAATTTAGGAAACTTCATTCCAGCTGGAGAACAGACGTGTTCAAGCTCACTATCACCTTTAGAGTTAATAGTTTCCCTGACCCACAAATGTTATGATGCCAGCATTGGCATTTTACTGAGGAAAAAAAATCAGGCTCAAATGTATGTTATAAATGGGTTAAGCCCTGAAAGAAGGCACAAATGGGGAAGAAGATTGAAGTAGTATTTATAAAACATGTGCTTTTTGAATGTATGCCTGAATCTAACACCAACCAATGCCCACCTACAAATTCTTCTGTAGGTGAGCTACGCTCAGGGAATAAGTTCAACACAGTTGGAAGCTGAATGAACACTCTTGGATCCAAAGATCCCTTGATCACCCCCCCCCCCCCCACTCTCTCCTACTGACTCACTTACTCCCATGCAACTACCCTGTCTATCATCCCTCCGACGTCTATTCGCCTACCCACATGCTCTCTTTCTCTCTCATTCCATCCCTCTCTCTCATTCTCCCTCCTTCTCTTTGTCTGTATCTCTCACTTTCTTCCTCCCTGTTTCTCTTCCCTCACCTTTCTTTATAAACGCCTCATATTTACTCATTTTTCCAACTCCATTGCCTGGTTATTTGTGCTTCTTTTCCCCATTATCACTTCCTTGGATTTCAATGACTCCTTTCTTTTCTCCACATTTCCTCTTAGCTACTATTTCTATACCTTTTCTCTTCTTTTTCAATCAGTCAATGAATCAATAGCATTTATAGAATCCCTACTTTAAGCAGACCACTGCACAAAGTGCCTAGGAGAGTACAATAGAGTTTATAGATGCAATCCCTGCCCTAGAGGAGCTCACTGTGGGTTATCTTTTTCCTTGTGTTCTAACTTGAAGAGGACTGTGAGCCTAACTGGGGAAAAACAAAAGTAGCTCCCGGTGCCATAAACAGCAAACATGCCCATGCGACTGAAAGCAGTAATTGGTGTGTACAATTATATATAATAATAATAATAATGGCATTTATTAAGCACTTACTATGTGCAAAGCACTGTTCTAAGCACTGGGGAGGTTACAAGGTGATCAGGTTGTCCCACGGGGGGCTCACAGTCTTAATCCCCATTTTACAGATGAGGTAACTGAGGCACAGAGAAGTTAAGTGACTTGCCCAAAGTCACACAGCTGACAATTGGCAGAGCCGGGATTTGAACCCATGACCTCTGACTCCAAAGCCTGTGCTCTTTCCACTGAGCCACGCTGCTTCTCCAATATATAAAACCCTCCTTTTTGTTCTACCTCATTCTGCATTTTCTTTATGCACCATGTATTTTCTCACTTTTTCCTTCTTTTACTGTCTCCTGTTTTTTTTAACCCCTCCCTCCTTTTTTTCTCTCTTTCCCTTCTTGCTTCTTTCACAATTTTTTCTCATTTTTTTTTTCTTCCTATCTTTGGGACCTGCACCTAATCCTCCTTTCTTCACTGTCTGCAAAGAGAGGACGGGACTAAGGCAACCTGAGGCCTCTCATTTTGGAGGCTCCTGACACCACTGAGGAGAGAATCCTTTTAAAAATATAACTAAACATGTCTCCCCTCCCACAGAATCCACCGGGACTGTGTTTCTTGATGGCAGAAAGCCCTGACCCACCAAAGATGATTTAATCTGGCAATTGCGCCCTTGTTTTAGGGACCCTTCAGACCCCAAGGAAGGCTTGTTCTTTGGTTTCTTGAGAAAAGTTTTCCTGAACAAGTGACCGTCACATCTGCTCAAGTGTAGACCTGTCGATCGATCCCTTGTTTATGTGGATACTTCCTGACTCCTGGTTCATTTCTATCAATTTTAAGATTCCTTTTTGTGCATGCTTTGGGCTTGGATTTTTTTATTATTATTCATTAATACTGATCTGGCTCCTTCGAGTGGCCTTTGATGGTCTTTAATATTTACAGGCTTTTCTGGGCTTGCTATTTAAGTTTTGATTGGGTACACTTGGAAGAAAATAAGCCCCTATGTACTGGATACTTGACTGTCATCCAGATAAGGCCTAAATCACTGGCAAGATTGGCACAGCTTAAACCCAACTGAAAATGCATTATGTCATCTTGGTTCGTCAACGTTTACATCAGGGTTGATATTTTGCAGTAAAGTTTTCATTCATTCATTCATTCATTCAACTGTATTTACTGAGCGCTTACTGTGTGCAGAGCACTGTACTATGCCCTTGGGAGAGTACAGTACAACAATTCACATTCCCTGCCCACATGAGCTTACAGTCTAGAGGGACCGCATCTTTAGTGGTCTTTAATTTTTGAAGATGATTCTACCAACCGTGAGGTCTCATCTATGTGAGCAACTGTGGCTTAAAAAAATAAGTGACCAACAACCCATTCCGCACCCAAGTGCGTGTAAAAATAGTTCTTTGCTGCACTGATATGTTTGACCCATAGAGGGCCTGTCTGCATTTTCAAGCCTGTCTCTTAGTAGTCCTATTTTTATAGAGCCAAAACTTTTCAAGACCAATCCCTCTCGTGATTGCTACCCAACAGACTGGTCTGTTTTCTGTAAGTCTCCCAGCAGTCCACTGCTCTGTAACATTGTTTGAGGTTGTGCTTCACTGTCCCTTTAAATAGTCCATTCTGGCCTCCAGGCTTTTTCGTGCCCATGAAATTCACCACACAACAATTTCTTGTATCCCCTGCCACCCTCCGTTCTCCTCACATGTCTTGCCCAAACTAATTGTGTTGCAGTGAGCAGGACTGTCTTTATACTGGTGAGCTGAGTGTATTCCATGACTTTGTTGGTAATCTGCTAACACATTAATACAATCACTCATCCTATCCCACCTGGATTACTGCATAAGCCTCCTTGCTGACTTCCCAGCTTCCTGTCTCTCCCCACTCCAGTCCATACTTCACCCTGCTGCCCAGATCATTTTTCTACAAAAATGTTCAGGACATGTCACCCCCCCTCCTCAAAAAACTCCAGTGGCTGCCCATCCACCTCTGCATCAAATAAAAACTCATCATTGGCTTTAAAGCACTCCACCACCTTGCCCCCTCCTACCTCACCTCTCTTTTCTCCTTCTACAACCCAGCCTGCACACTTCACTTCGCTAGCACTAACCCTATCACCATGCCTCACTCTCTCCTGTCTTGCGGCTGACCCCTGGCCCACTTCCTGCCTCTGACCTGGAACTCCCTCCCTCCTCAAATCTGACAGATAATTACTCTCCCCCCATTCAAAGCCTTACTGAAGGCATATCTCCTCCAAGAGGCCTTCCCAGACTAGACTAGGGCCCCCCTGCCTTTCCTCTTCTCCCACTCCCTTCTGTGTCACCCTGACTTGCTCCCTTTGCTCTTCTCCCCTCCCAGCCCCACAGCACCTATGTACATAGCTGTGATTTTATTTATTTGTATTGACATCGGTATCCCCGCCCCCCTCGACTGTAAGCTCATTGTGGGCAGGGAGTATGTCTGTTTATTGCTGTATTGTACTTTCCCAAGCACTTAATACAGTGCTCTGCACGCAGTAAGTGCTTAATAAATACAATTGAATGAATTGAATGAATGAATAATCTTCTTCTGCCCTTGCAGTTAAGAAAGAAATAACTCTTTCAGAGCAGAAGCAGCATAAAGATCATGAGACAAGAAAAAGCAAAAACCGTAACAGGTGCTGCTAACGGTATACATGCTAGCACAGCAAGGGACAGTTTTCTGTTTGCCCAACAGATGTCTCATTGGCACTGTCAGCTAAGAAGCACCTAAATGTGAATTTCACCATCAATCACTTGTATTTATTAAATAGTTATTGTGTGCAGAGCACTGTACTACATGCTTAAAAAAGCACCATGAGTGGTGCCTTCTTAAAATAGGAAGGATGATTACATTTGTATGTGTGTGTGTGTGCTCAAGTGTCCTGTCATCTGATGTTGAGTATGTCTCATAAGCGACACAGATTATACTGCTTAAAAATCTGGTGTATCTTCTGAAGTAGTCAGCCATATAAAACATTGAATATCACTACAACTTTATAGACCTATAATTCAGTATGAAGTTTTATGCCCAGATATCACCAAATGCTGTTCATCCCACTGTCTAGGTAGCAGAATTCAGTGACAGTATTAATTCAAAGACTGGAACATAGTGAGCGCTTAACAAATATCAAACAATATATACGACACACAAAAAAATGGGGGTATATATTTAACCATGAATTGCAAAGTGGCATTAGACCAAAATGCAGATTGACAGATTCATGAAACTTTCAGGGAGCGACAACAGGCCTTTGTGTTATTTTTTGAAACATTAGAAAAGCATTTCTAAGACATGGAATTTTGGGAACCAGGAGTAGTAGACATACCCAATATAATGTATAGCAATCAGAGGTGGGTTGACTCATTTTGAGCAAACACTTCATATGTGAGACCAAGAGGCTGCAGAGTGAAGCAGCAATATAGTCTCAAAGGAAAAAAGTCAATCAATCAATCAATCAATCAATGGAATTTACTGTGTGCAGAGCACTGTACTAAGCTCTTACGAGAGCACAAAACAAATAGGTAGAACCCAATCCCCACCCTCAAGGAGTGTTCAGTGAGCAAGGTGTGACTGGTCAATTTATTTTTTTTCTTTCACATTTTCACAAAGGTGATTAATAACATTATCAGTGGCGACAAGTAGAGGTTTGTTTGGATAACCCCTGAAACTAACTCTTCCCTGCTAAGCCTGCCCTGGGTCATCAAAAATGTATCTGGACTACTGGGATTCAATCTGTGGGCTTGGAAGCCAGGCAGAATAGCAATGGCCTCCACTTCTACTTCACCTGTCCACCATGGCATCTGTTGGATCATAGGCCCAGAACCTTCCCCACTCTAATTTTACCCTGTTGCTCCTATTAGGTATGCCTTGCATATATGCGCTGTCAGGTCTTCAAGAAATTAGGCCACAGGCAGACAAATACAGACCACGGGCCCAAAATATATCAGACTGTAAACAAATGACAAACACAACTGAAATGGAAACTATGGCCCATAGCACAATACTTTACTATCTATGGGTTTTCTGCCTACCGATGCCCACCTCCATCAAGTCCCTATTGTTGAAAAGGGGAAAACTGTTGGAAAATGTTTCTAACCCAAAGATCTTATGAACCCTTTTGTAAGGCTGGGGCTAGATGAATACCAAGTTTCATATGGCTGGAATTTTTTATGATTTCCAGACTCATTTAACCAAAGCAGGGCTTTTTGGTTAAGTAACTGAAAATAATTCGTCCCTCCATTTTCCTCATGAATGTGACTGATGTATCTTTGTAAAGGCAGAGCTACACTGTATGTACACTCTCAATGCAAAAACACATATTTTTGCATTGGGAGTGTATATATAATGTTATGTAAGTTTTCATATATGTCTTTCTCACAATCCAACTTCTACTTGACCTCGCTTGGACTATATAATCCTTTAAGATGGATATATTACTGACCCAGTTTATGTGAACTGTCAATAATACTCGTTTAATACACCAAATTGTTTAATATGTGGAATTAGCAGCTTACTTTGTGGGTCTAATGAGTATGCCATTTCATTCCGCTCATTAGTTATGAACTTCCCCACAGCTATTCACCGATCGCCAGAGTACAAAGTTCTTTTGGGGGCGCACAAGCCCCACAGCACAAATGACAGATATTAGAGATGTGAGAATGCAGCTGGCCAGTGTTAATAATAATAATTATTATTGTTACTATGGTATTTGTTAAGCTGTATGTGCCAGCACTGTTCTAAGCACTAGGGTAGATACAAGGTAATCAGGTTGTCCCACAGGGGGCTCACAGTGTTAATCCCCATTTTACAGATGAGGTAACTGAGGCACAGAGAAGTTAAGTTGCTGGCCCAAGGTCACACATCAGACAAGTGGCAGAGCCGGGATTAGAACCCAGATCCTCTGACTTCCAAACCCATGCTCTTTCCACTAAGCCACGCTATTTCCATGTGTGAATCAATCAATCAATCAATCAATCGTATTTATTGAGTGCTTACTGTGTGCAGAGCACTGTACTAAGCGCTTGGGAAGTACAAGTCGGCAACACATAGAGACAGTCCCTACCCAACAGCGGGCTCACAGTCTAGAAGGGGGAGACAGAGAACAAAACCAAACATACTAACAAAATAAAATAAATAGAATAGATATGTACAAGTAAGATAAATAAATAAATGAATAAATAGAGTAATAAATATGTACAAACATATACATATATACAGGTGCTGTGGGGAAGGGAAGGAGGAAAGATGGGGGAGATGGAGAGGGGGACGAGGGGGAGAGGAAGGAAGGGGCTCAGTCTGGAAAGGCCTCCTGGAGGAGGTGAGCTCTCAGTAGGGCCTTGAAGGGAGGAAGAAGGCTAGCTTGGCGGATGGGCAGAGGGAGGGCATTCCAGGCTTGGGGGATGACGTGGGCCGGGGGTCGATGGCGGGACAGGCGAGAATGAGGCACGGTGAGGAGATTAGCGGAGGAGCGGAGGGTGCGGGGTGGGCTGTAGAAGGAGAGAAGGGAGGTGAGGTAGGAGGGGGCGAGGTGATGGAGAGCCTTGAAGCCGAGGGTGAGGAGTTTCTGCCTGATGCGCAGATTGATTGGTAGCCACTGGAGATTTTTGAGGAGGGGAGTAACATGCCCAGAGCGTTTCTGGACAAAGACAATCCGGGCAGCAGCATGAAGTACGGATTGAAGTGGGGAGAGACACGAGGATGGGAGATCAGAGAGGAGGCTGATGCAGTAGTCCAGACGGGATTGGATGAGAGCTTGAACGAGCAGGGTAGTGGTTTGGATGGAGAGGAAAGGGCGGATCTTGGCAATGTTGCGGAGCTGAGACCGGCAGGTTTTGGTGACAGCTTGGATGTGAGGGGTGAATGAGAGAGCGGAGTCGAGGATGACACCAAGGTTGCGGGCTTGTGAGACGGGAAGGATGGTAGTGCCATCAACAGTGATGGGAAAGTCAGGGAGAGGGCAGGGTTTGGGAGGGAAGACAAGGAGTTCAGTCTTGGACATGTTGAGTTTTAGGTGGTGGGCAGACATCCAGATGGAGATGTCCTGAAGTCAGGAGGAGATGCGAGCCTGAAGGGAGGGGGAGAGAGCGGGGGCGGAGATGTAGATCTGGGTGTCATCAGCGTAGAGATGATAGTTGAAGCCGTGGGAGCGAATGAGGTCACCGAGGGAGTGAGTGTAGATCGAGAACAGAAGGGGACCAAGCACTGAAACTTGGGGAACCCCCACAGTAAGGGGATGGGAGGAGGGGGGAACCCATTCCTATCCCCCAGATTCTGTGCTTCAGATTAGATTCAGGCATTCTGGGGATTTATCTTTGCTTACATTGCTACAGTACAACTCTTAGTACATAAAAATAAAATATATGTAGAGAGAGGATAGACCCCCCCCCCACCATGTGGTTTATTGAATTTCCAGTATTTCTAACTTTTAACGATAATACTGAGAGGAGTTAATTGTAATTGAAGAAGAAACAAATGGATCAAATTTATCTTAAATACACATTGGGCAGCAATAGAAGGAGGGAAAATAGGGTTTGGGTTTTTGCAGTTTTAAGATTTTTGCTGACTTCAGAGAGCTGTAAACTTTATCGGCAGAAATGACCTCAAACAGCCCCAAGCCTTAGATGCCCCTTTTCAATGTGGTTGCTAAGTTAAAGATATTTACACACATCTTACTTGCCAGGCCATAGAACTAGGCACAGTGACATTCTACTAGATGAGAGTGAGGTGGACTAGAAGCTGGATTAACTCTTTCAGCTCTCTAGAAAGATTTTTGACTATCATTCTAGGACGGGTAATAATAGCAGTAGTAGTAGTAGTAATAGTAGTAGTAGCAATAGTAGTAGTTGTAGTAATAATAATATTTATTGAGCACCCACTTGGTGCAATGCACTGTACTTAGCAGTTGGGAAATACAAAACAAGGAAATGACATATTTCCTGCCTACAAGAAGCTTTGGGTCACCTACAAGAAGCTTACACTCTGACAGGAGAGGCAGATATGAAAATATTTTCAAGTAGGGTAGTTAGGATAAATAATTGACTGTACTATTGACTACTCCTCTATGTGTTGGACCTGGAGAGTTTCCAGTACTCTACAAGTCTCAACTATAGGAGGGAGAGTCAAACAGAGGCATTCCATTCCATTCCTAGCTTGGGCAGTGGCTAGTGAGTGGAAGGCAATCTGCTACAAGTCAAAACTCACCTGTGCTGGGAAGCTGCAGCATGGGAGACAGTTGAGGGAGGAGACTCAATATTACTGCACAGAAAAGGCAATGGTAAACCACTTCCATTTTTATCAAGAAAATTATTTGGATCTACTACCAGAACGATTGCAGATGCAGGTGAGGGGTTCTGGGAGAGATGTGTCCAGGGTGTCGCTATGGGTTGTAGACGACTCGACGGCATAAGACAAGACTGTTGAATAAACATAGATACAAAAGTGCTGAGGATGAATAAAAGTTCATAAGTGCTATAGATGGCTAATGGGTTTACATTACTTAAGACTCCTGGTAATCAATCGAGGGAGGCTTACTGGAGGAAGTGGGATTTTAGCATTACTTTGCTAAATAATGTCCTAGAGGCCTGAAGGGCTGATGTAGTTTCCACTGCAGCGTGGCCTAGTGGATAGAGCATGGGCCTGGGAGTTAGAAGGATGTGGGTTCTAACCCTGGCTCCACCACTGTCTGCTGTGTAACCTTGGGCATATCACTTCACTTCTCTGGGCCTCAGTTACCTCATCTGTAAAATGAGGATCGAGACTGTAGCACAGGGACTGTGTCCAACCAGATTAGCTAGTATCTTCTACCCCAGTGCTTAGTACAGTGACTGGCACCTAGTAAGTGCTTAACAAATGCCATTAATTAAAAAAGTGGCTATTTTATTGTTAGGACTCAAGCCAGCATTACCAGGATGTTCCACGCACATAATGATGGCTCAGTATCCTTGCCTTGGGTGCTGTCTATCACAGGGAACTTGGTGAGAGAGTATGGATGGGCCAGCCAACTGGCTCTTTACTTGGAAAATCAACTAGACCACAACAGTGATAAGCACAAAATGAATAATAGGGTAATTGTGATGGCTTGAAGTCCACCACCCTCTACTGCATCCCCTACCTCCTGAGTTTTTGGTATTTCCCCAGAAAAACCATCTGAAATTCATGAGTAAAAATTGTATTTTACTGGACAGAGTCTAAACTGTGGTCTAAAGTGGGTCAGCAGACCCATGACTGGAAACCTATCGTTCTGTTAACCAGTTCTGTTTCCCAAGATTACTTGCTTTTTAACCTGCTAGAAAAGTTAGGTTATGTCTTGAAAAATCTTACAAATACTTTTCAAATGATAGTTGGTTTAATGAAGCAGATCTTACTGTTCCTATTAGATTGGAAAAAGTGTGTTGAAAAAGGTAATTTGCTTCACTTTTTCATTTAGCTCTCACATTTAACAAGTAATCTTGGAAGTTTTCCATTTTAGCACCAATCTTTATTCAGGTTTTTTTTTTAAAAGCCAGGTTGAATAAATATGTTCTCATCAGTTCTTAAATTAAGCATTTGAAAGTCCGCACAGCATCTGCAGTTTGGGGCTGATGAGTTGTGAAGTTGTGAAGTTTGAAGAGGATAGATGGAATGGAGAAAAATGGAGTTTTACTCTTTGCCAGGAGTAAAACTACATCAGCTACCCAGGTGGAATGTGAGGAATTTCTCACTCAGAGAGCTTGGATGATAATAGGTCAAAAGTGGCATGGTATACCAATGCTATTTGCCGTTTCCTCTGCAGTGGAGAAACAATTGAAAAAATGGGAAAGACTGAGAACACAGACTGGTGGCTTGAGACCCCTCATAAGAATAAACTACTATAAACCATGCCATTTATTACTTGATCAGATGAATGATTCATCCGGCCCAGTATCTATCTCTCACAGAGACAATCCTTCAAGATTGAACACCACTGAAGTGAAGAGTAAATATATGTCTTTTAAGGGTGTAGAGAATATGTATTTACCATGATTTGCAAAAAATGTATTATGAATGACAGAGGGCATGGGCAAGAGGTTTGTTCTGCCACTATAATGTGCCTGTTATGTTTTTTTCCTTTTCATGTATGAAGGGTGTTCTTTGACCAAATTAGTGACATTGCAGTTGACGTTGCTGATTATTTATGCATGTTGTTTTTTAGCAGCTTCTCCTTAGCAACTTACAGACTTAGCTATAAATAGAGCTGGATATGCCCATGCTAGATGAAGTAAAAACATAAATGTTAAACATCAGTGGCCAAGGAAAAAGCTATCGTATTTGAGATTGCTGCTTCTGGATCAGTCAGTGGTATTTATTACGTGTTTCCTGTATGAAGACATGATTGCAGGGCACTGTACTAAGCGCTTTTGTGGAAACAAGAGAAAAATATTAAATGATTTTTTTTAGGCCAGGAATTTACTTTTGAGGACCAAAATGGAGAATTGACAATAATTTGCTCAACTCAAGGCAAAGAGAAAGCCAATCTAGATTGGTGTGGTTTGAGCATCTGCCCTGAAGCCCAAAATGGCTGATGGATCAATCAATCAATCAATCAATCAATCGTATTTATTGAGCACTTACTGTGTGCAGAGCACTGTACTAAGCGCTTGGGAAGTACAAGTTGGCAACATATAGAGACGGTCCCTACCCAACAGTGGGCTCACGATGACCTACAAACTCACTCTCTCACTGATCCTTCCAAACCAAAACTACCACGAGCCTTTTCTGCCTCTCATTCCTAGTCTTGGTTCTCAAGCTCATAGATCAGTTCTAAAATTAGCACCTTGTGTGTCCCATCTCCTCCCCACCTCCCTTCCCGAGCATGCCCTTCCACTTTAATTTGCACTCTTTATTCACCCCACCCTCAACCCCACAGCATTTATGTCCAAAATTTATTTATTTATATTAATGTCTATCTCCCCCTCTAAGCTCATTGTGGGCAGGGACTGTGTCAACCAATTCTGTTATATTGTACTCCCTTAAGCATTTAGTACAGTGCCCTGCACACAGTAAGCACTTAACAAATATGATTTATTGACTAATGGAGGAAGGGAGCTGGTGGAGAGGGGAGTGGAATCCAGCCCTAAAAGGAAAAATTAGCTAGACCCAAGACCTCCTCACCCACCACCTTTTCCCTTCCCCTGCTATGAGCTCAAAGTTGGAAGCAGAAGGTTAGCTCTTAGGCCCTTTTGCAAGCTTTGGTGTAACGGTGTCCAAACAAAACAGTCCGGATAAACCTGATCTAGGTAAATTCAATACCGCCCTCCCCAAAATCCCATCTTTCCTTACTAGCAGAAATCCGTCCTTTGAATTATTCAGATCATTCTTTTCGCTTTCCGGTTATCCAGATTTAATCTTAATTTCTTCTGCTATAAGGCAAAGATCGATTTTCACCATTCAAACTGAGTAGGAGACGAGATATTCTGTTACAAGGATTAAGGAGTTGAACATCCACCTTGAATAAAATGAATCGCTGGTAGGTTGCCCAGCCGGGAAATAAGATCAGCAAACCTGGATGAACTCCCCCAAGTCCCTTCCAGCCCAATGATTTTTACTTTGATCAATATGTGTGCATAGATGTGATACTGTTTCTCTTGCAGTGCTTTGGGCATTTCTATAATTAATTTCTGGGTCAGGCTTGAGTCAAGCCCCCAGGGCCAGAATTCCTGCTGATTAAGATTGATCAGGCAGAGCATTGTAGCAACCTAGGGGGGCAGTATGGTTTAGTGGACAGAGCATGGGCCTGGGGGTCAGAGGACCTGGGTTCTAATCCCATCTCTACCTCTGGCCTGCTGGATGATCTTGGGCAGGTCACATAGCTCCTATGTGCTTCAGTTTCCTCATCTCTAAAATGGGGATTAAATCTCCCTCTCCCTTGGAATGTGAACCCCATGTGGGACAGGGACTTTGTCCAAATTGATTATCTTGTATCTACTTCAGTGCTTAGTACAGTGCTGGGCATTTAGTAAACACTGAACAAACACCACAATTTTTATTATTGGAAGCCAAGGAGTTGGGATTGATCAAATAATCAATCAGTCATATAATCAATCAGTCATATTTATTGAATGCTTACTGGGGTGCAGAGCTTTGTACTAAGTGCTTAGGTGAGTACTGGTATTTGTGCCAGGCACTGTACTGAACGATGGGGTAGATACAAGCTAATTGAGTTGGACACAGTTCATGTCCCACATGGGCTCACAGTCTTAATCCTCATTTTACAGATGAGGTAATTGAGGCACAGAGAAGTTAATTGGCCTGCCCAAGGTCACACAGCAGATAGGTGGCAGAGCTGGGTTTAGAACTCAGGACCTTCTGACTCTCAGGAGTGTGCTCTACCCACTAAGCCATGCTGCTTCTCATGACCACTCAATTTATTTTAGCAGTATTATAAACGTTATTGTGTTTGTCCCCTGATTTAACCACAGGCTCCGTGAGGGCACTTTGTCATTCTGTATTTCCCAAGCACCTAGTACTGTGCACTGCAGCAATAGATTCTCAATAAATGCTACTACTTCTACTAGGTCAAATGATGATGATGGCATTTGTTAAGCGCTTACTATGTGCCAGACATTGTTCTAAGTGCTAGGGGATACAAGGTAATCAGATTGTCCCACATGGGGCTCACAGTCTTAATCCCCATTTTACAGATGAGGTAACTGAGGCACAGAGAAGTTAAGTCACTTGCCCAAAGTCACACAGCTAACAAGTGTCAGAGCTGGGATTAGAGCCCATGACCTCTGACTCCCAAGCCCGTGTTCATTCCACTGAGCTACATGCTGCTTCTCTAATGCAAAATAGAAATTCAGATACAGAATTTCATTCTCATGGCTTTCTAAGAATCATCATCAGCAAACCAATGCCAATGGCTAATTTTTTTTTGACTTCTTATCAGCTGGCTGCTTTGGTTTCCAATTCATATAAACTAGAGAGCAGCTGGAGGAACATACCTTGTGGCCTTTGGGTAATAAAAGCCTGAAAGATTCATTTTAACCCCACAAGATCATAAATGCTCTGGGACAGATTCCTCATCAATGTCCGTTTCGTTGAGGTCAAAACCAAGACAATACATAACAATTTACAAATACACCATGACCTGAACTTCCCCAGGCAGCCTAGGCACGATTACAAACTATAAAAAAGTATTGGCAAGAACATTCAATATTGAATGAGAAAGATATTTTGCTACTCCAACAGCAGAAAAATGAAAAGTATTAAACCTTAAATGAATAGAGGTTGGCTGAGTGACAGTTAAAGGGAGTAATAAAAAACCCTGACCATTTTAAGGATGTGGAAACTGATGATCAATCGATCAATCAATCAATCAATGGCATTTATTCAATTGATCAATCAGCCAATTGGTGGTATTTATCAAATGCTTACTACATGCAGAGCACTGTACTAAGCACTTCAGAAAGTACAGTTCAACCAAGTTGGTAGACACATTCCCTGCCCATAACAGGCTTACAGTCTAGAGGGGGAGAGAGCCATTAGTATAAATAAATAATTTACAGATATGTACGAAAGTGCTGTGGGGCTGAGGGTGGGGTGAATGCCAAATGCCCAAAGAGTTCAGATCCAAGTGCGTAGATGACACAAGTGTTGACCAACTTGTTGCAGCATAAATCAATTGTGATTCCAAATAAGAGCAGTTTCCAAAAATAAATTCTTGATTATAATGTTATAGAACAGAAATGGCTACATTTGATGGTCTTGTAAGTCTTTTACTCACGATCAGTTCTCAGGGTCACAAGTGACTGGGGTTGTTACCACTGGGATAAGATCCCTTCTTGGTCTCAGCTCTTTTTTTTTAAAGACCCTGGTGTATCCATTCTGGAATTAAACTTCTCCAACTTCCCAAACATATGCTCTTCCTCACCTCTGGTAAATCTGTATTTGTAAAAGGGCATCCCTGTCTGCATGTGTCCCTCTAGACTGTAAGCTTATTGTGGACAGGGAGTGTGTCTACCCACTCTGTTGTACTATACTCTTCCAAGTGCATAGTGCAGTGCTCTGCGCACAGTAAGTGCTCAATAAATACCATTGATCAATTGATCAATGGGTGACAATCTAGACAGTTCAACTGACATACATAGCTTCACCCCAGCAGACAAGCATGCTAACCTCTAGATGCCAATTGGTTGCCATTCCCCCCTTAGGTAGGACCCTCTGACTTCTGACTCATTTTCTGATCCCCCACTGCCTCTTCCAAGTGTCAGATCTCCACAAGGAGCCGGGGCAGTAGTAAAAGATTCCAGCACAGCAGCTGCAGTGATTCGACCCCCCGAGAGTGGTGATGGCAGTTACTGATGGGTCTAGAGTTGCTTCATTAAATGCCCTCCGGGCTAGGAATGTAGTTATTTACATATTAACCTTCTATAATAAATACAGCCATGAAAATATTTCTGGGGCTGGCCGAGACCAGGCAGCTAAACTCAAAAGAGCAGCATATTAGAGCTACCCTACTGTAGATTCTCAGATTTCAAATGGGCCTGAGATAGCGTCAGACTGATCTTCAAATGCAATGAACCCTGCTAAATCAGGATAACGGAAAGGAGAAGGAACCAACAGCCCTTCCAGAGAAGCCAGTTGCTATTGCAAACTGCTTAGGGAGGGCTGCATTGCTTTATTCTTTTCAAAGAAGAAATGCAATAATCTGTTGCGATGGTTGTCTCCCTCTGAATCCCTAATTCTCACTCAAGTAACCATTTTGGACTTCTTATCCCCGAACGTGAAACTTCTGTAGGGTAACAAACAAATATGCTTCACAGTTTGAAGTGCCTCCTTTTCTCTGTTTGAACCTATCACCCTCAGGCTTCGAGAGGAGTCCCTAATTTTAGTTCTGAGAGATTTGGTGAACAACAATTTCATGTTTGCCCTGTCCACAGGCTTTGTGATCTTGTAATCTTCTGTCTAGGCTGCATCTTTCCTGACTGAAGATTCCTAATGCTTTCGGTCTCTCCTCTCCAACTCACCCTGTATCATCTTGGTTGTCCTTCTCTGTACATTTTCCAGCTCCATTATGTCATTCCTAAATTGCAGTGACCAGAGCTGCAACACAGAATTCCAGAGAGAGATAGAGAGAGAGAGAGAGAGAGTGTGTGTGTAGGAATTTCAGATTAGGAATGTAATTAATTAGCTAAATCCTCAATCAAAATATTGAGACAATTCAGGACAAAGCAGGGCTATTGGATTTTGCCCAGATAACCTTGGTAATTGTATTTACCTTCCATTTTCTTGGTTGTGAAAAACTGACCATTGGATTCTTTCATTTCTTTGATTACCATGGAATGAAGCATAGGTGCCAATTCCATAGAGGTAAGGGGGACGTTTGGCCCCTTGGAATTGGCACCAGAGGCCTCCAAAACAGTAGCTAACCCATCCTGGCCCTTGGCACCAGAAACGAACCAGAGTGAAGCCAGGATGCCGGATCCATCTCTTGGCTCCGCTGACAGGACGTGGCTACTGTCTAAGGGTTTTTCTCATCCTTACTGGGCTCCGAGGCCAGGCTGGAGTCTCACTGGGATGAGCCATCTACCTTCCTCACCCTTGGATCTCCCAGTCAGTCCAGAAGTTCCTCCGAGGAAGAGACAGGGGCTAAGTCGCTGGAGCTACAGACCTGGTCTAAACACTTCAGGGCCACAGTCTCCACACCACTTCCTGGCCCAGAGCTGCCAGCCACTGCCACCACAAGAACGGCAGCAGCAGCAGCAGCAGCTCCTTCGTAGCAGCTACACTGCTGTTCAGATGGTGGCAGAAGCCGGTGGCTTGAGCTAGGAGCAGTGTGGAGATTGAGGCTGGGCAGGGATTAAACAACTTTTGTAGTGACTCTGGGATGTGAAAAACTGAGCCGCAGTGTGGATAAGAAATTTACTATCTTCTTCCTTCCTGCCTCTTTTCCTTTCTTCCTCTCTGTCTCCCCCTCCTCTCCCTTTCTCCTCTCTTCTCGGCTTGACCACTTGCCTGCTCTGAGACCTTGGGCAATTCACTTAGCTGGGCCTCAGTTTCCTCATCTGTAAAATGGGGATCAGATACTGTTCTCTTTCCCCAACTAGACTGTGAGCCCCAGGTGGGTCAGGGACTGTCTTCCATCTGATTATCATGTAACTACAGAAGTGCTTTACAAGTACGATGATTACTATTATTGACCTCCCTCACCTCCTTTACCACCCCACTTTTCTCCCCCCCCCCTTATATTTTCCTTCCATGTCTTTTCCTCCCTTTCCTTCTCTTTTTCTCTTTCTCTGATCTTTTCCCTCCCTCTCTCCTGTTCTCACATCTTCCCCCTCAAAGCCCTGTCACCTCTGAGCTTTACCCCCCACTGCCATTCTGTCTCCAGGTCTCTCCCATGATCAAAATTAAAAGCTGGTAGCCCTGTAATAGAGTCAGCCCTCTAGAATGTGATTTCACTGGGGTTTCATCAAAATGAAATTTCCTCCAGAATGCGAGTGGGAACAGGACATGTGACTCGTGAGGGAACAAAGCAACTTGTCATCAAAGGTACGGTACCTGAAGTCTTTGAGTCAAAAATTGAATAGAAAAATGATATGCCCATTTAAGAGTCAACAGCTGGACACCCTCTTTATCTTTTTATCTTTCTTTATGCTCTTCTTCATTAACCTTTGAAGGACATGTTCACGTTTATGGTCTTTTACCTTATCTGGCTCCAGCTTCTGGAACACCTGCTATTGCTCATCTGTTGCTCAGGCCACTCAGGATGAGGAGCATGAAGAAAAATGGAAAGAGTCAAGATTCCATTTCCAAAATGCTTTATTAATATTTATTATGAAGAAATAAGAATGTTCAGCCTATTGGTCAGATCTATCATCTAAATTTTCCCAGATATATTTTCTATATGAAAGAGATTTCCTCTTATGAAGGAGCCTGCTGATGGGTTTTTCCATGGCCATTTTAGAGCGAATGCATTTTTTATGTAATGTATAGCCTGGTTCTTTCCCAGCACCAGCCAGTGATGGGTGAAGGATGGCAGGGAGGCGTCCATGGGTCAGGAAACAAGCGGCGCCACCCACCCTGCTCTAGGTTTCTGGAAATTCTGGCCCGGCTTCTAGAAGTTCACTCTGGAGGTGGGTAAACAGGCTGCTGCTGCTGCTATGGATGACATCATCCCTCAAGATGCCCTGCTCACCAAGAGAGCACTAGTCACTGGGGGATTCCACTGCAGCAAAAGCACTGCAGCACCTTATCCCCACATCCTTTTCGAGATGTGCCTTGTGCTGTTCTCTGTATGGTCCTCTGCTGTCCATCCAGACCCACGTCACTGCCTGACCTCTCATCCCAGCTCAGCCCTTCAGCCTCCAAACACCCGTGGGCCTAATAAGATCATTGGCTCAGGGGTGTGTGATGGGCCTGGGAAGGAAATGAAGGAGAGCTGGAAGGGAGAGAAGCAACTATCTTGTTTTTCTCAGTTTAAAACCCCTGCTGGGACTCTGCTGGTTGTACCAGAGAATCAGCAAGAGGGAGAGAGAGTGAATTAATCAACAGAATGGGGATGGTGCCTTAATTTTTCTCAGCACTTTGTTCCCCCTCCCCCATTCCATCCCTGGAGGCTAGTTTGGTTCTAACTCCCTGGGGGCTTAGGAACAAATCCAACCTAGTACTGATTTATTAATTTGCCTTTTTATGTTATTGGTACAGATGATGCAAGCTGCAGAACAGGCACATGATCAAGTTTCGATCCTAAAAACTCCCAGCACCCATTAAGTGCATTACAGTATTTTTTTTTGTTTCCTTGATGTGAAATTGAGAGTTTGGGCTTTTGTCTGTATTTCTGCAGGTGCTCCCCAAACTATGCTTGAAGGAAACCCACCAGAATCTGGAGAGAAGGCAATTAATATAGAATTTTGACTTAAAAACTCCAAACTCCAAGTAATGAAGTAAAATGAAGTCAGCAGCCATTCTGAGGACTGTTAGCACTTCACCACTCTGGTTCTGAACTTGAACCATAGTTTTTGGCTGAACTTTGCTACAGGAGAGTCCCCGCATCACACCTTTCACTCTCTGGGCTTTTTCGTAGAAAGTCTGGCCCTGCTCCCAAGCCCACACCTATAGGGCTGTTTCAGGTCTATGAGTGGGGCTGGATTGATTAAGATAGAGCCTCAGGCATCTGGTCTGCCATTCTGGGAAGCAGCGTGGCCTAGTGGATAGAACATGGACCTGCGAATCAGAAGGATCTGGGTTCTAGCCGTGGCTCTGCCACTTGTCTTCTGGGTGACCCTGGTCTAGTTGTTTTACTTCTCTGTGTCTCAGTTCCCTCATCTGTAAAATGAGGTTTAAGATGATGAGCCCCATGTGAGATAAGGACTGTCTCTCACCTGATTTGTTTGTATCCACCCCAGCACTTAATACAGTGCCTGGCACATAGTAAGTGCTTAACAAATACTACAATTATTATTATTGTTATTATTACTAATGGCCTAGTGGATAGAGCAGAAGCCTGGGAGTAAGATGATCATGGGCTCTAGTCCTGGCTCCACCACTTGTGTGCTGTGTGACCTTGGGCAAGTCATTTCACTTCTCTGTTCCTCAGTTACCTCATCTGTAAAACAGGGATTAAGACTGTGAGCCCTATGTCCCCCCTGCTTTGCTTGTATTCCCACCCAGCGCTTAGTACAGTGTCTGGCACATAGTAAGTGCATAACAAATACTACAATTATTATCATTATGACTCACACCTTGGTCTCTCTGCACATCTCTCAAAACACCGGATGTGGCAGGTCTGAGGCTCCTCCATCTTTTTTTGGTGAGAGACTCCATCATCTTCGGGCCAGAAAGGAGAGCCCAAGATATGGCCAGGAGTGGAGGGAGGGATAGACTATTATTTCAAAAACGAGGCAAGGTGAAAAAGGCATGAAAGCAAGGGGACTGCTGTCCCTAGATCCTCCATTCCTTCCACTCAGGTTGTCCCACGGGGGGCTCACAGTCTTAATCCCCATTTTACAGATGAGGTAACTGAGGCAAAGAGAAGTGAAGTGACTTGCCCAGAGTCACACAGCTGACAATTGGCGGAGCCGGGATTTGAACCCCTGACCACTGACTCCAAAGCCCGGGCTCTTTCCACTGAGCCACGCTGCTTCCCACAAAGTAGCCAGCATGGAGTGAAGGGCATAGCTGGAAAATTACCTAGATACTTCAGGTGTTTGTACATGTGTCATGCAGGACTACTGTAGCCATCAGGTGAACAGGTTGGCTCCCTGAGGCCATCTTGGGCTTCACTGGGGGTCACAGAGGCTTTTGATGGCCTATCGTGACAGGTCCAACAGTAAAACCTTTCTTGCCCCTCTCACTCTGTTCCTACCACTGCTGTGGCTGCTCCTCCTGGCTAATTAAAGCTCCAGCATGTGGTAAGCTGTAGGCATGCATGCTCTGGAGAGGACAGAGAGAGAACAGAATTCAGCCAGAGCCTTTAATCCAAATTTTAACATTTAGCTATTGATAAACAATATGTGGTCTCTTGTGAGTCATTAAGTCATCATAGAGCAGGATATAAATTCCTTTGGAGCCTTCTGTTAATAAAATATTTAGAAACATCCCTTTAATATATAGTGAAACCATTTTTATCTCTGTGTGAGTCGACTAGTCTTTATGGGATGATTTTCGTAACTGGTTCTCTATCTAGAGTGAGTGAATGTGCTTTCTTCCGTAAAATAGTTTCTATATTAATAAGTTCCATCATATAGTACATGCCGGCAAGGTTTTGTTTTGTTTTCCATTTTAAGTGTTACTGTACTGGAATAGCACATAAATGATGTCATTTCTTTAGATGATTCAGAGTGAATCCTTAGCTGAAGAATATTTTTAAGTGTACTCAGAGTATTCTTATGAGAAACCTCCTGACCGTACCCTTGTCCAGCACTGGTTTAAGTCACACAAATTTGATGATGCACGTGAAGATATATGTGCTAGTGTTAGGCACACTGTGAAGCAAATTTAATGACTCACAATAATGGTAATGTATCCACCCCAGATACAAGCAAATTGGGTTGGACACAGTCCCTGTCCCATGTGGGGCTCACAGTCTCCATTTTACAGATGAAGTAACTGAGGCACAGAGAAGTGAAGTTATTTGCCCAAGGTCACAGAGCAGACAAGTAGAGGAGCTGGGATCAGAACCCGTGAACTTCAGATTCCCAGGCCTGTACTCTATCCATTGCACCATGCTGCTTCTAAGAGAGAACAAGGGAACACCACACATTCTCTCCATAATATCACTACCAAACTCAGTCAAACCCATGTTAATGTATAATTTGCTTCATTGGTATTGGCACAGAAAATGGAGGGCGAAGGGGGCGTGCCATGTGGAAAGAACGTGGAACTGGGAGTCAAGAAACCCATATTCTAGTCCCAGCCTTGCCACTGATCTGCTGTGTGACCTTGGGCAAATCACTTTCCCTCTCTAGTCCTTGTTCTCCTCATTTATAAAATGAGGAAACTACTGGGAGCCCCACACTAAGAACCTTGTATCTACCCCAACCTGATTATCTTGTATCCACCCCAGCGCTTAGTACAATGCCTGGAACATAGTAAGCACTTAACAAATACCACAATTATTATTATCACCCCGATGCTTAACACATAGTAAGTGCTTAATAAATGCTATAATTATTGTTATAGGATAATATTCTTTTTCAATTTTATATCAAGGAAATATCTATTTCAGTACATAGTTTCCATGTTCCCTGTGATATCTTCCCTGACTCCATGAATGTGCATTTGGCCAAGCACATGGTTTGTCACGAATGCAAACCTGGCACTGGACAAACCTTGACTGTTGTACGATTCTCCCCTCAGGGAAAGGAAGGGTGCTGGCCAGGCACATTACAGAATCAGCATATAATAACAATAATAATAATAATAATAATGGTATCTGTTAAGTGCTTACTATGTGCCAAGCATTGTTCTAAGTGCTGAGCTAGATACAAGGTAATCAGATTGTCCCACGTGGGGCTCAAGGTCTTAATCCCCATTTTCCAGATGAGGTTACTGAGGCACAGAAAAGTTAAGTGACTTGCCTAAAGTCACTGACAAGTGGCAGAGCCAGAATTAGAACCCACGACCTCTGACTCCCAAGTCCATGCTCTTTCAACTAAGCCACTGATTCTCAGAGTAATAACAATGACACTGATTTAGTGCTCACTGTTGCCGAGGCCTCTACTATGGACTAATGGAAATAGCTCAAGCCTGCCAGCCAGAAAACCTGGGTTCTAATCCTGGCTCTGCTATTTGTCTTGGGCCAGGTACTTAACTTCTGTAGTTTCCTCACCTGTAAAATGAGAATGAAATACCTCTCCTCCCTCCCCCTTAGACTTTAGGGCCCCATGTGCAACTGGGACTGTGACCTATCTGCATATGTACCCCAGTGTTCAGTTTGGTGCTTAGTCCGAAGTTAGTGCTTAACAAATACCACAGTTAAATCACTGTTTATTGTTGTATTGTACTTTCCCAAGCACTTAGTACAGTGCCCTGCACATGGTAAGCACTTTATAAATACGATTGAATGAATGAATGAAATGAAATACCATAGTTATTATCATTACTATATTATTGGGAAACACAATAGGAGGAAAAGATACAATCCTTGCCCTCTAGGATCTAACATTCTAATGTGAAAGATGTGGAGAAGCAAAATGACAAAAATAGAAGAATTCAAAAGGCAATCAAACTGATATCAATAATGAACATCAGCATATTAATAAATAAACAGGTAAGTGCATGAAAGTGCTGAAATGGCTGAGGGGATGGCCAGAAAGATGGAGGGATTAATCAGAGACTGTCTCATGGAAGAGGTGGCTTTTTAGAAGAGCTTCGAAGGAGGCCATCTCCTCCATGAGGCCTTTCCTAACTAGGCCCTCATTTTCCCTTCTCCCAATTCCTTCTGCATCACCCTCGCACTTGGATTTGCACTCTTTATTCACCCCTCCCTCAGCCCTACAGCACTTATGTACATATCCCTAATGTATTTATTCATATTTAATGTGTCTCCCCCTCTAGAATGTAAGCTCACTGTGGGCAGGGAATGCATCTACCAACTCTGTTGTATTGTGCTCTGCTGAGTGCTTAGTACGGTGCTTTGCACAAGGTAAGAGCTCAATAAATATGATTGATTGATTGATTAGTTTGGTAAAACTGAGTGTATGTTCCAGGTTGTGGTGAGAGTGTGGAGAGGGAAGAGGTTTGAACAGTGGGTCAGAGGGGAGAAAGCTGAGAGGCAGGAGCAGTTAGGAGTCTTACTTGGGAGGAGTGAAAAGCACAAACTGTGGGGAAGCAGAAGACAGAAGAGGGGTAAGGAGAAGTCAGCTGAGGGAGAAACTAGAAGCTGATGGTCAGGGGCTTTTTTTATGGTATTTGCTAAGTACTCACTATGTTCCAGGCAGTATACTAAGCACTAAGGTAGATACAAGTTAATGAGGTTGGACACAGTCCATGTCCCAAATGGTGCTCCCAGTCTTAATCCCCATTTTGCAGATGAGAGAACTGAGGCACAGAGCAGACAAGGGTTGGAGCTGCATTTAGGATGCAGGTCTCACTGAGTCACAGGCCTGTGCTCTTTCCCCTAAGCAGCATTGCTTTTCATGTTTTCATGTTTTCTATTTTTACTTTTATGTTTTAAGTTTAATATGAAGTAAGACCATGTACTTTATGAATTTTCAATTCTCGGTTTTTGCACAACCTTACCTAATAAAATATAAAAAGTTGGCATCTTTGCAGTTGTTTTGTCATTTAATCAAAACAACAAGAGCAGCGGGGGAGGATTATCTGTCGTATGCACTGTCAGCACAAATCAAAATTTAATTCTAGCATTTCAACTGGGAGACTGTTAAACAATTTCAACCAGTAACCATGAGGTGAAAGGTTCTAGGCACTCTAAAACAAATCCCTCAGCTATCCATCCTCTGACTAATTGATCTCATGCATCATTTCCAAGATGGGCCCTTGGTTTCATTAACAAGACTCATCTTCTGCAACTCAATAGGCAAATTACCATCCAAAAGTTATGATGATGATGATTGTTACCACAGAAAGAATTTGGCTTTCTGGGCAGGCATGGTACAATCACACTAGTTTCCAATATATAATTGATGACCTAAATAAGTAAAGTCCTTCTCCTTAAGCTCTTTCTATCTGGAAGCGGCAAGCTACACCTCATTTCTCAATGCAAACAACTGGTAGAGTTGGGATTAGAACCCAAGTCTTCTGACTCCCAAGCCTGTGCTCTTTCCACTAGGCCACATTGCTTCCCTGTGTTTTACAAAAATCATACTGCACTGCACTGGTGTGTTGGTTTACAGATAGATGTATAAGATAAAGTGGTCCACAATACCCTAAGTAGTAGTGATGTGGGGCTAAAAGCTATAAGGATCCTTTTAACCTCCAATGCATGTTCTCAGTATTTTTTCCATTCTAGTTAAATTTATACATTTTTTTCCTTCTTCCTAGCATCTTCTTTAGGGGACACTTCCCTGGCCTTAAGAAAGGATATAAAAATGAACAATTCTTTGCAGGAGAATTTATGTATGCCCACATTACAGGGCAGGAGGTTTAGATTCACTTTAGCAGTTGACCTCTCTGAAAAAGGAGTGGGTTGTTATGGTTACAGTAAAAAAGGGAGAAAGCTATTGTCATACAAAGTGCTATGTTTTTTTATCTAGATCAAATAGGTTAACTCTTCTTGTGTTAGCAATATTCCAATTTGTTACATATATGAAGCAGGCAGTGAAGTCTCCAGCCCTGGTGTGGTTAATCAAATAATCAATCAATGGTATTTACTGAATACCTACTGAATGCTCTGCACACAGTAAGTACTCAATGAATACCATTGATTGGTTGGTTGGTTGAATGCTCAGCATTGCATTAAGTGATCGAGGGAACACACCTCAGAATATACAAACACTTTCCATTAGAGCTCTAGAGAGCATTCTTAGTTCTTGAACTATGGACCATACAGTTGAGATTCTATCTTAAATTTGGGCTGTGCAGGGAGGAGAGTTGAAGGGAGTTGAATATGAAAGCACAGTGAAGGACAACTGGTGTGATGTTACATATATGTCCAATGCCTGGAAGCAGAGCACAGTAAATTTACAGGGAGGAAGGTGGAGAAAGACCAGAAAGGAAAAAGCCCAAGAACACAAGAAACACATGTCAGAGGAACAAAGGTGGTATCAGAAATGATTGTGCAGGTGGTCTAGAGGGTGAGAAGGGGAGAAGGGGAAAGAAGAACCCTGAAGGAAAACACAGGTCAAGATGGGAAGGGGAAATTTTGGGAAGTGGTGGGAAAGAATAAAGTGAGCTATGAGTCAATGGACAGAGAAGAAGAAACAGGGAATGGAGTAGGAAAAGATGAAGGTGAAAGACTGTGTTACATATAGTATATGTGACTGTAAATAAGTATGGGAGAAAGAGAGAAAAAGAGAAAGAAAGAGAGAAAGGAGAAAGAAAAAAGAAAGAGGAAGAAAGAAATGTATTTGTTAAGTGCTTACTCTGTGCCCAGCACTGTACTAAGCACTGGGGCAGATTCAAGATCATCAGGTTGAACACAGTCTCTGTTACACAAGGAGCTCACATTCTGTGTAGGAGGGAGAATAGGTATTTAATCCCCATTTTACAGCTGAGGAAACTGAGGCACAGAGAAGTTAAGATACTTGCTCAAGGTCACCCAACAGGCAAGTGGGGGAGCCAAGATTGGAACCAATGTCCTCTGATTCCCAGATCTGTGTTCTTTCCACTAGGCCAACTACTTGTTGTTAATGAATTTTGTTAAGCCCTTACTATGTGCCAGGACTGTATTAAGCACTGGAGTAGAGCCAAGCTAATCAGATTGGACACAGTCCCTGTCCCACATGGGGCTGATAGTCTTAATCCCCATTTTGCAGATGAGATAACTGAGCCCTAGAAAAGTGAAGTGATTGGCCCAAGGTCACACAGCAGACAAGTGGCGGAGCCTGGATTAGACTCCCAGGCCTGTACTCTTTCCATTAAGCCACGCCACTTCTCGACACTCCTTGCCCACTGAGTTAAAGGAAAAGTGCATATGGAGAAGCAGCATGGCTCAGTGGAAAGAGCACGGGCTTTGGAGTCAGAGGTCATGGGTTCAAATCCCCACTCCACCAATTGTCAGCTGTGTGACTTTGGGCAAGGCACTTAACTTCTCTGTGCCTCAGTTCCCTCATTTGTAAAATGGGGATTAAGACTGTGAGCCCCCCGTGGGACAACCTGTTCACCTTGTAACCTCCCCAGCTCTTAGAACAATGTTTTGCACATAGTAAGTGCTTAATAAATTCCATCATTATTATTACTATTATTATTATTATTATATGTTATTTTTAAAATGAGAGTGTAATACCATTCTTACGAAGTCATTTTGTAACTCAGTTTTAGTTATACCCCAAGAAAAAAAGCCATCCCAAGTCTTACCCTTCTGCTGTCTCCTACTTGTCAGTCCTGACTTCTGTTTGCTGCCTGTCCTGCTTCTTCTGCTCTGATATTTGGGCCTACTGATTATCCTGTTCCATCTTCTGTCTGGCCTGACCACCACCTGTTGTCAGGACTAGGCTATTTTACTGGAGACATGCCCAGCCCTCTGTTCAAATTCCAAGTCTCTGCCCAGACTGGCCCTGCTTTTCACTCTGGCCACCGGTGTCCACCCACCCTTTGCTATCCTGGCTCTTGCTACGCTTTAACATTTGGGAAAGTACGAGCCTTCATTTCCTGCTCCCAAGGCACTCAGTTCTCCAGGTCCTGCTTAAGGAGGAGGTGGGGAGGTATGTGGGGTAATTTTAAAGGAATCTTTGGAATTGTGCAAATTAAGGTATTTCAGATATTTTGCCCACTGAAAGGAAAAACAGATTCCACAACTAAAACAGTATTTTGTAGGCAATTGAGTTAGTCCATACCTTGATATCCTTTTTCTGGCCCTTTTTTAGGATGGCAGGTGTTCGATTAATGGCCGTAGCAGTAAGGAGTAGACAGTCTTCAAAATCAGAAGAATATTCAGCACATTGTGTTTGTGGCACCAAATAGTATTTTAAACATAAAAGATGCAAGCTCTTCTCAAAGGAGAGAGCACACAAACATAGATACACTGTATACAAAGTTGTTCATTTTTCCATTTTTTGTTTTAGCCCAATCACTTTCCAAGGCAAAAGATGTGAACATCTCCCTTTGAGAGGTGTATTGTCTGATTGTTTGAATATACTTTCGGAGGAACTGCTTCAAATGATGGTTTAGCCTGTGAGGTCCAACTAGCCTTGGTCTGGCCTAAGTGCCTGTCGAAATCATCTTCAGCATAAGCAGAAACTCACTTCACAAAGCTAAATCCTTGCAATCCAAAGAACAAGAGGAGCTGAAATGATGTTGATGATGATGGCATTTATTAAGCGCTTGCTATGTGCAAAGCACTGTTCTAACTGCCAATTGTATCTTAAGAATGAACAGTTTAGAAGATGAGGAATTGAAAATGATTTTTCTGGAAGGACTGGCTTGATTAAACAGTACATTGATTTGCTGCTACTTACAATAATGACATTGTATAAATACCACTGGGTGCGTCATCTGCTGAAATAAACATTCTTTTGGATTAATCAGATTCAGAACCATTTCAAATTAAATGCATGGTCCCAGCCATTCCAATCTGCTTAGGTTTTGTTGGTGATATTTACTTATGCCATAAGAAAGTCAACAGATTCAAGAATAAGAAAGAAAATCCCCTCAACAATGCTAGATATTTAAATAATTCCTCGAGGCATAGTAACCATGCTTAGAAGATTTGGGACAAGGTCTGAGAGGTTAGCGGGACCACTCTAAAATTCTTGGTTCTTTGAGAACAAGAGAAGAATTTATTTGAGCCAGGTAGCAGGATTGGGAATGACAAGGAGACAAGCCGAAATTTACAGGGTCTCTCTCCCTGGACTAGCAAAGCTGACCCTTCTGCCTGGAAAGCCTCACACCAAGGTAATTTCGCAGCCTGCTTCAATGCTAAGGGATCTGGGGGCAGAGAATCTTCTACTCAAAATAAATGAACTGTCGGTAATTGTAACCCAGGAAAAGAATCCAAGCTTCCTCATGAAGTGTTTTCTATTCAGCCCCTAGATTTTCCCATTGGGGGGAGGAGGAGGTGTGTGTGTGTTTGTGTGCGTGTGTGTGTGTGTGTGTGTGTGTGTGTGTGTGTGTGTGTTGTGTGTGTCGTTACTGAATCCACTATGTAGATAAACCCCAATGGTATGCATTGATGATGCTGCATTTTATAATTCTCTGGGAGAAAATGAAGGACACAGATCTAGTGGGTGCTTGGGATTGCTCTATGGTGTGAGTGGAAGAAGGTTTATAGCCTGTACATTTTCAAACTAAATTTGGCTACACAGACAAGAGAGTGAAGACTGGCCTTAGGTAGTTGTGTACTGAATATAAATACACAACTCTATGGTTTGGCAGGTTGGGGGAGAGCAACCAGCAGAGGTTAGAGGTGAAGGCTGACCTTCATTTAATCAGGAAAAGCTTCCTGAAGGAGAAAGGGATCTCTCCGATGTTCTGTGTTTTAATTGTAGGGAAAAGGGTACAAAAACAGCTTCTGACCTTCAAAGTGCAGATTAGTTTATGTGCTGAGACCCTGGGGATTAATTAAATATACTCAGTTCTCCTGAAATGTGGGGATTTTCATTCTTGTCAAACCCTGCTTTAAGGAAAATTCACACCAGAGTGTGTATACCTTGAACGGCAATACCGATACCCCACCCATGCATTCATTCAATCGTATCTGTTTAGCATTTACAGTGTGCAGAGCACAGTACAGTTTCGTCCTACATTGCACCGCTTCTTATCCAGATTGACGTGTGTCTTTGGAAGAATGTCCCCTTGTTCCCTAAATGGGTTTGATCCAAAACACTTGGTGAAAACATGGAAGAACTCAATGCATTTTCTTTCACTACAATTTGTTCAGAAGGGGAAATGGGTGCTTGGTGTTTCGGATGAGTCTTTGGAAACCAGACAATTGTAAGATGTTATATCCCCACCTAGGAATCTATACACAGTTCTGGTCACCACATTTTTAGAAAAGACATAATGGAGCTGGCAAAGGTACAAAGAAGAGCTTCCACAATTACCAGGGGCGTGATGATCTTCCATATGAAAAGAGTCTGAAAAGATGATGATTCTGCAGTCTGGAAGGAGGAAAGCTGAGGGGGGTTTTAAGTGTACACAATTGTAAAGAGTATCGACAGGGCCGATACTGTATTGTTGTTCACCAAATACTGTAACTGCCTTGTGCCTCAGTTTCCTCATCTGTAAAATGGGGATTCAATACCTGTTCTCCCTTCTACTTAGATTGTGAGGCCTATGTGGGACAGGGACTTTGACTGATTGTCTGATATCTACCCCAGCACTTTGTACAGTGTTTGGCATATAGTAAGCACCCCAAAAATACAATTATTATTATCATTATCTATTTATTATTTACCACAGCATTAGGATGAGGGGGCACCCTTTGAAGCTTGAAGGTGACAGGCTCAAAACAAACACAAGCAAACACTGTTGATAAGTACATAGAATTTGTTCCCACTGGTAGTTGGACAGACCCAAAATATCAACAAGTTCATCTGAAGTTCTTTGAAGAGGTCCAGTAGCATTTGGATAGAAAAGGACCAGGGGACAGAATATGTTTAGCCATTATAAAGGCTTTGAATGGTTCTACGTTAAAAGCTTTTGAAACAAAATTGACTAATCACGGGATACATTTGGACTCTATTTTCCAAATAAATTCCTCATTTAAACAGCATATAAGCTTAATTAACACTAAAAAAGGTTCCTACATGAAAGCCCTTTTAATATATATATATATATTTTTTTTTTGTGGTATTTGTTAAGTGCTTACTATATGTCAGGCACTAAGTGCCAGGGTGGATACAAGCTAAACAAGTTGGACACAGTCCATGTCCCACAAAATGTCCAAGCCACCCACCGAAACCCAAATATTTATTTTCTGAAACTAAACACCCCTATTGCTCCTTGGGTAAATTTAGTTCATGTCATATTAAAGTAATCCTCAGCAAAAGACTTAATTAAAATGGGTTACTGTTGATAACTCTAGTGTCTTGTGAAAAAGAATAGTGGACAGAAGGATAATACAAGATCATTGATATGATCAGTGAGATTAAAGTTGTTATTAATAGTAGTCCTGACTTATTAGTACAGTGCTGTGCACACAGTAAGCACTCAATAAATACCATTGATCAATTCTTCTGATTTTTTGATATAAGATATTCTACCTATTTTTTTCCATTTAGATACTCGATTCTTTATGAAACGATTTTGGGCATCCCACAAAGGCAAGTCTTAAAGAATTCCTGGAGTTGCATGAATAGAACAGGTTCTATTCTATCCATGGATGCCTAGCAACCTGCAGTGTTATATGCTGCTGCTTTCATTGGGTCTGCCACAGATTTCAATGCTTTTCCGAAATCCAGTAATTAAAAAAATGAGAAAAAGAATTCAGTCACTTCCAAACTCTGAATCTTTTAACTCTCGGGTATAAAGAGATTGACAACAGATCCCAGACAAATGCAAAATTTTGGCAAATGTGATATCTTGGAAAGAGGATACAGTCTGCTGAATTGCACTGATACAATGTGCCCCTCACAACATCAGGCAGAATCTGAATCTGTTCTCAAGGGTCAGACCCGAAGAGGGACTGACCTGCATTCTGGGTTTGGATGAGTGGGAAGGAACAGGCTGCTTGAAAGGGTTGATTACATCCCCAAAGGGCCACGGTACACAGGCAGCAGGAGGAGAAACCTAGAGTGGTGTAAAAGAGGTTGGAGCCCAGTCAGCAAAAGCTATTTTTCTTAAAGAAAGGAGACCTCATTCCAAATAACCTTGTTTTTCTTTCCTCCATTTTCTTTTTTGGTTTGCCTTTTGGTTTGAGTGATTTCATTTTCTTTTTTGTTATACTTTTCCTCTGTTGAAAGGAAGGGGAAAATATCCCCAACTTTTATTAAAGCCATCTTGAGTGCTACACCTAACCCGATTTATGAACTAGGTGGAGATCATAGAAGTCTGAGCACTCAATAAATACGATTGATTGATTGAAGCTGATGAGGTTTTACAGAGCTATGCACAGGGGACCGGGTTAGAGAATATAGATGACTCAGCCTATAATGCCTATCATGCCTGTAACTGTCAATATCATCATGAGCAGCAACAGTGCTTACTGTATGCAGAAACCTGTTCTAGTAACTTGGGAATAGACAATAATATGTACAGTGTTAGTGAGCGCTTATTATGTGTCAAACACTTTTATAAGCTGCTGAAGTAGATACAAGTTAATCAGGTTGGACAAAGCCCCTTGTTTCACATGGGGACAGTCATCATTCATTCATTCATTCATTCAATTGTATTTATTGAGCGCTTACTGTGTGCAGAGTACTGCACTAAGCGCTTGGGAAGTACAAGTTGGCAACATATAGAGACGGTCCCTACCCAACAGTGGGCTCACAGTCTAGAAGGGGGAGACAGAACAAAACAAAACATATTAACAAAATAAAATAAATGGAATAAATATGTACAAATACAATAAATAAATAAATGAGTAATAAATACATACAAGCATATATACATATATACAGGTGCTGTGGGGAGGGGAAGGAGGTAAGGCGGGAGGGATGGGGAGGGGGATGAGGGGGAGAGGAAGGAGGGGACTCAGTCTGGGAAGGCCTCCTGGAGGAGGTGAGCTCTCAGTAGGGCCTTGAAGGGAGGAAGAGAGCTAGCTTGGGGAGCCAGGGGACCGCCCCCTCCCCACTGCCCCCACTGCCCCCAGCCCCACGCCCCACACCTCGCGGAGAGGACATGACGGGGGGAGAAACGGGGGGCCCATCATCAATGGTATTTATTGAGCTTAATGTGTGCAGAACACTCTCCTAAGCACTTGGGAGAGTCCAATACATCAAAGTTGGTAGACACATTCCCTGCCCACGACAAGCTTACAGTCTAGAGGGAGAAACAATAGAAGTAAAGGATGGGTTCACTGCCCTTAAGGAGCTTTTCCTCAAAAGGGCAACTCAAGTGGACACAAATGACCAAAGACACAATAGTTAGAAGAGTAATAGAATAGATATACATTATTTTTTGGAAATGAGCAAATAAAGAGAAGGCCCTGGAAAGCCTGGGCAACTCTGGTCTCTACATTTAAGTAGAACCAAATATTGCTGGGGAATATATGGGAAAGGGCAACATTATGCAAGGAGCTTGAATTCTAGCTGGGAAGACAGGCACTAAAATACATTACAGATGGCAGGGGATGGCTTCATTTATGCATTTTGTTTTTCTTTCACTGTTCAGCTAACATGTCCTTCACATGTCCATGGACTGATGGTCACTAGCTGGTTTGTCCCTTTGTTTATCATTTCTAACTATTTCTGTTCTTGTTCTCCCAATTACTTGCGTAAGGTATCATGTTTCCATGGATGTTATTTAGCTTTAATGTTTGTCTAGGCCTAAATTATTCAGCTTGGCTATGAGGGAGTGGGATACTCAAGGTCCCTCTTGGCACGAGTAGTACAGGTAGGCCTTCCTGGACATTTCCTCTCAAACCAAACTCCGCTAACAGAGTCTGTTGCCTGATTTCAGTTTTACAACCCAGAGATACGCTGGGAAAAACATTCTTTCCACAACAGGCCTATTTACTTCCCCTCTCACCAGAGACATCCAAACTTGTCTGGCAATTACACTTCCAAACTCACTACCTAAACCAGATATCCTATGGAGTTCCAGTGAAATCCATAATAGATTCTCTCCAGGGTCATGCTGCTTTTGCCAGCGGTGTTGGGACCTGAGCTTAAAGACTGGGTACACTCCGTTCCTTGGCACACCAGGAAGCTTTCTGGTCTCTGTGGAGCTGCTCCAGCTCTCTAGCTAAATGGTGAACACCCAGAAGTCCAGACCTGGTCACGGCTCTACCCTGCTTGTACCACAGGGGCTGAATGGACTCCGCACCCTTGAGGAAGTATTGGTCAAACATTACTGGGCAGTGGTTGCTCAACTCCCTCACTGCCTGGGGAGCAAGTCACTTGACTTGCCTGAGAATGGGTGGGGCTGAACAACACAAACATGATCCAGTAGCCAGTTCTGAGGGTGACTTCTGTCTGATCTTTCTCAGAGTGTCACACAGAGTGAAGATGGGACTTGAAGAGCCGCTTCAAGAAGTTGTCGCTATCATCCAAGGCATTCTCTGTCTCTCCCTGTCTGCCCCTCTCTCTGATTCTTTCTCACTCTCTCTTTGACTCTGTCCCTCTGGGCCTTTTTTGCAGTAATAGTAGCAGTGGTAGAAATCATATCGATTAAGCCCACTGTGTGCAAAGCACTGTAATAAGCACTGGGAAAAAGTTCATGGATGAGATAAAGACAAAAAGATCCAAAAAGAAATCACCATCTAAGAGTAAGGGGAGATTGGACGGAATTGAGGAGATTGGAGATAGGCACATAAAGTAAGAGGAAGCAAAAATAAAAAAGACACGGACAATGATAAATATGACAGGAGCAGCAGGATTTTAGACTTATCTCAAATAATAATAATGGTATTTGTTAAGAACTTACTATGTGCCAAGCACTGTTCTAAGCGCTGGGGTAGATACAAGGTAATCAGGTTGTCCCACATGGGGCTCACAGTCTTAATCACCATTTTACAGATGCAGTAACTGAGGCACAGAGAAGTTAAGTGACTTTCCCCACAATCTCTGATTCCCAAGCCCAGGCTCTTTCCACTAAGCCACGCTGCTTCTTAAGTGTTCTTCAAGTTGAGAAGGCAGGCCACTGCTTGTTTCAGTCTCTCTTAGGCTGGAACAGGGGCCAATGGGAGTTCCTGTAGTATGGGGATGGGACAGCTTTTCTCAGTCTTTCTCTGATTCCCTTGTTCTTTCTCTCTTGCTCTTTTTGGCTGCCTTTCAGGCTCACTCTCTCCTCTCTCTTTCTCTCTCCTTCTCTCTCTCATTATAATGGGATTTGTATGGGCACAGACTTTTAGTAGCATTAATTAATGCATTTTCAACATTGGCCAAAATAGAGACATGGAAATAGAAGCCAAGCAAACACATACACAAAATACCTCTTCTATTTTATTTTAAGGATGATGGGGTTTTTTAATCAGTTGAGGCCGATCCATTTGAAAAGTTGGCCCAAGTGTCCTTCCTTTCTTTGACCTGTAACCTAGACTGCTGGTTTGCAGCTAGGTCCTGTGAAGGCCCCAGATCTGAAATAAATGAGTCCAAATTCTAAAGAAGTCAGGCTAGGTGTGAGTAAGAATTTAGCAAAAGGAGGGAATATGATACTACACATTGGCACTACACATCTTCACACTACTGATGCCCAGGCCACTGGTCCTCTAGAACCGACACTGGCGAGTCTGAGAGGGATTGGGGAGAAAAATTGGATTGATTTTTTGAAACTGATTTGGCAGGCTAAGCAGTACGGTCTAGGGCCGTGGTCTTTGCTCTTGTGAGCTCAGCAAGGTGGGCCCGGATCAGTTCTGAGTCACAGATCTGCAGGGAAAACTCAAGTGCTGTAATGGGAATGAGTCAATCTGCTGTGACTTTTCCCACTTATCCCATGTCTCCACAATATGCCCAGGCACTTGGAGTTTCAGGACATTGTCTCTTTTGGCTTCGATGTTGTTTTCTCAGGAGTCCAGATGTCTTGCCCAAGTTACAGTTTGTTCCTACCACAATTCTCCAATCCGACTAAAGGGACAAGACATTTCCTCTCACTTCCTGCCATTAAACTGTTATACTGTCTTGCTGTCGGGGCAATTGTAGTTGCCATTGTTGCTTTTAGTTCAGGTTCTCCTTCGAGAAGGAATCATTTCTAAAGAAGTACCCTAAAATGAACTTATCCACATTTAGTGTCAGATTTATATTAAAATGCTCTCCTCCCTTGTGGAGCTCACCTGCTTTCTTGGCTTCAACTATCACCTCTATGCAGATGGCTCACAAATCTACCTCACTAGCTCTGACTTCTCTCCTCTACAATCTCACATCTCCACCAGCCTCCCACGGGTGCCTCAAACTTAACATGTCCAAAACTGAACTTCTCATCCTCCTTCCGCAATTCTCTCCTCCATCTAATATTCCCATCACAAATGAAAGCATTACCATCCACCCCGTCTCTGAAGCCTGCAACCTTAGCATTATCCTTGACTCTCTCTCTCTCTTTCAATACCCATATTCCATGAGTCACCAAATCCTGACAGTTCCTTCTTCATGACATTTCTAGAATTCTCCACTTCCTCACCATCCAAACTGCCACCATTTTGGTCCAAACACTTGTCTTTTCCCTCCCCGATTACTGCATCAGCTTCTTCACAGACCTCTCTGCCTCCAGTCTCTCCCTTCTCCAGTCCATACCTCACTTTGTTGCCCAGATCATTTTTCTAAAACATTCCATGCACGTCTCCCCACTCCTCAAAAACTTCCAATGGTTGCCCATTCTTTTATGCATCAAGCAGAAACCCTTGGCTTCAAGATACTCAATCAGCTCTCTCTACTCTACTTATCCTCATCCTTCTCCCAGGATACCTCAGCACACATGCTTCTCTCCTCTTAAACCAACCTGCTCACTGTGTGTCAATCTTATCTCTCTCATTTAACTTTCTTGCTCCCTTCTTCCCTCCTTCCTGGAACTCCCTCCCCCTTCACATCTAGAAGATCACTGCTCTCCCCTTCTTCAGAGCCCTTCTAACATCACATCTCCTCCAGGAGGCCTTCCTTGATTAATCTCTTATCTCTCTACCCTGATTTTCCCCCTACTGAGACTTCAAAATTTCTGCTTCACCTTAGTACTTGAGTACTCACTCTCTGCCCCAGGTAGTACTTATGTCCATATCTTTAAACTCTGTTGCTTCCTCCTACTTGTAATCATTGTCTACCCACCTGGATTGTAAGCTACTTGAAGGCAAGGATTTTGTTTACTTACCACACTGTATTTTCCCAGGTGCTTAATGCAGAGCTCTGCACAGAATATGTGCTAATAAATACTACCATTTGATTGGTTAACATAAGTAGACACTAACAAATGGTTGCAAAAAATTAGATTAGGCCAACAAAATTTTCACTTAGCAATGCCATACTCACCTAATAGCTACTGGGTTTCCTTATCAGGGAAGGCAAGGTACTGTTGAAGATCAAATATCATTATTCTTCCCCCCCCCCCCAGCCCCATGGCATTTATGTACATATCTGTAATTATTTATTTATATTAATGTCTGTCTCCCCCTCTAGAGTCTAAGCTCATCGTGGGCAGGGGATGTGTCTGTTATATTGTTATAGTGTACTCAGTAGAAAGGGCATGGGCTTGGGAGTCAGAGGATGTGGGTTCGATTCCTGGTGCAGCCACTCATCTGCTGTGTGAGTTTGGGCAAGCCACTTAATTTCTCTGTGCCTCAGTTATCTCATCTGTAAAATGGGGATTAAAACTGTATGCCCATGTGGGACAGGGACTGTGTCCAACCCAATTTGCTTGCATCCACCTCAGCGCTTAGAACAGTGCCTGGCACTAACAAATACCATAATTATTATTATTATTACTATCCCAAGCACTTAATACAGTGCTCTACACTCAGTAAGCACTCAATAAATGCTATTAACTGATGGATTGTTAATCCTGCCTTTGAACCGCAACCTGAGTAATCAACAGATGTGGTAATTGCACAGAGGTAGAAACAGAGGCAAAGAAGTTAAGTGAGTCAAAATGAAGTCTCTGACAGGAAGGCAGTGTGTAGTGTGATACTGGAAAAATTGTTGCTTTGGCCTATTTGACAGGAAACCCTAAATCAAGTCTGCACATTCCTAATTCAGGGTAAGAATCCTTCAGGTTTGGCTCCCAGAAATTCAAGAGAGTCCCAGGCATGGTTTGGAGATATTCCATTTAATGGAGGTGAATGCCTGTTTTTGGAGCCGAGCAACTTATCTCATTTTTAATACAAATTTCTTTAAATGGAGAAATACCAAGTCCTCACTCTCCCCATCGCTCATTCTCTGGCAGATATAAGAGAAAACAGTCTGTGCCTTAAGCTAACTTATGCTCCTTGGACTTTTTACTCCTTTCATTAAGTTTCCCATCTCTAAGGCGCATTGAGATGTTAGCCACTGTAGATGAGTCAAGATGGATTGATTAAAAGCCATAAGGTGTATGCTTTCCTCTTATTCAGTAGCCATTCATTCAGAGAGCATTCACTGAACACATATGATGATATATGTGTTTTGGGATAGGGAGAAACCAGGGCATTGCATGGTCCTTTCTGTCAAAACTTTTATTGTCCTGGAGATAAGATAAACCTACAGACCATGCAGGTACATCAATCACTTGATCAACTAATCAATAGTATTTATTAACAAAGTGTAGTAAGTAAGATCAGCCTGGATCACCTCCACAGTACACTTCCTCCGTTCATGTGTTCAAGCTGTGGAGTGCTGCTGGAGGAAATCCAGACCTCAAGCCAGTCTTGCCAATCTCAAACTAATTCTCACCTACTTTGATTCTGTCCTCTCCTCCACCCAGCAACAATACTTCTCCATCCTTATTGACTCCTATGCCTATTGCCCATGCCAACTGTTTCTGACTCTTAACTCCCTCCTTAAATTACCTCAATTACCCCATCTTAAAATGAGGATTAAATCTTCCTTCCACCAATTTATGCAGGGAGCGTGACTTTCAACTCCGTTATATTGTACTCTCCCAAACACTTAGTACAGTGGTCTGCCCACAGTACATGGTCAATAAATATGATTGATTGACTGATTGATTGATTGATTGGGCTGTGAGCCCAACGTGGGACAGGGACTTTGTCCAACCTGATTATCTCGTATCTACCCCAGGATTTAGTACAGTGCCTGGGCACATAGTAAGTGCTTGACAAGTTATTATTATTATCAAGTGCCGTCGAGTCATTTCCAATTCATGGTGACTCCATGGATATACTTTCTCCAGAATGTCCTGTCCTCTGCCATAATTCACAACCTTTCTAATGGTTCTTCTGTTATCATTGTTATGGTCCCTAACCATTTAGCTGCTGGTTTGCCTCTTCTTTGGTTTCCCTGGACTTTTCCTAGCATTAGTGTCTTCTCCAGAGAATTAGTCCTCCTGATTATGTGTCCAAAATATGCTAATGTAGGTCTAGTCATTTGGTCTTCCAAAGACCACTTTGGTTTAATTTGCTCTAAAATCCATTTGTTTGTCTTTCGGGCTGTTCATAGTATTCGCAAAAGGCTTCTCCAACACCACATTTCAAAAGAATCGATGTTCTTTCTATCCTGTTTTTTCACTGTCACTGGAAATACCATAGAGTTGACAATTTGTATTTTTGTGGCAATTGTTACATCAGCACATTTCATTACTTCAAGGCCCTTCATAGTTAGTCTTCCTAACTTTAATCTTCGGCATATTTCTTGGCTACTATTTCCTTTATTATTGATTATCGATCCCAGGAGAGAAAAACTGTCAACTATTTCAATCTTCTCTCCATCCACTACAAATGTGTTAAAATTTCCAGTACCATAAACAAATTGGAGATTTTCCAAGCATGGAGGGACATGTCCAGGTAGCCTTCAGTTTACATGAATATACCCAACTTGGGGCAAGAGAGTTTGGGACAGATTGGGTCAGGGCATGAGTGTCTTGGGGTGGAGATCAGCCTGCCCCTTCTCTTGCTGACTGGATCTCAGCAAGGGAGGAGATGAAAGCCATAACATGCATTCAAATGATCTTGCTTTCATTTCTTCTTGAGCTCTGCTAATTGACTGATCGCTTTATGGACTTTTCTGGCCCTAAACCCTATCCCGAGAGCTCATTACAGATCCTAGAGTTTAGGCAGTTTGGCAGTTGTTGAGAAAGGAAGGAAGGGGAGGAGGACTTCCAGTTATTCTTAGGGAGCCACTGTCACTGAAGTCCACTCAATCAATCAGTGGTATTTATTGAGCGCTTCTGATGTAGCAGCAGCATGGCTTAGTGGAAAGAACACAGGCATGAGAGTCAGAAGGACCTGGGTTCTAATCCTGGCTCTGTCATGTGTCTGCTCCGTGACCTTGGGCAAGTCACATCACTTCTTGGTGTCTCAGTTACCTCCATCTGTAAAATATGGCTAGGAGTGTGAGCCCCATGTGGGAAAGGGACTGTGTCCAACTTGATTGACTTGTAGCTAACCCAGCACTTAGAACAGTGCTTGGCATGTAGTAAGGGCTTATCAAATACCACAATTATTATTATTATTATTATGTAATAATTGCCTGGAAGAGTACAATACAATGGAGTTAACAAGTTAGTACTCCTGAGCCAATCTGGAGTCACACACACACAGCCAATCAATCAATAGTATTTACTGAGCATTCACTGTGTGCAGAGCACTGTACTAAGCTCTTGGGAGAGTACAGTATAACAGAGTTGGTTGCCACATTCCCTGCCCAGAACTAGCTTACAACCTAAAGGGTTAGAAACAAACAAGCACACAACCCACCAGTGTGGGCCAAAATGAAAGGTTGTCAACTGATCTCAAAATCCTTTTGACAAAATGAAATGATTGCCAATCCCTTTTGCTTTGAGATGAGAGGAAGCTGGATGATTTTGTGCTGGTGAGCCATGGGGGTTTGGGGTCTAAGGGCAGGAAATGAGGTGGGTATTGTGTTGTGTGTTCAGTGTTACAAGCAGATCTGGCCCAGTGCCCCTGCTAGTGATTCTCCAAGTTGTATTCCAGGAAAACTGAAAGACAGCATCTTCCAGGAAATGCCCTTACCTCTGGAATGCCTGACAGAGTGGTCCAACAGGACTTTAAATGAACTGGCTTCAAGGCCATGATCTCGAATGAGTAAGCCAAATCCCCTTAACCATTTCAGTGTTTGATCTTTCGTACCATGCGTTTGGGCCCAGAAGTTTCTGATCGGGAAGGGCTTTAGAAAAATGTTAGGCTTTGCCTCATTGATTTTTTTTCATTGCCTTAAATGCTACTGAATTCTTTCCCATGTAGCGTCCATCTATTTATAGGCCCGGCTGGCTGCTCCAGATACCAGATGAATGTATTTTGAGTTCTTTATTGCTAGAAAGGTTAAAAAAAGTGAAATCCTATACTGACTCCGAAGTCTTCAAGAGTTCAGCAGGTGGTCTCCACTTACCACTGTCCTTTCCTTACACAAGACCCAATTCTCCTCTTTTCAGATGCCATCTTAAGCACACACCTGTCCCTTACAATCAGGAATACCAAAGAGGATGTGTTGATAAATACTGTACATTGCTATCTAGACCAGGCCCCTACTAAACTGGGCAGTAGTTCTCATGAATAAATAACAGTCCCATAGTTCAAAGCTGGAGTTTGAGACAGGCATGTAGTAGACACTTTCGTGAAAATGTGCAATCGAGTTAAAAGAAAAGTCAACTGGCTACAGTTGCATAAAACTATGCCATTTTCCCAGGTCATTTCACAAAATTTTAGCCTGTAAAATGAATAAAATGCTGCAATATGTCCTAAAATAAGACTTCATCATCCATGGTACTTACTGGGTGCTTACTATGTGCAGATCAAGGTACTAAGCACTTGGGAATGTACAGTACAGCAGATTTGGTAGTCATGTTCCCTACCCAAAGCGAGCTTACAGAGATGAGTTTACAGTCTAGAGGCTGGTCAAAATAAGCCATTTCATTTACTTTCCAGGTAGAGGTGGAGCGGTGGATAGGACATATAGTAATAATTATGATATTTGTTAAGTGCTTACTATGTGCCAAGCACTATTCTAAGCACTGGGGTAGATACAAGGTAATCAGGTTGTCCCACATAGGGCTTAAGACTGTTACATTTTACAGATGAGGTAACTGAGGCAGAGAGAAGTTAACTGGCTTGCCCATGGTCACACAGCAGACAAGCAGACAGAGAAGCAGCGTGGCTTGGTGGAAAGAGCACAGGCTTTGGAGTCAGAGGTCATGGGTTCAAATTCCGGCTCCTCCAATTGTCAGCTGTGTGACTTTGGGCAAGTCACTTAACTTCCCTGTGCCTCAGTTACTCCATCTGTAAAATGGGGATTAAGACTGTGAGCCCCCCGTGGGACAACCTGATCACCTTGTAACCTCCCCAGCGCTTAGAACAGTGCTTTGCACATAGTAAGCGCTTAATAAATGCCATTATTACTATTGTTATTATTATTAAGTGGCGGAGCTGGGATTAGAACCCATGTCCTCTGACTCCCAAGCCCATGCTCTTTCCACTAAGCCACGCTGCTTCTCATATGTTCCGGAAGTGACAGAAGCAGGGGAAGCAGTTGGGAAAAGCCAAAGCATCTCCACTCAGTTCAAGGAGCTTCTTTCAATACTCAAAAAAAAAACTTAAAAAGAAAATTCCATTCATCATTGGAGGTCCCCTCCCCATTTCAGTCTGGTATGGTAGTCCCCCAGAAGGCTTTGAAAACTGCCAAAGGGTAGAAGAGATGCAATTCTAAATAATGTTGTTGACAACAAGCTATCATTAACATTTTACATCAATAACACCAGAGGCTTTAGTACCATAATTTCAACCTTACCTGTTGGTGAATATTCATAAAGAAGACTCCATGTCCTGCACAACTTGATTACATTCCCTAAACATTACCTCCAGGCTGACAAGCAAGGCAATCTGTTAATGAGCTCTCAATCAAGGGAACTGAGGTTTAGTAATCACCTTAGGGATTCAGCCTTTGACTTTAATAGACATAGGGCTTTTTTTCCGATTTTGTTTTCCCATTTTCTTCTTTCCAGTCCTTCCCTCTTCCACTCCCTTCCCCCAGGACAGGAGGCAGTAATGCAGTTCCTAAACCTTATAGGAGAAATAACTGTGGGGTGTTGGTGGAACTACTCTAGTTCTGCCCTTGGAGAGTTCAAAATGGGAACCATACCCATTAACATTGGTCAGTGGGGCCTTCCTTGGGCGAGTGAGAATAGACGAGAATGCAGGTCAATCAATCAATCAATCAATGGTATTTATTGAGAGCTTACTATGTGCAGAGCACTATGCTAAGTGCTTGGAAAAGCACAATACAACAGAATTAGCAGACAGGTTCCCTGCCCTTACCAAGTTTACAGTCCAGAGGGTGTATCAAGGCACTTTGACCGGATATATGAATCTAATATGCTAATTTTCCATTAGTTGTTCTCCCAGAGTCCTAGTTTCATGTATCCAGTCAAATTAGCAAAAGATTTTAAGAACTGGACATTGGACACTCTGGTTCTCTTCAGTATCTGTACCCTTTTGGTGCGTAGCACCTGTATTTCTTCAGACAAGTCTTCTCCTCTGATTTTGGTTCACATACTCTTCCTCATTTCATCATTACATCTGCTGCTTTACTGAGGCACCAAAGCAAAGAACACCCAATTAGATATGATTGCATTTTCGGTGCCCCTGGGAAAGTCACACAGGAAACAGACTGTGTTTATTTCTAACACCTCTGGGGAGGCTGCACAAACTGAGAGCATGTAGGATTTTGCTTCTCTTTTCCTTGAAACAAAAATTAAAAATAAAAATCCCATCAAGTCCCAGGCACTCATATCACAAATTTATTTAAAACACAGAGCTGCTCCATTTCCTCAGGATGCATTTATAGCGGGAGGAATTTACATATGTGGAGAATCAGATCGAATGGCTTTAAATCCTTTCGGGTGATTCAATCCCTTAGAAATCTCTAAAGGATCCTCATGTCTTCTTTCTGAGAACTCTTCCAGTGGAATACTCTGTGAGAAAAAACTCACATCCATCTTACTTAAAATGTAGTTAAGGCTGCTCCATTGGACAGACAGTGACCCTGGCACACTGGGAGAGTGATCTCGGGCCTTCCACTTGCAGGAGACCTTGTGTCTCCGCTGCCACCATACATTTCCCCTCTTTTTCAGAGATGGGGCAGACAAACTGTTGCCAATTTGTACTTCCCAAGCGCTTAGTACAGTGCTCTGCACACAGTAAGCGCTCAATAAATACGATTGAATGAATGAATGAAACTCACTTGGCTCGGCAAAGAACCTGCTCCTTGTGACCCCATGCTGCCCCAACCCACAAGTGTTTCTGGGACTTGTCTGTATCTCTCCCCACTTCCCAGTTCTCGGCTTCTGCACCACCCACCTTCCCCTGGAGGCCGCCCTCTTGTGTGAATGAACCTTCTGTTAGCTTCAAAGAGGCCCTTCCCAAGGTGTCTCAAACAACTACAGTACTTGAATGAGAGGCTCATTACAGATACAGAAGTCAAATTAAAGCTGTGTCTCTCCTCCACACCCTTTCTCCGCATGTGGAGCCAGCCAGGGAACTGACTGACAGCATTTATTTGTTCCAACATCTGCCCTAATGTAAATAGCCCACTGCAAATTGGATGCAATGTGGGTTTGGGGGCGCTATTCTTGGAGGAGACCAGGGCCATAAATATTTTAGAAAAGTCTTTGGTCTTTGTCACCCAACTCCCAACTGCTCCACTGTTTCAAGAACCACTGTCCCCAACATCCTGGTCCCTGTAAAGGGAGCTGAGTGAGAGTACACAATCAAAATTTGAGAAGCAGCGTGGCTTAGTGGAGTGCTCAATAAATACGATTGAATGAAAGAGCCCGGGCTTGGGAACCAGAGGTCGTGCGTTGTAATCCCGCTCTGCCACCTGTCAGCTGTGTGATTTTGGACAAGTCATTTAACTTCTCTGTGCCTCAGTTACCTCATCTGTAAAATGGGGATAAAGGCTGTGAGCCCTACGTGAGACAACCTGATTACCTTGTCTCTACCCCAGCACTTAGAACAGTTCTTGGCACATAGTAAGTGCTTAACAAATACCATATTCATATCACCCCATTCAAGGACCCAAGCTGAAGGAGGAGAATGAGGAGAGAAAGGTGCTGGAGTAAGGTAATATGGTTTTCAGGTTCCTTACAGGTCCTGGCAGTCCCTAGTCCCAGCCTTCCTAAAGGTTTCAAGAAGCAGCGTGGCTCAGTGGAAAGAGCACGGGCTTGGGAGTCAAAGGTCATGGGTTCAAATCCCGGCTCCACCAATTGTCAGCTGTGTGACTTTGGGCAAGTCACTTAACTTCTCTGTGCCTCAGATACCTCATCTGTAAAATGGGGATTAGACTGTGAGCCCCCCATGGGACAAGCTGATCACCTTGTAACCTCCCCAGCGCTTAGAACAGTGCTTTGCACATTATAAGCGCTTAATAAATGCCATCATTATTATTATTATTTCAGTGTCAGGGAGGTGTGCTAGAGCTTCAGCTTCTGCATTCCCATCTGAGTTTCTCTAGGTTGACTATGCTCAACGTTGATAGTCGGCTCCCTCCGACTTCACATTCTTCCAGGTCGGACTTCTCCCGAAGGTATTCCAACATTTGCCCAGTGGCCAAACTTTTCTAGGGGGCATATAAAAGGAGAGAGTGGTGGCAGCAGGCAACCAAGCTCTGCTTCTGTGCCCCTCTCAACCCCTCCTTAGTGGCAGTGTGCTGATGTAAACATTCCCCAGAAGCCACATTCCATCCCCCCTCCCCCACACCCAGCACTTCCACCCCAGAAACTTGGTCCACTGAGTCAATCAACATCATGGGAATTGGCCCATCTGCTGTGCCAAGGTATTCTGACTCTACCACTCCCCCTCAACACCTTATAAAATCAACCTGAAACAAGAGACTTATAAAATGAAAGAAACTGATGAGGTTTGGGGGACAGCCGTGGAGCTCAGACAGGCCTTCTAGATGCCGTCCAGTCCATTCCCTAAGCTGTCATGAGACAGCTTTGATTGCTTACAAGCCATCCTTGGTTTGGCCTCCAAGGTCTACACTGAACATTGTTCCAAGGCTTCTTTTGTTCTGTTTCCAAGTTGCCCTGGGATCTTTTCTAATCTCTCAAGTATTTCCCCTAAATTCTCCTTGCTACTAGTTTGAGCCAAGTTTTTTTGACTCCATCCTTGGAGGCTAATGAGAATTAATTGCCATCCTCTCTAAAGCAGTCCCAAGATAAGGGCAGACGGAAGATTCCATAAAAGGCCAAGGTGGGTACCCTATTTTGGTAGATGGAGGCTATGCTTCCCCATTAATTTGTTGTTCTGTCATTGGACAATACCGATTCTGTTACTGCCAGCCCAGTTTGGGCTTGAACTTGTAGCCTAGAGGGGAAGACATATAACCCCGGGCTGTTCTACTCCTGGATAAGACATTTCATGAAGATGGGAATCATCTGGTCTCTCCCCATTACTTATTCTCACTACTCTTCCACTGCACCTCAGTTCTCACTCTTCACCTCTCTCAAGCCAACCTACTCACTATGCCTTGTTCTTGTCTCTCTCGCCATTGACCTCTTACTCACACCCTTCCTTCTTCCTGGAACTCCCTCCCCTTTCACATCCAGCAGACCACTGCTCTCCCCTTCTTCAAATCCCTACTTCAAGCTCCAAAACCATATAATCCTCCAGGAGACCTTCTCTGATTAATCTCTTATCATCCCACCCTATTTCCCCCTCTTCTATCATTCCAGCACGTCTGGGTCACCTAAGCTTTGGGTGCTCACTCCCCTCCCCATTAAGAAAACAGACACACACACACACACACACACACACACACACACACAAAACACACCTGTAAATTAATTTAAAAGTATTTTGATTGTAAGCTCCTTGAGGGCAGGGATCATGTCTACTAATTGTATTTTTAGAAGACAAAAGATCTTGGTACAGTTCTCATGCTTTGCACATAGTAAGCGCTTAATAAATGCCATTATTATTATTATTATTATTATTATTAGGGTAAGGGTTCAATAAATACTATAGATTGATAGAGTGATTTGTTGGCTGTTGGCTTGTACAAAAATGACTTGATTAATCCTCCCATCCCCCAGTCATGTGATCCCCTCAGCTACCTCAGCACTCATGTATTTATCTCTTTATCAATTTCTATCCATTCCTTTATTATGTACCTAATAATTACATCCCTACCCATAGTCTCCCATGTTTAACTTTTGAATTTACTTAGCTTCCCCATTAGATCATAAGCTCCTTAAGGGCTTGGGAGCCCAGGTCTGGGCTTTCCTGGGCTTTCCTTTTCAATCAATCAATGGTATTCACTGAGTGCTTAAAGTGTGCGAAGCACTGTACTAAGTGCTCGGGAGAGTACAATATAACAAAGTAGTTATACACGTTCCCTGCCAACAATGAGCGTACAGCCTAGAGGGGGAGACAGACATGAATATAAATAAATAATTTACAGATATGTACATCAGTGCTGTGGGGCTGTGGGTAGGGTGCATACCAAATGCCCAGAGGATACAGATCCAGATGTTGTCTTTCCCCCCTTCAGAATAGCAGTTGATTTAATCTTTCCCTGGAAGAATCTTTTACAAAGGGAATTAGACATAGTTGGCTGCACTTTTCAGGGTGTTAATCTTTGTTGCGCACACACACACACACACACACACACACACACATATAATGTATATATATAATGTGTATATATATAAATGTATATATACATAATTATAAATAAAACACATGTAATAAAGAATGGAATGGGAGGAAGATGGAGGTACTGAATTTGAGGAGGGGAAGGACAGGGACTGAGAAAACTGGGGAAATGGAAAGAGAGAAAACTGGGAAGGAGAAATATGAAGAAGGGGAGGATATGTGACAGAGTGAGGGAGCGGTAACTTGGATTCGCTTAGGAAATAGTGTTAGGAAACATGGACTACAGGTGAGTAATGTGGTCTAAAATGGATTCAAGTGATGTTAGGTGATCAACTGTTAGGTGTTGTTGTTAGGTGACCAACCAATTCCAGTCCCTTACCCTTGAAAGTCTGTCTCCTGAAAATCCCACCCATCAAAGCTTCACCAGACGATCTAGCCCCATGAAAGCTGTTCCTATGGAATAGCTCCATTCTGATTGTGGTCTTTCACCTTACAAAACTCCCTAGAACATCAGGAGGAGAAGAGCAGCAATGAAGGTGAGAGAAAAAAATCTAGCTGCCTCTCTCCATTGCCTGTGCTAATCTTACTCCCTCAGCTGCCAGTAGATCAATGACAGAAAAATTTTCCCTGGTCTTCTCTTCTCCTGGCTCTCTCTGGAACAGCTTCTCTGTGGTTTGCCTTTTGGTGGTATTTGTTAAATACTTACTTTGTGCCAGGTGCTGTACTAAGCACTGGGGTAGATACAAGCAAATCAGATAGGACACAGTCCATATTCCACGGTCTTTATCACCATTATACAGATGAGGCAACTGAGGCACATAGAAGTTAAGTGACTTGCCCAAATTCACCCAGCAGACAAATGGTGAAGGCAGGATTAGAAGTCAGGTCCTTCTGATTCCCAGGCCCATGCTATCTCCACTAACCCATACTGCTTCTCTAAGAACATATTGCTATCACCCCGGTTGGAACTCGAACCCACAATCCCACTAGGCTTAGGAGGCTAGTGTCCAACCTGAATATCTTGTATCTACCCCAGTGCTTAGAACAGTGCATGGCACATAGCAAGTGCTTAACAAACACCATTATTATTAATATTGTGAAGGACAAAGTTAGCCAGGTACAGGCAGAACTACCTTGCTTTCGACTCATACCTTTGACCCCTCATTGACTTTGTCGCCCTCACCTAGATCTCCGCTTCACCCCCACACCAAAGTCTGCCAGACCACAGGTCTTCCCCATACTTAAAGCCCTCTTAGAACTACACCTCCTCCAGGAAGCCTACCCTGATAAATTTCCAATCCCCTCCCACCAGTTTCATCAATCTAACAGTCACTCTGAGCACTTATGTATTTCATTCCTTTTCCTCACCGCTTATGTACATCTGTATATTTATTTACTTATTCAATTATTTATTCAGCTATTTCATCCTGTCATTTTTGTGCTTTCCCCAGCTTCTGCTCTTTGAAAATTATTTTTCATCTGTCTCTCTCATTAGATTACAAGCTTCTTGAAGGCAAGGAAAATGTGTCTTTCTTCTGTTAGACTCTTCTAAGTGCTCAGTAAATAGTATTGATTGACCAATAGATACATTCCATAGTCCTGATGACTTGGGGAGACAAGAACTGGAGAATAGCTTTCTAGTGCCTCACACACTAGAAACCAACTTCACCTCTTATAATTCAGCATGGGTGGTGCGAATACCAAGGAAATTCTAGATTTCAGCTGTGTTTTGTATTATGCAGTAACCTTAAACTAGCATGTTTCTGTTAACAGAAGCACACGGTGGCTTCAATTAGAACACTCCTCCAACACACACGAACAACTCCCAAATTGTTGCTGTTCCTGTTCTTCTTAGTCTGAACTGCTTCCAGACACCAGGCTGAGCATCTAGGGATGAGATTTTGGAAGGGTGGGGAAATCTTGTCTGATACCAATGAGGGACTAACCCTCTTCCAAACCCCTCTGAGAAAGTACCCCTTGGTCCACCAGGCAAATACCCAAATGCCCCCTGGAGAAATTTATTATTATTATTATTATTATTTAATAATGATAATAATTGTCATATTGACTAAGCACCTAGTGCCAAGTGCTAAACCAAGCACTGGGGTGATACAGTATAAACAGATCATACACAGTCCCTCAAAGAGAGAGTGAGAAGCGGTATTTAATCCCATTTTACAGATGAAGTAACGGAGGCCCAGTTGCCAAGGTCACACAGCAGGCAAGTGCAGAGCCAGGATTAGAGAACCCAGGTCCTCTGACTCCCAAGTCCACACTAGGTCATGCTGCTTCTCACCCACCTGATGCATAAATTTACTGCAAGAGCAAAAGAGTCCATTTCTAGTCTTGGATTTGGGAGTTCTATTCCTGCCCCCATCAGGGACTTGTTCAGAAACTTTGTTCAGGAATTGTTCATCTAATCCTCTCTGGGTCTTAACCTGAGGAGGAGAGAAATGACCCTGGCCATCTTTTCTGACAAGTGCTGCGTGGATAGTTGACCCCCATCTCCCTCCCCTAACTCCCAGAACAGAGCCATTTCATTTTCCCTTTCATCGCCATTAGAATCTGTAGTGTATCCTTTTCCTTTTTCTGCCTAAAGCCCTGATAATCTGCATTGCAGAGACTGACAGCTAATCAGTCAGTCACCTGTATTTATTGAGATGTTCCTGTGTGCAGAGCACTGTACTAAGCTCTTGGGAGAGTACAATATAGCAATGTAATAGACACATTCCCTGTCCACAGTGAGTTTACAGTCTAGAAGGGAAGACGGGCATTAATATGAATATTATATTATAGATACATACATAAGTACTGTGGCATCCTTTCAGTCCATTCCTGTGTCCTGAGACATTTATCCAATACTTTAAAAAAATCTCCCCTAAAACTTCCTTTGAGTGCTAAGAATCATTTTGCAAAGAGTGATCGGTGGAAAAGGGGTTAACTTGGGCAATGGGCAACCTTAACTCTGCTTTTCATGACTGGAAATGTCATATAGAAATCTTTGCGGGACTTGGACCCTGCGTGTTGGAAATTTCTCAGGCAAGTTTGTTCCCAGTGTCATTTCCCAGTATATCTCCTTACCTCCAGCACAAAAGCTAGTTCAGTCTGTTCTAACCAGCATTCCAGAACCAATTGCTTTTACAGTGAAATGGACGGTTAACCTCTGAATTGCTGTACTTACTAGGAGGGGAGAAAGGCAGTGGGAAATGTCCAGTTGCATTTCATAATACTGCAAGAAAGTGAGGATTGGCCCTTCTAAGGAAAGGGCACTCTTGAATCTTTCTTTCAACTGGCCCAGGTAGATGAGGAGAAAATGCCTTCTCCCCCAGTCTGACCAGCTCAAGTTAGAGAGTCCAGTGATCACACGTTGTCTCAGTGCACTCTAAGGTGGAGGAACGATTTGGTCCAGGAGGTTTATTCCATAAATTCTATGAACGCAACCTTGGGGCAGCACCGATCTCTCTCCCAGCTCCCACAGCCCACCCCCTTCCCCCAACACCACCCCCAAATGTAAACTTTCAGAACAGGGGCCTCCTAGCTATAAAAAAAATGTTAGGCTGTGAATTTTCCTAAAAGCATATTTGATTCAGGCTGCACAGAACCTCCACGAGGACTAGCCCAGAACACAGAGCTCCAATTATTCCATAGTGGTATTCCCAGAAGGTGTCCTGTTTATAGATCGTGAAAACATCTGAAGGGGGAAAAACAGCTTATGAAATTCCCTGCCAGTAAGGAGTGTTTTCTCCGAGTGGATACGGCCCTGGGGTTCAGTGAGAAACAATTACACCAGTAAGGGATTTATACTTTGGAGGGCCGGATGCCAAAGCAAGTTGTCAGCTAAGGAGATGGACCCTTGAATCCAAGATCGCTGTGGTGATTCTTCATCAGAACTTATGTCTAAATTATGAAACCCCACAGAGTTGCCGGCTCTTACTTGCCATTGAGATGTGATCCTCCATTACTTCATATTAGGACATCTCACTTCTGAGCTAAAGGATTTCCATAAAATATTTATAGCCAAATGTACACAGTTTACTACCCATAGGAAAGTCACTCTTTTGTCTCCTTTTTCTCTCTCAACTTCCTCTGTAACCCTGGAAGAAGAAAACGGTGAGTGCTGTCTAAGCGGGGAGAGGAACATGTGATTCCCCTCGTATTTCTGAAAACACAGGCAAAGTGCCTGAGGGTAACGGGTGTCAACAGTCTGCTACATGGTGTGTCAGAAATTGGGTTGATTTAAAGGTCTGATCCTATTTTCTTTTGTTCCTATTTTGAAAGACCTCAGAAAATCCTGAGCAGGAGCAATCTGCCACGGGGCATCCATTCAAGACATTAGCTTATGTTTCCATAAAGCCAGTGGAAACTTGGGTTTACTAGGATCCTTGGGGTGATGGAGGCTATATTTAGAGAAGCCAAGTTCCATCCGCAGCATGAACTTGCCAGAGATGGATTATCCATTTGGGCTCCCTGGGCTGATTCCCAGAGCCCACTACAGATAGGGCTGCCAACAATGTCATTTTGACCTGGAGACTCCAAGTCAAGCATCAGAATTCTGGGCTCAGGATTTATAACGATTTCTCCAGTGAACGGCTAGGAAACATTGGCTAACATGGAGAAGTTGGTATGAAACCGATGGGCTAGTGTGTATGCATGTGTGTGTGACACATCTGGCTCTAGCTCTGATGCCCCAGCTACACACTCGGTGCTTGGGACAAGTAAGGTGATGCACAGAGTCAGTTAGGAAAGTGGAAAGCAATGGATAAAACCTCAAACCCTGCCCCAACTGCTGCTCTTATATGTTTTCCAGGTCAGTAGAACCACAAGACCGCAGTCCGGCCATCAGCATTTCCTCTCCCTCTCTTCCCTCATATCTCCACTGGCCGCTTCTGCAATTAGCCAAGCTGCTTCATATCCCTCCTCAGGAGCTCTATGAGGGGCAGAATGGGATGGGGATCAATGCCAGGAGGATCTAGGCCCAGTGAAAGAGAGAATTTCAGTGCTCCAAGTGTTAGTGACACTGCCCGTAACAGAATATCCATACTAGTACTACATGTCCCATTGATTCATTCGTTCATTCATTCAATCATACTTATTGAGCGCTTACTGTGTGCAAAGCACTGCACTAAGTTCTTGGGGGCAAATGCGCTTAGTACACCAGTACTACTTGTGGTTGTAAGAATGCAACTCCCGCCCCCTTCCTTCACCTGAAGCCCCTTTTCCCTGTTTTAGGGACATCTTCCTCCTTCTCTGCTCAGGGTGGAGACAGCTCCTGCACGCTTTTGCAAGGCTAATGGAGGTAAGCTCATTGTGGGCAGGGAATGTGTCTACCAACTCTATTGTACCCTCCCAAGTGCTTAGTACAGTGCTCTGCATTCAGAAAACACTCAATAAATACCATTGATTGATCGATGGGAGGGAGAGGGTGGGGTCCTGGAGTCCTCTAGTGAACCTGAGGTAAAAGAGCAACTGCCTGCAAATGATGTGAACCAGGGAAGCTATCGGAAAAACAGCTTTATTGATTCACTATGTTGACACCAGCTGTTGACCTCATGGTATCACAAAGGAAGCACCGTTCAATCAGAGAGCTTTCTTTGTTGTTTGACAGTTGGAGTTGTATCTTCCTGTCGAAGTGAAGATACCACCCAAAACCAGGCAAAAGCAAAACAAAACAAGCCAGCAACTGCAAATAATTTCTGTCCCATCATCAGTATGACTTCTTACTTTAATCACGCTTGCTATGGCAAAAGTTCAGGGACTGAATTGGGGCTAAACTACACCAAAGCACTATGCTAGGAAACATTCAAACAAGCAGCAGGCTCTGGGTAGGCTGAAAGTTCCAAAAAGCAAAGCCAATTTCAGCAAACTGCTTTGGTACTGGAGGCAGCATGGCTGCTTAATTCATCAGAGGCTCAGTGACAAAATAAAGACAGCTCTTTCTACAGTTTGGTGGTAGAGCATACTAGGCATTACTGCTCGGGTCTGTTCATTGAACACCTATTCCTGCGGTACCTGAGCCCTTGAAACTGATTTCTTGGAGAAGAAATGGTGAGATGGAGTTTTATGTCCAATTCCAAAAGTTGCAATGGTTATACCCCGAATTTCAAAGGGATGTAAGAAAGATGTTTGGCAGGTGGCTAGAGCCAGTGATTCCAGAGAAGTTAATGTAGGGGATGCGTTTCAATATGTAATGCTAATGATACAATTCTGATTTGCAATTTTATTGACTTTGTAAAAATGCTTGGCTACCTCAGGAAGACATTTCTGTAGTTGAGGCTGATACGGCAGTTCACTTCAATGAAGTTTCCAACCTGTGGAGCAGAGGTTGCAGATTTTCTTCCTGCAGAACTAAGGCAGTTGTTCCTTTCCCTTGAAATATTATCTCCACAACTGAATCTGAATCACAGGGAAAGCAGGGCCCAGGGAAAGCAGGTCAATGGCAGCGTTTTCGGGTTCCAAATGCAAATGAGCCTAAATGTTAATGTATCATGCAAGGTCAGCTGTTGGCTTTTCTCTTTACTGTAACTCATTATCCAGACAGGAAGCTAAAGGCTAGAGTTTTTGTTTGTGAGGCAATGAGCCTTTGCATTTTAAAATGCACGACATCCAGTAAGCGCAAGACGTTAGGTCATAATCACATGACAACTAGTGATGGGCGAAGCTCTAAAAAACAGGATGAACAAACTAGAATAAGCAGGGTCTTTCTGGAATTCTTGTAAGCAACCACACCAGATCTTTGGCAAGTGATGAAGCATTATGAAAGTATTCGGCCTCAAAAAGTTGCCAACTTAAAAAAGAAGAAGCACGATCAGCCATTTTATAGAGTTGTCCTTCTGCCTGAAGACGATGCTGCTGTAAGTGATACTGTGTCAGTGGGCTTCATGCTGAAAATCCCTTACACACTGTGTCTGTGTAAGTACAGAACGACATGTTTTGGGGGGTGAGCATAGCTCAGACACTAATGGTTATTCTTATTATGACTACTACTACTAATAATAATAATAGTGCTATTTATTAAACATTTACTATTTGTTGAGCACTGTTCTAAGCGCTGGGGCAGATTCAAGTTAATGCCACTGGACACAGTCCCTGTCCCACATGGGGCTCACAGGCATTGAATCTCCAGTTTACAGGTGAGGAAACTGAGGCACAGAGAAGTAAAGTGACTTGCCTGAGGTCACACAGCCGACAAGTGGCAGGGTCGAAATTGGAACCCAGGTCCTCTGACTCCCAGGCTCCGGGCTCTTTCCACTAGGCCAAGATGCTTCTCAAGCAGGGAAAGGTAAATACTCTTGCCAGCGGGACTTGCACTTGAATTGTTTCTGTAGCGGTGATGACTTGTGTCGAACCATCCACACCCTATCTGCCTGGGCCCAGCGGCACAGTCTGTGAGATGGCTGGCAGAGAGGATGGCTGCCGTCTGTGGTTACAGAACGGAGTATCTTGGAGGCTTCAACAGCAGGAGCACCAGTAAGCCATTTTGAGAAGGATACTCAGAGCACCTTAGTAAGGGAAACATCTTTTCCATTTTCTCACAAAAAGCTGGAGAAAAGCAATCAATCAAAAAAGCAAAAAAAAGAGAGAATGACAACAAAAAAATTACAGTTGTGCTCTGCACAACCACATGGACTGGAATCGAAAAACAGCTGAAGCGTCAGAGCCGGGCGTATGTAGGAGAAGGCAGTTTTGTTTCATGGGGCACTGACAATTCATTCATTCAATCGTATTTATTAAGCACTTACTGTGTGCAGAGCACTGTACTAAGCACTTGGGAAGTACAAGTCTGCAACATATGGAGACGGTCCCTACCCAACAACAGGCTCACAGTCTAGAAGGGGCAGACAGATAACAAAACCAAACAAGTAGACAGTAGACAATCACTTCCACCCCTGGGAATGTTTGGAAAGATTGTTCCCAGCAACTGCCTGGACTTCAAAACCAGACACCGGAAGCCCCAGCTCCATTGAGGAAAAAGGCCTCCAAACCGGGGTGCATCCAGCCCCGCCTCCCAGGGCCATCCTTCATCAGGCCAGAGAGCCTCACCCGGAGCTGCCACAGTGACTCCACACCTGGCCAGATCACATGCTCCTAGTGATGCTCTCCTTTGTGGGGGCAATGTCTCTTCTCACTGTCACCTACTGCCTTGATCAGAAGGGGTCTGATAAGGAAGTGTCGGTAGTGATGGCATAAGGTAGAAAAAGTAAAAAAAAAAATTAAACCAAAAAATATGACATAAAAATCAATGTCTGGTGCTATCCCGCTCCCCAAGGACTGAACCTCATCTCTCAACCCTGAAGTCTTGGGGGGTGGAGGTGAGAACTGGAGGATTTTTTTTCTTTATTTTATACTGCAAAGGTCAACTGGATGGAAAAAAATGGCAACCAGAAATACTCCTAAGCCTGTCCCTGAAGGGACTGCCCAGGGAAAACCTGGGGAGGCAAGCAAATTAATGAATGGAGACACAAAATCATTCCCTGATGGTGACTCCAACAAAGATTTCTCCTAAGAAAGTGAAGTTCAGTTCACTAATCTTAGATTTAGGATCAAAGTACTTTTAAGTGTGGCTATGCAGGTGAACCGAAACAAACCTATTTAATTTCCTGTACTGGATAAATGTTTTCTATAAGTCAACAAGTTGTGGGGGTTGGGGGAAGGCAATTGGAAAGCCACCTACATAGGGCATGAATATAAATAAGCACACTAAAATACCACTCCAATTAGTCAACCCTCTCAATTATGGTGAGGCAGTAGACTGGGATTGCATCCAAGAAATCTGGGACTACATCTGTGACTCAACAATGAAGGTCTTTCCTGAGGAGAATGCTACCTTACTCTGAGAACCTCTTTGGAGACCAAATAATAATAAATAGAAATATGCAGAATCAATGTACTCACTGTACCTTGATCTCAACTATCTCGCCACCGACCTCTCATCCACGTTCTGCCTCTGGCCTGGAATGCCCTCCCACTTCATATCCAACAGATGATCGCTCTACCCACCTTCAAAACCTTATTAAAAACACACCTCCTCCAAGAGGCCTTCTCTGACTAAGCCTTCATTTCCTCTTTTACCACTCCCTTCTGCATCGCCCTTGAACTTGGATTTGCATCCTTTATTTACCCCTCCCTCAGCCCCACACATTATCTATCTGTAATTTCTTTCTTTCTATTAATGTCTGTCTCCCCCTCTAGACTGTAAGCTCATTGGGGGCAGAGAATGTGACTACCAGCTCTGTTATAGTATATTCTCCTAAGTGCTTAGTACAGAGCTCTGCACACAGTAAGTACTCGATGAGTACGATTGATTGATGTTTAAGACTTTCAACACACCAGCCACCTACGTGGCTTCCCAGCCTCTTATATCCATTTATTCATATGGCAAGACCTCAGGGGTTGGTGGTGGAATGTGGTCACAGGGTTTCCCATGTAATACCAATTTCTGAAGGGATGATCTTGCTTAGCCTGGAGAAGTGGGTGGATTAAGCTGGATCTGACCTCATCAATCAATTAATCATATTTATTGAGTGCTTACTGAGTTTAGAGCACTGTACTAAGCACTTTGGAGAGTACAATATAACATTGTTGGCAGACACGTTTCCTGCCCATAATGAGCTTGCAGTCTAGAGAAGGATATAGACACTAATGTAAATAAATAAATTACAGATATGTACATAAATGCTGTGGAGCTGAGGGAGGGCTGAATAAAGGGTGTAAATCCAAGTGCCAGGGTGATGCAGAAGGGAATAGCAGAAAAGGAAATGAGGGCTTAGTCAGAGAAGGCCTCTTGGAGGAGATGTGCTTTTAATGAGGCTTTAAAGGTGGGGACAGTGATCATCTGTCAGATATGAAGAGAGAGGGTGTTCCAGGCCAGAGGCAGGACATGGTTGAGTATTCGGTGGTGAGATAGACAAGATCAAGCTCCAGTGAGTACATTGGCATTAGAGGAGTGAAGTGTGCAGGATGGGTTGTAGTAAGAAATCAGGGAGGTAAGGCAGGAGGAGGCAAGGTGATTGACTGCTTTAAAGTCAATGGTAACGAGTTTCCGTTTGATGCAGAGGTGGATGGGAAACCACTGGAGGTTCTTGAGGAGCGGGGAAACATGGACTGAATGTTTTTTATAGAAAAAGGATCCAGGCACCAGAGTGAGGTATGGACTTGAATAAGGAGAAACAGGAGGCAGGGAGGTCAGCAAAGGGGGCTGATGCAGCAGTCAAGGTGGGATAGGAAAAGTGCCTGGGTTAATGTGGTAGCAATTTGGTTGTAGAGGAAAGCGCCCACTCTATCCTCTAGGCCATGCTGCAGTTGAATTGTGCTCTAATCCTGCCTCTGTCACTGTCCTGCTGTGTCATCTTGAGCACATCTGTTAACCTCTCTGTGCCATAGTTTCTCCAACTGCCAAATGTCAATAATACCTGGATCACGGAGTTTTTATAAGGCTCGAGGGAGCTAACTGATTTGAAAACTAAAATGCTATATAGCTTCATAGCATTATTCTTATCAAAACCTCAAAAACTCCCTGTGGGTAGGAATTTTGTCTATCAACTCTACTGTACTGTACTTTCCCAAGCTCTTAGTACAGCGCTCTGCACACAGTAAGTGCCCAATAAATCCCATTGATTGAATGATTGATTGATTGAAGGGTGAGAAGGGCAGCCTCTTCAGATTTGCTCAAGCCTGTTTTCTCCCCTGGATGGCTCAAACCCTCCTATGGAAGCATAAAGTCATTCCCATCCTCCCCACTTCTAAAGGAAAATGCATCCTAGCCTGATTTCGGTATGTCAGAAAGTTCACAGGTGGATTCTGCTGGTGTTGCAGATTCCTTTTATCAGCACTTCCCAATGGGGAAATTGTTTTCCTCTGTTGGAGGGTTACTGCCTTACCTTATAATGGATAATAACATCATTAGACATCAAGCCAAGGAAAATAGAAACGCCAGCTAAGGAACTCTTAACGGCCTCCAACCAGAAAACACTAGGCTGATCAAAGAAAAAATATTTCAACTGCCTCTATTTGAGATCTTCAGTTTAATGGCTCTGAAATGATGGATGAGTATCCTACTCAAATGAGAACAGCATTTGCCAAACTCCAATTTGGATAATTATATTTTTCCTACCTGAATTTCCCTTGCACATTCAGCAAAAGATGGTATCCATCTTCATGTCTGTTAAAAGATTGGATATTTCATCACTCAGAGGCGATATCTTAGTGGTCATTAAAATGATATGTGTATTGATTTGGGGATAATTTAAGGTTTTGCAAAAACAAATGCATATGCTCCGATTCTATAATCTAAAATCAAGGCACTCACAGTCAGTGCAGTCATCTTCCTATACTGTCAGGTAGTAAAGGTCTATATGAATGCCAACGACCAAACCAAATGTTTATTGATTTTTTTCCCTGAATTAATACTTTAGGAATCATAGAATCGTCCCCAAAATTTCGTTCAACTTAATAACCTCCCCCCTCAGAACTTACTTATTTTTACCATCTTCAGTGCTTATGTAATATGTTGTATTTCATACTGGCATATCTGAATCCCATTCTTCCTCCTGCTCCCGCTATCTGTAAATGTTTCTGTCTTTCTCCCATGAGACTGTTAGTACCTAGTTGGCAGGGAGTGTGTGATTTGCTTCTAAGTCTTTCCCAAGTGCTTAGTACAGTGTGTTACATCCATCAGATGCTCAATAAATAACATTACTACTGTGATGGTATTTGTAAAGCATTATCTACATGCCAGGCACTGTACTAAGTGCTGGAGTAGATACAAGATAATCAGGCTGGACACAGTCCATGTCCCATGTGGGGCTCACAGTCTTAATCCCCATTCTCCAGGTGAAGTAACTGAGGCACAGAAAAGTTAAGTGACTTGCCCAAGGTCACACAGCAGACAAGTGGCAGAATTTTTACTTTCTTTACTTTCTTATTTTCTTTACTAGTGGAAAGAGCACATGCCTGAGATTCAGATGATCTGGATTCTAATCCCAGCTCTGCCACTTACCTACTGTGTGATCTTGGGCAAGTCACTTAACGTCTCTGTGTTTTTTTTATGGTATTTGTTAAGCATTTACTATGGGCCAGGCACTGTATTGAGCACTGGAGTAGATGTAAGCTAATCAGGTTGGACACAGTCCAAGTCCCACATGGGGTTTACAATCTTAATCCTCATTTTATAGATGAGGGAACTGAAGCACAGAGAAGTAAAATGACTGGCCCAAGGTCATACAGCAGACAAGTGGTGGAACAGGGATTAGAATCCAGATCCTTCTGACTCCCAGGCTTATGCTCTATCCACTATGAAACACTGCTTCAGTTTCCTCATGGGATTAAATATCTGTTCTTTTTCCCCTTTAAACTTTGACCCCCCCCATGTGGGACAAAGACTGGGTCTGATTGCATCTATTCTATTTATTTTGTTAATGATGTGCATATAGCTTTAATTCTATTTGTTCAGACGATTTTGACACCTGTCTACATGTTTTGTTTTGTTGTCTGTCTCCCCCTTCTAGACTGTGAGCCCATTGTTGGGTAGGGACTGTCTCTATATGTTGCCGACTTGTACTTCCCAAGCTCTTAGTACAGTGCTCTGCACACAGTAAGCGCTCAATAAATACGATTGAATGAATCTACCCCAGTACAGCACCTGGCATATAGTTAGTACTTAAATACCACTTTATTATTGCTTTCCAGGAGTTTATTATGAAAATGTTCCCCTGGTGAGAACACACATATTCTGATTATTTATTCATTTATTAAGGCAATCACTGTGAAGCTAGGACCTGCAGGTGTTTTTTATGTCTGCCAAATGTTCGCTGGTTCTGTTCACACCACCTCCGTCCAACCATTGTAGTCAGTCAGTCGGTCGGTGAGTAGATGGTATTTATGGAGCGCTCACTACATATGGAACAGTGGGTGGCAGAGGAAGAAGGAAACCAAGAGTCCAAAAGGGGAAGACATAGAGACACGCACATGCTCGAGGCAGTTGTTTACCTGGAGCAGTGAGGGGCCTGGGGACTGTTCCTTCCTGCTGCTGCTGCTCTGTTGGTGGTTGCTGTTAAATCATTCCTGTTAGAGGTACTCCATTGTTTCCATCTCAGTATGTCAGCCATCCCTTCCCTCTCTTTTTCCATTGAGGAGCCTCCTTCAGATGGGGCCCTGTATGTACATTTCCCCAGTGCTTTGGACAGTATCCTGCTCTGTTCTAAGAGCGTAACTATTGTCATGTAGAAAAAAACTACATGTAAAGTTCACATACAAACCCAAGTTCCCTGAAGAATTCACAAAATTAATAGGTCTATCTGCATGTATTTCCATGTATCTAACACAGCTGATTAATTTTGTCGCGGTTCTAGGCAGGTCTGTATATGCTAATGTGCCTAACTGACCCATCTCAAGTTTTCTCTACATCACCTCTAGGAACAATTCACGTATTTGAATATTTTGGTAAAGCTTAGAACATGTCAGTCAATCAATCAATCATTTATTAAGTGCTTACTATGTGTAGAGCAGTGTACTAAGTGCTGGGGAGAGTACCAAAGAGAAGTTATTCTAGGGATACATCCTACAAGATCAGTGGTCATTTATTATGTAGGGGATGGGGCGATTTTTTTGTGAATTTACCAGCTCAGATTGTTTTAACAGAAAGAAGCCAATATTCTAGTTTTCGTACATGACTAGTCAGAGGAAGCTCTGGTTCTGTGTACTCTAAAAACTAAAAAAAGAAAAAAAGAACTAGCAATGCCTAACCTGAGGTTTTAGGCAGGAAACTGATTCTCAAATGTAAGATTGTGGGATTGCATATTTATCATCTAATGGAGTGCATTTTTCTGATGTAGTGTGTTGCAAATTTTACTTGGGAGTCTCAAAGTCAAGCTGTTTTCTTTCGGTTTCTTCCATCAAGCTCAGTAATAAAGATCCTGCATTAGCAATTTATCTGACAATTTTGCTGATTATGTGTGAGGCAGAATTGACTCCAGATTGCTGTGCCATAGCTGTACCATCTCTGAAATGCCAACATGGAAAACATTTTTTTGCCAGTTCAAGGAAGCAGTCATGAGTCATTGGGCACAGATATGTTTAGTAAGAAGACATTCTTTTGTTCTTTTAATATTTATGGGCAATAAACACTTTCCTAATTATACCACTCGAAACTGGGCATGAAGTTGCCACTGTGTAATTTCAGCATAATTAGGTAATGAATTTCTGGTTTGCATACTGTAAGATTTTTTCATTTGATAATGTAAATCCCAAGGTTATTTCTAGTTATTACTATTATTATTATTCTTAATTGATGTCTAAAAGTATCTGGATTATTCCAATCTGCTTAGATTCATCAAGTTGATTCCATTCTCCTGCCTAAAATCATGCCCAACCCTTTCGAGGAATGGGCACTGATAATTTTATCAAATAACTTGAATTTCAAATTTTTATTTCCACCTAGACTTCCAGAAAGGGGAGTGTTGAACTGCATTGCTGAGCTGAGCAAATGAAGGCTCCTCCCAAAGTGCCTAACATTTTCAGGGAGAAACTTTTAACTCTGGAAGATGATTTGCTCTAAATCTTTTTCCATTTGTTTGTTTGTTTGGGGGGGGGGGGGTTGCAGGGGAAATGGTATTTGTTAAGGGCTTTCTATGTGCCAGGCAAAAGACCTTTACCTTTGGGAGGGGATGTGAGGAATGAACAGTTTCACTGTTTTGGAGGGAGCTGGTGCCAGGCTTTGCCTAAGTGCTAGAAAAGAGTATATATTTGGGGTCATGATGGTTTGAAATCTGGTAAATGCTGCTGAAAGGAAGGGGTCCAGGTGAGAGAATGCAGATCATTCAGTGCAAACCCACCAATCAATCAATCAATTGCATTTATTGAACACTTACTGTGTGGTGTGCAGAGCGCTGTACTAAGTGCTTGCTGAGTACAATACAACAGAGGTGGTAGACACATTCCCTGCCCACAGTGAGCTTACAGTCTAGAGGGGGAGAGACAGACATTAATATAAATAAATAATGGATGTCATCATCACCACTTCTGGAAAAATAACTCGGGTGTTTGTCCTGCCCCTTCCCTACCTTAAACAAAAGTTCCATGTAAGTAGGATGCATATATGTTCATAGTTAGGCCTGCAGCTTGCTTTTCATGACACTCGTGGCATTAGTCTGACTAAGCTGGCCCAAAATCATGACCATCCTGCCTAAAGTGGAGCATCTGATCACGGAGTAAGCACTTAACAAATACCATCATCACCATCATCAAACCAGGCCCCTCCACTTCTTCATATCTCTGGAAAAAGCCTACCTCCTAGATCAGAAGCAGTCTGGCCTAGTGGAAAGAGCACAGGCCTGAGAGGTAGAGGACCTGAGTTCTAATCACAGCTCTGCCACTTGCCTACTGTGTGACCTTGGGCAAGTCATTTAACTTCTCTGTGCCTCAACTGTACAATGGGGATTCAGTGTCTGTTCTCCCTATTACTTGGACTGTGAGCCCAATGGGAGGCTCCAAACTGATTGCTTTGTATCTATCCCAGCAATTAGAACAGTGCTTGACACATAGTAAGCACTTAACAAATACTGTAAAAAAATGCAGCCTTCTCAGACTACTCCTATCTGACTGTGACCACAGTAGTCACTCCTGATTCTTCAGAGCTTGTCTATCTCTCTAAGTTAGTCATGGTTTGCTCTTTATACACTGTTCATGCTAGTCCTCGATCCCAAATTAAATGGTATGTTCTTTGAAATCCCCTTTACCATCCAGTGCTGCGCTCAGCACACGATGCACATTTAATAAGCTCTATTGCATGCACTTGCATACAGTTTCTATTAAGAGAAGCAGGGTGGCCTAGTGGAAAGAGCTTAGGCCTGGGAGTCAAAGGACCTGGGTTCTAATCCCGACTCTGCCCCTTGTCTGCTTGAGGCCTTGGGCAAGTCACTTAACTTCTCTGAGCTTCAATTCCCTCATCTGCGAAATGGGGATTCAATACCTGTTCTCCCTCCTACCTGGACTGTGAGCCCCATGTGGGCCCTGATCATCTTTTATCTACCCCAACACTTAGTGCAGTGCACACCACATAGTAAGCAAATATCACAATTATTATTTTAAAAAACTTCCCTTCCAACCTTCACTCCCATGTCCCTGGACCAGGGATGAGTCTTTCTCCAACAGCAACTCTTCTGGGAAACAAGAAACAGGCACTAAATGAAGAGAAAATCCAGATTCATCCCTTGGTAATATTTAAGTTCTCGTGAGGGTAATCCTTTTGTCAAGGGAGCATTTGACTTCTTCCTGAGTTTCAATTTCAGAGTCATGTTTCAACTTAATATCAGAACCAGTAGTACCCCAGGTGAGCTGGGGAGAAGCACTTCAGTCAGGTGACATTTCTTCAGGCAACCAGAGGGTGGGTGAGCAAAGTGTAATACTGGCAACTTGCCTGAAATACTGAAATAATGTAACAACAAAGATCGGGAGAGGATCCCCTCTAGACTGTGAGGTCCTTATGAGCAGGGAACTTGTCTACAAACTCTGTTGTACTCTCTCAAGAGCTTAGTGCAGTGTTTTACACACAGTAAGCACTCAATAAATGTCAGTGGTGGTGATGATGATGAGTGGGGCAGGGGGAGGGGGTGAGGAGCGGAGCCATGGAAATGTTTTTAGGAAATATTTTTTCCAGGTGTCATGAGTCAGTCTCTTTAAGTACTCTCCCAGCTGCTTAGTACAGTGCTCTGCACACAGTAAATGCTCAGTAAATTTGATTGAATGAATGGAAGGTAGGGAGTGAGGAGAGGAGACATGGAAATGTTTTTAGGAAATATTTTTTCCAGGTGTCATAAGGTGAGTCTCTTCAAGTACTTTCCCGTGGGCTTCGTTCAGTACTCTGCACACAGTAAGTGTTCAATAAATATCATTGATTGATTTAGTGTATGAGGCCTCTAGTGGGTATCTGTGACGTCATAAATTGGGGTTATCATCCAAGGTCTTGTGTGCTGGGGGGAGGATCACCATTGCTGCTAACTACTCATTCCTTCACTGATACAGAAACAGGAAACTATGTTCCAATTAATGAAATTTCTTGAGCGCTTACTGTGTACAGAGCACTATACTAAGCACTTGGGAGAGTACAATATAACAGAGTTGAAAGACACATTTCTGGGTGCAAGGGATCCAAGTGCACAGGCGACACAGAAGGAAGAGGGATAAGGGAAATGAAGGTTTAGTTGAAGAGGGCTTCTTGGAGGAGGTGTGGTTTTAATAAGGCTTTGAATCTGGGGAATGTGGTGGTCTGTCATTATACAAAGTGGGAGGGAGTTCCAAGTCAGAGGGAGGGTGTGGGCAAGGGGTCAGCGGGAGGTAGATGAGATTGAGGTACACTGAGTAGAGGAGTGATGTGTGCGGGCTGGGTCATAGTAGGAAATTAACGAGATGAGCTAGGAAGAGGTGAGCTGATTGACTGCTTTAAAGCCAATGGTAAGGAGTTTCCGTTTGATGCAGAGGTAGACGGGCAACCACTGGAGGTTCTTAAGGAGTGGGGAGATGTGAACTGAATTTTTTTTTTTAGAAAAATGACCTACCTGGGCAGCAGAGAGAAATAAGGACTGGATTGGGAAGAGACAGGGGGCAGGAAGGTCAGCAAGTAGGAATATGGCATATGCAAAAAAAAATAGAGTCGTAGAGCTGAGGGAGCTCGCTGGGCTTTCAGCCTGTCAAATTCCCATTCCTCTAGGAAGAACTGCATATGGTACAGCCTAAACAGAGAGGTGTCTTCTCTAAATTTAAGGTCTCCAGAGAAAAAGAAAATCAAATCTCCCTCAGTAACCCATTCTAATGTCTTACATCCTTTATGGTTGGGAAATGTATCTTCATGCCTAATCAAATCTCTGCTGTTATTATTTAAGCCCATTTCCTCTGGTTTTGCCCCCAGTCTAAGTGAAGAACAGCCTCTGAACAACATTTCTAATTAGGAGTAATGATGATCATTCTTAATTTTATATCACTAATAGGCATCAGCATCTGTCCACAGATGCTCTGTCCATTCATGGGCAGATCCACAAAGGTGGGCTGTAGAGGGATGGTGAGACAGAGAGAGTGGAGAAAGGGAGAGAAAGAGAAAGATCACAAGATGCAGGAGTCAGTGTGAGTCGAAAGGACCCTAGGGTAACACCAATGTCATTCAAGAGATTGAGCTAAGGGCGACAGATGGGTGAGAGCAGGGCTGGGGCTGGCTGTGATGGAGTCAGATATGCTAAGCCAAGATCATGTGCTGAGAGTTTCAGATGGGCTGAAGGAAGCAACATCGTCTATGGAAAAGGCATGAGCCTGGGAGACAGAGAACCTGGGATCTGTATGGCAGCAGACTAGTGGCAGAGCTGGGATTAGTCACTTCACTTTTCTGTATCTCAGTCTCCTCATCTGCAAAATGGGGATCCAATCCTTGTTCTCCCTCCAACTTGGACTGTGAGCCCCATGTGGGACCTGATGATTTTGTATCTCCCCCTATGCTTGGTATAGTGCTTGGCACATAGTAAGTGCTTAACAAAGAGCACAGTTTTAATTCTAAGAAGTTTTTAGTTTTTCTCTGGCTTAGAAAACACTTGACAAAGTCCGGAGAAAAGATGAAGGCAATCGTCGGTAACCTCAACTGGGCTCAGGGCACTGGGAGCCAATCCGGAACCCAGCATGGATGATAACGGAGTGGTGTTCCAACCCCTGTTCATAATGGCAGCCATCTTTCTGAGTTGAAAGAAAGTGCAAATGGAGCCCAATCAGGGGAACTCAAGCCTGTCAACCATGCAGTTGACTTCTTAATTTGGGCGGTAGGGATGGGGTGGGACATTGGACTTCTTAGAATTTGATCAACGATGATGTCAGAGGTGTCCTCAGACTTTATTCTACAGGTAATCTTCAAATTCAGTAACATCCAATTTATGTTTACAGTGCTCTGCACAGAATAAACATTTAATAAATACCACTGTTGATGATGATGATGATGTTTAAAGGGGGAGAGGGAGGGGAGAGGACAATGGTGGCAACAAAAGATCAAGTGTAACCCTGAACCATGAAAATTCCCCGCACAGACTCTATCCAGCACATAACTACTTCCTGCTTTCCGAACATCTCTGTTTCTATTTGACATCCGTGCAAACTAATGGTACCCCCTATTATTGTAAGTCTGCAGTCACACCAGGACAGGATTTGCGGCTTTGTCAGTATATGCAATTACAGATGATAAAGAACTAGGGAATATTTTCTGTAGGAACTACAAGCTTAAAGTTCTGGTACTTCTGTTAATGGGAAAGGCAAAAACCTCACAATGCAGAGCAGGAGAGTAACCATCCATTGGAGAAGCAGCATGGCTGAGCAGATAGAGTACAGGCCTAGGAGTCAGAAGGACCTGGGTTCTAATCCTGCACTCTGCCACTTGTCTGCTGTGTGTGTGACTTTGGGCAAGTCACTTAAGTTCTCTGAGCCTCAGTTACCTCATCTGTAAAATGGGGATTAAGATTGTAAGACCCATGTGGGACAGGGACTGTGTCCAACCTATTTAGCTTGTATCTAACCCAGTATTTAACAAATGCCATTAAAAAAATCCAGAACAGGAAATGACAGCCCAAGAGGAAAGGATTTATATGAAAAATACTCCTTCCTTCCCCACCCAACCCCACAACCTTCCACTCAGAGGGACGTCTCCCTCTCCCATTCCCCCAACCAGACTGAGACCAAAGAGTCAACAATTCCAGAATGCTTTTTTTAGTAGAAAACAAAAGTCCAGTAAAGGCCAAACTCACTAGGAGAAAACCAAAGTCTCTTCAGTCCAACTACACAACAGGCACTCTCCTCCCTTCCCAGCTGCTGCCACCACAGTTAAAGCACTGGCATAATTTTTCATCATTAGTTAAGATGAATTACAAGGAGGCTGCATTTCTGACAGTCACCTTAGGGGTGTTCATTTCATATAGTTTAACATTCAGCAATGTGAAGCAGTGAAATAAAGCCACTTTCTCTTTTGGATCACAGATTTGCTCAGGTGATAAGCATCCCCTCTTTGGACCTCTCAGAATTCCAACGTGATGATTTGATCCAGCTCATTTGCGGCTATCTGTAACATACCTAGAGAGACTGCTCTTCTGGCCCTAGTTAAAAACACTGGCACTAAATTAGCCTGTGGCTGCTGCTTTCAGGGTCTGAGCCCAATGGTACCAGATTTACAACTCAGCAGGTATCTTTTATTCTTTCCAGAACCGTCAGGGCTCAACCTATGAAGAGACAAGTATGTGAAAAAGACACAGAGTTAGGATGCGACACAGTACAGTGGAGAAGAGAGAGTGAAATGGAGGATTTATTTGTATCTGATGTCTGATTCTTTTAAAATAATTAGTTTCTATACAGTCACCCTGTGGCCCCAGAAAGACCTGGGAAATATTCATTTTTGTTCTCAAGTTTGAATGGGCATTTCAGAGGTTCTCCATTGCTACTAATATGTGCCTTCATTACAATCCAGGGATAGCCCTGTTGAGCATAGAACACCCCAAGCTAGATGTCACAAAATTCAAATTCTGTCCCAGGTGGACCCAGCTGAAGCAGGGCACACAGAAAGTGCTAAATAAATACCACCGATTGATTGCCGGATCTGGAACAAGCATGCAATCCCTGCCAACAAGGAGTGTACAGTATAGTGGGGGCAGCGATAGATGCTAAAATTAAATTAGAGGTTGGGGGAGTAACAGAGTATGAGGTTATGTATGGAAGCATTGTGGCAGTGGGTGAATATCAAAGTAATGGAGAGGAGCTAGGATAAAGAGAGGAATGGAGAGATAATTGCAAATTTGTTGAAGTCGGGGATTGTGTTTCGTTCATTCAATCAATTCACTCATTCAATTGTATTTATTGAGTGCTTACTGTGTGCAGAGCACTGTACTGAATGCTTGGAAAGTACAATTCGGACATGTGCATAAGCACTATGGGGATGGGGGGTGAGGGTGAATAAAGGGAGCAAGTCAGGGTGATGCAGAAGGGGATGGGAGAAGAGGAAATGAGGGCTTAGTCAGGGAAGGCCTCTTAGAGAAGATGTGTTTTCAATGAGGCTTTGAAGAAGGAGAGAGTAATTGTCTGCCAGATTTGAAGAGTGAGGGCGTTCCAGGCCAGAGGCAGGATGTGGGCAAAAGATCAGTGGTGAGAGAGACGAGACCAAGGTACAGTGAGAAGGTTAGCATTAGAGAAAAGAGCCCGGGCTTGGGAGTCAGGGGTCATGGGTTCTAATCCCGGCTCCGCCAAATGTCTGCTGTGTGACCTTGGGCAAGTCACTTAACTTCTCTGAGCCTCAGTTCCCTCATCTGTAAAATGGGAATTAAGAATGTGAGCCCCACGTGGGACAACCTGATCACCTTGTATCACCCCCAGCACTTAGAACAGTGCTTTGCACATAGTAAGCACTTAACAAATGCCATCATTATTATTATTATTAGAAGTGTGTCGGTTGGGTTGTAGTAGGAGAGTGCTTTAAAGCCTATGATAAGGATTCGGTTTGATTCAGAGGTGGATGAGTAATCACTGGAGGTTTTTGAGTGGGGAAACATGTACTCAACGTTTTTGTAGAAAAATGATCCAGGCAGCCAAGTGAAGTACGGAGTGGGGAGAGACAGGAGACAGAGAGGTCAGCAAGGAGACTGATGCAGTAATCAAATGCTTAGTACAGTGCTCTGCACACAGTAAGTGCTCAATAAATACCATTGATTGATTGACTGCCTTAAATTCCCTCCCATCCTCCTTCGCAGTCCTCTGCTTTCCAAGGCATTGATCAAGAGATATGTCAATGGCCACCCTCCAGGGGTTGGGAGTTTAATTTTAGTGATATTTTACTGCCTTACCAGGAGGAGCTGTACCAAGGAGGTTGGGAATCCAGCAACTCCTAGAGCAGGGAGGTTGCCCTCTGAGTCCAGGCTCTTGGAAGTTGTTTAGGGTGTGGGTAAATATGCAAGATGACCCCAGCAAATTGGGGCCTCTGGGTCCCCCTACTTCGGTCTCTCCATCTGGGAAACAGTCGTTGTGATTTTTGCTATCAGAGTCTTGTAAAAAAAAAAATCATATTTCCAAATGGAAAATCAGATCTTGGTGAGGAGTCTTATCCCTCAACTTAGTAGTAGTAGTAGCTGCATTTACTGAGCACCCATTTGGTGCAATCAGTCAAATCAGTGGTATTTATTGAGCACTTACTATGTGCAGAGGATGGTACTACACACGTGGGGGAGTACAATACACCAGAATTAGCAGAAAAATTCCCTGCCTATAATGAGCTTACAGTCTAGAAGAGTGCACTGTATGAGGTGCTTGAGAAGTCTAGAATGAAGAAGTGGCACATTCCCTGCCCAGAGGGAGTTTGCATTCTAGCAGGGGAGACAGACATCAAAATGTTTACCCATAGAATAAATAAAAAGAAAAATAAATCAAATAAAAAATAGACAAAAATAAAGAATTGAATAAAGATAGATTTGAAAGTCCCAATGTTTATAAGTTGATAGGTTCATAAGTGCTAGAGATGAGTGATGAGTTATTGGAGGTGGCAGGATTTTAGGAGGGCTTAGAACGCAGGGAGAGTTTGCACCCCATACCACCCTTCACCCAGCCGAGCATCCCTGAAATGCAGCTCCACCCCAAGTTCTGGGACAGTTCTCAAGGGAACCCACCTGGGCCAAACTCGATCTCTGCCAACTGTTGCCAGGTGGACCAAAGACACCACCCCACCGAGCCTAAACAGGATAATTGAGTTAAATGGTTCATGTTTGCTGCTACATGATGGTTTTGAATTCATGTTCAATAATTTTTCAGAGTTCTTGGAAGAGACACCAATTATCTCTCACTTGAACAAAAGTTAGAAAGGGAGGGAGGTGGCAAGTGCTCTTTCCTCTAAAGCCTTTTGTAATGCTGCTTCCCTGGTGAGTAACTCAGATCAGAGTGTTTTCCATCCTGGACAACTCGATGTTTTGGATCTGAAATGTATAGCCATGAACAGCTGTGAAGAGAATGGAAGCAGCAGGCTGAGTAACGACTAATGCAGGTGTTCTGCCAACTAGTGCCCAAATCTGTGTTCTGTCCACATCCCAAATCAAACACTGATAGGGACCCCAGCTGATCCTTTTATCTTGTCTTCATCCCAGTGCTTAGCAGAGCACCTTAATGAGTACCACAACTAACTAGCTCAAACGAGGGTAGTCTTTTGTCTTCTCCTCGGGGCCCAGAGACTTGGACAGCATCTGTGAGACATCAGCTTTAAAGGGGGTAATGCAGTTGTCCAAGGCATCCAGACAGGTCTGAGAGGAAATGGGAAAACGAGTGTTGTCTCCCCTCCAGACAACTGGTCTCAAGCCAAGGCTGAGCTTTTACGAATGAAGACCCATTTCAGTCAGACAGCTGTGCCGAGGGTCATGTGAAATGAGTTGGTGGTTTTAGACCAGATTCTAGTGGAAAAGGTTTTTCTTTCCCCAAAACAATAAATCCAGGGCTCGTCTCTTGCCCTGACAATTTGTCACCTCTTGCAAGCATAGACTACACTGTACAGGAACGGCTTGTTCCCAGCTGTAGTTGACTCATCTCCTGGATATTAATCCAGTCCAGTATCTTTCCAGTGTGGGAAAAATCTGAATATAATCAATTCCCCATGCAGCCGACCTTTCCAGCCTCTTTCATCCTTTCCAGAGAGGATGACAAGCCACCCAGCTCTAAGCCCTGGCAATCTGGACTCTTCCAGTTAAGATGTGAGAAAAAGGAGAGGATGCTTGGGGGAGCTCAGACTAACAGCAAAGACAGGGAATACAGAAAGCTTCAATAAAATGAAAGAGACCTTGGGAAAGAAAAAAAAAACAAAGCAATGGCAAATTAGCCAGAAAACATGCTCTATGTTTATTGCCCAACCAGCAGTTTCCCATAGCAACCAATCCCAATTGCAAAGTGTATTCTTGGCAGAAGGTTGATATTTTTTAATCCATCCCCTGGTTCACCACAAATGTGATGATATAAAACAAACCTCTCATGAGCTAAGGAAGTGAAGGGATGCATCTTTTTAACATGGATGGAGAGTATAGGTAGTCCCCTCTAGACTGTAAGCTTCTTGTGGGAAGGAAATAGGTCTGTTATATTGTTGTGTTGTGCTCTCCCAAGTGCTTAGTGCAGTGCTCCGTACACAATAAGTGATCAATAAATACAATTGATTGGCTGATTGCCTGTCCATCCTGGATTGGATGTGATGTACAGCTCTGCTTCAGTTTCCCCCACACGTGAGATGACAGAGAGCTTTCTAAATATCATCCCTTGTTAAAGACCTGACCCTGATGGTTGGAGAAGTAGTAATAATAATGGTAATTACTGGTAACATTGAAGGCAGCAGGGCCTTGTGGAATGAGTGCGGCTGACCCCTGGCCCACATCCTACCTCTGGCCTGGAATGCCCACCCGCCTCAAATCTGCCAGACAATCACTCTTCCCCTCTTCAAAGCCCTACTGAAGGAGCACCTCCTCCAAGAGGCCTACCCAGACTGTCCCACTTTTCCTCAACCCCCACTCCCTTCCCTGTCACCCTGACTCACTCCCTTTGCTCTTCCCCTCTTTCCCAACGCCACAGCACTTGTGTATATGTATAGATCTATAATTCTATTTATTTACATCGATGCCTGTTTACTTGTATGGATGTCAGTCTCCCCGCCTCTAGACTCTGAGCCCGTTGTGGGCAGGGATTGTCTCCCTTTATTGCTGTATTGTACTTTCCAAGCACTTAGTCCCAGTGTTCTGCACACAGTAATTTCTCAATAAATATGATTGAATGAATGAATGACTGGGAATCAGGAGGACCCGGGCTCTAGTCCTGGCTCCGTCACTTGCCTGTTGACCTTGGGCAAGTCAATCAATTAATGGCATTTATTGAGCATGTACTGTGTGCAGAGCACTGTACTAAGCACTTGGAGTAGTGTAATACAATAGAGTTGGCATACATGATCCCCGCCCACAAGGAGCTTACAGCCTAGAGGAGGAGCTAGACATTAAAATGAATTATGAATAGGGGAAATGAAGTGTTAGTAAGGGAAGGCCTCTTGGAGGAGTTATGATTTTAGTAGGACTTTGAAGATGGGGGGAGAGTGATAGTCTGTCAGATATGAAAGAGGAGGGAGTTACAGGCCAGAGGGAGGACATGACCAAGGGGTCAGCAGCTAGAAAGATGACATTGAGGTGCAGTGAATAGGTTGGCATTAGAGGAGCGAAATGTGTGGGCTGGTTGTAGTAGATCAGTGAGGTAAAGTAGGAAAGGGAGAGCTGATTGAGTGACTTAAAGCCGACAACAAGGAGTTTCTGTTTGAGGAGATGATGGATGGGCAACCACTGGGGTTTTTTTTTAGGAGTTGGGGAAGATGTAGACTGAAGGATTTTAGGAAAAATGATCCAGGCAGAAGAGGGAAGTATGGACTGTAGAGGGAAGAGACAGAAGGCAGGGAGCTCAGCTAGGAGGATGATGCAGTAGTCAAGACAGGATCTAGTAATTGCAGGGATCGCATGGTAGCAATCTGGATAGAAAGGAAAGGGTGTATTCTAGAGCTGTTGTAAAAGTAGAGCTGACAGGATTCAGTGACAGACTATGTGGGTTGAGAGAGATGTCATAGATACTGCCAAGGTTCATTCATTCATTCAATCATATTTACTGAGCACTTACTGTGTGCAGAGCACTGTACTAAGTGCTTGGGAGAGTACAATACCACAATAAACAGACACATTCCTGCCCACAACGAGCTTACAGTCTAGAGGGCGGTGGGGGGGGGGGGAAGTGGGCATTAATAAAAGGGAGCAAGGGGAGCAAAGGGAGCAAGTCAGAGTGATGCAGAAGGAAGTGGGAGAAGAGGAAAGGGAGGCTTAGTCAGGGAAGGTTATCAGGAAAGTTTACAAGCTTGTGAGACAGGGAAGATGGTGATTCTGCCTACAGTGGTGGGAAAGTCCAGGGGAAGGACAGGGTTTGAGTGAGAACATGAGAAGTTCAGTTTTGGACATGATATGTTTGAGATACCAGTGGAACATCCAAGCAGAGCTGTCCTGAAGGCAGGAGGAAATGCAAGACTACAGAGAAGGAGAGAGATCACAGCTGGAGAAGTAGATTTGAGAATCACCTGGGTAGACATGGTAGTTGAAGCTGTGGGAGTGGGTGTACATGAAGAATAGAAGGGGACCTAGAACTAAGCCTTTAGGGAATGTAAACAATTCACTCCAGGAATTTGGAAAGAAAAGGTAGGAGAAAAATAGGGAGCTCACTAGCTAGTGACTCCTTCCTCTCTGCTTTCAAATATGCCCATGTATCCCCCATCCTAAAATAACCCTTCCTTGATCCCTATCTCCCTCAAGAAGCAGCGTGGCTCAGTGGAAAGAGCACGGGCTTTGGAGTCAGAGGTTCCCGGCTCTGCCAATTGTCAGCTGTGTGACTTTGGGCAAGTCATTTAACTTCTCTGTGCCTCAGTTACCTCATCTGTAAAATGGGGATTGACACTGTGAGTCCCCTGTAGGACAACCTGATTGCCTTGTAACCTCCCCAGCACTTAGAACAGTGCTTTGCACATAGTAAGTGCTTAATAAATGCCATCATTATGATTATTATTATTACCCTCCCAACACAGGCTCCCTCTCTCCCACTGTTATTAGCAAACACCACCTCTCTCTCCCCCAGCCCACCAGCCCAACCCACTTTCAAGATTTGTTGTCCCCCACTTCCCGCCAGAGTTTGGTGACAAGTGCTAGTTCAGCCCAGCCTGCCATGGCCCCGTCGTTTTTTGGAGGGTTTTATGGTATTTGTTAAGTGCTTACTGTGTGTCCAACACTGTTCTAAGTGCTGGGGTAGGTTCAGGTTCATTGGGTCAGACATAGTCGCTGGTCCACCTGGGGCTCACAGTCTAAGTAGGAGTCTAGCCTGGTCAGAAAGGTCCAACCTGGCCTTTAGACTCAGCCACTTGGTCTATGTCTACCTGAGTCTCTGGTTAAGCATGCGCGTTGTGTGTGGGGAAAGGGCCTAAGGAAGCAGTCTATATAGGCTGCTTGGGACTTTGAAGGTCTTCCCTATCTTTCCTGTAAAATAATTTGCTGGCCATTGGCCACCTCCTATCTTGCCTATTACAACTTTTGCTTCCTAGAGTCATCAAAGGGCTAAGTGGCTTCCTCAGGTAGCACCACCAGTAGCGGGATTCATTTTCCTGTCTCCTTATCTGATTCTATTCAACCTTCTGATGGTCAAGCCAACCAGAATCAGTTTAAATTGTCTTACTGATGGTCCTGAACCTCAATTTCCCCATTGAAAAGAGATCAGGTATTTTCCATAATAAGCCTTGTCTTGAACATTCCCTTCTCTTCCTGGTCTATCTGTTCTGTGCCTCATTCACTGTTTATGGTCTCTAAATATTAAGTAATAACTGAAAGAGAAAACCATTATCTGATCTGTTTAGCAGTTTTTTGTATATATCCAGAACCTCTTGCAAAGAGCGATGGGTGTATTTTTTCTTTTTTTTTAGAATTCCAAATAGATACAATTGAGGGTTATTTAAGACAATCGTACTGACAATTGGCAATTCTTCTGAACTTCAGTTTCCCCAATGTTAACTTGGAGAACAAAAATACATCTTACCCAGATCACAAGAGTGGGAGAAAGAGGCAGAAAGGAAGGAAGCATCAAGGGAGAGAAGGAGGAATAGAGGGAGAACAAAGGAGGTGGGAGAGTTTCCTCCCTCTCAACCCTTCTTCAAGAGTGCTGGGGATGGGCAGAACCTCCCAGACATGAGTCCCACAATCTTCTTGGGGTTGACATTTGGCAGCCAAGTATATAGGGGTCAGGGGACTTAGGGAACATTCTGTCTTTTCTGTCATCCTTTGTCATGGTTGCTGAATGCAAACAAAGTTTTGCTTATAACAGAAAATATTCTCTCTCCCTCTCTGACAGTGGGTTCCACTCGAGGCTGCTAACGATCCATAAATTCACACAACTTGACCCACTGCAACTGCCATGAGGGTGTTGAAGGAGTGGCACGATGAAATCTACTGCTACTGCAAGGTATTGACAGATATCAAAATATTATTGTGAGCTTTAAAGGCAATTTTTAAAAAAAGATTGTTCCAGACTGCTGATGAATTTACAGTCCTTTTGGCAGCAGCTGGAATGGTGGGCACAGCTGCTCCAGAGCTTTCTGTGGCAGGCACAAGCTACAGCGGTGGACACATTTGTGTGAATGTATGGGCACTCACAACCCTGGTTCCATTATCCATTGGAGTAGGTGTAGAAAAGCCAGAAGAATCATCCTTTCCAATTAAAAGCACCTGCATCCCACGCACCTATGGCTTTGCTCCTAAACAGCTGCTTCCTTGTGCTTCTGGGATTGGTGAGCTTGCCAGAGAAACTGACATAGAAAGTGACCTTGAAGAAGCCTCCCTGTCCTCCCAGGAAGCCAAAAGTGCAGAGCAGGAAGCACAAATCAAAGCTGAGAAGTCTCCCAGAAAAAAAGAGAGGGTAGGTTGAAAATAGATGAGGGGTGGTGGGCTTAAATGAGAATAAATATACGCAGTCCTCCTAGATCCTCTCTGTAAGAGTACCACAGAGTCTTCTTCCTACCATGAAGCCCTACCTAATCCTCTGTCCTCTGTCCACAGTGGTGGCAGTTTCACTTGCTTAAGTAGCATTAGTGTCAATACCCCAACCGTCTTGTACAAGACCGATCAATTTGGGGAAGTATCAGCTTGGAGAAGACTCAGTCATTGGGCTTATTAAAGAGCAAAAAGAGGAAGTGTGAGGTTATTTCTCCAAAAAGAATATGCATCGCTACATTTGCTCACGGGAGGAGACACTGGAGAGAAGACAGGCTAGCTAATTGCTAAGGAAGGAGGGTCCTTCAGTCAATGGATAATTCTACTCCAAGTGAGCCAGTTCTTAAGAAATCTGCCCATAATAAAATAAAATAAATGACCAGAGGGAGAAAACATTGGGAATTTATAGGCACCGTCTGAAAGTAGCTATTGATTAAGGTTACGTTAGGAACAGGGAGGCAGTGTAATGCAGGACTCGTGCATCTGCTTCCCTTTCAATCCACAGCCTTCTGAAATGAGGTAATGTATGCACTAAATGACTGATGATTTGGTCTGAGAAATGATTGATTTTTATTTTAATGGCAAACAGAGTTAGCAGTAGATTGAGACAAGGCAATGCAAATAGAGGAGAAAATTCACTATCAGTTAATGCAATAAAATAAATCAAGCTGCAATATAACCAGGAAAATAATTTTTTTATAAAAAAAACTCAAAACACTGACCTCATTTATTTATCCAGCAAGCTCTGCCCTGGAAATGGGGATCATGGAGACAAGTAGAGGTGGAGCCTATCTTGGAATGTGGGTGATATAAAAGGTGTGTGTGTAGGGCCAGCGGGGGAGCAGGGATAAGTTACCTATGTATGGATGCTTCTCTACTATGCTGATCCAAGTAATTATTATATCCCGCTTTGACTACTGCATCAGCCTCCTCACCGACCTCCCTGCCTCCTGCATCTCACCACTCCAGTCCTTACTTCACTCTCCTGTCTGGATCATTTTTTTAAAAAAAGCCTTTGAGTCCAAATCTCCTCACTTCTCAAGAGCCTCCAGTGGTTGCTCATCTATCTCCACATCTAACAGAAACTCCTTACCCTTATCTTAAAAGAACTCAATCAGCTCTCCCTAATTACCTTACCTCATTCATTTCCTACTACAATCCAGCCAGCATGCTTTGCTCCTCTAATGCCAACCTACTCACTCTACATTGGTCTCACCTATCTTACCATTGACTCCTTGCCCAGGTCCTCCCTCTGGCCTGAACTCCCTCCGGTGTGAAACTCCCTCCCCCTTCATATCCTTCAAACCTTATTAAAATCACACCTCCCACAAAGGCCTTCCCCAACTAAGCCCTCATTTCCCCTCCCTCTCTCCCTTCTGCATCACCTATGCACTTGTATCTGTATCTTTTAAGCACTTCATATCAGTCAGTCAATGGTATTTATTGAGTGTTTACAGTGTACAGAGTCTTGTGCTAACTACTTGAGAGAGTACAGTAAAACAGAGTTGGTAGACATGATCTCTGCTCAGGAGGAGCTTAAAGACTAGAGGGGGTGAATATATACCCCATCTTCAGCCTCATAGCACTTAAATACATATCTGTAATTTATTTTAATGTCTGCCTTCCCCTCTAGACTGTAACCTCCTTGTGAGCAGGGAATGTATCTACCAACTCTGTTGTACTCTCTCAAGCGCTTAGTACACTGTTCTGCACACAATAAACATTTAATAAATGCAATTGATCGATCGATTGATTATTCCTGCCCACTGACAGCAGCAATTTAAAGGGGCTACCAAAACATGATCATGGCACTTCCTGGCCCCAGTCCCATGGGGGTCAAGAGGGGCATAAATTAAGGAGGAGCCCAAAGGGACAGTCATCGTTTTTGTTGCTCTTCTGTCGCGAGGCTTCTCTGCCTCCACTGTCCAGTTGCTAATATGTACACCTGTAGCTATCTCTCCATCAATCAATCAATCAATCGTATTTACTGAGCGCTTACTGTGTGCAGAGCACTGTACTAAGCACTTGGGAAGTACAAGTCGGCAACATATAGTGACAGTCCCTACCCAACAGTGGGCTCACAGTCTAGAAGAGTGGGCTCACAGTCTAGAAGACTCCATCCTTCTCCAAATTCTCTCATCCCACCTTAGAAAGCCAATTTTTAAGTGTGCAACTTGGGTAAGATTTAAAGATCAAGGCATGATCCTCTTGGGGGAGGGATGAATTCTTAATAGAAAATCATTTTAAAATATGCCTCCATTTTATCCTTGAAATTGGACTATGGGAGGACAGTAACTCCCTCATAGACCAGGCCTGCAATGTCGTGATGCCTAAATGTGTATATGATTGATTGGCAGGGCATTTTATTGCTATCATTCCCAGTATTAATCACAAGCTAAATAGCAATAAATCTTAGCAAAAACTCGTATAGCCGGATCCCTAGAGTTGAACCTGATAAACTGGTTTTCTCTTCCCCTATTAGATTACAAACTCTATGAGGAAGATGTTCAGCCAATGCAAATTATGTTGACAGTGATGAGAGTTTGCAGGAACTGGGCAGCAAAGGCAATCTGTGATAGGTGGAGCGTGAGGAGTGATGGAAACAGGATTAAAACCCAGGTCCTCTGACTCCCAGTGGGGGACTGGGGGAACGGAAGACATTACCTCTCTTGCCACACCATCACTTGTCTGCAGTGTGACCTTGGGCAAGTTGCTTCACTTCTCTGTGCCTCAGTTACCTCATTTGTAAAATGGGGATTGAGACTATGAGGCCCATGTGGGAAAGGGACTGTGTCCAACCAGATATATGTACATAAAGCCCTGTTCTTAGTATAGTGCCTGGCACATTAGTAAGTGCTTAACACATACCACCGTTATTATTCATCATTAGCTCACTGCCCACCTTCACATAACAAACCACCTGGGAAGCAACACTAAAATTAGGTGCCAGGGTTGAGGGTTTGGGGTATGTATTTGGTTGATTGATCAGACATAGTCCCTGTCCCATATGTCAGTCAATCAATCAGTGGTATTTATTGAGCACTTACTAAGTGCAGAGCACTGTACTAAGCACTTGGGAGGGTACAATACAACAGAATTAGCAGATACGTTCCCTCCCCATAACGAGGTTAGAGCTTATGGTGGGAGAAGAGTTATTTTATCCTCAATTTACAGATGAGGAAACTGAGACACAAAGAAGTTAAGTGTTACTGGCCCAAGGTCACACAGCTAGCAAGTGGTGGAACCAAAACTAGAAGCCAGGTCTCTTGTCTCCCAATCCAGAACTCTTTCCACTAGGCCGCACTGTGGACATGATAGAGATGGACTAAGGCAGCACAGAATTAGGATGGGATGGAAAGAAAGGGGAGAACTGAACCTTGAAGGATATCCACAGTTAGGGGGGTGGGAGACAGAGGAGGAGCCTCTGAGAAAGGAATGCAGATTGATGATATGAGCAGAATCTTTTGTGTCTCTCTCTCTTTACCAAATACATGATGATCATCAATCAATCAATCAATCAATCCATCAGTGGTATATATTGAGCACTTACTGTGTGCAGAGACCCATACTAAGCGCTAGGGAAAATACAACAGAGTATCTAGAAGCTATCCCTGCCCACAAGGAGCTTACAGTCTACAGATAAATGAAACATGACAGGCCCAGTGACACAACTCTGCCCTGTCTCACCAGCCATGGGGTGGCCAGAGGGGATGCAGGGTTGGAGGGGAGGGAGAAGCACCACGAGAAGCAGCATGGCCTAGTGGAAAGAGCACAGGCCTGGCTTTTAATTCCAGCTTGGCTACTTCTCTGCTATGTGACCTTGGACAAGTCACTTAACTTTTCTGTGCCTCAGTTCCCTCATCTGCAAAATGGGGATCCAATGCCTCTTCTCCCTCCTACTTAAACTGTGAGCCCCACGTGGGACCCGATTATCTTGTATCTATCCCAGTGCTTAGTACAGTGCTTGGCATATAGTGAGCACTTAAAACCCATTGTTAACTAGTATTATTATAATCAGAGTGAGCCATGGGGACAGAGGAGATTTGGGTCCAGAGTCAGCCATGGAGCCAGTTCTCTTCCTCTCTGTCACTTCTGCCACTCACTCATGCTTGGTCATCATCAAACCAGAGGCTTTGAAGACCACCAGTGTTTCCTTTTTTATTGGACTTGGCTTTCTTAGTCAAGAAAAATCTACATTCCAGTTCACTGAGCCAACATCCTGTCGGCGATGGTCACCTGTGGCTGCATGTGTTTGTGGCTGGAAAGGTCAATGCCAGACCCACAGCCCCAGCCCCTCTGTACATGAATGCATGCACACACACACACATATACCCGCACAGTGATCACAGATGTGATGGAAGTTGCAGACATCATGGACAATCTATATCACACACATTCTTCTGTATCTCTCTCTGTCACACACACACACACACCCCTCCCTTTCTCTCTGTAACCGCTACTTGCCAAGAGTTCAGGATCTGATCTTGTACTTATCCCAGTAGTTGCCTTATAGTAAGCACTTAATAAATAGTATCATTATTATTAGAACTCCCCTCACCCACCTGCCACTTTGTCACAGCTTTCCAGGCTCTGCCTGGAACTTTTTTTTAATGGTATTTTCTAAATACTTCCTATTTGCCAAGCACTGTACTAAGCAGTGGGGTTGGACACGGTCCCTGTCCCACAGGCTAGATATGAGGGAGGAAGATTTAATCCCCATGTTTTTACAGATGAGAAATTAAGCGATTTTCCCAAGGTCACACAACAGACAAATGATGGAGACAGGATTAAAACCCAGGTCCTCTGACTCCCAGGTCTGTGCTCTTTCCCCTTAGGCCATGCTGCTCTTCTCCTCCTTCGTTTCAAGGTCAGTTACTGAAATCTTCACATGCCATTTCTCCCTTGTGGTTGACTCGCTAACCTTTTTTGTTTTCTTTAGGTGTGGGTTATATCTTCTTCAGTTTTTCAGATGGAACTCAGTGAGTGCTGGTAATACCACCAAGACATTTTTTCCACACTTAACACTTGAAAATTCTTGTTAACTTGATAGAAATTTTGTTCCATTTGTATTTTCTGAGTCACCCCCAAAATGTCATCAATCTCTCTGAGTCATTAAAACAGAAAAGATATCTTTAAGGACCTTTGCATTCCAATCTGTTCACTGGAGGGCCATACTTCTTTCTGGGTGTTTACAAGAGACAAATGCCCAGCTCTGAGTTCCTTAATGTGTTTTGTTGAACAAGTTGGCTAGCCACAGAATGCAGTAACTGAAGATGATCTTGAAATCCTACTTTCTCCTTAGTTAATGATAGCATCTGTTAAGCACTTACTAGGTATCAAGCACTGGTCTAAACACTGAGGTAGGTACAACAATTCAATCTGGTTGGACACAGTCCTTGTCCCACGTGGGGCTCCCAGTCTAATTAGGAGGAAGAACAAGTATTGAATCCTAATATTTACAGTTGAGGAAACTGAGGCACAGAGCAGTTAAGTGACTTGCCTAAGATCACACAGCAAGCAAGTGGTCTCTGTCACACTTTTGAGGCTGATGGGGAGTCAGTCATTATTCACTGTAAAAGATTTATAAAAAAACATGCATTTGCTTTATTTATGGTACTTTATTTTGCTTTATAAAGTAGAGCTTCATTAAAATGATATCGCTTTATCTGAAAATCATTTTTAGGGTGTAGTTCTAAAATTCCTGCAATAGGGGAGTTTTTTTAGTACTAAAATGTTGATTACAAAATGCAGTTACTGTTATGAAATCAATCTTTTCCCATGGATAATACAATCGTGTTTTTGAACAATAGGATAGGACTATTGCCTAACATCAATATCAATTGCCACTATCAACTGAGGTTTCAAGACCAGCTGTTCCTAATGCTGCTCAATAATCTCTGAAATAATGCCACTGATAGGTTGCAGCTTTACAACCTCCTTTGACCATTATCATATCAGTTAACTCCTCCACATGTCCTGGCCTTTCTTCGTGCCATTCAGAGGTCTCTCCTCTAACTCCTGTCAAACCCACAGGGAGGAGCTAGTTGGCTGCTAAACCAGTGACCATGCTTAGTTCCTCTCCTCCAATTCTCTCCTTGACCCTGTCCAATCTGGCTTCCGTCCTCTTCACTCTACAGAAACTAACCTCTCAAAGGTCACTAATGAGCTCCTTCTTGCCAAATCCAACGACCTCTACTCCATCCAAATCCCCCTCAACTTCTCAGCTGCCTTTGGTGCTGACGACCACCCCCTCCTCCTGGAAACATTATCCAACTTTATCCAATTGCTTTAAAGCAGTCCTACTCAGGCAAAAACTCCTCACCCTCGGCTTCAAGGCTCTCTATCACCTCGCCCCCTCCTACCTCACCTCCCTTCTCTCCTTCTACAGCCCAGCCCACACCCTCCGCTAATCTCCTCACCTTACCTCGTTCTCGCCTGTCCCGGCCCACTTCATCCCCCTGGCCTGGAATGCCCTCCCTCCGCACATCCGCCAAGCTAACTCTCTTCCTCCCTTCAAGGCCCTACTGAGAGCTCACCTCCTCCAGGAGGCCTTCTAAGACTGAGCCCCCTCCTTCCTCTCCCCCGCGGCCCCCTCTCCATCCCCCCCGCCTTACCTCCTTCCCTTCCCCACAGCACCTGTATATATGTATATGTTTGTATGTATTTATTACTCTATTTTATTTGTACATGTTTATTCTTTTTATTTTATTTTGTTAATATGTTTTGCTTTGTTCTCTGTCTCCCCCTTCTAGACTGTGAGCCCACTGTTAGGTAGGGGCCGTCTCTATATGTTGCCAACTTGTACCAAGCGCTTAGTACAGTGCTTTGCACACAGTAAGTGCTCAATAAATGCGATTGAATGAATGAATGAACTTTGGTTTCATGGACACTGTCCTTTCCTGGTTCTCCTCCTATCTTTCTGGCTGCTCCTTCTCACTCTGTTTTGTGGGAAGCTCCTCTGCCTCCCACCCCTATGTGCCTCCCTCGAGGTTCAGTTGTGGATCCCCTTCTAGTCTCCATCTCCACCCACTCCCCCAGAGAACTCATTCATTCCCATGGCTTAAAATACCAACTCTATAAGGATGATTCCCAAATTTACATCTCCAGCCCTGATCTTTCTCCCTCTCTACAGTCTTGGATTTCCTCGGGCCTTCAAGACATCTCTACTTGGATGTCTTGCATTCTCCTTAAACTTCACACATCCAAAACAGAACTCCTTATCTTCCCACCTGAACCCTGTCCTCCCTCTGACTTTCCCATTAGTGTAGACAGCACCACCATCCTTCCTGTCTCACAAGCCCATAATCTTGGTATTATCCATGACTCTTCTCTCATTCAATCAATCGATCAATCATATTTATTGAGCGCTTACTATGTGCAGAGCACTGTACTAAGCGCTTGGGAAGTACAAGTTGGCAACATATAGAGACAGTCCCTACCCAACAGTGGGCTCACAGTCTAGAAGGGGGAGACAGAGAACAAAACCAAACATATTAACAAAATAAAATAAATAGAATAGATATGTACAAGTAAAATAAACAAATAAATAGAGTAATGAATATGTACAAACATATATACATATATACAGGTGCTGTGGGGAAGGGAAGGAGGTAAGACGGGGGGATGGAGAGGGGGATGAGGGGGAGAGGAAGGAAGGGGCTCAGTCTGGGAAGGCCTCCTGGAGGAGGTGAGCTCTCAGTAGGGCCTTGAAGGGAGGAAGAGAGCTAGCTTGGCAGATGGGCAGAGGGAGGGCATTCCAGGCCAGGGGAATGACGTGGGCCGGGGGTCGACGGTGGGACAGGTGCCGTGAGAACGAGGCACGGTGAGGAAATTAGCAGCAGAGGAGCGGAGGGTGCGGGCTGGGCTGTAGAAGGTGAGAAGGGAGGTGAGGTAGGAGGGGGCGAGGTGATAGAGAGCCTTGAAGCCAAGGGTGAGGAGTTTCTGCCTGATGCGCAGATTGATTGGTAGCCACTGGAGATTTTTAAGGAGGGGAGTAACATGCCCAGAGCGTTTCTGGACAAATCAATCAATCAATCAATCAATCTAATTTATTGAGTGCTTACTGTGTGCAGAGCACTGTACTAAGTGCTTGGGAAGTACAAGTTGGCAACATATAGAGACAGTCCCTACCCAACAGTGGGCTCACAGTCTAGAAGGGGGAGACAGAGAACAAAACCAAACATACTAACAAAATAAAATAAATAGAATAGATAGGTACAAGTAAAATAAATAAATAGAGTAATAAATATGTACAAACATATATAAATATATACAGGTGCTGTGGGGAAGGGAAGGAGGTAAGATGAGGGGATGGAGAGGGGGACAGGGGGGAGAGGAAGGAAGGGGCTCAGTCTGGGAAGGCCTCCTGGAGGAGGTGAGCTCTCAGTAGGGCCTTGAAGGGAGGAAGAGAGCTAGCTTGGCGGAGGGGCAGAGGGAGGGCATTCCAGGCCCGGGGGATGACGTGGGCCGGGGGTCGATGGTGGGACAGGCGAGAACGAGGCACAGTGAGGAAATTAGCGGCAGAGGAGCGGAGGGTGCGGGCTGGGCTGTAGAAGGAGAGAAGGGAGGTGAGGTAGGAGGGGGCAAGGTGATGGAGAGCCTTGAAGCCGAGGGTGAGGAGTTTCTGCCTGATGCGCAGATTGATTGGTAGCCACTGGAGATTTTTGAGGAGGGGAGTAACATGCCCAGAGCGTTTCTAGACAAAGACAATCTGGGCAGCAGCATGAAGTATGGATTGAAGTAGGGAGAGACACGAGGATGGGAGATCAGAGAGAAGGCTGATGCAGTAGTCCAGACGGGATAGGATGAGAGCTTGAACGAGCAGGGTAGCGGTTTGGATGGAGAGGAACGGGTGGATCTTGGCAATGTTGCGGAGCTGAGACCGGCAGGTTTTGGTGACGGCTTGGATGTGAGGGGTGAACGAGAGAGCGGAGTCGAGGATGACACCAAGGTTGTGGGCTTGTGAGACAGGAAGGATGGTAGTGCCGTCAACAGTGATGGGAAAGTCAGGGAGAGGGCAGGGTTTGGGAGGGAAGACAAGGAGTTCAGTCTTGGGCATGAGTTTTAGGTGGCGGGCAGACATCCAGATGGAGATGTCCTGAAGGCAGGAGGAGATGCGAGCCTGGAGGGAGGGGGAGAGAGCAGGGGCAGAGATGTAGATTTGGGTGTCATCAGTGTAGAGATGATAGTTGAAGCCGTGGGAGCAAATGAACCCACCTATTCATTCAACCCACCTATTCAATCTATCATTAAATCCCGTTAGTTCAATCTTCACAACATCGCTAAAATCCATCCTTTTCTCTCCATCCAAACTGTTACCTCATTAATCCAAGCACTTCTCATATCCTGTCTTGATTACTGGATCCAGGCCATACTTCATTCTGTAGCCCAAATATTTTTTCTACAAAAACATTTAGTCCATGTTTCCCCCCTCCTCAAGAACCTCCAGTGGTTGCTCATCCACCTCGGCATGAAAGAGAAACTCTTTATCATTGGCTTTAAAGCAGTCAATCACTTTGCTCCCTCCTACGTTATATCCCTGATTTCCTACTACAACCCAGGCTGCACACTTCACTCCTCTAATGCCAACCTACTCGCTGTACCTCAATCTCATATATCTTGCCACTGACCTCTCTCTCATGCCCTGCCTCTGGCCTGGAATGCCCTTCCTCTTCGTATCTGATAGACGATTACTCTCCCCACTTTCAAAACCTATATGAAGACAAATAATAATGGTATTAGTTAAGTGCTTACTGTGCGCAAGGCACTGTACTAAGCACTGGGGTGGATGAAAGCAAATCAGGTTGGACACAGTCCCTGTTCCACATGGGCTTCACAGTCTCAATCCCTATTTTAAAGATGAGGTAACTGAGACACAGAGAAGTGAAGCGACTTGCCCAAAGTCACACAGCAGACAAGTGGCAGAGCCAGGATAAGAACCCATGACCTTCTGACTCCCAGGCCCGTGCTCTATCCACTATGCTAAGCTGCTTCCCTCTTGGGAGAAAGTCAGTAGGAGGGCAAAAGATCTGGATCGTGACTGGGGAAGACCCTGCTCACTTAAGCCTTCCAGACCTGACTGTTCTTCCACTGACTTCGCCTGGGAGTTTTACTTCACCAGCTCAGGGACTGATTCATTCATTCATTTATTTATTCAATTGCATTTATTGAGCACTTACTGTGTGCAGAGCACTGTACTAAGTGCTTGGGAGAGTACAATATAACAAAAAAAGATACATTCCCTGCCCACAACAAGCTTACAGTCAAGAAGGGGAAGACAGACATTAATATAAAGAAATAAATTACCAGTTAAGTGCTGTGCGGCTGGGAGTGGGGGGGATGAACAAAGGGAGCAAGTCAGGGCTATGCAGGAGGGAGTGGGAGAAGAGGAAAGGGGTGCTTAGTCAGTCTCCTCTACGATGAAATCTAAGGTGCCTGTAAGAGAGGTCATTTCCTTGGACCCCCCGGCCCGAAGCAGCTTGTGCCACATGTCCTTACTCCAAATCTCTTCCAAGAGGCCTTCCCTGACTGAGGCCTTATTTCCTTTTCTCCCAGTTCCTTGTGCATCACCCTGACTTGCTTCTTTAATTCATCTCCCACCTCAACCCCACAGCACTTCTGTACATATCTGTCCTCTATTCATATATATCAATGTCTGTCTCCCCCCTCTAGACTGTAAACTCACTATGGGCAGGGAATGTGTCTATTATATTGTTGCGTTGTACTCTCCCAAGTCATTAATACAGTGCTCTGCACACAGTAAGCACTCAATAAATATGATTGATTGATTAGGTGCCAATATATCAGGTTTTTCTCACAGATAGCATTGTATAACTCCTAAACACCCTACACTTGGTTTCCTGCACTTTGGGCTCACTGCACCATTGAGTCATAGTGGTGAGAGAGAGAGACGTGTGTGTGTGTGTGTGTGTGTGTAGAGGGAGGAGAGAGAGACTTCAGAAAAGTATTTCTTTGGTTTCATTCAGAAATTTCCTGATTCTTGACACTCCTCCTCCCCACTCCGCTTCCTCTATTTCAGAAGGTCCAATAATGCCCTCATTCTATAGGTCTTACCATAACCTGTTTGTTCAATGCTCTGAAATACTAAACATTGTACCTTGAGTAGTTAGTTAACAGATCAGACATTCAAGCCGTGGTCAGTAGTAGCCCTCTAGTCCAAATAATCTAAACTCATGTTGATCATTCAGAGCTACTCTACTCAAATTGCTCCACAACACAAGGATAAGCATATTTCACCACACTATTTCCCTTAAGGATTCTAGATCAGAGCCTGCAACTCCCTCCTACTACATATGACAGACCAGCACTATCCTCATCTTGAAAGCCCCACAGAAATCTTATCTCCTCCCCCTATCCTATTTTCCTTCCCTACTGCCTCTCCCACTGATTTAGTCCCACCCTCTTAGCACTTAGGTATTCTTCTCTCTGTTCCCACCCACACAGCCCATATATGCATATATCCTTATACCCTTGCTTCCCTTACTTGTAATTTAATGTCTGCCTCTCCCTTTAAATGGTAAACCCATAGATAACAAGGGAATATGTCTACAGACTCTGTTGTATTGTACCCTCCCAAGCACTTAGTACAGTGCTGTGCATAAAGGGCTCAATAAATACTATTGATTAATTAATATTAATAAATGCCTTAACAATCAACATAAAGGGATTAGGCCTGGCATCCCTTTTCAATGTTTATTGAATTAGAAGCTTGGGGAGCTCAGAAAACACCTGGCTCCTGCCCGATGACATCTCTGTCTAATTGACTCAAGATGGCTGACAGAAAAAAGAAGTAGGCAGAGTGCTTGAAAGATAGAGGTGTCTGGTTTTCTTTGTTTCTCTGCCTCTGTAAAGAACTTTTAAGTCCTGATTCGACCAGGACTGAGAGGCTTTCAATGTGTAGGTGAGGTAAAAGCTTTGCAAGAAAAAAGTATTTTGAAAAAAGACTGGAAGGAAAAGTAGTTATTTTGGCAGAGGGGAAAAAAGAAAGTTATTCCAGAAAACAATTCTCTTCTAAGTTTCCTATACATTTGGTTCCCTGTTGCACTTAGAGGAGCAAAATAAGAGGAAGTGAAATTCAAGCTAGCTTATTTTGCCATTTTCAATAACTTTGATGAAAAAGGCTTGGTGGGGTTAAATGGTGGAGAAATCAGATAAATGAGGTTATTGGATTATCTTTGGATTCAATTACCTATGTCCCACCTGTCCCTCATGACTCCAGATAAATCTAGAATTGGCTGTATTTTTTTTAACATTTAGATCTGTATATTTTGCACTACTCATTTTACTCATCTGAAATTTTGAACAATGACAGATTTGGAGTTTCATTTACTTGGAGAGTACTTTGTATGTGAATTTGAAATGATCTATTTTGTCATCAGTGAACTATTCACTGGACACACTGACTTGAATTTTTTGAAATACTGACAATTGGAATTTGTCAGTGATTGCACTTTATTCTTGTTGCTATCCTTAGGTAAATAGTGGTTTGTTGTAGTTGTTAAAGCCCTTTTGTTAGATTTACTCAAGGTCAGCTATATATTGAAATCTGTAAAAGTAACCCTTATTTAATTTAATATTTCAATTCAAGGTTGGCTAAATTAGAAAATGGCCTACAAAATGAGGTGCCAAGAATAGTTATTTGTATATTTGTTTTATTTCATGAAGGGACCGTTTTATTCATCACTGAACTCTGCATTCAAATACCATTCTCTCTAGCCTGTCTTCAGTTTTTGTTTTCACAACAGACCACGGCACTTTTGGCAGCTAATGTTTCCATGTTGTTTATATATGTATAGAATTACTACTTAAAAATTACTGGATCAACTAAACATAGAAGTGATGGAAAAATCAGGTTAACTGAAATTTCTGGTTACCAAAGCCTGGATTCAGCAGTTTTTACTTGCAGCACTGTGAATATGCTCATGCTTAATTTAGGTCAAGCTCCAGGTTGACCCCTAAGAGGATAAAATAAATGTCCCCTTCCTTAGAAGGGAAAGAAGAAATGGGGAAAAAAAACTGTACTCCAAATTGTAACTGCTACTTGATTCTACTAGTTTTGTTTATTTTTAGAAGAAAAAAAAATTGCTGTCAGAATAGATTTATCAGGCATGTGGTGAGGTCTTTTTCTAAATCTACTTTGAATTTTCTATCCTCACATTCTTTTTATTTCACTCTTATGTAGGATTGCTATTTCCTCTCTCTAATTAAAACATGATACTGTTTAAGACACATTCTATGTGTCAGACGGAACACTTAAAGGAATTGGAAACAAAAAAGGAACCCAAAAGTTTAATGAATAGTTTCCAGCATGCCTAGTGCTGCCAGACAGTCTACATGAGATTGTTCTTTATTCTATGGCCTTATTCCTGGCTTCCCAAAAGGTCTTGTCAATAAATGACACAGCTGTCCAAAACTTGAGTGACATGAGCCTCACCTCTCCTCAGAATGGGAAGTTAGAGATTTTTATAACTGAAATATGGCAGCACTAAGTATGCCTGTTTGTCAGGTGCCTTTTGGATAAATACCTAAAAAGGCAGGAAATGATTGGTTGTCATTCAATCTCGAGGTCCCCCAAATTGAGCCCTAGGCATCAAGTTAGCAAGACAGGACACACCCCAATTGGGATGTGACCACATTCATTGTTTTGCTTTTTTGTACTCATTCCTTGCAAAATTAGGCTGTTCAAAATTCTAATACAACTCACATACAGATAAGGTGGAAAATGTAATCCTGAATATATGAACATGCATGTCCTTACTTGGGATTCAGGGGAAATGAGTTGTTTCAATTGTGCATTTGCCCTGATATCTCCATTACTACAACAAGGGAAGTTCATTCAGTGGATTTTTGCACGAGTTTGAAATACTGAAGTCAGAGGGTGTCTGCCAACCCCCTATCATTCTGGAACCCATAATTCTCTTGTGCATAAAACTGATCCTTTGTTCTTCAGAAATCTCTGTATTGGTCCATGTTCTACTGAAGCAGGCAGTTTCTTTATTTCAAACAAATTAAGAACAAAGAGGTCACGGTGCTGATTAACTCCTAAAATTGCACACTAACTCAGCTGCAGCTTGTGATTGGTCCCTAATCGGTTTCAGCTTTTTTATCACACCATAAGTACCAGCCACTGCAGTCAACAATTCTCTCTTCACTTATTTGACCTGGGGGGGAAGTGTCAGGTTTCAAAAGCCCCAGCATTTTTTTTAATCTAAACCCACAGAGAGGAGCTACATTTTATTCTAGAACTTATTTTTATTCTGTTTTTTTTTTCTTGGTAAGAAAATGGAGTGAGTGAATAACTTGAAGATACACAAACAAGTGGAAAGAAGTCAGGAAGCTGCTATTTCATTTAAAACAGCAGTGACAGCAATCCACAGACAGTAAGATTTTCTTCTCAAATGTCAATGACCATAACAGTTTGTTGTTAGTACCGAGTTCTTAAAGAGATTTGTGCTTTGGAACTTTCAGAAGAGAGGGTACATTTACTTCAATCTTGTTTTGGGTGCGGAAGAAGAAGAGGGCATTGAAGTTTGGGAAGTTAATTGTGTTATGCATCAGAGATGTGTATCTAGCCAGTAATTTAAAATAAAGGAAAAAGTTATAGGTTGCAGTCCTCTCTTAACTATCTTATAGAAGACAAAAAGGTGGCATCTTCAGCTCCGTACACTGAAAATTGTATTTTCAACGTAGAATTAACTTCTTTGTCCAGGGAGTTGGTGTTGGTCTTCTTAATGAAAAACAATTCTTGAGTTGGCAAACCAGACTAGGTGATGACATGTCACTGTTTACTTCCTTCCTAAAATGTTTAACTCATAGAAACCGAAACTATATGTATCACTGGGGCCTGTTAGGTCTTGTAAGTGTCATTAATCTGAACGGAAACTTCTGCCTGGACATGGCATTCTGAAATCCTATTACTTGTTATTTGTAAATGTCACTCTTGCACTTAAAAAGTTCCAGTTCCCTGGAGTGAAGAATCAGGAATAAATCATTTATAATCCATAAACCAATTCCAATTCTATGCATTCACTTCAACATTAATCATAAGTACGCTTATTATTTAATTGAGAGTTTGGCTTCAAACCAAAGACCTTAAAGCATGCTCCCTGACTGAGCCCCTTCCTCATTCCCAAGTCTTATCTTGGTTCAGGACTTTAATAGTTTCTTTAAAAAAAAATATATATATATATATATATATATATATACTGGGAGCAAGACATTCCATCCCCTTTATCCCAGCTATGGATCTTGCCTGATATTAGCCCTGCCTGGTTTAGCGTTTGACCCCAAATGAAATGTGCTTCATGTATGAGAAGGTAGGGTAGACTGCAACATCCAGTCCTTAGTCACAGTGCCAAAGGACAGCTCTTGGCAAGATTTCAGTTTTCTCAGTGTCACTGAAAGCAAGACCCTGATGTTACTCAGAATAGCACTGAAGAGTCTTGAGGTTCCCTCTTCTAAGCTCGTTGTGGGCAGGGAATGTGTTTATTGTATAGTACAGTGCTCTGCACACAGTAAACACTCACTAAATATGAATGAATGAAAGACAATTAAATAACAGCACTGGGGAAGCCTGGGCCTGTTTGTGAGCTGAGAGCAAGCCTGGCAATCTGAATCAGGCTGTTAGCTTCCAAACTGCAAAGTTCTCCCCCTGTATGCAGGTTTTATGCTGTTCCAGGCTTTCCCAGTCTGTGGAAATAGTCTCCCACTGCTAGTGTTCTTCCCAATAATAGATTTTAGGGGTGGTTGTGGGGGAGGGGGAACCAACTCCATGGCTATTACTGTTATGGCCATTATATTTGTACCCATGGAGTCATCCCTGGGGCTAGAAGCAGAGATAAATTTTTGTCACCTCTGCAACAAGGAAGGCAGTACCAGCCCCACTTCTTACTGTGGGCATGTTAGCATGTGTTTTGGGGGTACTCTGTACACCCCCACTAAAATGAACAATGAAAGGGACACAGAATGGGGCAAAATGATTAAAGTGAGACCTTAAATAGGCTGCTGAAGACACTCAAAAATGCAGGGCATCCATTTTCCAGCTCCCCCGACTACCACCATACACCTATATTTTTATTTAAGGTTTTACTAATACAAATCTCTCCTGGTTTTCCTTCAACCTCTCTACCTCCTCTTTTCTTCAGGATCCTCTCCTGACTCTCACCTTCTAACTGTGGGTGTTGCTCAGGGCTCTCTTCTGGATCCCCTTTTAGTCTCATTTTACACTCACTCCCTCAGGGAACTCATCCACCCCCATGGCTTCAGCTGTAAATTTCCAAATCTACCTCTCCAGCTCATTCTTCTCATCTCCTCAGTAATTGTACTTATCCTGCCTCCAGAACATCTCCATATTGGCTGTCCCATCAGCACCTTAAATTCTATATTTCTGAAATTAAACTCTTTTCCCTGCAATAATACTCTCCTCCACCTAATTTTCCCATCACATGTGACAACACTACCATCCTCCCTGCCTCCAAGGCTCACCAGCCATGATATTACCCTTGATTCCTCATTCTCTTTAGACGCACACATTAAATGCTCCACCACATTTCCTGGTTCTACCCTTCTTCTTTATCCAACCATCCACCATCCTTATCCAGACACTTGTTATAGCCCAGCTAATCTACTATATCAGTCTTCTCATGGGTCTCTCTGCCTCTGTCCTCTCCAGTCTGTAGTTCACTCTCTTCTGCTCGGATCATCTTTCTAAAATGTTCTTTGCACATTTTTTCCCTTCCTCGAAAACCTTCCATGGATACCCATTCTTCTCAGCATCAAGAAGAATGAAAGAATGAAACTTCTAACTTTGGGCTCTAAGGTATTCCATCAGCTCTCTCCCTCTTACCTATCCACTCTCATCTTGAGACTCCAGCTTGTACTCTCCATTTTTCCTAAACTCACCTTCTCACTATGCCTCATTCTCAATTCTCCTATCTGAATCCCTGGCTCAAGTCTTTCCTCCTGCCTGAAACTCCCTCTCTTTTCAATAATAAGAATAATAATAGTAATTGTGGTATTTGTTAAGCTCTTACTATGTGCTTTGTGGTGCAGTTCAATGCTTTGCACACAGTAAGCACTCAATAAATATGATTGAATGAATGTGCCAATCACTGTTCTAGGAACCAAGGCAGATATGGGATAATCAGGTCAGACAACCCCTGTCCCACATGGGGCTCACAATCTAAATGGGAGATCAGGTATTGAACTCCCATTTTGCAGGTAAGGAAACTGAGTCACAGAGAAGTTAGGTGACTTGCCCAAGTTCACATAGCTGGGAAGTGGCAAACCTGGAATTAGAACTTCAGTCCTCTGACTCCCAGGCCCATGCTCTTTCACTAGGCCACACTGCTTCCCAAATCTCCCACATGTCAGTTTTCTCCATATGCAAAACCTTTCTGAAATCCCATCTCCTCTAGGAGACATTCCTTGATCTATTTTTTTTTCTTCTCCCCCAGTCATATCCCCCCAGGTCTCACCTCATCACTTTTATATTACCTCAACCTTCCATTCTCAGCCTTCCATAGCACTTTTGTACATCTTGATTAACATTACTGTTTCAGCACTTCCTTCTCCTATCTGTAAATTGTTTTCTGTCAATCTCTCCTACTCAATTATAAGTGTCTTGAGGTCAGAGTCCACGTCTTCTACCTCTATTGTACTCTCCTAATCTCTTGCAGTGCTCTGCACACATGTGCTCAATATATATTATTGATTTATTATTAATAATAATGATGGCATTTATTAAGCGCTTACTATGTGCAAAGCACTGTTCTAAGCGCTGGTGAGGTTACAAGGTGATCAAGTTGTTCCACGGGGGGCTCACAGTCTTAATCCCCATTTTACAGATGAGGTAACTGAGGCACAGAGAAGTTAAGTGACTTGCCCAAAGTCACACAGCTGACAATTGGCAGAGCTGGGATTTGAACCCTTGACCTCGGACTCCAAAGCCCATACTCTTTCCACTGAGCCACGCTGCTTCCCCATGAGCCACGCTGCTTCCCCATTGACTAGCTTTAATAATTTAAAGCACAAAGTGTCATAACAAATATGAATAGTAACAACAGCCGCCCAAGTCTGGGCTGTGACAATTCTGGCAACAGCAAAGACACTTTAAGCAGCTTTCTCCCTTCAGTGGGTGTTCAGACTTATTTGAATTGCTGTGGTGGGTTGGGGAGTAGGTGAGTGTGAATTTAGGTTGGCTTTTTAGAGTGGCTTTGAGCTGCGAGGTAAATGATGACTACAGGCCCCTAGTTCTCACACCCCTTTCTGCAAGAAGGCTTTTTTCAGTCCTCTCATGTTCTTCCTTCCTCTTTTCCTACCCTTGCTCTCCCACCACCCACAACTGCTGTGATGAAAAGTGTGTGTGTGTGTGTGTGTGTGTGTGGTGGAGCTGGATAGAGGTGGGGGAGGAGTGAGATGAAGCAGAGGAGAAAAGTTTTGTTGTAGGCTTTTGTTTTTAAGGCTAGGGCTTTTAGGATCTAGACACTACCTGAATAGATATAAGCCAGGGAGGCTGTGGCCAGACTACTGTCCTCTTCACAACCCAGCCCCATTTCTGGCTAAAAATATGACCATAAAGGTATCCAATAACGAGTCAAAACAGGATAGGGTACAGCTCAGCAGAAAACCAGGTTGTCTGGTATAAAAGTGTTTAAATGGCCACCCTAATTCCAGCAGGAGTTAGTTCCAAAATTATTTTTGAGCACTTGCTTTCCTGCTTCAGTCACGGGAACTGGATCTGACCGAGGCAGGGGAAGAGGCCTAGGATGATACTGCTTCCCCTTTCCCTATCCTGCCCCAGCCCAGTCTCCACAATTATGGTGGTGTCCCAGGATCTGCAAATGGCAAAGGAACAGCCAAAGTCATGGCAGTGAAACAAGTTTTTTTAAAAAAATGGCATCAAAGGGAGCTGTATCAGGGCATACAAGGGAAGCATGGGGAAACTCCAGCAGGGGTAAGGTATCAGAGAAACCAGGGTGCAGACTACCTAAAGAGTAGTCATAGATGCCAGGGAGGGATTGATACTTGACTTCCACTGAAGAGTGAGTTACCCTGTTGGAGAACATCTCTCACTCTCTCTGCTCCTGACACCCAGCTTGCTCCACTTTCTGCTTCACTGCACTCTGGCTCTCTTGACTTTCACTGGCTCTCCAGCTGTGTGTCTCTGGCTAAATGTGGCTCTGGCGCTCTCTTGTCTCGTTGACTCCGTCTGACTCACTGCCTCTCTCTTTCCCACCGTTTTCTTGCCAGGCCCCAAATGGGCCGCTCCCAGAAGCCCCAGCCTGTATTCATCCCCTATACTTGAAATTAAAGTTGACATTCTAAATGGAAGTCTGTGAACTACAGGTGATTTGACCTCAGCCAGGTAGTACAAGGAGAGTCAACCATCTCACAGCAGACCTTATTGCTTAGACTGTGAGCCCCATATGGGACAGGGACTGATTAACTTGTGTCTGCCCCAGTGCTCAGTACAGTGTTTGGCACATAGTAAGCGCTCAACAAATACCACAATTATAATTATCATAAACCCACCCTCCTTTTTTCTTCCTCCCTTTCCCCCCTTAGCCCAGCCCTTAGTCTTGAAAGCTGCATTTCAGGTTATTCTGGTGTGTAATGTCACCATTCTGGCCCTAGGAGCTGTGTCTTAACTCTTAATTTGTACTTAAGATTTCCATTTTCCTATTTTGAAAAAGACTCAGGAATAACTCTCTAGATCTCATTTACATATTATCTGTCTATTCTTTTACTTCATTATCATCATCGAGCAGCATGACATAGTGGATAGAGCACTGGGAGTCAGAAGGTTGTGGGTTCTAATCCTGCCTCCATCACATGTCTGCTGTGTGACCTTGGGCAAGTCACTTCTCTGTGCCTCAGTTATCTCATCTATAAAATTGGACCAAGACTGAGCCCCACATGGGATAAGGAATGTATCCAATCTGATTTGCTTGTATCCACCCCAGTGCTTAGTGCAGTGCTTGGCACATAATAAGTGCTTAACAAATATCCCAAATATTATTTGAGGGCTTACTGTGTGCAGAGCTCTGTACTAAGCACTTGGAGTACAACAGAGTTGGTAGATACATTCCCTGCCCACAACAAGCTTACAGTCTAGATGTGGAGATAGACATCAATATAAAAAAATGATTTATCATATATAATTACTTGCTCAACTGTTTTGTCTCTATGTGTTTGTAGTGTTTCCAGCTTTGTACGTTTTCTTCTTCTGGCTTCCACTATCTGTAAATGACTTTTGATTCTTTCCTATTGGACTGTAAACTCCATGAGGCCAGAGACATGTATCTCACTACTGTTGTTCTTTCCCAAGCACAGTACTCAGCACTTAGACAATCAATCATTGAGTACCTATATTTGTATTTATTGAGTACCTACTTTGTGCAGAGCACTGTACTAAGCTCTTGGGAGAATACAGCAGAATTGGTAGACATGGTCACTGCCCACAACAGGTATACAATCTAGAGGTTAACTCAATAGATACCACTGATGGGTTGGCTAGGAAGAAGAAAGTACAAGATATTGGGGAAGAATATTTTCAAATCAGATGGTGTTAGTGAAAAATCCAAGACGTTTAATAAAAAGTAAGATGCCCTGGATCAGGAAGGTGCTGAAAACAGACCAAGAAGAATTGTGACTTTGGGAAAAATTTGTATTTTATTATTTATTATTACATTATTATTTATTATTTAAACTTTGTGCTAATGGAGCAAAGCTACCAAAATGCTATGGGATGTCTTTCAGTGAATGGGCAGAAGTTGACCTAAATGATAAGGTCTGAAATTGCGAAGGAAGAAATGGCTTCTCTTTTGGTAAACAAACTCATACCTTTAAAAAAAAAACTAGCAATAGAGAATGGAACAAAAAACAGAGCTTAGCTGCTTTTTTAAACTTCCAGTGGTTTAATAATTCCCTCTGCACAGGCCTGGATTTTTGTTATCATTGGCCTCCTTCATAACCATCACACACTCTACTTTGTCAAATTTGGCACCTAGCTGAATGGCAGGTTGGGAGAAGGTGGCAGGTATTGACTTGAATGAGAGAGGAGAGCTCAGGGAGGGAGAAGGGGTAGGACTGGGGCTAAAGGATCACCTCCCAAGAAATGTCACATTGACAGTGCTATAGTTTGGACATCTCTAACAAAGGTCCCTACTAGTTCATGCTAATCCATAATCCACAAATTGGTTTCCAGCTGTACAGACTATTGAACAAGGTAAAGGAACATTCAGTTAATCAAATGTAAAGCACTGTACTAAACGCATGGGAGAGTACAATAAAACAGAATTGGTAGACACATTCCCTGCCCACAATTTTACAGTCTAGCAGTCACCTTTGAAAAGGTGAATGCTCCTTTTTTCATTTTTTTTATGAAACTACTTAAAAGTGTACTAGATGACTTGGTCCAGTATATTTCTGAACACATCTGCTAAAGCTGGTTTCCCCAGCTATCAACCAAAACTACTGCTTAGAATGAACCCTCCCTAACAATAGAGGAAAATATAGAGTCTGAAGCATCCCATTTTCCGATAAAGTTGAATAAAGATAGGTGGAAGCATTTGATCAACCCAAATTGGAAAAACACCCCATTCCATAAATACTTTGTTGGCTCTGGAGGAGACATCCCCCTTCAACAAGTAGGAGGGTCCACTGAAGATTTGCCTGCTCCTGCCAGAATACTGGAAGTTGGAATTTGGACTATGCTTCTTCTCAAGAATTTTCCTAATGAACTTCTTCTCCCACTGTACCTCTGTTGATAACCTCTTCTTCAACTAAACACACACCCTTTCCATTCTTTATGCTCTTCTCTCTACCAACTCATGTGCCATTCTCCCCACCTAGAATGTTTTTCCCACCTTTGCCACCAAACCATGCTCCTTCGTTCCAGCTAAAGGACTCTAAGCCCACCTGCTCCTCTAAAAAGGCTTCTCAGACTAATCCCACCCAACTCCAGGTACTCCAATTATTCAGCAGTCTGAGTTCTTATGTATATTTTTATGTTTACAGGTTTGTTACACATTTCTGTCTGAATTATCTTCCTTATGTCTGTGTGTAATTCCCATGTCCACCTTTAGACTATGAACTCCTTGCTCTGCAGACACAGTGAGGGCTCACGAAATGCAGATTGAGGATTCCAAGCAGTTTCACGCCGAAGGCCTTTCTTAAGCTTCAGAATCCTAGCATTTTCCACTTGACTTTGGCCTACATCCAGGTTGATGTTATAAGGCTTGGAGGTAAATTACCACCTCAGGAGTGGGGAGTGCTTTGAGAATGCATTTGGGCTCTTGTCCAGATCAGTTTCCCTCCCTTAGGGTTCCTGCTGATGCAATTAACCTTCAGCATTGAACCCCTTCCTGTCATCCCTCCATAAACCTAACTTCTGTTTCTCTTCCTCTTCCTTGTCTTCACTGATTGCCTCAGTACTCATGTCACTCTTCCAGGGTCCATTCTCTCTCTCTCTCTCTCTCTCTCTCTCTCTCTCTCTCTCTCTCTCTCTCTCTCTCTCTCTCTCTCTCTCTCTCTCTCTCTCTCTCTCTCTCTCTCTCTCTCTCTCTCTCTCTCTCTCTCTCCCCTCTCTCTCCCCTCTCTCTCCCCTCCCCTCCCCTCCCCTCCCCCACTGCCTTAAGGTGTGATATTTGTTCTGAAAAGCCCTTTTGAGATAGGGGCTGTTAAGAGCTGGTTTGTTTCCCCTCCATTCAGGCAGGGACTCACCTTTCCTGAAGATTACACAAACCTTCAGCCAGAGCTTACACAGACCATTCCCTACAGCCAGCTCTGCTCAGTTTGCATGTATCAATCAAGATTCGATGAAGCCTTTTTCTGCTGACCTATCAAAAAGTCTGTCCCGTAAAAGATTAAACGCTCCTCAACTTTCCTGCCAAACAAATACTGGGCTGCACTGAAATTTATCTTGGCATAGCCTGTGCATAGTCCATCCCTAGGGAACTCTGGGTAGAACTTCTATCATCAGTTCCCAAAGGGATTCCTAAGTTTACTTGGCAGATCAGCAAAGCTAGGTGCCAAGCTGAAGTAAAATATAAACCTCGACTGTATGGCAAATTAGAATTAGGAAAGAGAGAGGGGAAAAATGAGAGAGGAGAAGAGACCTGGAGACCAGAAAATTGTTCTCCTAGTTAAAAGGGTCAAAATAATGATAGACCTGTGTGAGAATTGTGTTGTTAGGTAGACTTCCAGGAGTGGCTATCAAGTATTACAAATAGACAAAATTCATCCCAAAGGTTTTTAATGATGTGCTGGGGATTTTTTTTTAATTGGAATGCTGATCCATGGGTTCTTCTGGGTCATGTAGAGTGACTTGTCTTACAGTTAATAGGGGAAAAAATATGCTCCAAATTTAATACAAGCCATAGGTGCATCATATGATTTCACTTCAAAGAAATGGAAAAAATCATATCTTTGAAGCAGATGGTTTGTCAACTCATGCTTTCTTCAGCCAAGTCAATTTAAATGCAACCCTGCTTAAAAGGGTCTTAGGTAGGCTTGCCTTTAAATGGTACATTCAGTGTGGTGTAGTGGATAGAGCACATGCCTGGGAGCCAGAAGGACCTGGGTTCTAATCCTGACTCTGCCACTTGTCTGCTGTGTGACCTTGGGTAAGTCATTTCACTTCTCTGTGCCTGTTACCTCATCTGTAAAATGGGGATTAAGACTGAGCCCCCCATGTGGGACAGGGACTGCACCCAACCTGATAATCTTGTATCTACCCCAGGGTTTAGAAGAGTGCTTGGCACATAGTAAATGCTTAACAAATACCATTATTATCATCATTATTGTTATTACACTGTAATTTCATTGTGGACAAGGCTAAATGTGCAAAATCAATCTCAATTCTAGCAACCAGCAGAAAGTACTTTTCTTTTTTCATTTTCAAGATGCCTTCCTGGAAATTTTGCTCTAATTTAATTGACCAGCAAGTTAAGTGACTGTTTTGTATGATTTTATAGAATAGCAACTGATTTTCTGTACCCTGGTTTTCTGAACAGCTGATTATCCCAACTACTTGGATAATTGGAGAAAAAAGTTAGGATCTGGAACAAAATTGGACTAGTACCTTTCTGAAAGAGCAACTTTCAATTATGTTTAGTTATCCACAGGTTCAATTATCTGAAATTGCCGTGGTCTCAATTCAACTTCCTATTAAAACTGTCTGAAAATAGCAAGTGTCTTTGGCATTCAACTAAAGAATTCCATATTGAACTATTGGGTGCTCATTTTCAGGAGAAGAAATTGTTGTAAAATCTCCTTGGATCTTTTTGCCCAATACTGTCATCTTTGAGCTGGCAGCCAAGTCAATTAGATTGCTACCCTGGAGAGCTGAGTCTAACATATGGCATCCCAATCAAGGAATGGAGCGATACTTTGAGAAGCAGCATGAGTAGTGGATAGAGCAAGGACCTGGGAGTCAGAAGGTCATGAGTTCTAATCCCAGTTCAGCCATTTGTTTGCTGTGTGACCTTGGGCAAGTCACTTCACTTCTCTGGGCCTCAGTTACCTCATCTGTAAAATGGGGATTAAGACTGTGAACCCCAGGTGGGACAGGGACTGTGTCCAACCTGATTTGCTTGTATCCACCCCAGTGCTTAGTACAGTGCCTGGCACATAGTAAGTGCTTAAAAAACTACCATTATTATTATGATTTCTCACCCCAGTCCCAAAACACTTATATACATATCCTTATACTCTACTTTCCCATATCTGTAATTTTAACATCTGTCTGCCGTTGTAGACTGTAAGCACCTTGTGGGCAGTTGTGGTGTCTGTCAACTCTGTTGCATTGTGCTTTCCCAAGTGCTTAGTACAGTGCTCTGTGCATGTAAGCAATCAATAAGTACCACTGACTGATTGAATTAGCACATTACAGAAAGGCAAGCTAAGGTAGGGAAGAAAGAGTTAAAGCCTGAAGGTATTGAAAGCAGCATTGTGTATCCTTGGGTACTAAGGAATCGGTGGAGGTGGTTGCAAAACTTCTTGCTATTTCTTTTTGAGAACTTGTGGAAAACAGGAGGAATTGCTAAGGATTGAAAGGGGGGCAAAAGCTCCATAAATGTCAAAAAAGGAACATCTCACTGGTTAAACTGGTCATCTTAATATTAAGCCTAATCACCTCCCAGAAGAACATAGGCAGCCAACCAACATGGTGTTGTCAAGACCAAACTGTGCCAAACTGAATTTCCTTCTAGGAAAGAATAACAAACCCCATAGTCAAGAGAGACACAATAGATACACTCTATCAGGGCTTCACAGAGGCTTTTCATCCTGTCCATGTGACTTCCTTGTTGCCAAGCTGGGAGACTTCCGTCTCTAATGCGCTGGAGTGTTCGGCCAGCTCAAGGCTTACAACCAAAGGGTAGTCAACGATGGCTCTGTGCCAACTTGAGAGATGTCACAGGAAAGTAACATGCCAGAGTTGAGTAGTAATCCTTCTGCTACCCTCTGCACTGGTCAAACCCAATCACAGGCCTGAATCCAGATTTGGCTACCACACCCTCACTTCAAAGAGAATGTGGAGAAGCTGGAAAGGATCCAGAAAAGAGAGAGAGTGCATGTGTGTGTATGGTGGGGGAATAATAATAATAACTATGGCATTAAATACTTACTGTGTGCAAAGCACTATTCTAAACACTGGGGTAGTTACCAGGTAATCAGGTTGGATACAGTCCTATTATCCCACATGGGGCTCACAATCTTAACCCCCATTTTACAGGTGAGGGAACTGAGGCATGGAGAATAATAATAATTATTATGGTATTTGTTAAGTGCTTACTGTGTGCCAGGGACTGTACTAAGTGCTGGGGTGGATACAAGCAGATCAGGTTGGACCAAGTCCCTTTCCCCCATGGGGCTCACAGTCTTAATCCCTATTTTACAAAGGAGGTAACTGAGGCCCAGAGAAGTGAAATGATTTGACCAAGATCACACAGCTGACACATGGTAGAGCTGGAATTAGAACCCGTGACCTTCTGACTCCCAGGCCTGTGCTCTATCCACTAGGCCACGCAGCTTCTCTGTACAGATAGGGGTAGCAGGTAGTTGTTGAAGAGAAGACTAGCAGTTGACTCAACAGCTACACATCAAGTATGTCAAAGGATTTTTTGGGGAGGATGCTGACTGGTTGGTCTCTATGACCACTGACCTGGGCTTAAAATAAAATAGGAGATACTTCAGATAGGCATAAGGAAGTACTTCCTAATTATTACCATGATCAAATAGTGGACTGGGCTAGGAGGTTTTGGGGTCTTCTTCCCCAGAGATCTTCAAGGAAAGAATAGACAACTTTCAGTACTGGGTATTTTAGTCAGGACCGGATGCAGGAAGCTGAACCATATTCTTTTTTTGAGCTTCTTGCCAGTCCTAGGATTTTATGATTCTATGTACTAACTGAATTTACAGTGCACCTTTGTTCTGAAACAATAAAATCAATCACTTCTGTTTATTCCCCATGGTTTTCTTTTTCTTTTTCCTAGTACTTAAATGCTCACTATGTGCCAGGCACTGTACTAAACACTAGGATAGATACAAGATCATTAGATTGGATATAGTTCCTGTCCCACATAAGGTTTGTAAACTAAGTTTTCATTAAAACCTTATGAAGTAGGCCAGAAGCTTTGTCAGGAAGCTTTGTACCATCTTATAGATGGAGGAGAAACTGTAACAGGGAGGTTAAGTAACTTGCAAAGTTATGTTGTAAACCTGTGGCAGAGCTAAGAATAAAAGCTAGGTCTCTACCTATTGCTATGTTATCCCTCCAAGATGGTCTAGGGTAACAGCAGCAGAACCTAATTTAACTCACTTCCAAACCAATGCTGTTTTCACCTTCTCCCTCACCTCCCCTAATGCCTGAAGTGCATCCACCACTCCAAGCATTTTTAAGGCCATTCCCAGAAATCCGTCTGGGACTCTGGAATAATCGGCAGCTAAACAGGGAGATGAGGGAGAAAATTTTATTTAACTGACTGGTAAATTGTCTGAGTGATTCAAGGCTCCAGTATAAACTTTGGCCTTAATTATCTGGATGGTTCTGAGCCTTTAACACACTTGCATCTGAAAGTTCTTCAAAATTGAGGTCAAAGTTGTTTTGGGGAGGGCCTGAACTATCCGGGTAATTTGCTAGTACAGACTCAAGTTTTAGAGGCAAAAGACTGTGTATTATAAATTCAGCTAGAGGTTGCTGTTGTTGTTATATGTAAAATTGAAAGAGCAGAAAAATTTCTATCTCAGTGCAACCCAGAAGTAGCATGGACTAAAGGAAAGAGCATAAGCCTGGGAATCAGTCAAGCAATCAATCAATGGAATTATAATTGTGTGCAGGGCACTGTACTAAGTGCTTGGGAAAGTACAGTATAACAGTTAAAAAACAAAATTCCCAGTCTGTAAAATGGGGATTAAGTAACTGTTCTCCCTCCTCTTTAGACTGTAGGAGAGGGATTGTGTCTCACCTGACTATCACGTATCTACCACAACACTTAGAACAGTGCTTGGTACATTGAGAGCACTTAACAAAGACTACAATTATTATCAGTCCAACAAATGGAAAGTCTTTTACCTCCTCTCTGTTTACCAGAGGGCTGTGTATAGCCCAGGGAGTCACAGTGAATTTTTGGGGCTCACTGAATGACTGTCTGTATAAAATTAACAGAGGGTAAAACATAAAACTTTCTAAAAGTTCATGACTAACAACCGGCTAACAACCAAATTATGGAGAAACTTGGAAATCCCTTTCAAATGAGATAAATAAGGAATCATACCAGCTTTGGAAACTTCTTTTCCATATTGTGTGTCAGTATTTTCAATTCTAAATTGAAATACCAAAAATCTTTGGTGCCTTGGAAATTGTTGTGTGGCCAAGAAACTGGAATTAGTCAATCATTTGTATTTATTGAACACCTACTGTGTGCAGAACAGTGTATTAAGTGTTTGGGAGAGTATAATAAAATGAGAAGACATGATCCCTTCTCAAGTTACTTACAGTGTAGTGGGGGAGACAGCCACAAATTAAATTTTAGAAGAGAGGAAGAAGAGATTGGATATGTGGATGAGAAAGTGCTCAAATAATAGAGTAGGTAAGTCATGTGCAGAAGGGCTAAGGGTGGTTATGTACTCAATCATATTTATGGAGCACTTACTATGTGCAGAGCACTGTCTTGGCACTTTGAAGAGTACAATATAACAGAATTAGCAGACAAGTTCCCTGCCCATAACGAGCTTACAGCTTAGACACGGTCTACAGGGAGAGACAGACAATATGAATAAATAATTCATAATATATAATTTAAAGATATGTACATAAGTGCTGTGGGGTTGGGGCAAATATCAAATGTTCAAAGGTCACAGGTTCAAGTGCATAGACGACTCAGAAGGGAGAGCAAGCTGGGAAAGTTTGTTTGCGGAGGTGGATGGGCAACCACTGGTGGTTCTTGAGGAGTGGGGAGACATGGACTAAGTGGGGGGTTTTTTGATGTTGACAAATGAGCCATGAAGCAGAGTGAAGTATGGATTGGTGTGGGGAGAAACAGAAGACTGGGAGGTCGGTGAGGAGGCAGTAATCAAGGCAGGATAGGATAAGTGCTTGGATCGGCATGGTAGCAGTTTGGAGGGAGAGGAAAGGGCAGATTTTAGCAGGGTAGTGAAGGTATAACTGACAGGAATTGGTGACCCTGAATTATGTGGGTAGAATGAGGGAGATGAGTCGAGGATAACACCAAAGTTAGGGCCCGGTGAGGTTAGAGGGTAGTGGTATTGTCTACAGTGATGGAGGACAGGGTTTGGGTGGGAAGATAAGGAGCTCAGTTTGGGAAATGTTTAATTTGAGACGTTGGTGGGACACTCAAGTTGATATGTCTTGAAGGCAGGAGGAAAAGTGAGATTTCAGGGGAGAAGAGAGGTCAGGGCTGAAGATGTAGATTAGGAAATCATGTGCATAGAGATGGTAATTGAAGCCATGAGAGTGAATGAGTTCTCCAAAGGAGTGGGTGTAGAGGGAGAATAGACAAGGACCTAGAACTGAGCCTTGAGGGCTGCCCTACTGTCAGAGGGTGGGAGGAAGAGGAGGAGCCAGCAAAAGAGACTGAGAAGAAGTGGTCAGAGAGGAGAGGAACCAGGAGAGGACAGTGTCAGTGAATCCAAGGTTAGGTAAAGTTTCGAGGGAGAAGGGGTGGTCTACAGTGTCAAAGGCAGCTGAAAGGTCTAGGAGATTAGGATGGAGTAGAGGCTATCAGATTTAGTGATAAGAAGGTCATTGCTTACCTTAAAGAGGGCTGTTTCTGTGGTGTGAAAGGGGTGGAAGGTAGATTGAAGGGGGATCCAAGAGAGAATTGGAGGAGAAGTGGAGATAGCAGGTGTAAACAGTTATCTCAAGAAATTTGGAGAGAAATGTTAGGAGGAAGTCGAGGGAGAGTAAAGCAGAGCACTTCTACCCAGAAACCTGATCTTAAAGGGTTAAAATAGTCACTTTGACAAAATATTGCTGTGCTAGGCCAATCTGATTCACAAGCTGCTAACTGAAGTTTCTTTGTTCTTTGATTTTTTTGAAGCTTTGGGCCTGCAATCTCTTATTTAGTTCCCTTAGAACTTGCTTAATTTTTTTTCTTCCTTATGTAAATAAATTTTGTAGCTATTTTTCTTACTGTTCGAAGTGGTGCTGGTGCTCAGGGCATGCTGAATAAAACGCAGAACAATAAACAAGGCAAACAATCACTCTGAAGTCCAATTCCTCTGGTAGGAAGGAAAAAATGGAGCACAAATCTCACAGATCTTGTGAACTTCCCTCACTTTGAACAGACTGGATCAAACATCTACTAATTTATTATTAGAAGCCCAACAATGCTCAGGAAAAAAAAAAAAGACCAGTCGTCGCTTGACTGTCAATCTTCTTTCTCGGTAATAACAAATTCAATTCTTTGGACTTAATGTTAATTGTTGAAATATGTTCAAAAAAATGTTCCTGAAACACTGTATCCACTTGGGCTGTTACAGCAGTTGCCATTCAGCTTTATTAGGAGACAGTGGCCAAGCTGGTGGGAAGAAAAGGGCAAATTGAGGACAAGACCATATTTGGAGGTGTGTTAAGTTGGTGGTTGAAGTTTACCAGATGCTGTCTTGGATTTCATGTCATCTGTGCCAAGCGGACTTTTCAAAAGGTTCCTGTCCCACCAGGAGTTGGCCCACTGACTTGGTATTTCTCTGAAAAATGTTCTGCTTTTCCACTGGCTTATTTGGCCAAGCTTTTCCTATCTCAGATAAATGGACACAGGGCTGTCCTGCTCTCCCCTCCCCACCCCCAGACTGCCTCCCCAAACACACATATGCATATGCTCGGTCTTTTTACCATCTTTCTTCACCCATGTGTTATATAGGCACTAAATAACCACCGACTTTATCTTTAAAAGTGTTTTTTTCCCCAAAACACAATTAAAACTTGCCCTTCCCTGATATTGAAGTGCTTGTAGATTCTGGTACGTGAGTTTGTGGCACAAATGACTCGCTCTCTCAATCTCTCGTTCTCTCATTCTTTCATTCTCTCGCTCTTACTGTGTGTGTGTGTGTGTGTGTGTATTTAAGTGCTTACTATGTACCAGTCACTGTACTAAGTGTTAGGGTAGATAAAAGTTTGTTAGTTTGGACACAGTCCCTGTCCTGCGTGGGGCTTATGGTCTTATCCCCATTTTACAGATGAGGTAACTGAGGCACAGAGGACTGAAGTGACTTGCCCAAATTCACACAGAAGACAAATGGCAGAGGCGGTATTAAAACCCAGATCATTCTGACTCCCAGACCCATCCTCTAATCACTAGACCATGCTGCTTATCTGAGTGCCTTAAAATCAGTTGCCAAGAGTTTTTGCTTGATGAAAAGTGGAATGGGTAACCACTTTTAAGGCTTTTGAAGAGGGAGGAGACATATGGGAAATGACATTTTCATAAAATGATCCTGGCAACTGAGTGAAGTATGGGCTGGAGAGGAGAGACTCAAGCAACTGCTGCACTCTCCAAAAAAGTTCTGTGTCATCCGCAAACTTGGAGATGTCACGGCACACTTCCTCTTCCAGATCATTTCTAAAGATGTCAAATTCAAATGATCCCAGGACCAGTCCCTACCATTACCCTTCACCTGAAAAGTTGCCATCTATCCCTACCCTTGGTTTCCTATCTTTTAGCAAGTTTTTTTTTTAATCAACAGAACATTCCCTCCAATCTCATGGTTATTTAGTCTTTTTTTAAAGCCTTTGTTGTGCAACTTTTTTGAGACTCTAAATATCATCTGTCCGCTGGTTCTCCACGCTTCTTTGATTGCTTCTTTATGGGGCAGGGGAGGAGAGAGCTAATGACTGGACTCCATTCACTCTCCTAATAAGCGTTGCCAAAATAAATAAGCAAAAAACCTCAGAAAAACTTATTTCTAGCTAAGCATATGTGTGGCAAAAAGCATATTATGAGAGGTAGGAGGTGGATTTTGTACTAGTATGTGAGAATAATTCATAAGGAGATCTTTTACAAAATGGAACCAATAAATAATTCTTCTAGTGGTTTGTCTTAAACTTGTTCCTGAACCAAGAATTGAAGGCACCCACAGACTGAGAAGTGCTAAACTTTTCTGAAAATTTAATGGAAGAAATATGAGAGTGTGATGAAATAAGACCACTGAATAGACTTTTCCAGTTGTACACGATTCTTCGAAAGTTTTTGGCAGGAAACCCTTAATAATAAATGGATTTAGTCTACTCACATTTAGTTGTAGGATTCCTGTAAAAGCTGTCGACCATGTGAAATGGAAATCTAGCCTTAATAATTTAAGCACCATCTACTAATACTCTCCTAGTGAATAATTTAAAAATGTATTCATTGGATGTTATGAAATTCCAAAAGTACAATATTTGTGGAAGCTTCCCTGCCTAATCAGGTTCCTGTAAACATCTTGATTAAGGTAAATTAATCACTAATTTGACATTTCCCATTGACAAAATAGCAAGATCAGGTCTCTCACTACATTAAAAATGTGTTTAGGTTTTATGGCAAAGGAGCAATTTTGAAAGTGCTGTCCAAGGCATGCAATTTAAGAAAATGTCCTTCAATTCTATTTACTCTGTCTATGACATTCCTGTTTTGAGATCCTGAAAAAGACTCATAAAGGAATGTCACCATCGTGGATGCCTTTGAAAAAATGTGATCTGCTGAAAGCCTTAGGAAGGATTTAAAGAAATATTCACTCTCCTCCCATTTCCGGAAGAGTGAAATCAGGAACTTTGTTCTTTCCATCTAGCTCTCAGGAAGATTCTTGGGATTATTATTATTGTTATTATCATTATTGTACTTAAACACTATGTGTCAAGCACTGTTCCAAGTGCTGGGGTTGGTACAAGATAATCAGATTGGACACAGTCCCTGTCCCACATGGGACTCGCAGTCTAAATAGGAGGGAGAACAGGAACTGAATGATGGTTGGAAGGCATCTAGAGAGTCTCTCAGGAAAGGGGCTGGAGAATGCTGATGAAAAGCAATCAATTTCATCATACTACCCTACTGAGTCACTAAACCTGGGTTCTAGAACAGTGCGTGCTACTCAATCAAAAGAATTCTCCTTTCAAACTTGAGAAATATCTATTCCCTTAGGTGCTCCCACTGCTAATCTCAGCGATTTAAGGTGGATGGGGGAAAAGTCCATCTTGTACAGCACTCTGTAGTTTGTGGGCCCTCAGAAAATATAATGATGAGAAAAAGGAAGTAAAATAGGACAGCAAGGAGACAGAAGAGATAGGGAGAGTCCCTGGAAAAAAGTGAGAGAAGTGTGAGATAGCAAATAGTAAAGATAGATGGTGCCAACCATTTATGACCAGTGTTTAGCACGGATGTGGCTTCAGTGTTTGTGGAAATACCACTATAAGAGGGCATGTTGACAAGGGGAAGCCTATTAAGGGATTCTTATGCTAAACCTATAAGACCTAGGTAGTGGGTACCAATAACTCTATGGCCATTATCAACCCATCAGTGAAAGATATTTATTGAGCACTTTGCAAACTGTATTAAGCACATGGGAGAGTACCATGCAACAGAGTTGATAGACGTGTTCCCTACCCTAAACTAGCTTTTAGCGTACCCATCCTGAGTATTTCTGTATTGGGTACTGGTAGCACCCTCCAACATTATGTAAATCTACCAATCTTACAAAAAACTAAAGAAACTTAAGGCAGTAAGGAGCCCCCACAAATCATGCAGTCAAACTTCTTGCTGCTCAGAAGGGCAGGTAGTTCTCTACCCTATTTTTGAAAGACTTTGATGGAAAGTAAATCAAGCAATGGTATGTAACTTAGGCTTTGAGCTGATGTGTCTGTATTCCAGATAGCACAGCCACTGTAATAATAATAATAATGATGGTATTTGTTAAGCGCTTACTATGTGCAAAGCACTGTTCTCAGTGCTGGGGAGGTTACAAGGTGATCAAGTTGTCCCATGGGGGGGCTCACAGTTTTAATCCCCATTTTACAGATGAGGTAACTGAGGCCCAGAGAAGTTAAGTGACTTGCCCAAAGTCACACAGCTGACAATTGGTGGAGCCAGGATTTGAACCCCTGATCTCTGACTCCATAGCCCGTGTTCTTTCCACTGAGCCATGCTGCTTCCCGCTGCTTCCACTATCATATAAAGAGACCCAAATTCTAGATTACGTTCCAGCTATTACCCAACGAGCCAGGTTTGCAAAGCCAAGATTTTCTCAACATCTAAAGCACTAAGATCCAGTCCAGTAAGTCAAGTCAAGTTTGCCCTGAAATATTAAATAACTGTAGCTGCCTCACTGAGGTGTGTCTAATACACTCTTCATTGGGTATTCGGTTACATGCAGGAAGGGTTTTCAGTGTCACAGTCAGTTTAATAGTGTGGCTACGTGCAGTGTATTAGTAAAGTGTATTGGAGTGTTGCAATGGAAGTATAGGTGTACCTGAGCAAAAAAAAAAAAAAATTCCTTCCCTAAATGAAATCAAGGTACAGGCAAGATTCATTGCTAACTAGCAACTACCTAAGTAGTACATTTATCTCTATGAATCAAAATGGGCTGGTTTCCACAGTACCTAGGTATTCAGGCAAATGTTGCCATTCATGGGTGCCTAGAGGAATGGACTGTTTTTTTTAGGGCATTATACGAAATGACTAAACCCAAAAGTTCTTGGAAATGGCTGAAGTTTTTCTGTGGCTGCTGTTGACTGAGGGATTATCAAGCAATTGGCAGTCAGCTGATGTCACAAGGGCAAGTGTTTATTCCATAATTTAAAGATCTGGTGATACTAAAATGCCTTGGTCAAACCCTGCCCACCCTCCTCAAGCCACCTTCCCTCTCCCCCATTTTTTTTTATATCTCTTCTCCCTACCTTCCTGTCTTTTCCCAAGAAAAGAGATCTTATGAGACTGAGTCTGGCTGCTCTGACACGCCCCACCCCTTTCCTCTCTTCCTCCACAGGACTGGTCTACTCATCTATTCTTTATTCGGAAACAACAAAAGCACCATCACACTCCGTTTCCAGATCAACAGGGGAGTTGGCAGGCCCACTCTCACAGAAAACGCTACCACCCCTCCTCTACCAAATCAATTGATGGTATTTACTGAGCACTTACTGTGTGCAAAGCACTGTACTAAGTGCTCAGGAAAGTACAATACAACAGAGTTGGTAGATATGTAGGAGTTTACAGCCTAGAGTTTATGTGTGTGGGATTATGCATCCCAAATGTTGGGACTTAGGCAGTTAGTCCTGATAATGGTTATTCTTTGTCATGACACTATTCCAAAAATTCGATTTAAGAACACATGAAATAGACTGTTTTGAGACCGATGGTCCATCCATGAGAATTCTGTCTCTGTGACTGGTAGCAATAATAATAATGGTATTTGTTAAGGACTTACTATGTGTCAGGCACTGTACTAAGCGCTGGGATGGATGTAAGCAAATCAAGTTGGACACGGTCTTAAGGGAACTGTGTGGTGGTCTCCCTCCTTGACATCCGGCTTCATGGTAATGAAGGCTCCCCCTCCTCCCCATCCCCCCCGCCTTACCTCCTTCCCCTCCCCACAGCACCTGTATATATGTATATATGTTTGTATGTATTGATTACTCTATTTTATTTTGTTAATATGTTTTGTTTTGTTCTCTGTCTCCCCCTTCTAGACTGTGAGCCCACTGTTGGGTAGGGACCGTCTCTGTATGTTGCCAACTTGTACTTCCCAAGCGCTTAGTACAGTGCTCTGCACACAGTAAGTGCTCAATAAATACGATTGAATGAATGAATGAATAATGGATGTAACGTCTAACATCCCTAATTTTCTCCCTCTAGTAGCAGTAGTATTTATTTAGCACTTACTGTGTGCAAAGCACTGTACCAAATGCTTGGGAAAGCATCAATCAATCAATCGTATTTATTGAGCGCTTACTGTGTGCAGAGCACTGTACTAAGCGCTTGGGAAGTACAAGTTGGCAACATATAGAGATGGTCCCTACCCAACAGTGGGCTCACAGTCTAGAAGGGGGAGACAGAGAACAAAACAAAACATATTAACAAAATAAAATAAATAGAATAGATATGTACAAGTAAAATAAATAGAGTAATAAATACGTACAAACATATATACATATATACACGTGCTGTGGGGAAGGGAAGGAGGTAAGGCCGGGGGGATGGGGAGGGGGAGGAAGGGGAGAGGAAGGAGGGGGCTCAGTCTGGGAAGGCCTCCTGGAGGAGGTGAGCTCTCAATAGGGAATAGATGTGGTCCCTGCCCCCGGAGGGGCTCAGAATTTAAAAATGAGGAGCAAGGGTGGGGCAGATGAGTGAAACATATAAGGAAAGGTGGACTAAAATACAAAAGACAAAGATGACAGGCATGAAAGGAGCAGCAGGATTTCAGGCTCCTCGCAGCTCAGACCATCAGTCACGGAAGAGGTGTTTGTTGAGCACTCTCCAAGCACCTTGGTGTGGACAAAAGCAAATCAGGTTGGACAAAGTTCCTGTCCCTCTTGGGGCTCACAGTCTTCACCCCATTTTACAGATTGAGGTAACTGAGGCACAGAGTACTTAAGTGACTTACCCAAGGCCACAGAGCAGACAAGTGGTGGAATTGGGATTAGAACTCATGACCTTCTGACTCCGAGGCCTGTGCTCTATCCACTACACAATGAGGGAAAGATGCGGTTTCAGCTGCCCTAAAAGTGGTGATCTTCTTAATGGTCTGGAAGCTGAGCTGGCCACATGCTGCCACTGATGGAGTTCTTCCCAGGCTGAAGCTGGGGTTGATGGGAGACCTGGTGTTCTGGGGGAAGGCCATAGTCCTTCCCTAGTGGTTGGACCCAGGAGAATAAAGGGGAGGAGGGGGAAGGGTCACGCAGCTACCATAAGTATCCATCATGAACCAATTTCCTATGCTTATCACCCACTGTGTGAAGTAGAACTTTCTTTGTTTTGAAGCTGCCACCTTCAAGCTTCAAAACATGTCCTCTGTCCTGGTGGTGCGGCATTTGATGAACAACAATTCTGTATTCACTATGTCCACACTCTTCATGATTTCATGATCTTCAATCATGTCACCTCTGTCTTCTTATTTCCATCCTGGAGCCCTAATCTTTTCAGTGCTTAACAAGTGTCATTATTATTATTATTATTATGACTTAAGGGAACAGTTGTCAGTGGCTCTAAATCTCTTTCCTTAACTGACAGCTCAGCGTCATCATTTTGTTGTTAGTTTGGATTATTATTTCCTGGATGCATTGCCTTTCATTTGCTCACGCTGAATCTCTTCTGCCACTTTTCTATCTACTCAGAGTTATGTAGTTTCTCCCCTTCTGCAAGACATTTCCCCACCTAGAAGGGTTTTATTATCATCTGAGAAATGGAGATTTTTTTCATGGTATTTAAGTGCTTACTTACTATGTGCCAGGCACTGTACTAAGCTCTGGGGTAGTTACAAGCTAATCAGGTTGGACACAGTCCCTGTCCTACATGGGGCTCACAGTCTTAATCCCCATTTTACAGATGAGGTAACTGAGGCACAGAGAACTGAGGTGACTTGCCCAAAGTCACATAGCAGACAAGTGGTGAAGCCAGGATTAGAACCCAGGTTTTTCTGACTCCCAGGCCCATGCTCTATCCAGTAGGCCATGCTGCTTCTATGCATTTTCACTATACATTCCCTCATTAATTTCAATGCCAAATAAATCAATTCTTAGAATGACTAATAGTCAATATTTGTTATGCATGATGGGCAGAATGTTATATTAATCAGTGGGGACAATACAGCATAAAACATAATGATGGGATCCTCAGGCATCTCACTGCTCATTCTCAACTGTTCTTTGTGAAAAGCTGCCACAACCTTCTCAGTGTTCTTGAAGCTTGAGGTGGCAGCATCAGAAAAGTGGTTGTTTATGTCTATCTTAGTCAATTTTCTATCCTTGACAGAACATTCCTCCAATTTCATTACTCCTCAGTATTTTAAACAGCTTTTGGTATGGAACCTTGTCAGAAGCCATTTGAAAAATCTAATGTTATGTCCATTAATTTCCTTCTGTCCACATGCTTATTGACCCTTCAAAGAACTCCAACTGATTACTGAGGCATGATTTTTTCCCCTTTTAGAAAATTTCATCTTTCCCTTAAAAAGTTGTGGTTCTCTAATTGCTTAATGATCCTAAGCCTAATTAAGGAAGCTACTAATTTCCAGGTGTAGGAATGAAAATCACTAGACCATAATTCCTAGGTTTACCTTTGGAACATTTCTTGTACTTGGAAGTTACTTTGGTGATCCTCTATGACTTCAGGACAGAAACCATTTTTAATGTATTTTAATGTCTGTCTTCCTCTCTAGACTGTAATCTCCTTATGGGCAGGGAATGTCTGTTATTTTGTTGGATTGTACTCTCCCAAGTGCTTAGTACAGAGCCCTACATACAGTAAGCCCTCAATAAATGCAATTGATTGTTCATTTAGTGTGTGCAAAGCATCATTATTAAGTGCCTGGGGTCATCCTGTACTGGGAGTCAGAAGGACCTGTGTTCTAATCCCGGCTTCACTACTTGCCTTCTGTGCCACCCTGGTCAAGTCACTCGATTTTTATCTGTGCCCCAGGTTATTCATCCGTAAAATGGGAATAAAATACCTGTTCTCCCTCCCTCTTAGGTTGTGTGTGGCCTATATCCGATCTGACTATCTTGGTATCTCTCCCAGTTTTAAGCACAGTGCTTGGAACATAGTAAGTGCTCAGTAACTAATAATTATTATTATGGTACTTGTTAAGTGCTTACTATGTTCCAGGCACTGTTCTAAGCACTGGGATAGAAACAAATTAATCAGTAGAACAAATTGATTGTTAATTAACGATCCTAATCCCCATTTGACAGATGAGGTAACTGAGGCACAGTGAAGTGAAGTGACTTGTCCAGGGTGGCACAGAAGGCAAGTAGTGAAGCCAGGATTAGAACCCAGGTCCTTCTGACTCCCAGTTCCATGATCTATCTCCTGGACCACATTACTTCTCTTTATTACTGTCATTATTAGGAGGAGGGAGAAGATGAGAAGAATGGGTAGGTAACATCTTCCTCAGTAAAGACCAAGTGTGATACCTTTTCATCTCTGAGCACAATTTTCACATCCTGATCAAAAAGTGACCCCAAAGATTCCATAGCAATCTTGCTGCTTTTTCTGTATTTGAAAATGATTTTGGTATGGCCCTTGGAATCACTTGTTAAGATACTCTTCAAACTCCATTTCAATGCCCCTAATTTCCTATTTGAATCTAATTTGCTCTTTGATATGAATGTTCCTTTTCTCCTTAGGGTGAACTTTGCAATTTTTTTAAAGACTGACTTCTTTCCTCCCTTTTACTTTTCCAATTATCCAGTTGATCACTGTTCTTTTTTGTCCTGAGGGGCACATTTTACCTTGGGCTTCTAATATGTTGTTTTTAAATAGCCCCCAAGCTACTATTTTTAATGACTCCTTTCATCCTTTTCTCAAAGATTACCTTTGACCAAAGTTCTTTTTCCACCCCTCCAACAAGAATGGTAAATTTCAATGATTTGCAGTAATTGCAGAACATCATTCTGACATATACTTCCTGAACCATGCCCTGTCTATTACTACTCAGAATTAGATCCAGTATGTTGTCTTGTGGATTCTGTGACTAGTTCCAGAAAAATCACTTATCCTATTTAAAAACCTGTCCTCTCCTTCTGTTCTGCCAGTCTTATGAGAGGTTAAGTGAAGTCTCCCGCTATTATTAGCACAGCTAGTTTTAAATCCATCAATCAGTGGTATAATTGAGAGTATACTACGTGCAGAATACTGTACTAAGTGCTTGGGAAAGTACAATACAATGAAATTAGCAGAAACATTCCCTGCCCATAGCAAGCCTTCCATCTAGAGGGAGGTGCCCTTATCTTAACAGATATTTCTTGCTCATTTTCCTCCACTTTTGCTCTTATTTAAACTGAACATCTTGTTTTTTAGTATGAATAGAGTTTTGGGTGCTCTTAACAGAACTGGGAATCAGTGACCTTATCTGAAAGGACCTGCTCATTATTAATGTTGTAGAAAGGGCATGATGGTAAGAACGCATCAGAGGAACCCCTAATTTTGCTGGAGTGTGTGAGGGTATGGTGTTGAGATTGAAGTCAGCCTCCTAACAGCATCAATCAATGGTATTTATTGAGTGCTCACTGCGTGCAGAGCACTGTACTGAGTGCTTGGGAGAGTACAATAGATTAGATCAGCGCTTAGAACAGTGCTTTGCACATAGTAAGCGCTTAACAAATGCCATCATCATTATCATCATTTGGTAGACGTGATACCTGCCCTCAAGGAATTTACAATCTAGTGATAAAGTGATGCCCTGATTTTTGTTCAAAACACAAAGCACATTAAGCATTCTGGTTGGAACATGTCTGCTTATTGCTGTATAGTACTTTTCCAAGTGCTTAGTACAGTGCTCTGCGTACAGAAAGTGCTCAATGAATACGATTGAACAAATGAATGGGTTTGTATGCTTGGTTGAAGTGTGCACAGCCTGTATGCCCTATTCGTGCCCCAGGAGAGTAGCAACTCACACCTTTCTCTTTGCCTACTTAGTCTCTCTTGCTTTTCCTCTCTCCCTCTTTCCCACATGACTTGCATCTCCTTCCCTATATGACTTGTCCTATCTCAGGTCACCATTTTTTTTTCTATCAATTCATCTGTTATTTATTGAGCACTTACTGTAGGCAGAGCACTATATTGAACGCTTGGGAGAGTACAGTACAGGAGGGTTGGTAGACGCAATCCCTGCCCTCAAGGGATTTAGAGTGTAAAGGGGGAGAGTGAGGATAGGTAGGAGAGAACTCCTGGCCAGCCATTGGAGGTGTTTTGAGAAGTGGTGAAATGCTTGCGGAATGATATATTAGAAAAATGATTCAGGCAGCAGAATGAAGCATGGACCGAGGAGAGGCCCGAGGTCAGGAGGTCAGCGAGGAGGCTGATGCAGTTTTGGAATTTGGGGGATGGGTTTCCCCCCACACACACACACACAAAGAATCTATAGTGGGAATCAGGACAGACCCCTGATATTGGGACTGTTTCACCTGAATCAGGATGCCTGATCACCTGACCCCAGGCTACTTCATCATCAATCGTATTTATTGAGCGCTTACTATGTGCAGAGCACTGTACTAAGTGCTTGCCTCAGTCCAGTGTGTGAAATGGACTGAAACCCTATTGGGCCAGCTGAAACCCTTTTTTATGTACTCTTCTATCCCCCATCTCTTTTCTCCTCTCCTTTACCATTGTGTCCTCTTTTTTTCCAGTCCAGGTTTTTTCTCTTTCTTTCTGCTGCCTGAACAGGCTGAGCTGGAATCTCGGCTCCCAGTTTCCTTTCTCTGTAGCTCCCTCTCAGTTTCTGTTTTCTCAGTTAGATTTCAGAAATGACAAAGTGCTTACCAAGGGACTGTTTCTCTTCCGTCACTCCTCACAGACAACTGTACAGTTCAACTGCCTTCCATTCATTCTGGCCCCCTCTGACATGTCTTTCTCTATGCCTCAGTTACCTCATCTCTAAAATGGGGACTAAGACTGTGAGCCCCCTTTGGGACAGGTACTGTGGCCAATCTGATTACCTTGTATCTACCCCAGTGCTTGGCACATAGTAAGTGCTTAACAAATACCATAATTATTATTATTCTACCTCCTTATTCTTGTGGCCCAAACACGTACAGTACTTGTGAAGACCTAAGAGAGTGAGTGAGTTTAGGAGAGGTGAGTGACAAAGAAAGAAAATGTTGTTTCAAGTGCTTCAAGTCTGCCTTTGTTTTCTTTGTGCATGGGGTTGCCTGTAGCTTTTTGTTTCATTTTTCTCTTTCTAAACAAAAATGGGACCCTACACAATGGATTGTCGTTTCCAACACAAAGGGACAAAAAGAAAAGGAATGAAAATAGCCATCCCTGACTAGAGGGTCAAAAGGTGTCAGGGCCAGGAGAGGGACGGAAGCAGGGGGCAGAATTGGATTCCAGGCACTTGAATGTCCTAGTGACTGCTACCTAGGGTGAAACGTTTGACTGTCTTGAGGAATTGGCCCCTAGCAAAGGCGTCTGCACGATGATGGAGGAAAGAGAACTCTGCTCCCTGGCTAAGTAGCAAGGTGGCTCACAGAGGCAAAGCAGGTGCAGTTCTGCATGACTTACTGTAGCTATTTACATAAGTTAGCCCAGGAACAGTACAGCAAAACAAAGGAAAGCAAAAGCCCTGCAAAATTCCTGCCAGAGCTAGTTGCTAATCCAGAGTACATTCCAAGGCAACATCAGCATGTGGCAGAACTCCAAGGTGAAGAGTTTCCTTTCTGACCTCATTGTCCTGCAGGGGGGAAAAGGAGGGGAAGGGAGTGGGTCAGAGAGATCAAGCTGTAGTGAACATTAAGCCTTGACTGAGCTGCTTTTAAGCTGCTAAAGAAATGCTATGCTAACCCATAGAGTCTGCAGGGCCGTGGTCATAACAACTCATGCCATACTTTGGAGAAGTGGCAAGCCTGACCCTGTCCTGGGCTTCTGGGAGCCATTCTCCTGGTTTCCAGCTGATCTGCCCCATCTGATACCAGACACCTGTAAGTCTGGGATTTTTCTTTCCTGCGCTGGCCTCTCTCTGCATCGGCTCCTGCCACCGGATTCTGTGGCTCAGAAGTAGCACCCGTGTTTCTGGGGACAGGGGAGAAGAATGTAAAGGGTATAGAACAAAGTGGGGATGAAGGATCCCCATGGAGAAACACCTTAGGTTGCATGGCCTCAGACCGACTTGTGCAAAATTGTGACGCCGGTTAGCTGTGTTCCCGGTGTAGTACTTTTGATGTTGCGTACGTTGTGTCCATCTCTCCAGTACCTGCAAGTGCCATCTGTGGCCACCATACCTGGGTCTGCAGTTCTGGCTGGCAGTAGCAGCCAGGGTCCTCCAAAGAAGTGTGGAGAGCTCTTGGTCTCCAGAAAGAACTTGGTGTCTTGTGGCAGGTTAAGATGGACAGGAAAACTATGGGCTTGATGGTGGAATGATTTTTGTTTTGAAAGGAAGGCCCCGATAGCTCTCTGAGTGTGCACCAAGACAGCTAAACACTTGTTAGTCCTCCAGTACAATAGCTGGCACAGACTAAGCCATCCCAGCATCCACCACAGGAGCAAACTCACCACTCCAGAGGCCTAGGATAGGAGAAGGCCCAGTCACAGAAAGGTAGAAGAATCTGATTTCATTTCATTTAACCCTCCACCTGCAGCCCTATAGTGAATGACTGCCTGGCAGCCATGTTCTCAGATAGCAGAAGATGGACTGAAATTCAACAGCCTTCTCTCATGTCGGTCTTTTAAAAAAGTACTTCAACATTGGCAGCTGATGTGGTCCCTCTTGGCAAGCTCGACTCCCAACTGTTGGTTTTGGCTTTGTAACAGATGGGATACACGGCACACAGGATTCTCTGTTCTAGGTAGATTACCTCAAAGTTGGCATAAGGCCAGCCAACAAAGCCTACTCAACCATGCTCTGAGTTTGGGTTTATTTTCCTCATAAAAGATGAGATCTGCAGTGAATAATAAGGTGGCATTATCTTTTCCATGTACTCTAGGCTGGAGTTCATTTTCTCCAGGACTCTTGTGTTTGTCTCTCCAAAAGAGTGTAGGCACCCTGTAGGCAGAAAACATGTCACTTTATTTCGTACTTCCCAATAGCCTAATTCAGTGCATTGCATCCCACTGGTGCTCAATAAATACTTTTTCTGCTATGACAGGTAAGTCATGTCTTGAGAAGTAGGCACAATCCAAAAGCCTGATCTTATATAGAATAATAATAATGATAGTATTTGTTAAGCACTAACTATGTGCCAGACACTGTACTAAGCGCTGGGGTAGATACAAGCAAATTGGGTTGGACATAGTCCCTGTCCCATGTGGGGTTCACAGACTCAATCCCCATTTTACCTTTGAGGTAACTGAGACCCAGTGAAGTGACTTGCCCAAGGTCACACAGCAGACAAGTGGCAGAGCTGGGATTAGAACCCATGACCTTCTGACTCCCAAGGCCATGTTCTATGCACTGCACCATACTGAAGGTAGAGGATATAGTGAGCAAATTGGGTGGACATGCAATAAATACTGTGATTGTCTGAAAGTGGATAACACGTCTGCACTAGCAGATATACTCAGCTTGTCCCTGGATATTCCTGCTCCTACCCTTCTCCCTGTCACTCTATCCCTCTTCTTTCACGTCACTCTTCCTCTTCTTTTCCCTTTGCCCCTGCCCATTCCATAACTCATCCTTCCTGGCCATCAGCATCTAGGGACTGTCTCTGAACCAATCACAGCACTTGGTGATGACTCAGGTGGAGACAACCTGCATGTTTTAAATATAGATTCACACACTGATTTACTCATGGTTTTTGACAAAATCAGCAATAGGGAAGATTTCAGGGGTTGCTGTCAATGGTATCATATATGCTACTTTACTGTTACCTAATCAGGATTAATCAATCATATATATTGAGCGCTTACTGTGTGCAGAGCACTGTCCTAAGTGCTTGGGAGAATACAGTGCAACGGAGTTGGTAGACACATTCCCTGCCCACAACAAGCTCACCATCTAGAGGGGGAGACAGACATTAATATAAATAAATAAATGGATATGTATGTAAGTGCTGTGGGGCTGGGAGGGAGGACGAATAAAGGGAGCAAGTGCAAGAGGGACACAGAAGGGAGAGGAAATGAGGGCTTAGTCAGGGAAGGCCTCTTGGAGGAGATGTGCCTTCAATAAGGTTTTAAAAACCTTAAAAACCTCAAAAACCTCCAATGGCTACCGATCAATCTGCGCATCAGGCAGAAACTCCTCACCCTGGGCTTCAAGGCTCTCCATCACCTCGCCCCCTCCTACCTCACCTCCCTTCTCTCCTTCTACTGCCCAGCCCGCACCCTCCGCTCCTCCACCGCTAATCTCCTCACTGTACCTCGTTCTCGCCTGTCCCGCCATCGACCCCCGCCCCACGTCATCCCCCGGGCCTGGAATGCCCTCCCTCTGCCCATCCGCCAAGCTAGCTCTCTTCCTCCCTTCAAGGCCCTGCTGAGAGCTCACCTCCTCCAGGAGGCCTTCCCAGACTGAGCCCCTTCTTTCCTCTCCCCCTCGTCCCCCTCTCCATCCCCCCGTCTTACCTCCTTCCCTTCCCCACAGCACCTGTATATATGTATATATGGTTGTACATATTTATTACTCTATTTATTTATTTATTTATTTATTTTGCTTGTACATTTCTATCCTATTTATTTTATTTTGTTGGTATGTTTGGTTCTGTTCTCTGTCTCCCCCTTTTAGACTGTGAGCCCACTGTTGGGTAGGGACTGTCTCTATGTGTTGCCAATTTGTACTTCCCAAGCGCTTAGTACAGTGCTCTGCACATAGTAAGTGCTCAATAAATATGATTGATTGATTGATTGATTTAAAGGTGGGGAGAGTAATTATCTGTCAGGTATGAAGAGGGAGGGTGTTCCAGGCCAGAGGCTGGATGCGGATGAGAGGTCAGCAGTGAGATAGACAAGAACAAGGTACAGTGAGTAGGTTGCCATTAGAGGAGTGAAGCATGGGGGCCGGGGGGGGCTAGATTGTAGTAGGAGGTGACGTAGGAGGGGCCAAAGTGGTTGAGTGCTTTGAAGCTGATGGTAAAGTGTTTCTGTTTGATGTGGAGGTGGATGGACAACCATTGGAGGGTCTAGAGGAGAGGGAAAAGATGGACTGAACGATTTTGTAGAAAAATAAGCAGGGGCAGCAGAGTGAAGTATGGATTGGTGTGGGTCGAGACAGGAGGCAGGGAGGTCGGCAAGGAGGCTGATACAAGGCAAGATAAGTGCTTGTATTGATGTGATAGATTGAATGGAGAGGAAAGGATGGATTTTAGCAATGTTGTGAAGGTTGAACTGACAGATTTTAGTGATAGATTGAATGTGTGGGTTGAATGAGAGCAAGGAGTCAAGGATAAGGGCTTGTGAAACAGGAAGGATGGTGGTGGTGCTGTCTACGGTGATGGGAAAATCACGGGGAGGACAGGGTTTGAGTAGAAAGATAAGGAGTTCTGTTTTGGACATGTAAATTTTAGGTGGCAGCGGGACATCTTAGTAGAGATGTCTTGAGGGCAGGAGGAAATGCAAGACTGCAGAGTGGGAGAGAGAGAAGGGCTGGAGATGTAGATTTTTGGAATCAGCCGCATAGAGGTGGTTGTTTAAGCCATGTGAGCCAATGAGTTCTCCAAGGGAGTGAGTGTAGAGGTAGAATATTAGGGAACCCAGAACTGATCCTTAGTGGATGGGGGGCAGACGAGGAGCCCGTGAAAGAGACTGATAAGGAGCAACCTAGAGAGAGAGGAGGAGAACCAAGAGAGGACAGTGTCAGTGAAACCAAGGTTGGGTAATGTTTCAAGGAGAAGGGAGTGGTTGACAGTGTCAAAGGTAGCTGAGAGGTAGAGGAGGATTAGGGTGGGGCAGAGGCCTTTGGATTTGGCAAGAAGGAGATTATTGGTGACCTTTGAGAGCACAGTTTCTGTGGAGTGAAGGGAATGGAAGTCAGATTGGAGGGGATCGAGGAGAGGATCTTGAGACAGCAGGTGTAGATAAATCATTCAAGGAATTTGGAGAGAAATGGTAGGAGGGAGATGGCGCAATAACTGGAGGGAGCCGTGGGGTAAAGGGAAGGTTTTTGTAGGATAGGAGAGACATGGGAGTGTTTGAAAGCAGTGGAGAAGCCACTGGAGATTGAACAGTTTACGATGGCGGACGGAGGAGGAAGAAGGGAGGAGCAAGTGTTTGATAGATCCAAATGGATGGGATCAGATGCACAGGTGGAAGGGGTGGATTTGAAAGAAGGCAGGAGATCTCTTGACATACTGCTGGGAAAGATGGGGGAGTTGAAGGGGCAGGAGGAGGGAGGGAATGGAGAGGAGCAGGGGAGATTTTAGGGAGCTCATGCCTGGTAATTTCAATTTTCTCAATAAACTAGGGGACCAGGTCATTAGGGGCAAGATATTGAGTGGGGTGGTACAGGGAGTTTGAGGAGGGAGCTAAACATCTGGAAAAATTGGTAAGGGCAAAGGGCATGGGTGTCAGTAAGGAAGCAGGGTGGTCTACTGGAAAGAGCACTAGCCTGGGAGTCAGAGGATTCAGTCATATTTATTGAGCGCTTACTGTGTGCAGAGCACTGTACTATGGGTTCTAATCCTGGCTCTGCCACATGTTTGCTGTTTGATCTTGGGCAAGTCACTTCACTTCTCTGTGCTTGTTACCTCATCTGTAAAATGGGAATCAAAAGTTTTTGCCCCATGTGGGACAGATTGGACACAGTGGGATAGGGACTGTAGATTACCTTGTATCTACCTCAGCTCTTAGAACAGTGCTTGGCACATAGTAAGTGCCTAACAAATACTATGATTATTATTATTAGAAGGCCTGAAATCCACCCACTCGTTAATGTGAGTGTGATTCAAACATATGTGGTTTAAAAATAGCTAATCAATTCCCAGGATACACCTCAAGTGATTGCCAATGATCAATCAATCAATCAATTGTATTTATTGAGCGCTTACTGTGTGCAGAGCACTGTACTAAGTGCTTGGGAAGTACAAGTTGGCAACATATAGACACAGTCCCTACCCAACAGTGGGCTCACAGTCTAGAAGGGGGAGACAGAGAACAAAACCAAACATATAAACAAAATAAAATAAATAGAATAGATATGTACAAGTAAAATATATAAATAAATAGAGTAATAAATATGTACAAACATACATACATATATACAGGTGCTGTGGGGAAGGGAAGGAGGTAAGATGGGGGGGATGGAGAGGGGGACGAGGGGGAGAAGAAGGAAGGGGCTCAGTCTGGGAAGGCCTCCTGGAGGAGGTGAGCTCTCAGTAGGGCCTTGAAGGGAGGAAGAGAGCTAGCTTGGCGGATGGGCAGAGGGAGGGCATTCCAGGCCCGGGGGATGACGTGGGGCGGGGGTCGATGGCGGGACAGGCGAGAACAAGGCACGGTGAGGAGATTAGCGGCAGAGGAGCGGAGGGTGCGGGGTGGGCTGTAGAAGGAGAGAAGGGAGGTGAGGTAGGAGGGGGCGAGGTGATGGAGAGCCTTGAAGCTGAGGGTGAGGAGTTTCTGCCTGATGCGCAGATTGATTGGTAGCCACTGGAGATTTTTGAGGATAATAATAGTAACGTATTCAATTTCTACTTTGAAGCCAACATGGTGGAAGAGTTTCCTGAACTAGTTCAGCATTATATCAGGTTCCTTGTTCAAAAGGCACATTGATTCTTAGGTAGACTTCTTCTGTTAGTCAGGAAAGGAAGGAGACAGAAAAGTCAAGTGGAGCTAGGAGAAGAAACAATATTCACACAAACGTGTTAATGGGAGAATTTTCCTACAGTCTAAAGGCATTGATTTCCCTAAATGACTTTACTTAGAGTTTGTTCATTGTCTCTATACCCTCTCTCTGAGATATTACCAGAAGTTCCTTCGCATTTCACTTCTACCTGGAGACGTCTTTTCAAAGAGAGAAGCAGTGTGGCCTAATGGCTAGAGTGCAGGCCTGGGAGTCAGAAGGACCTGGGTTCTAATCCCACACCTGCCACTTGTCTGCTGTGTGACCTTGGGCCAGTCACTCTACTTCTCTGGGCCTCAGTTCCCTCATCTGGAAAATGGGGATTAAGACTGTGAGTCCCACGTGGGACATGAACTGTGTCCAAGCTAATTAGCTTGCATCTACCCCAGAGCTTAGTACAGTGCCTGACACAGTGTTTTAAAAAAATACCATTTTTAAAAAAGAGATGTCTGGAGGAAATTGGCAAACTCTTCCTTTCTCTGGACTGATTCACTTCATCCATCATAGTCAGTGTGGATGGCTGTGAGCAGGGCCATTGCTGGTTCAGACCCACGGTCTAGCAGCCAGCTTCGACAGTGTCAAAAGGATTCCTGGAAGAATCTTGTAATGATTGCCCTTCTCGAGATACTTACCAGAGGCTATGGATGTTTGATCGAATGCCCCTTATCTCCAATAGCTCATCATGGCTCAGTCACCCCTGCATCTAGTTATAACCCTTCTCAAATCTTCTAATATCCCTCCCTTTTTCCACTTGTGACAAATGGACACTGAAGCAAATGAAGTTCTTTGCTTTAACAGCTTTTAATATTTCTGCCTTGAGCTGTGAAACATGAAAAATCTGGCTCACGTGTACTGCTCTCTTTTGAGACTCTTGGTGGCAATGGAAACCAACAGCAAGCAATGCTATCATTCCCAGGACTTGCAAGGGCCCATTTGGGATTTCTTGGATTTATGATAGAGAAGGAAAATCTTCTGGGCACCCTCAGAGCTTAATAAATACAATTGATTAATTGAAAACAAAATGTCTCAGTTTAGAACCATTTCCCTTTAAGTGCTTGGTACAGTGCTTTGCACACAGTAAGTGCTCAATAAATATGATTGAATGAACAAGAGGCTAAGGTTGAAGCTGCAATCCATGCTATTGAAGCTGGATTTTTAAAATGTGTTCCCCCAGGTTTCAAGTTTATTGATCCTTTTCTTGGTAGCTGACCCTACAGTCTATAGTTTGCAAAATTGTCTTGTAAACAGCAGTAAATGTGCTGATCTGCACGTTTCTGGCAGAGCTATTTTAGGGGTAGGTTAAGCAGCAGGTCTCTAGATCACCAAATTTGGGCTAATGTTCATTCACTCAGAGGCGGTTTTATGGACAGACTACAAATAGGCTGCTCAGTTGTGTGACCATTAGCATCTAATTGGTGCCAGAATGGGCGTGGAGCAAGCCAGTACTTTACAACTCCAGATTTGACCCTGGAATCAGTGTTTCCCAGGTTTGATCCTGGAAGGGGGTAGTTCAAGTAGTAGAACTAATGTTGCAGCTTCCTCCCTCCCTCTTGGCTCCTTCCCCACCAAACCAGAACCAGAAAATGCAGGCTTCCCCAGGGCCACAGGAAGGCTAGTGTCAGCCCTGATCAATCACTCATATTTTTGAGTGTTTTTTTATACAGAGAACTGTACTAAGTGCTTGGGAGAGTACAGTACCACAGAGTTGGTGGACAACTCTGCTCACAAGGAGCTTACTGATTTCTGACTCAATGAGGCTTTCCCACTTCTTTAATGCTGGGTTGGGGGTTGATTTTTAAATAATACGTAAAAATTTTAAGAGAAATCAATCATATTCATTCAATTGTATTTATTGAGTGCTTACTGTGTGCAGAGCAATCATATACTGAGTGCCTCCTGTGTGCCAGAGCACTGTACTAAGTGCTTGAGAGAGTATAATACAACGGAGTTGGTAGGCTCATTTCATGCCCACAAGGAGCTTACAGTCTAGAGGAGCTTATAGTCCAGAAAAAAACTGGTTATTAAATGTCCCTGGAAATCATTTTCTATTTTCCCCTATATTGATACCATAATTTTCACAGTTTGAAAAGTATATTCTTATACTTTTATGGTTGAGATGGTTGAGATTAATGTCTTCAACCATCTGCCCCAGGCTCCATATTCACTGTATACACAGCCCTAAGAAAATAGATAGGAAGCACATGGCCAAACTGGGTTCTGACTTCAAGACCCATGTCAGTGTGAGCTGTAGCCAAAAGCTTTGAATCCCTGAATTATCAACTCACCAAATGATTTTATGGAGTCGGGAAGAGGGGAGCAAAGAGGGAGGGAACCTGGAACTTGGTGAAAGTCAGACTCCTGAGAGTGAGTTTATCCTCAAAACTTCCTCTTCCCTCTTAGATTTTCTCATTCCCTGTATGGCCTCAGTTCCTCCCATTAGCTCCCTCCCTTTCTGCCTGCTTCCTATAGCCCTGACTACAGAGGACTAGAAACTCCTCCAGGGAGTAGAAATCAGGATTGGACATGCCCAGTAGTTAAGACTGCTTTTCATGGAGCATTAGAAGCAGCAGTTCTTACCTGGTTAGATTGGTTACCACATCCCCTTTAAAGGATTGTTAACGTGCCTTTCTCTTCAAACCTCCTCAGGAATAATTCATCAGACTGCCTTCCATATCATATTTAAACCCTTAACTTTGGTTGCAGTGCCGAGGCAAACTGACCATCAGGCAAACTACATGGCAGCTTGGGGAAAAAAAAATGAAAGGAATCTGAGGGATCCTGTCTGCTCCTGAATGGCCAATTAATTGTTCCAACTTCATTTTCAACCTAAACAAAGGAAGACTGCTAACTAGCATTCTTTGTCACAATTGAGCTAGATTCCCTAGCAATGCCTAGGTTGGGCTTTTGGAAGCAATGTGTCCTATCTGTGTTGTGTGTTTTCTTGTACATCTCCTAATTGACAGCCCCAATTTAACACAACCTGCCGCCTGTTTGCTTGGCCTTTAGGAATTGTCCAGAGACCAACCAGGGCAGCAGTGATGCTTGGAAGATCCAAAGTGCTCTCTGTCAACCAAGGTGGTTGTGTTGCCATCAGGGCTACTGGAGTGGATTTAGAGGGTTATGTCTGAATAATACCAGAATTTGGTAATGATTACATGTCTACCAATTCTGTTATAGTCCCCCAAGTGCTTAGTACAGTGTTCTGCATGCAGAAAGTACTCAATAAGTACCAATGATGATGAGTAGGCATGTTTGCTATGTGTAGAATTGGGCAACTTTTATTGTCAAGCTGGGAATGTTACACCATTGGTCAGGATTGGTGCACTGAAGGCACTGTTACATTTGAACAATAGGATATTGCTAAGCAAAGAGAATTTCCTTTTTTCCTTGAATAATTGAAGGATTTTAGGAATTTATAACTAGCTCCGAATTGTGCCAGATGAGCTAGATATGAATTTCTGTTCAATCTGTGATTTAGGAAATCTATATTGACAAATATTGAAATGAAAATAATCCTTTCTGGATTTGTTGTTTCTTGTCTCATTACAGAAAGAGGGGGAAAATGTAAGAGTTTGGGTTTTTATTGTTTTTTAATAGAGCTGCTTTCAAGCAATTCTGCAGGGATCAGATACTTTCCATGTGATTTCTACTTTATGTTCAATTCCTACTCACAGATCTCTAAACCCATTTGAATTTCTTTAAAAAGAATCAATTTCTAAATTATTTGGTTTTATTTCACTGTACATTAGTGTTTGTTTTCAAGTTATTGATTTTTCTTCTGACAGTTTTTTTCATTACATTAGAAACCTCTGGCATGGAGGTGATTAGAAACATAACAGAACATTACATATGTATAATGGTAATTTATTACTGAGCTCTCTCAATTTAATTCCCTCCAAATTACCCTGCTCTTTCTGCAGGCTGCCAGCATTGCCACACTCTGAGCAGAATTGATCAGAGATTTGGATTTTGGAGATGGAAATGCATAACTTTCAGAATCAATATTCAATCTATTGCTGGGTTAGAGCTGTAGAGGAGAAGCCATTTTCTTTTTCCAGTAAGTTCTTTTTGAGTGGCCTGGTTCTAGGCTGAAGCAGTTCACTGAGCATAGTAGCTATGATCCTCTATCTCTGAATGGGGAGCAATGTCCTCTTCAGTGGTCATCAAAATCATTCCTATTTTAACTGATGCTGCACATTGGACCAGTAACTTAAAAAAGCAGTCAATAATGATTTTGAGATTTCTTTCCTGAGCAGTGACTGATAGCTCAGCACCCATCATCATGGAGTTTAGAAATTATAATTATTTTTTCTCCAGGTGCATTATTTTGCACTTGATCACGGTGATGCCTATCTGCCATTTTTTTGGCTACTCGCTTAGCTGTATTAAATTTTCCTGAAGTTTATCTCCACCAGGAAGAGCCAGGGTCATCTGCAAACTTGGAGATTTCACTGCACACTTTGTTTCTATATCATTTAAGAAGATGGAAAACAAAATTGGTCTTAGCATAGTTTCCTAGCAAACTCCTCTATTTCACATTTTGCCATCCTGAAAAGAGACCATTAGTCCCTACCCTTTATTTCCTGTCACTTATCCAATTGTCTAATCAGACAAAACATTCCTTTCAATCTCATGTCTTTGGTGTAGAATCTCATCAAAGGATTTTTGAAAATCTAAATGCATTGTGTCCATTGGTTCCCTTTTTGCCAGATGCGTAGTGAGCCCTTCACAGAACTCCAACAGAGTACTGAGGCATGATTTTTCCCCAACCGTGGTGTGTTTTTCTAAGCTGCTCCTCTAATGCCAACCTACTTACTGTACCTCAGTCTCGTTTATCTCACTGCCGGCCCTTTGTCCACATCCTCCCTCTGACCTGGAACCTTCCCACTCCCTCCATATCTGACAGATCATCATTCTCCACACCTTCAAAGTCTTATTAAAATCACATCTCGTCCAAGAGGGCTCCCTCAACTAAACCTTCATTTCCCCTAATCCATCTCCCTCCTGAATCGTTCTTGCTTTTGGATCTGTTCCCTTTATTCACCCCACCCTCACCTCCACAGCTCTTATGTCCATATTCATAATTTATTTTGAGGTCTGTCTCCCCCCTCTAGACTGTAACCTCACTGTGTGAGGGGACCGTGTCTACTAACTCTGTTATATTGTACTCTCCCAAGTGCTTAGTACAGTGTTCTGCACACAGTAATCACTCAATAAATATGATTGACATATCACTAGTAGTTAAATTTCCAGTTATAGAATTAGCCAATGGTATTTATCAATCAATCTGTGGTATTGAACAACTTAACTCTGCTGAGTCTGTTTAATTTTGTGAAATAAACCGAAACTTGAAATAACTTGAAATGAGTATAACATGCAGGATCTCCCAACTGATATCTGTTTGTTTTCCGAGCGGGGTGGTGGTTGCACATAAATGCTAGGACAGTCTCCCTTAACAGTGTGGAAGATGGGGATTGAGGCCCCAGTGCCTTTTATTTTAAGTGAAATCCCTAAATAAGGAGAAAGCATGTCCACTCTCCATCAGATCTCAAGGCTGTGAGAGGGTTTTTGGAATTAGTCCAGGAAATGCTTTGATTTCCTCCCAAGAATCCTGCAGCACACTGTACAATCACTGACCTGACAGAATAAAACAACATCCATAGGTTTCTGAATCTGGCTCAGAGCCCTTTCTAGAGTCATTTCTAATGAGGTTGGTCAGTTGCCGATGCCTTACAAAGAAAGGCAAAAATGCTATTACATTCTTCGTCTATGGGAATATCTTCATTAGAGACTATTTCTTTCAATTACTATTATCCAGGTCATCAGATTCACCATTAAAGTATTCTCCTGTTGGATAGAGAAAGTTAAGGAATTGGGAGAAGCATTTTGCTCTTTTTTGAGCCTTTTGTGTCTTAGGCCCCAATAAATCCTCATTTTCCTCTCAGCAACTCCATTGTCTTAAGATGATAGTGTATTTTGAATATGTTCCCTTTCAAAGGACCCATTTCCCAGTTCCATTTATTTCTAATTGGAGAAGATTTTGCTTGGAATGTTTCTTCTTTTCAAAGTCCATTTTGCCAGGCAACCAAGTTTGGATGAGTTTTTCAGTCCTGCACAATCTGTTCTGTAAGATTCAGTGGTTTTACAAAGTATCATCAAAAACCAATTGCCTAAAGGTCAGTAAACCTGTTGATTAATATTCTGTCATAGACCATCACATCATCTAGCCTTATTTGTCCCTAAGCTCTCTTCTCACTCCAGTCCATATTTCGCTCTGCTGCCTGAATCATTTTTCTGCAAAAAATTCACTCCCTATTGCCCCACTCCTCAAGAACCTCCAGTAGTTGCCCATTCACCACCCCATCAGACAGAAACTCCTTACCACTGGCTTCGAAGTACTCAATCACCTTGTCCCCCTCCGATCTCACCTCACTGCTGTCCTACTACAACTCGGCCCACACGCTTAGCTCCTCTAATGCCAACCTGCTCACTGTACCTCAATCTCATCTATATCAATGCCGACCTCTCGCCCACATCCTGCCTCTGGCCTGCAATGCCCTCCCTCTTTATATCCAGCAGATGATCACTCTCCCCACCTGCAAAGCCTTATTGAAGGCACATCTCCTCCAAGAGGCCTTCCCTGATTAAGCCCTGATTTCCTCTTCTCCCTCTCCCTTCTGTGTCACCCTGATTTGCTCCCTTTATTCACCCCTCCCTCAGCCCCACAGCACTTCTCTACATAGCCATAATTTATGTTAATTTGTCTCCACCTCTAGACCATGAGCTTGTTGTGGGCAGGGGATGTCTTCAAACTGTGTTATATGTACTTTCTTAAGTGCTTAGTACAGTGCTCTGCTCACAGTAAGCACTCAGCAAATATGATTGATTGATTGATTATTCCAGGCAGCTCTCACAACATTGGGCACAGGTACAATTATGAGTCCCTTCATAGATTGTGAGTCCCTTGAGTGTCAAGTTCCATGTCTAATTCCCACCTATATATGCCTGTGCTTAGTACAATGTTCTGCACACAGTAAGTACTTAATAAATACCATTAGTAAGAGAGGGCTCCAAAACTGGTTTGCCATAAATGACTCAGAAATTAGAAGTCTGCTTGCTGAGAAGCATCAATTGTGGTATCTAAGAACTCAGTCTTCCAGCTGAGATATGCAAGTCGAATTAAGGACCAGTGGTGGGATGCTACCAAAGATGACGGATAAATTAAAAAGGAAAATATGGTGTTTATTAAGCACTTACCATGTGCCAAGCACTATACTAAGAGCTGGGCTAGGTATAGCATATTCAGGTTAGACACAGTCCCTGTCCCACATGGGACTCCACCATCTAAGAGGGACAATCTTCATTTTACAGATGAGGCAACTGAGGCACAGAGAAGTGAAGTGACTTGTCCAAGGCCACACAGCAGGCAAATGGCAGAGCTGGGCTTAGAATCCAGGTCCTTCTGACTCCCAGGCCCACGCTCTATCCACTAGGCCAAAGTGGAAGAGATCCAGGCCTCGGTAGATCTCCACAAAACCAAGAACTTCTACCCTGTCCCAAAATTATGTGGCCCTGTGCATACCATCGCAGTCCCTAGGAAGAGTGAAGGTGGTTTCAGTTTCCTGAGAGACAGACAGGGGATCCTGAAAAGATAGTGGTAATATTTCAGTATTCTTCTCAACACTCCCTCTTCCACTGAAGATAAGGCCCTTCAAAGTTTACAGAGTCTTCCAATGTGTGGAAACCTGACACTTGTTCAACTATTGGGTGAGTTACCGCAGCACTCAGACATGAAAAATGGGAGAGTACTTGGATCCAAAGGCATCCCTGTTAAGATCTACAAACATAGAAGGGACACCCTGCTTAAATAGTTTGCACAAACTCTTCCTCTACCTACCCGACACTGAGGATATAATAATAATAGTGATAATAATGATGCCATTTATTAAGCACTTACTATGTGCAAAGCGCTGTTCTAAGCACTGGGGAGGTTACAAGGTGATCAAGTTGTCCCACGGGGGGGCTCGCAGTCTTAATCCCTATTTTACAGAAGAGGTAACTGAGGCACAGAGAAGTTGACTTGCCCAAAGTCACACAACTGACAAATGGCGGAGCCGGGATTTGAACCCCTGACCTCTGACTCCAAAGCCTGTGCTCTTTCCACTGAGCCACACTGCTTCCCCATATGGGTATGCCATAAAGTTCTCAAAGAAGCCACCATCACCTTCAAGAGAGGCAAAAGATCCGATTGTGGTAATAGTGTAGCATCTCCTCACTCTCCTTTGCCGGAAAGGCCCTAGCCAGATCTTAATTTACTCCTGGATAAATTATTGAAGAACATCATTGAACAAATGTTCCCAGAATCATTGTATGGCTATTTTAAACACCACTTCCCACTCCACTAGCCTTTAAGCTCTCTGTGGGCAGGGAATGTGTCTACCAACTCTGTTACATTGTCCTCTCCCAAACGACTAGTACAGTGCTCTGCACACAGTAAGAGCTCAATAAATAGACCATAACAAGGACCAGTGGATACAATATTATGTGCCACAACCAGGAAGAGGCACCAAGCCCTCTACGCCATTTTCCTAGACATCACAAAAACATTGGATTGCCATCACTCGATCTGGACTCTGGAAATGACATCAAATTTGGCTACCCTGAAAAATTCATCAAGGTTCTGAGATTACGTAGTAATGACAGGGCTGGCTGAATCAGACCTAAGGGTGTCCTGTCTTGGGCCCTGTCCCGTTCAACTTATTCTACATGGTCGTGCTGGAGGATGTGACAAGAGACCCCAGTGCATGTGTCAGTGTTCACTGCCACATCTTCGGGAAACTCTTCCAACTCAACAGACTTTCAGCATCTTCCCAAGTCCTAAAGGCAGCCACTCAGCAATTATTGCATGCAGATAACTACTCCTTAGAGGCACACACCCAAGAAAACATGCAGATGATTGTTAACTACTTCACATAATCAACCAGGCATTATGCTCTGACAATAAACTCAAAGAAAAACGAGGTGATACATCAGCCTGCATCATGGAAATTACAAACCCAGCTAAAAATCTATATATAAAGCTGAACACTGTCACAGAATTATGTTACCTAGGAAATACACTGACCGATGACCCAAGGAACTAGAAAACTTGCTTTTGGTTTCCTGGATAGCTTCGGTATGGAGAGCTGAAATTGGGAAGCGGAAAGCAAGGAAGACAGAGGAGGTGATTTAAAGGCACAGTAAAACAAAGCCTATTGACTGCTGTTAAGAAAGGAGTAGCTCTTTGGGGGCTAAAGCTTAATGAGCATTGAGAGACATGGAGGCAAAATAGTAAACAGATGCTGTAAGCAGCAAACATGTTGTCTTTGAGTAGGTTGGTGAACTCCTTAGAAGCAGCATGGCCTAGTGGATAGAAAGAACATGGGCCTGAGAGTCTGAAGGACCTAGGCTCTAATCCTGCATCTGCCACTTGTCTGCTGTGTGACCTTGAGTGAGTCACTTCACTTCTCTGGGCCTCAGTTCCCTCATCTGTAAAATGGGGATTAAGACTGTGAGACCCATGTGAGACCTGGACTGTGTCCAATCTGAGTAGCTTGCATCTACCCCTGGGCTTAGAACAGTGCCTGGCACAAAGTGCTTAACAAATACCATAAAAAGCCCAAAAAACTCTAGGTGTCTGAAGGCAAAGAGAGCAGTTTGAGATGGCAGAAGCCAAGCAGAGAGGAGTCCCATGTGAGCATGCTAAAGAGTTTATTTTGTGGAGAATTCATCTTTGGTGTCTGGTGTTTGTAGTTTATTTTGCTTTTTTCCAAAGATCTTTTATATTAGTATTTTCATTTTTCTTCATGACACCCTTATAAGGGGCAGGTATTGTTATCTCCATTTTACATATGAGGAAACTGAGACACAGAGAGATTAATTTACCCAAGACAACATGACACTGCAATCCAGTTGCAGAACTGGAACTAAGGTCTCCCACTTCCAGCGGTGGCTTCAGGGTTACGTGAGTTATGAGATGACCCATGTAGCTGCCTCCTCATGTGACCTGATGACATTATGCTGCACACATCATGCAACATCATAGTAATGATCTCAAAGGTCACCAATGACCTCCTGCTTGCCAAATCCAACAGCTCATACTCTATCCTAATCCTCCTCGACCTCTCAGCTGCCTTCGACACTGTGGACCACCCCCTTCTCCTCAACACTCTATCCAACCTTGGCTTCACTGACTCTGTCCTCTCCTGGTTCTCCTCTTATCTCTCCGGTTGTTCATTCTCAGTCTCTTTTGCAGGCTCTTCCTCCCCCTCCCATCCCCTTACTGTGGGGGATCCTCAAGGTTCAGTTCTTGGCCCCCTTCTGTTCTCGATCTACACTCATTCCCTTGGTGACCTCATTCGCTCCCATGGCTTCAACTATCATCTCTATGCTGATGACACCCAAATCTACATCTCTGCCCCTGCTCTCTCCCACTCCCTCCAGGCTTGCATCTCCTCCTGCCTTCAGGACATCTCCATCTGGATGTCTACCCGCCACCTAAAACTCAACATGTCCAAGACTGAACTCCTTGTCTTCCCTCCCAAACCCTGCCCTCTCCCTGACTTTCCCATCACTGTTGACGGCACTACCATCCTTCCCGTCTCACAAGCCCGCAACCTTGGTGTCATCCTCGATTCTGCTCTCTCGTTCACCCCTCACATCCAAGCCGTCGCCAAAACCTGCAGGTCTCAGCTCTGCAACGTTGCCAAGATCCGCCCATTCCTCTCCATCCAAACCGCTACCCTGCTTGTTCAAGATCTCATCCTATCCCATCTGGACTACTGTATCAGCCTCCTCTTCGATCTCCCATCCTCTTGTCTCTCCCCACTTCAATCCATACTTCACGCCGCTGCCCGGATTATCTTTGTCCAGAAATGCTCTGGGCATGTTACTCCCCTCCTCAAAATCTCCAGTGGCTACCAATCAACCTACGCATCAGGCAGAAACTCCTCTTCAAGGTTCTCCATCACCTCGCCCCCTCCTACCTCACCTCCCTTCTCTCCTTCTACAGCCCAGCCCGCACCCTCCGCTCCTCTGCCGCTAATCTCACCGTGCCTCGTTCTCGCCTGTCCTGCCGTCGACCCCCGGCCCATGTCATCCCCCTGGCCTGGAATGCCCTCCCTCCCCACATCTGCCAAGCTAGCTCTCTTCCTCCCTTCAAGGCCCTGCTGAGAGCTCACCTCCTTCAAGAGGCGTTCCCAGACTGAGCCCCCTCCTTCCTCTCCCCCTCCTCCCCCTCTCCATCCCTCCCGCCTTACCTCCTTCCCTTCCCCACAGCACCTGTATATATGTTTGCATGTATTTACTACTCTATTTATTTTACTTGTATGTATTTATTCTATTTATTTTATTTTGTTAATATGTTTTGTTTTGTTCTCTGTCTCCCCCTTCTAGACTGTGAGCCCACTGTTGGGTAGGGACTTTCCCCTTCCCTCTATATGTTGCCAACTTGTACTTCCCAAGCACTTAGTACAGTGCTCTGTACACAGTAAGCGCTCAATAAATACGATTGATTGATTAATGATGATGGTATTTGTTAAGCACTTACTATGTGCCAAGCACTGTTATAAGCACTGAGGTAGTTACAATTTATTCAGGTTGGACACAGTCCCTGTCCCCCATGGGGCTCACACTCAATCCCCATTTTGCAGATCAGGTAACTGAGGCTCAAAGAAGTGACGTGACTTGCCCAAGTTCAGACAGCAGATAGGGGAGCAGAGCCAGGATTAGAACCCAAGTCCTTCTGACTTCCAGGCCTGTGCTCTCTCCACTAAGCCATGCTGCTTCTTACCTTGGGATGCCTGCATGGCAAAACAGTGAGCAGTGTCTGGGACCCCTGAGTTAACCCAAGCCAGACCCTCTAGTACTGGGGCAGGGGGATGGGAAGTTAGGGTGGACCCTCCCCAGGGCACCTCAATGGTGGTGCCAGTGGAGCTGGGTCAGTGATCTCCTCCCTCCCCTCCCCCACATTATAACTACCAACTCTATCCTATTTTATTCTCTCAAGCATTCAGTAAAGTGCTCTGCATGAAGTAAGCTCTCAGTAAATGCCATTGATGGATTGGAGACTAAATTCCAGAGCTTTGTTGTTCATGCTCTTTTCTTGCCGTCTGATATTGAGTATTGTCTATCTCGCCGCCGACCTCTCGCCCATGTCCTCCCTCTGGCCTAGAATGCCCTCCCTCCTCAAATCTGCCAGACAACTACTCTCCCAACCTTCATTCATTCGATCGTATTTATTGAGCGCTTACTTCAAAGCCTTATTAGAAGCACATCTCCTCCAAGAGGCCTTCCCTGACTAAGCTCTCCTTTCCTCTTCCACTTCCTTCTGCATCATACTGACTTGTTCCCTTATTCATGTCCCCCTCCTCATCCCCACAGTACTTTTATACATATCTTGTAATTTATTTATATTAGTGCCTGTCTTCCCCTCTAGATTGTAAGCTCATTGTGGGCAGGGGATGTGTCTGTTTTCTGTTATATTGTACTCTCCCAAATGCTTAGTACAGTGCTCTGCATACAGTAATCATTCAATAAATAAGATTGACTGAGTATGGCCGATAAATGACGATGACAGAACTGCTCAAGGAGTCAGAACAATTGCCTATTGCACATCTCTGCTTTACTCCACTGGCATTGGGAAAAGGATCAGACAGGGCCCCTTTGTCTCTGACCCAGCCAGCCATGCCATAAAGAAGTGGTCTCAAAACCTTGCTGAAGTTTTCAGGGCAACCAAATTTGCTAAATTCCAGAGCCTACATCTACTGACAGTGTCAAAAGTTTGGGTAAGTTCTGTGAAAACTGTGTAGAGATTTGGTGCTGTTTCTTGTACTTCACCTCTGTCTGACACATAGCAACATCATGTCTGCTGTGTCACATTGTGGTCTGAAGCAGCGCTTAGTACAGTGCTGGAACTTAGTAAGTGCTTAACAAATACCATAATTATTATTCTGGGAGTGCTCAGTCCACTATATTCTATAGTATTTGATCCAGGAGTATTTTGATTAGTATCTTGCTGGCAATGAAGAGTAACAAGATGTTTTGATAATCTCCACAATCTGATTTTTCACCATTCTTCTTGAAGATGGTAATGATGGTGGCATTATTGAGATCGTGTGGCACATCCTCCACATTCCATATGTTGAGGAAGAGCTTGAGCAGTTGCTGAAGCTGGATATTCCCTCCATGTTTGAACCTCTCAGCAGATATGCCATCAGATCCAAGTGCTTTTCCATTTTTCATGGCTTTGATTATTGAGGTGACAGCTTGGGAGTCAGAAAGACCTATGTTCTAATCCTGGCTCCACCACTGGTCTGCTGTGGGACCTTGAGCAAGTCACTTCACACCTATAAAATGCCTTAGATGTAAAATAGGGATTAAGACTGTGAGCCCCATGTGGGACATGGACTATGTCCAACCTGATTTGCTTGTACCTACCCCAGTGCTTAGTACAGTGCCTGACACAGTAAGCGCTTAACAAATGCCATAAAATAAAAAACCCAGATCCTCCAACTCAGCCTCATGCTCAGTCCATTAGGACATACTGCTTTTCCCTGCTTTGGCATCCCTCCACCTGCCATGCATGTTCCATAATTTGATTTGCAAGTCACGATGCAGGTTTCTTAAAGCCTCACTTTGGTCCGAATCCCAAAGTGACGCAAGATGCTGCTGGTGAAATTGATGTTATGCAGAAAGAAAGGCATTTATTTCCAAGTCATTTGCATCAAACCACTTTGGTTGCCTACTCTTGGCCATGTTCAAAGTATTGACAGTTGCCTGGAATACAGAATTACAGTGAAGGACGTATTTACTGTGTATGTTGATGAAGGAGGTTTGATTTTCTTTTTTCAGTTGGACTGCTATGATGTTGCTGCATTTTTGCAAGTGTGTTCACTCTCTAGTATTGCAGGCTGGAGCTAGGTAAAGCATCCCTGGTTCTCTGCTACACCTTTCTAGAGGATTCTGTACCAGGTCAGATACATGGTCCCCTTAGAGTATGGGCCTGGGAATCAAAAGGACCTGGGTTCTAATCCTGCCTCTGCCACTTGTCTGCTGTGTGACCGTAGGCAATTCACTTAACTTTTCTGGGCCTCAGTTACCTCATCTGGAAAATGGGGATTAAGAGTGTGAGTCCCATGTGGAACAGGGACTGTGTACCTAGGTAAAGGTAATATTACGAACTCCTGTAAAATAGGCAGAAACTAGACTGTCCTTATTGGATACACCAGGAAATTTTCAGTGTCAGGGATTAAACCGAACTCTCAGAAACTCTTCTGCACTGGACATTTAACACGGAGACAGCTGCTGCTGCTTCAACCAGCAGGAAAGTGTCTAATCATAGCTCTTGACATGATAGAATGCCCAGGTGTAAATGCAGAACTCATGCTCAATCTAATGCAGTTTCCGGTAAACATCATTTCAGCTCAGCTGCAAGGAATCAGAGTGTAAAAACCCCAAAATTTCCAATTCCCTGCCAGGGATGGATGACCCTTTCAAACAAAGCTAGAGTTCCACTGTTCTCAGCCCAGGCCCTGAAGGCCGATAGATAGGAAAATGGCTTTGAGGTGAGATGGACCAAACCATGGAGGGTACCCCGCGCACCCCCAATCCAACACTGTGGATCCCCAAGTCCCTCAGGGAACAGGTCAGGATGCCCAACAGTCTAATTATGGTCCCTGTTACGTGGCCAGGAGATCTGGGCATCCCAAGAAGCAGCCTGTTGGCTGGCCTCTGCTTAGCTAGTGCAAAGAGAGGAGCCGAGCTGACTGACACAAAGTGTTAAAAGGACCAATACTCAATGGTATTTACCGAGTGCTGACTGAACTAAGCACTCTAATACAATAGAGAAGCAGCGTGGTTCAGCGGACAAGAGCAAGGGCTTTGGAGTCAGAGGTCATGGGTTCAAATCCTGGCTCCCCCACTTGTCAGCTGTGTGACTTTGGGCAAGTCACTTAACTTCTCTGGGCCTCAGTTACCTCATCTGTAAAATGGGGATTAAGACTGTGAGCCCCCCATGGGACAACCTGATCACCTTGTAACCTCTCCAGCACTTAGAACAGTGCTTTGCACATAGTAAGCGCTTAATAAATGCCATTATTATTATTATTATTATAGAGTTGGGAGACACAAGCCTGCCCTCAAGGAGCTTACAGTCTGCAGGATAAGACCCAAGTATGATTTATATGAAACAAGTGACCTGGGTAGAGGGAGAAAGTGAGTTTAATCCCCATGGTAAAATTGGGGCATCTAAGTGGATCAGACTTTCTTTTGAAAAGGAGAGCTGGCTGGATACACCTGCCCTCTCCTCTCCCCAGAGCCAGGATTAGAACCCAGGTCCTTCTGACTCCCAGGCCCGTGCTCTTTCCACTAGGCCATGCTGCTTCTTTGCTTCATTTGGAAGAACACAATATAGCAGAGTTGGTAGATACATTTCCTGCCCACAAAGAGCTTACAGTCCAAAGGGGGAGAAAGACATTAGGATAGAGTCCAAAAGCTAGAAAGATTTTAGATTGCATACCAAATAGGAAGAATGGTATTTTGCTGATTCCGAGAAAGACGGTGATCTGTGATTTTTGTCTTTCAGATAATAAATTTACAGTTAAGTTTTGCTAATTTGTCCTGATACAAAGTTGTAGTGGTAGAATTATTTTTCAAATGTTGTTTATTACAGTTCTTGTGTCTTGTGTGTGTGTGTGTGTGTGTGTGTGTGTTTTCTAAGTTTAGGCTTAGTTTCCTGACGTCTGTATTGTTCATCTCTTTGCATTGTTTTTCTCTTTCTGACTGCCTCTTTAACTGTGCTGGAGAGTCAGGAAATGACTCTCCCCTCTCCCCTCCACTCTTCCCACTTCACATCTCAGGTCTCCACCCTGTTGCATTTATATGTGACCTGCTGTTTACAGCTTAACTGAGGTTAACTTGTAAAACGTAGAGAAGATCAAAACTTTCTCCTTTCGATTCTGACTTCCTTCAGCAGCAATACAGAGAGCAGAGAGGGAGGAAGCAGACAGAGGCATAAATTCTCCATGACCAGTCCAAATGAACAGTGTACGGCTGTATCATAAAGTGCAAGTAGTCCTGGGAGCAATTTCCAACCCTTCTTCTTCTTCAGTTGTATTTATTGAGCTCTTATTGTGTGCAAAGCACTGTACTAAGCACTTGGTAAAGTGCTGCTGCTGTTACAATGTGACAACAGACACATTCCTGCCCACAACCAGATCACTATCTCAGTGTCCTCTGACCTGAACCATTCTGCTCTTGAGTCTCTCCCTCTGTAAAAATGAGAATGAAGGGGAAAGAGCACGGGCCTAGGAGTCAGAAGATGTGAGTTCTAATCCCAGCTCCGCCACTTGTCTGCTGTGTGACCTGGTCAAGTCACTTTGCTTTTCTGTGCCTCAGTTCCCTCATCTGTAAAAAATAAAAATAAAAATGGGGATTTCATTCATTCATTCAATCGTATTTATTGAGCACTTACTGTGTGCAGAGCACTGTACTAAGTGCTTGGGAAGTACAAGTTGGTAACATATAGAGACAGTCCCTACCCAATAGTGGGGTCACAGTCTAGAAGCGGGAGACAGACAACAAAACAACACATATTAACAAAATAAAATAAATAGAATAGTAAATATGTACAAGTAAAATAAATAAAGTAATAAATCTGTACAAACATATATACAGGTGCTGTGGGGGGGGGGGAAGGAGGTAGGGCGGGGGAGGAGAGGGAGAGGAAGGAGAGGGCTCAGTCTGGGAAGGCCTCCTGGAGGAGGTGAGCTCTCAGTAGGGCTTTGAAGGGAGGAAGAGAGCTAGCTTGGTGGATGTGCGGAGGGAGGGCATTCCAGGCCAGGGGGAGGACATGGGCCGGGGGTCGACAGTGGGACAGGCGAGAACGAGGCACAGTGAGGAGGTTAGCGGCAGAGGAGCGGAGGGTGCAGGCTGGGCTGTAGGAGGAAAGAAGGGAGGTGAGGTAGGAGGGGGCGAGGTGATGGAGAGCCTTGAAGCCAAGAGTGAGGAGTTTTTGCTTGATGCATAGGTTGATTGGTAGCCACTGGAGTTTTTTGAGGAGGGGAGTAACATGCCCAGAGTGTTTCTGCACAGAGACGATCCAGGCAGCAGCGTGAAGTATAGATTGCAGTGGGGAGAGACAGGAGGATGGGAGATCAGAGAGGAGGCTGATGCAGTAATCCAGTCGGGATAGGATGAGAGATTGAACCAGCAGGGTAGCGGTTTGGATGGAGAGGAAAGGGCGGATCTTGGCAATGTTGCAGAGGTGAGACCGGCAGGTTTTGGTGATGGATTGGATGTGAGGGGTGAACGAGAGAGTGGAGTTGAGGATGACACCAAGGTTGCGGGCTTGTGAGACAGGAAGGATGGTAGTGCCGTCAACAGTGATGGGAAAGTCAGGGAGAGGGCAGGGTTTGGGAGGGAAGATAAGGAGTTCAGTCTTGGACATATTGAGTTTTAGATGGCATGCAGACATCCAGATGGAGATGTCTTGAAGGCAGGAGGAGACACGAGCCTGAAGGGAGGGAGAGACAGCAGGGGCAGAGATGTAGATTTGGGTGTCATCAGCGTAGAGATGATAGTTGAAGCCGTGGGAGCGAATGAGTTCACCAAGGGAGTGAGTGTAGATAGAGAACAGAAGGGGACCAAGAACTGAAGCAGCGTGGCTCAGTGGAAAGAGCAGGGGCTTTGGAGTCAGAGGTCATGAGTTCAAATCCCACCGTGGGACAACCTGATCACCTTGTAACCTCCCCAGCGCTTAGAACAGTGCTTTGCACATAGTAAGTGCTTAATAAATGCCATCGAAGAAGAAAAAAAAACTGACCCTTCAGGAACCCCTACAGTAAGGGGATGGGAGGGGGAGGAGGAGCCCACAAAAGAGACTGAGAATGAACGGCCGGAGAGATAAAAGAAGAACCAGGAGAGGACAGAGTCTGTGAAGCCAAGGTTGGATAGCGTGTTGAGGAGAAGGGGGTGGTCCACAGTGTTGAAGGCAGCTGAGAGGTCTAGGAGGATTAGGATAGAGTAGGAGCCGTTGGATTGGGCAAGCAGGAGGTCATTGGTGACCTTTGAGAGGGCAGTTTTTGTGGAATGTAGGGGACGGAAGCCAGATCGGAGGGGGTTGAGGAGAGAGTTGGCGTTGAGGAAGTCGAGGCAGCGGGTGTAGACAACTCGTTCAAGGAGTATGGAAAGGAATGGTAGGAGAGAGATAGGGCGATCACTAGAAGGGGAGGTGGGGTCAAGAGAGGGCTTTTTTAGGATGGGGGAGACGTGGGCATGTTTGAAGGCAGAGGGGAAGGAACCAGTGGCGAGTGAGTGGTTGAAGATGGAAGTTACGGAGGGGAGGAGGGACGGAGTGAGAGATTTCATAAGATGAGAGGGAATGGGGTCAGAAGCACAGGTGGCCGGAGTAGCACTTGAGAGGAAGGAGGAGATCTCATCTGAGGATACTGTTGGGAAGGATGGGAGAGTGTGAGTTTAAAGTGTGAGCTCAATGTGGGAGAGGGACTGTGTCTAACCTAACTTGCACTACCCCAGTGCTTAGACCAATGCTTGGCACATAGTAAATGCTTAATATGTAACATAATTATCATTATTACCATTATTTCTTCCAAAGTGTGAAGCTCCTATAAAGTGACCAGAATTCTGTGATGGAGATGAGACTGCCACTCTAAAAAGGACCAGGGCCAGAGGGGAATAGAAAGAGAGCCTATTGTTCATGGAAGATGAATAAATGATAAATGAATTATCAGTATGCTTCTTCCTTAGAGAGGCAGGCTGGGGAGGTCTCTGAGAAACCAGAAGGCGATTGTGACTAGAAATCGTTTCTCCTCTGCTTGTTGCAACTCTTTTCTCAGACTTTTTCAGGCTTTTCCACCTCTCATTTTCTACAAGTGTCTGATAGTATCTGCATGTTCCATCTCTCTACCTTAAGAACACTAATGTTTTTTCCTCTTACCAGAACTGTTGATCATCTGAGTGTCAAATTGTCCACATGAATTAACCTTCAATGTAATGTTTTTTCTGACAATGGCCTTATTAGCAATCTTATATCATTTCCCGTCAAAGAATTCCCAGGGTTATGCAGAACTTGTAACACATTTTTTCCTCTTTCCTGAGAGTGCCAAAGTGCCCTAATGAACCAAGCAGCAGAATCAACAATTGCATTTAGAAAACACAAAGGAAAACAGATCCTGCTATTAAGGGTGTGCAGTTCAGAGTAAGCACATTTCGCACTTCCATTCTAAACAGAGCATTTTTTCCTTCTTCCAGGAATTGGAAGCATGAATAAATAAGGTTTCCCATCCCCATTGGAAGGTATCCGAGAGGTCCTTCAGTTTGAAGATGATATTGTCTGCCAACTGTGAGACTGCATCTGTGAGTGTGAGTGTCTTTGCGAGAGAACCTCTTGCACATTTACACACTTTTTGCATGAAAGGCTATAGTGTTCTGGGCCCTTGCCATTCAGATGAGCAGTTCCCAGGCATCTTAAGAAGCTGCATAGGCTAGTGGATTGAGCACGGGCCTGGGAGTCAGAAGGACCTGGGTTCTAGTCTCTGCTCCTCCACCTGTCTGCTGTATAGCCTTGGGCAAGTCACTTAACTTATCCTGCCCACAGTTACCTCATTTTAAAAACTATGTCCACGCTGATTATCTTTTCTCTACCTCAACATTCAGTACAGTACCTGGCACATAGTAAGCGATGAGCAAATACTGTCAAAAAAGAAAAAAGCTGTATCCAGCTGTGAGCCAGATATTGTTTTTACAATAGTTGTGATTTTTTGTACCGAGCCATCTAATTATAATAAAAATAATGGTGGTATTTGTTAAGTGCTTACTATGTGCCAGGCACTGTTCTAAGTGCTGGGATAGTTATAAGATAATCCAGTTGGACACAGTCCCTGTTGTCTCCCATCAGAGAGGGGAATACAAAAGCAGGGCAATTCTTATTGAATTGCCTTTCACTTTTACCCCGGCTCTGCATTTCCAGAGTAGGATTCAAAATTTGGATGCACTGCTCAAGTCCTGACCAATTCTGAGTCTAGAGAGGTGACGTAGTGGAACCCACCTGCTAGGCTGCTATTCAGCATCCTAGTTTCATGCATGCTTTTATTTAACTGCCACACTATATATTTGGACCGGATTAGGCTGAGGTCCACTGAGATCTTCAGATCGCTTTCTGCCTGCCCACTGAACTTCTCTCTATTAATAGCTGTTTTCTTTTCTGGCTTGACAAAAGGCATTTTGAATTTTAATCCACTTCTCTAAGATGTTAAACATCCTACCCCATTTTGGGGCAACACCGACTGATCCTTTTGATTCTCTGATGGGATTCAAGGACCTGGAAAACAAACGTTTTTAATGGTACACTTATAATGCATAGGCCAAAAAAAGTGACAGCAAATGCCCATCTGTGAAAATACCCAGCTGTGCTAGTACTTGGCTTTTTCAACAGATGGTGTTTAATAGCAAACCCCGGGGTGGGCTCAGTGAAATGGTCATGTAGTTAAAGATGAGCTTTGCCTCTTTTGAAACACAGTTAAGGTAGGAAGATATCCCCTGGGCCCTACAGGGTCTCTGTCTGGGATTCACTTTTGGATATTAATTCTCTAGTTGCAAGCTCATCTTAACTCGATGATCTGCAAGGACAAAAGGAATTTTATTTCCTGAGAGATAAAAAATAAAATATTGACTAACTCCCCACCCACTGGCATAAAGTGAAAATCCCCAGGGCTTTCCAATCAAGTCAATCATTCTTGGGAGCCAGAGAATGTTTCCTTTTGGAATGTCCTTCCCTGCCTTCCCATCATATCACACCTAGAAAGACCTGTCTTACATGTTTGGACTCCTTTCATAGGCAAGTCATAGTTGACCCTGATGGATTTTTCATTTCTTAAAATCTTTGGGGGAAATTTGTCAGCAGCCAGTTTTGCAATTCAGTTCCTGTGAAGATCTTGTGGAAGGATTTAATTCCGCTAAAGAAAAACACACCCATCCCACCTGAACTACCCAGAATCTTCAGACAGAAATGCTCCCAACCGAACATGTTGGAGAAAGTCAGGAGAGTTTTTCAAAAATGGAAACTGTGTAATTACTGGGTATTAAGAGAAGAGAAGCAGCGTGGCTCAATAGGAAAGAGCCCGGGCTTTGGAGTCAGAGGTCATGGGTTCAAATCCCGGCTCTGCCAACTGTAAACTGTGTGACTTTGGGCAAGTCACTTAACTTCTCTGTGCCTCAGTTACCTCATCTGTAAAATGGGGGTTAAAACTGTGAGCCCCCCCGGGACAACCCGATCACCTTGTGACCTCCCCAGCGCTTAGAACAGTGCTTTGTGCATAGTAAGCGCTTAACAAATACCATCATTATTATTATTATTATTATTAAATGAGCTATTTGAAATCATACCACTGTAAGTTGCTTTAAGGATAAAGATGCTATAATGCATAGTAGATTGAATAATATATCCGGTCAGGACTAATTGAAATCAGATAACGGATGTGAAATAAATGCATCTTCTCTTTCCTGTTCCTGTTTTGTTTGGGTTTATGGGAGAGCTCACAGTGTACTTGCTGTGGACATCTACTTGTGTTCTTTTATTTGAGTGATAAGCAGCATGGCTCAGTGGAAAGAGTACGGGCTTTGGAGTCAGAGGTCATGGGTTCAAACCCCAGCTCCGCCAATTGTCAGCTGTGTGACTTTGGGCAAGTCACTTAACTTCCCTGTGCCTCAGTTACCTCATCTGTAAAATGGGGATTAAGACTGTGAGCTCCCCGTGGGACAAACTGATCACCTTGTAACCTCCCCAGTGCTTAGAACAGTGCTTTGCACAAGCACTTAATAAATGCCATCATTATTATTATTATTAGGGAGGGGCAGATGGAGGTGGGTATACTGGTGAAATTGGGCAAGGCTGCCCTGCATGAAGTTTTTGTGGCCTGATCTGGCAGAAGATGAGTTTTCTATCTTGAGTGACCCAGGCCTGACCTAACCTGCAGGCAAATATAGTCAATTTGCTGATCAGAATAATGGGAGTTCAGATCACCTTATTGTCTTTGGCAGGGATCTTAATGGGGAATCTAAACTATGTGCCCATCTAGACCAGTTAGCCTGGTAATTGTCACTATGGCAGCCGAGGGAGGAACAGCAAGGGGATCATTTCCTAATGATTTGAGTGACGTCTTGCTCCAACCAAGTTGTAAGGAAATAACCATCCTCACCTCTTTGGATTTGCTCTGGATTGTGCAAACAGGTCCAGTCAGTCACCACGTTTACCAGCATACCTAGCCTACACCTTCAATCTAAAATCACCTTGAACCCAAATGATCTGGGATTTCAAAGGTGAGCTGGATTTATTTTCTTCATAGTGAATTGCTTTTCATTTTTTTCCCCAGCTCTGCACTTCTAAAGTTCAACCTGGGGTAGAACTGAAAAGCAGTGAGTGATTTTCTAATGGTATGTACAGCCTGACATATTCGATTCCTGAAATCTCACCAGGACACATGATCTCATGAGCTTTCTGAGCCCAAGAAGCAGCAGAAAAATGACTTTTGGTGTTACCCGATATCAGCCTTAAGACATTTGGGGTTTACACAGAGCTGGTGTACCCAAGTGCATCAAACGTTTGGGTGGATAAAGAGAATGACCGATTCAACACACCAGCTGCAATTCTGGCAACCTTAGGGGTGGGAAACCCATGACCCATTTCCGTCTCCAAACCATAAAGGTTACTCAGGTCAATGGCTTAACCCTTAATGGCTCAGGAACTGCTAATAGCAGGTTTTGGTTTCGTTTTTTCATGCCTACTATACTGTTCCTGCACTTAATGTACTTTACTGAAATATTTATCTTGCTAATGCGATGGAGTTTATGGAATTCCACCAGTTTAAGCATTTCAGATTTCCTTGATATTGAGAAAGCATATGACTAGGGTTTCACAATTCATCAACCATCCCAAACCTACAGAGTTCCAGGCAGGAAAAAAAAATGTGGTATTTTTTAAGTGCTTATTATGTACCAAGCAATGTCCTAAGTGTTGGGGTAGATACAAGATCATCAGGTCCCACATGGGACTCATGGTCCAAGTAGGAGGGAGAACAGACATTGAATTCCCATTTTGCAGAAAAGGGAACTGAGGCACAGAGAAGTTAAGTGACTTTCCCAAGGTCATATGCCAGATGAGTGGCGGAGGTAGGATTAGAACAAGGTCATCTGATTTCCAGGCCCATGATCTTTCCACTAGGCTATGCTGCCCCCAGAAAGAAATGTCTGTAAAGTGTTCATACTTACCTCAAAACCAAATTCAAACATGTCTTCCTTTACCCAATCACAGGAAGCAGCGTGGCTCAGAGGAAAGAGCACGGGCTTGGGAGTCAGAGGTCATGGGTTCTAATCCCGGCTCCACCATATGTCTGCTGTGTGACCTTGGGCAAGTCGCTTAACTTCTCTGAGCCTCAGCTCCCTCATTTGTAAAATGGGGATTAAGACTGTGAGCCCCATGTGGGACAACCTGATCACCTTGTATCCCCCCCCAGTGCTTAGAACAGTGCTTTGCACATAGTAAGCGCTTAACAAATGCCATCATTATTATTTTTAAAACCTCTGGACTACCAAATGACATGCTCACTGAAAGAACAGGGGATAGTACTGCTAAGATTTTTTTTCATCTTCTGTGTTACTGCACTCTGAATTTTCCTTGTCCAACTCACAGCCACCAGTGCAGATCTGCCCCTTCTTTCAATTCATCCCAGTGGCACTTGCCAAAAGCACTAATCAACATTAACCATTTTCCTTGGCCACGAACCCATAGCCTTGTCTCTCCTAGCACTTTAGGACAGCAATATTGACAAAGCAGACCAGACCTCATTCAATGCAGCCAGAGAATGCTTGGCAAAAAATCCCCATGGCATGGCAGCCTGAGCAGTTTCATGTGGGTCCAATATTTTTCTCTCCCTCCTACCTTTGATTTTCCCAGAAAACAATTTCAGTTTGATGAGTTGCAATGGGGTATTTGCCCAGCCCCCGAGGAGGAGGCTGTCAAATGATTTGTGAAGTTACTGTAGAAGTTCTTTGGCTGAACATGTGGAGAGTTAAAATTTGAAAGAGTTGAAAATGTCATATTTGGGGGAAAAGGAATCTTTTCTCCTGGCTAACTCCAATGGCTACCCATGTCTACACATAAACTAGTTAATCTGTTACTACTAACTTTGAAGCTCTTCATCAGATCTTCCCATCTTATATATCATTCAATCGTCTTTATTGAGTGCTTACTGTGTGCAGAGCACTGTACTAAGTGCTTGAGCACTACCAGTTCTCTACACCGGCTGTTCCCCAGCTCTCACAGTCTTTGTTCCTTCCAAACCCGACTTCCGTGTCTTGCTATCGATTCTTCTGCCTCTGACCCGTTGTCCATGCTGTTCTCTCCTTTTCCCTTCACCTACAAATCTGTCAGACCACAGCTCTCCCTAGCTTCAAAGAACACCACCTCCTCCAAGAAGCTTTCCCAGCTCAGTTCACAAACCCTAGCCACATCATCCCTGCAGCTATCTTTACCACTTATGTATTTTTTTTAATATCCTCAACACTTAAGTACATTATAAGGCCTGTCCATGCCATCACAGCACCTCTGAGTAAGATGACTCCAGCCATATTACAGGCAAGGAAGAAGAGAGCCTTCAAAATAGGGAAAACAAAAGCAGTGGGGAAGAAGCCATTGGAGAGTGAACAGTTGAAGATGGTGGAAGAAGGGCAGGCGCAAGAACTTTGAGAAGCAGCATGATGTAGTGGGTAGAGCATGGGCCTGGGAGTCAGAAGGTCATGGGTTCTAATCCTAGCTCCATCACTTATCTGCTGTGTGACCCTGAGAAAGTCATTTCACTTCCCTGGGCCTCAGTTACCTCATCTGTCAAATAGGGATTAAGACTGTGATCCCCATATGGGACAGGGACTGTGTTCAACCTGATTACCTTATATCTACCTCAGTGCTTAGAACAGTGCTTGGCACATTGTAAGCACTTAACAAATACCATAATAATAATAATTATTATTATTATTATTTGATAAGGTGTGAAGGGATGGGGTCAGATGCACAGGTGGAGAGGGTGGATTTTGAAAGAAGGCAGGAGTTGTCTTGAGATACTGTTGGGAAAGGTGGGAGAGTTGAAAAAAGGGCAGGAGAAGGGAGGGATTGGAGAGGAGCAGGCGAGATTTTAGGTAGATCACTCCTGATAGTTTCAGTTTTCTCAATAAAGTAGGTGGCCAGGTCACAAGCACTTAGTACAGTGCTCTGCACACAGTAAGCACTCAATAAATACGATTGAATGAATGAATTAGGGGCAAGAGATGGTGGGGGTAGGGGGAAGCAAGGGGTTTCAGGAGGGAATTAAACATCTGGAACAATTGACAAGGGCGATGGGTATGGGTATCAATAAGGATGGAGAAATACTTTTGCAAGGCAGAGGAAAGGGCAGATTTAAAGCACACAGGGATAAACTTCAAGTGGACTAGTTCGGCCTGATATCTAGATTTCTGCCTGCAGCACTCTGCAGCTCATGCACAGGAGCAAAGGAAGCAGACTGCGGAGGTGTTCTGAGGCTCTGGGTTAGATTGACGAAGGGATATGGGAACGAATGCATCGAGTTCAGTAGAGAGGCATCAATTTGGTCATCAAGAAAATGTAGTTGGGGTATAGAGGCTAGATGGGGCATGATGACTTGAGAAAATTGGATGGGGTCAAAAGATCGTAGGTGTCTGGGGAAACAGCACAGATTTGCAGAAAGGAGGTGGGTGAGAGAGAAGGCAGGTGGGGAGGAGGTTGTGGTCAGATAGAGAGATTTTAAAATTGGTGAGGGTAGAGATTACACAGTGACTAGAGATGATGAGATTGAGTGTGTGTCCAAGTTGGTGAGTTGGAGTGGAGCCAGGAGGTCATTGGAGTTGAGGAGTGATAGAAAGCAGACAGGAGAAGGGTCATCAGGAACATCTATGAGGATACTGAAATCCCCAAGGATCAATGTAGGGATGTACAGAGAGTGAAGCCCTTCAATCAATCATTTAATCATATTTGTTGAGCACTTTTCTGTGCGCAGAGCACTGTTCTAAACTTTTGGGATTAAGACTATGAGCCCCATGTGGGACAGGGACTGGGTCCAACCTGATTAGCCTGCATCTGCCCCAATACTTAGAACAGTGCTTGACACATAGTAAGCACTTAACAAATACCATCATCATTTATTATTGCAATACAATAGAGTTGGTAGACACAATCCCTGCCCTCCAGAATCTTACAGTCTTACAAACCTCAGGATTATTGGCAAAATCTCCCCTCCTCACCTGGTAATCTCACACTGGCAACAACACTGACCATGAGAGGCTTTGTCTCCCTGGGATCCCCCACTCTATATGAGCTTTTAAAGGAGAAAATTACATGTCTAACTCATTTAAATTACTTTTTTATTGAATGTGACCCAGTCACTCAGACTCATCTCAGATCATATTCTTCATTTATTTTGGCATTCTCAGCTTCAAAAAATGAATTTTCTACCCAGCGTCTAGCACTTTCATTTTAATTTTCCACTTGTATATGAATTTTACATTTGAAACTTGGATGAAGGATTTCAAAGCCAAGCTATATTTGAAAATCGATGCATTCGAAAATGTAAAGTGTTCAAATGTGAACAATTTGAACTGACAAGGAGTGCTTGGAAGACTTGAAAGAACTGAAATTCTTGAATGCAATGAGGCTCAACTTTTGAGTAAGTGGAATGTACACTAATTTCTGCTTCAGGAGCTTGTTAAGTGAACTTAAAACTAAAGTTTTAGCCATTAATGAAAAGTCACTGTATATTTTCACTTGCTCTGACCATACCCTGCAGCACTTCCTGAAATGACTGGATCTTAGCTTTTCATTGAGTGAATGCCAGGGACCTAGACTCACAGGCAACTTTGAAAAATGCTCTAGTTTTGGAATATTTCTTGTGCTGATGTCCACTGTTTTCCTGTAGGTCTATTATTATTTCACTCGTCATAATTAAAGTTCATTGTAGGAAGGCAAGAAGCTTTATCTTCCAAATACCTTTAAGTTCACTGTTCATTTAGATTCAGAATTCTCTGGCAGTGGCGCTCTAATTATACCCACCACTAAAAGCCATCATTAGGAGTCATTAAACTCTTGAGGATAAAAGGCTAGTTTAAGGCAAATCAGAAAAATGCTGAGGACTCTTATCTTTGACTTAGAACAATCTAACCAATTTAGGAGTCATACATTGTAAATCACACCGTATCACTTTCACATTCCAGGAACCGCAGGCTGAATATCAGTGTTATGTTTCTTTAGAACACTTATTTTTTTTTAGATAGTGATTGTAAAAGCCTTTTGATTTCTTACACTGTAGACAAAAATTAAGCTTAAAGACTACCACCACTCTTCAAAATTTTAAGACAAAAACATCCGCAAACATCAAGTTAATGTTTTCTAATTCATTTCCCAAACCTTGAAAACATCAACAACATTTTTATTTCTGGCGGCCACCGACAATCCCCCAAAATACCAAGCACCTCTTTGTTGACCCAGAAGCAACAGATGTTACGTCACATAGGTTTTGTAATGTAGCTTAATGACATCCTAAGGACACCCGAAAAGATTCTCTGCAGAAATCTACAGAACCTAAAGCTTGTCACGGGGGAGTGCCTTGATTCCCACCCTTCCAGCTCGAAGATGAAATCAGTCTCTTGGTCGTGTGGAAAAATTCACACTTAACATAAGCACTGACTCTACTGAGTGAAAGGAGCTGTCGTCCCCATGGGGTTGGCACAGAGGGGATCACTCTAGGCTTGGCAGCTAGAGTGTATGTGTTTTTGTTTGTTTACTTTGTGCCAGGCACTGTACTAAAAACTGGGGTGAATACAAAGATAATGTTTGGATGCCATCCCTGTCCCATATGGGGCTCACAGTCTTAATCCCTATTTGACAGATGAGGTAACTGAGGCACAGAGAAGTGAACTGCCTTGCCCAAAGTCACACAGCAGACAAGTGGTGGAGCCAGGATTAGAACCCGGGCATACCCAGAAGATTTTTCCACTTGCAGAAAAGGAGAAAAGCACTTGTATGGCAGGAAGATTCACATGTCTACCTACTCTGTGCAGCGTGGCTCGGTGGAAAGAGCACAGGCTTTGGAGTCACTGGTCATGGGTTCAAATCCTGGCTCCACCAATTGTCAGCTGTGTGACCTTGGGCAAGTCACTTAACTTCTCTATGGCTCAGTTACCTCATCTGTTAAATGGGGATTGACTGTGAGCCCCCCGTGGGACACCCTGATCACCTTGCACGCCCCCCCAGTGCTTAGAACAGTGCTTTGCACATAGTAAGTGCTTAATAAATGCCATTATTATTATTATTATTATTTAACTCTCCTAGGCATTTAGTGCATTCCTCTGCACACAGTAACACTGGATAAATACAATTGATTGATAATTGGCGGTCAAAGTCCAGATCTACACAACCATAATGCTGGGGATAATTCCAGGGCTCTGCTTTAGCATGAATTACTCAGATACTTGAAGGAATGGATTTAAACCTGAATAATGCAGATTAGCTTTTTTTCTTAATTCAGTGAATTTTTGACAAACTCCACATTAAGGAAATCTCCGATTATTATATTCATGCCTTGCCTGACCCTGTGCTGATGATCCCACATCTTAATTATAATCATGGCATTTGTTCAGCGTTCACTATGTGTCAAGTATTGTTCTGAGCACTGGGGTGGATACAAGTTAATCAGGTCGGATACAGTGCCTATCCCATATGGGGCTCAAGGAATTCTATCTAAAAGCATAGGCCAAAGTTCTTATATCGTGCCACCCTTCATCATCCTCCCCAAACCACTGACACTAAATACTAGGAGGATTATCAGGGAAGGAGAGAGGAAAGGGCATATGCCCTGAGTGTTACTGGGACTTTTCCTTCTAAGTCCTTAAAATAGCTCCATGAGCTTTGAACATCTGAAGCTTTCAGAATTCAGGGCTTAATTTGGTCCAGAACTTGTGCCTGTGGGCAGAGATCCAGACATTTTCTGAAGGACTGGCTCCTTTAGGCAGAGGCCTGGCCCTTCTGCCCAGTCCATGCTTAGTTCCCTCCAAAGTATTTTGGGTGCCACAGCTTTGAGGGATCACTGCCTCAGTCAGCCAGAGCCACCTTAGCCCTAGTTTCGGGGTTCTGGAGAAGCAGTGTGGTCTAATGGAAAGAGCACAGGTCTGGGAGTCAGAGGACCTGGGTTCTAATCCCTGCTTTACCAAGTGTCTGCTGTGTGACCTTGGGCAAGTCACTTATCTGGGTCTCAGTTACCTCATCAGTAATGAATCTGTAAAATGGGGATGAAGACTGTGAGCACCCAATGGTACAATGACTGTGTCCAACCTGATTAGCTTGCATTTACCCTAGGGCTCAGTAAAGTGCTGGCACATAGTAAGCACTTAACCATAAAAAAATTTAAAAGATAGGGGAAGCAGCCAAGTATAAAACGTTGGACAAAAGTGCTTTGTGGAAGGGGTGGGATGGGTACCTAAGTGCTTAGGGTGTGAGGAATCAAATGGGTAGGTAAAGCAGTTATGGGAGAAATAGGCTGAGGGGAAAAGAGAAGCTTTTGCTCCTCCATTCATTCATTCAATCGTATTTATTGAGCACTTACTGTGTGCAGAGCACTGTACTAAGTGCTTGGAAAGTACAATTCAGCAATAGAGATAATCCCTGCCCACAGCGGGCATAACCCCTCCCCCCCACACCCCTGCTTTCTTCCAGGCCTGTGGAGGTAGCAGTGAAAGGGATGCCAGAAGAAGAGGGAAGCAGTGCGGCCTAGTGGAAAGAGCACGGGCCTAGGAATCAGAGGCCCTGGGTTCTAATTCTGGCTCCACCACTTGTCTGTTATGTGGTAAACTCGTCGTCTAGACTGTAAGCTTGTTGTGGGCAGGAAATGTCTGTTCATTGTTATCTTGTACTCTCCCAAGTGCTTAGTACAGTGCTCTGCACACATTAAGTGCTCAGATTGATTCAACTGCTCTGTGCCTCAGTTCCCTCACCTACAAAATGGAGAGTCAGTACCTGTTCATCCTCCTGCTTAGACTGTGAGCCCCATATGGGCCCTGATGATTTTGTATGCTTACTATACTTTCCGCATAGTAAACACTTAACAAATACCACAATAATAATTATCATCATTACTAGAGCCTCCTGCCTCCCTCCCTCTTTCCTTTCCTACTTCTTCCCGCACAAAATGAGCCCTGGAGCTGATACTTGAAGGTGACAGAGCCCTGTCTCTGTATCCTTGGGGCCTTTCCAGCACTTACTACAGTGGCCCAGTGCTTGGTACAGTGCCTGGCACATAGTTAAGCACTTAATAAATTCCATAATTATTTTTTAGTATTATTTGATGCCCAGGGTAGCTGCCTACATCCACCCTTATGGCCATCCTTAGTGTTATAAAAAAACTAGTTCAGAAGGCAGGACCTGTGGAAATTCACTAAAACTTTTATTCCAGAAATTCAAATTTATGTCCATCCTAAATTTCAACTGAGTGGTTTTGTTTCCTTTTTTTTTCCACCAAGCCTGCACAAGAAAGATAGTTGCGGGAGCCAAAGCATTACAGTACACTTCCAAAACCACCCATCGGATTCAAACAGATTTTTGTGGAATTGCTACTGTAAAAAATGTAAACTATACCCCCCGAGGCTGCTTTCCACCGCAGCAGAGACCTTATTTCCCTGGCATCTGAGCTGACAGAAAGCAGGTGTTCGCCCCCAAACCTCCTTTATACTCTAAAAGCGCCCCAGCGGAGTCCCTTTCTAAGTCCTTGAGTGGGGGCGGAGGGCTGGGAAGTAGTGCAGAAGAGGATTAGGGCGAGAGGCCTGGAGGAATGAAAGCAATTTAGAGAATCAGAGAAAAGTACTTGGTCTCTGAAAGTGTGTTAACACAGGCACACCTGAATCTTTATCTGGTGAGCTTTTATCTTGGCCCAAGGCTATGGAAAGACTGATTAGCCAAACTCTAGGTTTTAAAATTACTGGAGTCACACCCCAAAAATAAAAGAGTTATCGCCCCTCTGTATCTATGACCAGATCAAGGCTCAAGGCTCCAGTTTTCTAGGCTTTCTCTTTTCAATCCATGCATCAACCAATGGAATGTATTGATTGTATGCAGAGCACTCGTACTAAGCAGTCATTCGATCAATCGTATTTGTTGAGAGCTTACTGTGTGCAGAACACTGTACCAAGTGGTTGAGAGAGCACAGTATAACAATATAGCAGACTCATTCCCTTCCCAGGAGCTTACGCACTTAGGAGAGCAAAATACAGGCGAGTTGCTAAACATGTTCCCTGCCCACAAGGAGTTTACAGTCTTACCGGCCTGGATGGGAAAGCAGCATGGCTTATTGGATAGAGCACGGGCCTGAGAGTCAGAAGGACCTGGGTTCTAATTTCGGCTCTGCCACAGCAGACATGCCTGCTGTGTGACCTTGGGCAGGTCACTTCACTTCTCTGGGCCCTAGTTACCTCATCTTTAAAATGGGGATTAAGAGTTTGAGCCCCATGTGGAACAGGGACTGTCTCCAATCTAATTAACTTGTATCTACCCCAATGCATAGAACAGCGCTTGCCACTTAGTAAGTGCTCAACAAGTACCATCATTATTACTATTGTTGATGGAGAGAGGGGATGAAACAAAGGAATCTGCTGAACACTGCTTAGCCGTTGGCAATACCAATGCTTGGTTTCACTGAAGGTACTTAATACAGTGCTCTGCACACAGTAAGCGCTCAATAAATACGATTGATTGATTGACTGATAATCAGGTCAGTTAAGCTCCCTACCCAATACAGAGGTCACAGTCTAAAAAGGAGGGAGAACAGGTATTGGATCCCCCATTTAACAGAGGAGAAAACTAAGACACAGAGAAATTCAACGACTTGCCCAAGATTACATAATGGCAAGTGGCAGAGCTGGGATTAGAACCTAACTCTTCTTACTCCCAAGCTCTTTCCACTAGGCCATGCTAGACTGTCCCATTGTGGGCAGGGGACGTTATCTACCAACTCTGTTAAATTGTCCTTTCCCAGATGCTTAGCACAGTGCTCTGCACACAGTGAGCACTCACTAAATATGATCAATTGATGCTGCGTCTTGATTTCCTCATTGTCTGTAAAATAGAACAATACCTGTTCCAATTCCTTCCACCGGCAGGCTGCTCGGGGATTCTGTTCAGGTTGCCTAAATGCTGAATGTTCCTTTGGCCTAGGGATTATGCCACTGAAACAGGTGCTAGTTGGGTATGTGCCTGCTTTGCTGGCAGAATTGGCTAGCGGTGATAAAGGCGGAGTGGAAATAGACCGCAGTCTAATGTGCATTTGCACTGGTCCCTGGATCACCAATGAGAGGATTAGGCTCAACAAAAATACAATGAATGCACCTTGTCTTGTCTTCTGCTGTCGAGTTGTCTCCGGCACATAGCAACTCCATAGATAGATCTCTCCCAGAGAGCCCCACCTCCATCTGTAATCGTTCTGGTAGTGGATCCATAGAATTTTCTTGGTAAAAATCTGGAAGTGCTTTACCATTGCCTTCTTCCATGCAGTAAACTTGAATCTCCGCCCTCGACTCTCTCCCATACTGCTGCTGCCCAGCGGAGGTGAGTTTTGACTTGAAGCAGATTGCCTTCCACTCGCTAGCCACTGCCCAAGCTTGGAATGGAATGGGTATGCCTCAGCTTGACTCTCCCTCCAGTAGCTGAGACTGGTAGAGTACTGGAAACTCTCCAGTACAATCCTGAGAGGGGATTGAGTGTATAGACTATTTTTTTTTTTGTCCAAAGCCCCTTCTAGTACATTTTACTCTATGTATCATTTACCTATCATAAATTAGCATTCTTATCTCACTTTGATTTTTTTCCAGTGGTGAAATGTGGAAAATGAAGTGGGAAAGGAAGATGGGTCTCCAAAGGTTCCATTCTGGTTATGTGGCTTAGAGGATAGAGTGTGGGCTTGAGAGTCAGAAGGACCTAGGTTCTAATACTGGCTCTGCCACATGTCTGCTGTGTGACCTTGGGCAAATCACGTCACTTCTCTGGGCCTCAGTTACCTCATCTGTAAAATGGGGATTAAGAGTGTGAGCCCCATGTGGGACAGGGATTGTGTCCAACCTGATTAACTTGCATCTGTCCCAATGCTTAGAACAGTGCCTGCCACTTAGTAAGCGCTTAACAAATACCACTATTATTATTATTATTACAGTTGCTTAAGGCAGGAATCAATCAGTGGTACTTATTGAGTTTTTACAGGGTACAGAACACTGTATTAAGCACCTGGGGAAGTACAGTGCAACAGAGTTGGTAGACCCATTCCCTGCCCACAGTGAGATTAGAGGAGCTTATAAATCTAGAGGGAATATCAGTGATGCCTTGAATTTGTCTAGTGTTTTTAGTTTTTGTCAAGCACTTCCAAGTCAATTTTCACACTATATCCTCACACCCCCCCATGAGGTAAGGAGGTATTATTGGGCCCATTTTACAGGCAAAGAAAAAGGCACAGAGAGGGTAAGTGACTTGTTAAGGTCACACAGAAGACCAGTTTTGGAACTAGGAGAGAATTTCCTTTCCCAATTGTCCATTTTCTTTTCGGCCCAGCCTAGTCTCCTTGAAGCCCTGGACTTCTTGTCCCACGCTTACCAGTAAGCCTACTCTGGATGAGTTCCTTTAGCTCCAAATTGAGCTTCATTTCAGGAAAATTCTCTATAAAATGAAACAGCAGGATGCCCAGCTACGCACGAACTGCAATACACTCTCTTCCGCTCTGTGCAATTCACTTTTTTCCAAGCAAGTCACATGAGGATTTCATAGACATTAGAAGTAGCTCCTTCTGAGTGGGAAAATCAATGCCAAAGAGAAAGTAGAAGGAAAATACAATATTGTTTGATATCATCAACTAGGATGACTGCTATCCAGTTTTGTGCTGGACTGTCCCCTCTCCAATTCTAAAATTGTACGGGACACTTTTCTGTCCAATCTTTTTTTCTTTTCTTTTCGCTACCTGGCCTCCATCTGTCACGGCTCCTGCCATAGAGTTCCATGGCTCAGACACTGGGCCAGATTTCACATCGGTCAGGGAGGGGAACTCAAAGGCCCAGGATCAAGTGGGAGGTTCAGGTATCTCCTTCCCTCACCCCGTAGAGAAACGATCTAAGATCAATCCGCAAGCAGCATGACCAAGTGGAAAGAGCATGGACTTGGGAGCCATAGGACTTGGGTCCTAATCCTAGCTCTGCCAATTGCCTGCTGTGTGACCTGGGCAAGTCACTTAACTTCTCTGTGCCTCAGTTACCCCATCTAGAAAATGAGGATGAAAACTGTGAGCCCCAGGTGGGACATGGACTGTGTCTGACCTGATTACCCCTGCACTTAGAACGGTACTCAGCAGATAGTGAGCACTTAACAAATACCACAATTATTATAATTATCTACTCCAGTGCTTAGAACAGGGCTTGGCACATAGTAAGCACTTAACAAATACCATAAAAAGATTCCAATAACCCAGATTCCTTGCTGGAGCAGAAAATCAGTCAATCAGTTGTATTGATTGAGGCCTTATTGTACTAAGCGCTTGAGAGAGAGTGTAATAGAATGGGTAGACAGGCTCTGGTGACTTGACAGGTAGGGGCTCTTACCACAAATAGAGGAGGGGAACTTTCCATATCTAAGAGGTTGTATTGTACAGAGTCGGTAGACAGAGTCCTTGCCCCCAAAGAGCTTGCAGACTAAAGCTTTAGGTATCTTTGTAGAGTCTTCTAATGAGCCGCATGGAGTCAGCCCGCCCCCCCCCCCCCCCCAAAAAAAAGATCACATCAGCTCTTTCATCTGCACAGAACATTTCAGTCAGAAATAGCTAAACTATCCCGATTGAGCGTGAATTCTCTCCCTTTGAATTTCTGTCCCACTTCTCCCTCCTCCACCGCCCCAGCTGGCTTAGAAAGTTCCCTGAAGTTTCCAAAAATGGAGTAAATTACAGTCCCCTACTTTGAGGATTATCATCTAAGACAAAGAGAAAAATGTCCAATGTCTTCCTTGTGCCCTGCTGCCATTCCCTTCCCTCACCGATGAAAATTTCTTCAGAACTCTAGGTGCATCAAAGGAGCCTTTGACTTGTTTTGATTCATCTGAGAGATGGGATGGTTTTGTTAGCCAAACGCCCTCAAAGGGCTTACCTGGGCTGTGCCAAACTTATCTGCTGACTACATAAGCAAGACATTTCCGGTTGAAAAATCCAAGATTTGTTGCAATCCTAGGATCCTCAGCCTTCCATAGACCTTCAGATGTTTCCTAGAGTGCCCTGAGCTTGATTGAGTCTTACCCTGCCCTCAGCCCCACAACACTTATGTCCATATCCTTTATACTCTGTGGCTTCCCTTATCTGTAATTGATTTTAATATCTGCCTCCCTCATTAGATTGAAGTTCTGTCTACCAATAGAGTTGTTACTGCCCCAAGAGCTCTGCACACAGTAAGTACTCAATAAGTATCATTGATTGATTGATTGAGATTCCTCAGGACAATTGCCATCATCATCCCATGCCTTCCAAGTGTAAAAAGAAAAAAAGCCCACAACCACCCTGAGAATCTTGTCTTATCTGGTTCCGTTCTCTGGCTGGGAAATTAACTGTTCTCTGAAGGGTTTTCAAATTCTCGATCCCCTCCCTAGTTAGTGTTAGTCATTCATTCAGTAGTATTTAGTGAGTGCTTACTGTGTGCAGAGCACTGTACTAAGCACTTGGGAGAATACATTAAAACAATCAACAGACACATTGCCTGCCCACGATCTAGAGATGGATATGGTTACCCAGAACACAAGACACATAGACTTTCCATTTTATATAAGAAAAGGCATAAAAAGGTGTTCTGTCAAAGATAATGCAAATGTTCAATAAAATCCTAAATGGCAATCCATATTAAGCAAGTTTACATATTATTGATGTGTTTATATCTATAATTCTATTTATTTACATTGATGCTATTGATGCCTGTCCACTTGCTTTGTTTTGTTTTGTTGTCTGTCTCCCCCACTTCTAGACTGTGAGCCCGTTGGGTAGGGTTGTCTCTGTTGCCAAATTGTACTTTCCAAGTGCTTAGTACAGTGCTCTGCACACAGTAAGTGCTCAATAAATACGATTGAATGAATGAATAACAAGGTTGCAGCAGTCCAAGGTCTAAAGAGTATAAAACAAAAGCCACTCACCAAACGTTGCCCTTATTCTAAAATTCTCCCTGAGCTAAAATCTATACCCTTAAAGGTTTTTATATTTATCAGTCCATTAACTCAAATGGTCTCCTTTCTCATCAACCATGTGCTTTTCCCTCGATCAATCAATCAATCAATCGTATTTATTGAGCACTTATTGAGTACAGAGCCCTACTGAGCACTTCGGAGGGCACAATATAACATGGCTTTCTCCCTGGCTCCACCGAAAAGGGTAACTTTCCTCCTTCCTGGAAAAAGTCCGTACTTCTGGATCCTGGTTCTTTTAGGCAAAATTCCCATTCCTAAAACCACCTGCCATCCTCAGCCCTCAGTGATGTCACTAGATTTCAAGATTCCCTGCTTCATCCTGTTATAATAACAACTGAGGTGTTTGTTAAGCATTTAAGCATTTACTCTGGTGGCAAACATTGTTCTAAGCACTGGGGTAGATTCAAGGTAATCAGGTTGGACACGGTCCCTATCCCATATGGGGCTCCCAGTCTTAATCCCCATTTTACAGATGAGGTAACTGAGTCCCAGAGAAGTGAAGTGACTTGCTCAAGGTCGCACAGCAGACATGTGGCAGAGCTGGAACACCACAGTCTGGGGTCTGCCAGCTGCCCAATGTCAATATATAAACTGTGCCTGGCACTGTGAGCCAAGAACTGTGTTTATCTAATCTGTTGTACATTATTAGCTAGGATTGTTGCTTTTGTAATTGATTGTTGTTTAGTTTCCCCTACTGTTTTGGTACTGTTCTATCTGTTTATCCCCATTTATATTATAAACTCCATTGGGACAGGGACTGTGTCTGATCTGTTCAACTTGAATTTCTCCCAGGGCATTAGTAATAATGGTATTTATTGAGCACCTGCTGAGTGAAATGCACTGTACTAAGTGGTTGGGAAAGCTTAACAGAAGCACAAAACATTCCCTACCCACGAGGAGTTTATAATTTAATGGGAAAGGCAGGCATAAAAACAAATTACGAACAGTGGAAGCAGTAGAAAGAACAAGGACCACATAGGAGGTAGAATGGATGTGCCAAGATGAACTATCAGATTAAATAGCTTCTAGACTGTGAGCCCGTTGTTGGGTAGGGATTGTCTCTATTTGTTGGCAAATTGTATTTTCCAAGCGCTTAGTACAGTGCTCTGCACACAGTAAGAGATCAATAAATAATATTGAATGAATGAATACAGTTGAATGTACATAAAGGCCCAAGGGTCTAGGCTATAAATTGGTATATAACTGCTAAAGCTGGCTGATTAGTCAAAATCATTAATCATATCTACTGAGCACCTACTGTGTGCAGAGCACTGTACTAAGCACTTGGAAGAATACAATATAACAGACTTGGTAGACAAATTCCCTGCTCACAGCAAGCTTACAGTCTAGCGGGGAGACATGAATATGAATTAATAAATGAGGGATATATTCATAAATGCTGTGGGGCAGGTGGAGGGGTAAGTAAAGGGAGCAAATCCAAGTGCAAGGGAGGTGCAGAATGGAGTGGGAGAAGAGGAAATGAGGGCTTAGGGAAGGCTTCTGGGGTTGCATAACTATAGAATTGCTACAACTTGGGGTGTTGGAAATTAGTCAGGCAAGGCGTGTTGGAGGAGGTGGGATTTAGGAGGTGGGATTTTAGGAGGATTTTGAAGGTGGAGAGGGCCACAGTCTGAAGGATTTGGAGGAGGAGGAAGTTGCAGTTTCGGGAACAGTGTGAACAAAGGGTCAGAGTCAGGAGAGTCGAGAGTGTAATACGATTAGAAGATGAACTGGAAAGGAGCAGAGTGAGATCTGGGAAATAGTGAGTGAAAAGAACCAGTTTCAATCAATCAATCATTTATTGAGCTTTTACTGTGTGCAGAGCACTGTACTAAGCATTTGGGAGAGTACGATATAGCAATTTAACAGAGTTGGTAGACATGTAGTTGTATTCCCTTCCAGTATGTAAACTGAAGAAAGCTGGTGGGGCACTTTTAAACCAATGGAAAGGAGTTTCTGTTTCGTACGGCTGGAAATGGACAACCATTGGAGATTTTTCAGGAGTGGAGAGACGTGGACTGAGAAGTATGCTGAATGAATAGACCCTGATTGTAAGTTTGTTTAAGCATCATCTGCCCCCATTTACCTATTGTGAGCAGGGAACGTGTCTACCAACTCTGTTGTATTGGACTCTTTCAAGCACTTAGTACAGTGCTCTGCGCACAATAAGTGCTCCGTAAATATGAGTGATTGACAGATGCCTGGAAGCAAAGGGGAAAGGGCAACCCAATGGGTGCCACTAGAGAATGTGACCCTTCCTCTTTCTAGCACCAGTGTCAGAAACCTCAATAAACAGTGAGAAGCAGCAAGGGTTAGTGGAAAGAGCCTGGGCTTGGGAGTCAGAGGACATGGGTTCTAATCCCACCTCTGCCACTTGTCTGCTGTGTGACCTTGGGCAAGTCACTTAACTCATCTGTAAAATGGGAATTAAAAGTGTGAGCTCCACATGGGACAACCTGATTACCCTGCATCTACCCCAGCACTTAGAACAGTGCTGGCACATAGTAAGTGCTTAACAAATACCATAATAATTATTATTATTAGCTATGATGGCCTAATTTAGTGACCTGCCTTCATAGCTTTGGAATGGGAGTGTTGATTTTAAACTCCTGCCTGCTACTGAAATACAGGAGAGTGAGATGACACCTCCAAGAATACCCAACCACTCTCTTGAGTCATTTGGAAGGACTTTAGAAAAATATGAAATGAACATCCACAAAAAAGCTAAAAGGGAGTGCTGCTTTCCGTATGGCACAGGGATGTAAAGAGGAAAGGCTGAGGGAGGGAGGAGGAGTTTGGCATCTCCGTGTCTTCCATCACCCTCTTCAGTGTTAACTGGAGCAAAAATGAGAGGAGCAGGGTGTTGAAATGGGTGGTTGCTGCGGAGCATGCTCAGTTGGATTGCATGAGCAAGCCAAACATAGCCATCCTTAAGTTGTGATTGACTTTCCATTCCATGCTCTTGGGGGTGCCCTTCTGGGGAGGAGAAGGTGCTGAAGGAAAGTGAAGAGGGGCCTCATAGGAGGTGGCAGAAGACATGAAAGCCCAATGCCATTAGAATATTCTCCCCTTTTCCCTGGCCTCTACTCCACTGCTGCTTCAGCCGTTTAACTAAGAAACAGTAAAGTAGCCAGCGGGTGGGGAGGGGGAGTGAGAGGAGGGAATGTGTGTGCAGAAAGGGGGCCTGAGCACAGATGGGAGAGGACATGGGGGATTACATTAGTATACACACAAGCGCACAAAGTTGAGCATGCTGCTGCTAGACAGTGTGGACCCAAAAGCAGAAGAGGGAGAAAAGGTGAGGGGCATTAAATAGGGACATGCTACAATAATAATAATAATAATTGTGGTATCTATGTGCCAGACACTGTACTAAGCACTGGGGTGGATACCAGCAAAATGGGTTGGACACATTCCCTGTCCCACATGGGGCTCACAATCTCAATCCCCATTTTCCAGATAAGGTAACTGAGGCCCAGAGAAGTGAAGTGACTTGCCCAAGATCACACAGCAGACCCGTGGCAGAGCCGGAATTAGAACCCATGACCTTCTGACTCCTAGGCCCATGCTCTATCCACTACACCATGCTACTTCCCAAGCCATACTGCTTGAAATGCCAAGGGGTATAGAAGTCAATGACAACAGGCTTTAGGTTCAGCTACTAGGATATGTCCCTGCCTGTGGACTCCTGGGAAGAGAGAGGGGGCTGGAGGACAGAGAGAGAAAGAAAGAAAGAAAGACTCCTAAGAGTCTTTAGGGATCCAGAATCCTTGGTGTGTAAGTACAAAAGGGTCAGCCAAGGGTCAGCATGAATACTTCACTTTCATTTTGACTCAAATCTTCCTTTCACTAAACATTTCTTGTCAAACAGCCTTAAGCAGTTCTGTTAAACAAGGCCCCATCCACTCTAGCTAAGGAAAAGGCCATTTAAAGAGACTATACAGCTCCTATTTAGGTTGGGAAAAGTCCTGGCTGATGCAGGAGAGATCTTGGAGGTTTTTAGCTAAGGAAACATCTAGGGCATGTTTTCATCATCATCATCATCAATCGTATTTATTGAGCGCTTACTATGTGCAGAGCACTGTACTAAGCGCTTGGGAAGTACAAATTGGCAACATATTTCAAACATTTTTGTTTGAAAATTGGCAACCTTTCAAACATTCAACATTTTTCAAACAGTCATAGGGGGAAACAGGGAAGATTGGAAGGGAGTAGAGGGATCATGTCTCTTTATTATGCTCTCCCAAGTGCTTAGTACGGTAATAAAACACAGTATTATTGATTGGGATTATGATTCCAGTAGCATCAGCCATTACTTTTAGCTCAACTGCAAGGATGAGGGTTGATGCTGCCGGTACCTTAATTTCATTTCTACTGAGGGGTGCTTTAAGGAAGGTTGGGAAAATCCCTGCTGTAAGCTCTTTGGGGTTTTTGAAGTGCTCGATGTGACACTGTTCCTACAATCACGCCTGAATTTCTCGGGTCCCTTTTCTAATTAACCTGGTTGTGCAGTCTATACAGAATAGGAAAAATAGCTGTGATGATCCCTTGAGAGTAAGGACAATGTAACTTCCTTTTATTATAATCAATCAATGATTTTTATTGAGTGCTTACAGTGTGCAGAGCCCTGTATTAAGCACTTGGGAGAGAACAATGCAGCCAAGTTGGTAGACACATTCCCTCTCCCAACGTTTAGTACAATGCCCTGTCTACAGCAGGTGCTTAATAAATATCACTGAAAGAATATGTCAAAGGAAGACTGGACATACGTTTATACTGGCAGATCCATTGATCATGGTATTTATTGAACGCTCACTGTGCAGAGCACTGTACTAAGCGTTTGGGAGTATACAATATAAAAGAGTTGGTAGACACGTTCCTTGCCCACAAGGAGCTTAAAGTCTAGATCACCCACCTTAAGCAGCAGGTGAATGGTGGGCTGATAGGAATCCTCACTCTTCGTTTCTTGAGGTTCCCCAGATCTAACCCAGGAGAGGCAGTGTGGCCTAAAGGAAAGAGCGCAAGACGAGGAGTCAGAATTAATTAATCAAAAGCATTTATTGAGTGTTTACTTTGTTTAGAGCACAGAACCTAATGTTTGGGAGAGTACAGTAGCGTTCGTAGGCACCATTCCTGTCCTCAAGGAGCTTGCAATCTAGCAGGAGAGACAGACATTAAAATAAATTACAGGTAGGGGGAAGTCACAGAGTTTAAAGAAATGGACATAAGTTCCATTTGGGGGGTTGGGCTGAGTGCCCAAATACTTAGGACTAAGGTCTCAAGTGCATAGGTGACACAATAAGTGGGGAAATAGGGTGGGGGAGATGAGAGATTTGTTAGGGAAGGCCTCCTGGAGGAAATATGATCTTAGTAGGGCTTTGAAGACCTGGATTATAGTCCTAGCTCCACCACTTGCCTGCTGTGTGACCTTGGACACTTAAGTTCTCTATGCCTCAGTTGCCTCATCTGCAAATTGGGTAAAAGGTACCCATTCTCCCTCCCCACTAGAGAGTGAGTCCTTTGTGGTAAGGGGACTGTGTCCAATTTGATTGTCTTGTATCTACCCTAGTACTTAGCACACTGCTTGGCAGATAACAAGGGCTCAATGAATACTATTAGCATTATTATTGACCCAGCTGCTAGGGTCAAACCATGGATGACACAGGATCATCCTCTATCCAATCCAAAACCATCCCAGCCTCCAGGAGCAAGAGGTTGGTCAGCCTCTGCCCCAGTGATTTAATTGAGTTGAGATGTTTCTAAACTTCGAGCAAGCTCACTGCCTCACTTCCCCTGAGAAATACCTTGTAAAGACAAAAGCTACAGGACTCCAAATGAAAGAGGTTTCTGATCTCATTAGCTTTTCCAGTTAAAATGCTTCCCTGCAGAGTCATCTTATCCTTAAATTCCTATTTTCAAACGATCCCAGACCAACATATTCCTTATCCTTTTGACCTCCTACAAGCCTCAGGGGCCTCTCCTCACAGTCAATGGACACAGAGGCTCCCCTGTAACCCAGTATGTTGACCTCTCCCACAAAAACATCATCTTCAGACTCACGCCCTTCCATCTCAGAGCTGTTTTGATGGCTCCGGCTCTTGGGCCTTGGCTCTCCGACCTCCCCAACTCTCACTCATCTTCTGCTCTTCTCTTTCTCCTTTTCCCCTCCCCCTTTCCCTGGTTCCAGCTCCTGGCCCTGCCCTCCCTCCCGGGAGCCATCTCTTGTCCCTTCGGAGCCCTTGGAGGTAGTGATTCTACTTCCACTTTCAAAGCCTCATTGAAGGCACATCTCTTCCAAGAGGCCTTCCCTGACAAAGTCCTCATTTCTCCCACTCCCTTCTGTGTCACCCTTGCACTTGAATTTGCTCTTTTTAGTCACCCCTTCTTCAGCCCCATGGCACTTATGTACATATCTGCAATTGAATTTTTTATGTTAATGTCTGTCTCCTCCTCTAGACTGTCAGCTCGTTGTGGGCAGGGAACATGTCTACCGATTCCATTATATTGTGCTCTCCCAAGCACACAGCAAGCCCTCAATAAATTTGATTGATGGATCGACTGACCCAGTGAGACACTATATGTTGCCTGATCATCTTCACCATATCAATCAGTCAATCAGTGGTATTTATTGAGTGCTTACTGTGTGCGGAGCACTATACCTAATGCTTGGGAGAGTACAATACAACAGAGTTGGTAGACCCATTCCCTTTCCACAAGGAGCTTATGGCTAGTTTTTCTGACGCCGTTCATATGTCATACAAACTCTGGAAGACGGTCTGCAGCCTTACCCCTTTCTGGGATTTCTCCTCTCTCTGATTTGCCATTCACAACGCCTTATTTTCTTGGCTCTTTTTATGTTCAGGTTCATCTGTTCAACTGGCCCTCGGCCTACTCCCAGAGCGATAAGCCAGTTTCAAGCGACTGGTGGCTCACAGGACTCTCCGAGAGCCATGTTTTCTGCAGGGAATCCCAATGTCACAGGAAGGCCTCATGGAACACTCCAGTACTTCTGTGCCATCCGGTCACATCAGAGGAAAGGAGGATACAGGAAGCTTGGAGATGCCAAGCGGACAGATCGCATAATGGTAGGAAATGAGAAATTTTGTTACAATAACATGTGAGTGCCAACAGGGTACATCAGAGTTCAACTGACCTGCACTGCAGGTGAAAAAGCAGCTTAACTCTAGGCTCGATGGGCTTTTTCTCTGGTTCTGGGACAGTGAAGAGCAAGTCAAGGAAAACTATATTAGTTATTGATAATGATTATGATACTTGTCAAGTGCTTCCTAAACTAAGCTCGTTGTGGGCAGGGAATGTGTCCACCATCTCTGTTATGTGGTGAGATTGTACTTTCCCAAGCGCATAGTACAGAGCTCTGAACACAGTAACTGCTCAATAAATGTGATTGATGTTTCAAGCACTATTCTTAGCTCTGGGATAGGTACAAGTTTAAACAGGTCGGACACAGTCCCTGTCCTACGGGGGCTCACAGTTTAAGTAGGAGTGCTTAGTACAGTGCTCTGCACACAGTAAGCGCTCAATAAAAATGATTGAATGAAGTAGGAGGGAGAACACATATTGAATCCCTGTTGTACAGCTGAGGAAACTGGCAGGCTGCTGTGTGACCTTAGGCAAGTCACTTCACTTCTCCGTGCCTTCAGTTACCTCATCTGTAAAATGGAGTTTATGATGTGAGCCCTATGTGGGACATACACTATGTCCAACCTGATTATATATCATAAATAACTTTTTTATTCTTATTAATGTCCGTCTCCCCCTCTAGACTGTAGGTTTGTTACGGGCAATCAATCAATCAATCAATCAATCATATTTATTGAGTGCTTACTGTGTGCAGAGCACTGTACTGAGCGCTTAAAAAAAATAAGCGCTTACTATGTGCAAAGCACTGTTCTAAGTGCTGGGGGGAATACAAGGAGATGAGGTTGTCCCACGTGGGGCTCACAGTCTTAATCCCCATTTTCCAGATGAGGGAACTGAGGCCCAGAGAAGTGAAGTGACTTGCCCAAGGTCACACAGCAGACATGTGGGGGATCAGGATTTGAACCCGTGACCTCTGACTCCCGAGCCTGCACTCTTTCCACTGAGCCATGCTGGGCAGGGAGCGTGTCTGCTAATTCTGTTCAATCGTACCGTCCTAAGCACTTAGTACAGTACTCTGCACATATTAAGCGCTCAGCAAATACCACTGATTGATTGATTAACTTGTATCTAACCCAGCATTAGAACAGTGTCTGGCGCATAGAAGCACTTAACAAGTACCGAAAAAAAAAAAAGTGGCAAATCCAGGATTAGAACCCAGGTCGTCTAACTCTCAGGCCCATGCTCTTTTCACTAGGCCATGCTGCTTCATGGCCTAGTGGAAAAGACTCAGATTCATTATTCTTACTAGAAATCATGAGCCACCTCCTCAAAATTAAGTTTGGAACACATAAAGCGATGTTTATTGACCTCCATCGGTCTGCCATATCGACAGTTATCAGTACTTTGGGGTTCAGGCAGTATCACCTATGGAGAAGCAATGTAGCCTAGTGGATGGACCTGAATTCTAATTCAGGTTCCACCACTTACCTGCTGTGTGAGCCCACTGTTGGGTAGGGACTGTCTCTATATGTTGCCAGCTTGTACATCCCAAGCGCTTAGTACAGTGCTCTGCACACAGTAAGCGCTCAATAAATACGATTGATCAATTGATTGTGTGACCTTGGTCAAGTCACTTAACTTCTCTGAGCCTCAGTTCCCTCAGCTGCAAAATGGAGATTCAATACCTATTCTATCTCCTACTTAGACTGTGAACCCCACTTGGGAGCAGATGATCTTGTATCTAGCCCAGTGCTTGGCGCATAATAGGCACTTAACAATCATCACAATTATTATCACCTACTGATTGAACTCATGCTTCAAATTCAGGAATTCCTTTACAATGCAATAATGGATGCTGACATGTTCACTAAATCTCTGGACAAAGGTGCAAAATCAATCAACCAATGGTACATATTGATCCTTACTGTGTACAGCGCATTGTACTAAGCATTTGGGGAGAGTACAAAGCAATAGAGTTGATAGACATGATCCCTGCCCTCAAGGAGTTTACAATCAGCAAGCCCAGAATTGCCTATTCTGGTTGGGAAGGACCATGTCTGTCTTTGGCCAACAAGGAAGCAGTTGGCAGCAAAAGATCTTCCCCAAAAGATTTGAACATCCCTTCCTTAGTGCATTATTTTCTGAAAATGTTTATTTAAGTTGTCATCAGGGGTATTTATTGAGCACTTACTGTGTGCAGAGCACTGTACTAAGCTCGTGGGAGAGTACAGTATAACAATAAACAGACACATTCCCTGCCCATAATGAGCTTACAGTCTAGAAGGGGAGACAGATTTTAATATAAAGAAATAAATGACAGATATGTACATAAGTGCTGTGGGACTGGGAGGGGAGGATGAATAAAGGGAGCAAGTCAGGGTGATGCAAGGGGGACTGGGAAAAAAGGAGGCACAGTCAGGGAAGGCCTCTTGGAGGAGACATGCCTTCAATAAGGTAATGATTGATCTGTATCTACCCCAGCACTTAGAACAGTTCTTGACATACTAAGCACTTAATAAATGCCACTAAAAAAAATAAAAAATAAATAAACATATCTGGGTCTTTGCTCTCCCCATGTGTAAAGCTCGCTTGTTCAAAAAGGATATAGAGATGTACAGATGAAAGAGGCCGTGAAAGTGATGATTTTTGCCTCGCATCGACTTGGGGATGCTGGTCAACGGACACTCCCTGAAAAAAGGATTCATAAAGAGAGTGGCCATCATTACCACGGCAATATTAAGTATTCATTTGACAGACTTTGGTTGCCATGATTCACTAGCATTTCCAGTTGTTTCAGTCATGAGACTCATGATTGCTTCTGGGCACTGGCTAATACTTTCTAATCATCATGGGGTATGCACGCTTTGGGTCTTTTGGATTTTTTTGGTTTTTTTTAAATGAGCATAGCACGAACTCAATTAGATAATTGAACGGTTTTAAGAAGGTATTGAATTTTGCCATGTGTAAATCGGCTCATAATTGCTTTCAGGATGACGGACTGTACATTCACCCTGGCCTCTGCCTCAGAGCAGGTGGAACAGAATTTCTTGGGGCCATTTTCTAATTAACCTGGTTGTGCAGTCTAAACAGAATAGGAAAACTAGCTGTGAAGATCCCTTGAAAACTTTCATTTGGACTTGGGACACACCATCCAATCAGAGCCCAGATGAATAAATAGGAGGGTGATTGGAGCAGTTTGCTGCACTTCATAATAATGCAGTATTTACTTTTCACCCCAAAAATACTTCGAAGAAGATTCTATTCCTAAAAGGACAAAGTCAGAATGGGCAGGGACTGTACATCATCTGGAATGTAATGGAAACTTACTATTAATTGAGGAAGAGAAGCCATCTAGGCATTTTTGCACCAAAAGTAAAGTTTGTCTAACTTGTGCTCAAAGTGTCCAGCTTGGCAGGGAGGGCAGGGTGCTGATTTATTCATTCATTCATTCGATTGTATTTATTAATAATAATAATAATGATGGCATTTGTTAAGCACTTACTATGTGCGAAGCACTGTTCTAAGTGCTGGGGAGGGTACAAGGTGATCATGTTGTCCCACGTGGGGCTCACAGTCTTAATCCCCATTTTACAGATGAGGTAACTGAGGCTCCGAGAAGTTAAGTGACTTGCCCAAGGTCACACAGCAGACATGTGGGGGAGCTGGGATTAGAACCCATGACCTCTGATTCCCAAGCCCATGCTCTTTCCACTGAGCCACACTGCTTTGAGTGCTTACCATGTGCAGAGCACTGTACTAAGCGCTTGGGAGAGTACAATACAACAGTAAACAGACACATTCCCTGCCCACACAAGCTTACAATCCAGATGGAGGAACACGGACATCAAAACAAGGGACATCAAAACAAATAAAATTACAGATATGTACATGAGTGCTATGGAGCTGGGAAGAGGGAAGAGCAAAAGGAGCAAGTCAAGGGAGTGGGAGAAGAGGAAAAGAGGGACTTAGTCTGGGAAGGCCTCACGGAGGAGATGGGCCTTCAATAAGGCTTTGAAGTGGGGGAGAGTCATTCTCAGACTTGAGGAGGGAGGGCGTTCCAGGCCAGAGGCAGGACGTGGGTGAGGGGTGGGTGGTGAGACACGCGAGATGGAGGTCCAGTGAGAGGGTTAGCACTAGAGAAGGGAAGTGTGTCAGCTGGGTTGTAGAAGGAGAGAAGAGAAGCGAAGTTGGAGGGGGAAAGGTGGTGGAGTGCTTTTTAAAGCCAATGGTGAGGAATTTTTTATTTGATGCAGAGGTGGATGGGCAACCACTGGTGTTTTTTAAGGAGCGGGGTGATATGTCCTGAATGTTTTTGTAGAAAAATGATCTGGGCAGCAGAGTGAAGTATGGCCTGAAGTGGGGAGAGATAGGAGGCTGGGAGGTCAGCAAGGAGGCTGATGAAGTAATCCAGGCAGGATAGGATGAGTGATTGCATTAACGTGGTAGCAGGATTCGCTCCTCCCCTGCTCCTTCCTGGAACAATCAATCGGCAGTGTGGGTACTGCCCCCAAACTCCTAGACTTCCTTGGACATGAGTTCTGGCAGCTTGGCTATTTCTGAGTGCCAGGCCTCTATGTTCCACATGTAAATGGGACTTTATTGCCACAGCTTCCTGATAGCCCAACATTGTGCTCTCTTGACACTGGGGAGGGGAGACCCCAAGCCTATATCCTGCCCTCGAGCCTATGGAGGGGTTGTTCCTTCACAATGCAATTTGGCAGAGCTAATCCAAAAATAAGGCTGAGCCAAACCAATTCAACTTTACCCACCCAATTAGCATCCCAGGTGGCCAGGCTAAGTAAAACAAGCTCTTGGTCCATAATAAGCTTGAGCCTTCATTTCCTCCCTCCCCCACCTTTACCCTAGGGATCCCTCCCCCAGGGAAACTTATGTTTGGTGGCCAATGACTAGCAATTAAGACACCCTCAGGAGGCAGGCCAGATGGAGGTGAGCGGCAGGAAACCTAACGCAACAATGGGGGAAGAGGTGCCAGGACACAAATGTCAACATGAGTCAAAAACCGGTAGGCTAGGAAGAGGCTCACCTCTTGCAAAAAATAAAAATAAAAATACCTGTTCTCCCTTCATCTTAGATTGTGGGGCCCATGAGGGACAAGGGCCTGTGTAGAATCCATATATCTTGTACCGGCCCCATTGTTTAGCATAGTGCTTGGAGCATTGTCAGAGCTTAATAAATATCACTATTATCATTGTGATTAATGGCAGAGGGAGCTGATTTGTGCCAGAAGGAGATGCTTTGAAAAATCAGTATAATCAATATAATATGATCAATAATAATTATAGTATTATATTATATATAATATATTGTATATATAATGATTATAATATAATCAATCCCCAGCTTGATTTCAAGATGCCTGGGCTATGCCCCAAAGCCAAGCCTAGAGTAAAAGGCAGAGGTGGGGATTTAACAATAACAATAACAACTGTGGTATTTGTCAAGCATTTACTGTGTGCCTGGCACTGTACTAAGCGCTGAGAAGGATACCAGCAAATCTGGTTGGACACAGTCCCTCTCCCATGTGGGGCTCACAGTCTCAATCCCCATTTTATGGATGAGGTAACTGAGGCCCAGAGAAGTGAAGAGATTTGACCGAGGTCACACAGCAGACAAGTGGCAGAACTGGGATTAGAACACATGACCTTCTAACTCCCAGGCCTGTGCTCTATCCACTATGGCATACTGCTTTGCCTAACTCCACTCTTGGCACCAAAATATTGTCATCGATAGTAGTAATAATAATGATGGCATTTATTAAGCACTTACTATGTGCAAAGCACTGTTCTAAGTGCTGGGAAGGTTACAGGGTGATCAGGTTGTCCCACGGGGGGCTCACAGTCTTAATCCCCATTTTACAGATGAGGTAACTGAGGCACAGAGAAGTTAAGTGACTTGCCCAAAGTCACACAACTGCCAAGTGGTGGAGCCGGATTTGAACTCATGACCTCCGACTCCAAAGCCCATGCTCTTTTCACTGACCCACGCTGCTTCTCTGAGTAGTAGTAGTAATAATATTAAGCACTTACTGTGTGCAGGGCATTGTACTGAGAGAATGCACAAGAGGGAATTAGATATAATAATACAAATAACTGTGGTATTATTACAATACAAGCACTGGGGGGAAACAAGCAAATTGGGTTGAACATATTCCCTGTCCCACTTTGGGCTCACAGTCTTAATCCCCATTTTGCAGATGAGGTAACTGAGGCACAGAGAAGTGAAGCAACTCGCCCAAGGTCACACAATAGTCAAGTGGCGGAGCCAGGATTAGAGCCCATGTTCTTCTGCCTCTCAGGCCATGCTACTTCTCATGGCCTCCCTCCATCTGGGGGCTCACAGTCCAAGGCAATTTGATGGCACCCAGCTTGATTAGGATGCTTAGTATGGGATAAGCAGGGATTTTTTATTACTCTATTTTATTTGTGCAAATTTATTACTCTAATTTATGATGTGTATATAGCTATAATTCTATTTATTCTGATGGTACTGACACCCATCTAATTGTTTTGTTTTGTTGTCGGTCTCCCCCTTCTAGACTGTAAACCCATTGTTGGGTAGGGACCGTCTCTGTATGTTGCCGATTTGTACTTCCCAAGCACTTAGTACAGTGCTCTGCACACAGTAAGCACTCAATAAATATGACTGAATGAATGAATGAATTTTAGAGGCCAGTATATACTGCAAAGGCTGAATTTACATTTGGCTTCCTCACCAATTTAGAGTAGTGACACAGGTGCATAGGAAGCTGCTGTGGTGTCCCAGTCTGCCTTGGAGTTACCCAGAAGAGACTTCAGGTCCCAACAAGTTGGTTTTTTTAATGGTATTTGTAAAGTGCTCACTATATGCCAGGCACTGTATGGGGTAGATACAAGCTAGTCAGGTTGGATACAGATCCTATCCCGCATAGGGCTCACAGTCTTAATCCCTATTTTACAGGTGAGAAGAAGACAGAGCCAATGACTGAGGCACCTGCTACTACTTTTTTTTTGTAGTGGCATTTGTTAAGCGCTTACTATGTGCCAGACACTGAACTAAGCACTGGTGTAGATAGAAGCGCGTCAGGTTGGACACAGTCCATGTCCCACATGGGCCCCACAGTCTTAATCTCCATTTTACAGATGAGGTAGCTGAGGCCTAGAGAAATTAAATGCCTTGCCCAAGGTCACAATGCAGACAAGTGGTAGAGCCAAGATTAAAACCCAATAATAATAAGTAATAGCAATTCTTTCACTAAGGTTCGCTACTCAGTGTAAGGTTCTACACTCACTCCCTTGGTGACCTCATTCGCTCCCACGGCTTCAACTATCATCTCTACGCTGATGACACCCAAATCTACATCTCTGCCCCTGCTCTCTCCCTCTCCCTCCAGGCTCGCATCTCCTCCTGCCTTCGGGACATATCCATCTGGATGTCTGCCCGTCACCTAAAACTCAACATGTCCAAGACTGAACTCCTTGTCTTCCCTCCCAAACCCTGCCCTCTCCCTGACTTGCCCATCACTGTTGACGGCACTACCATCCTTCCCGTCTCACAAGCCCGCAACCTCGGTGTCATCCTCGACTCCGCTCTCTCATTCACCCCTCACATCCAAGCCGTCACCATAACCTGCCGGTCTCAGCTCCGCAACATTGCCAAGATCCGCCCTTTCCTCTCCATCCAAACCGCTACCCTGCTCGTTCAAGCTCTCATCCTATCCCGTCTGGACTACTGCATCAGCCTTCTCTCTGATCTCCCATCCTCGTGTCTCTCCCCACTTCAATCCATACTTCATACTGCTGCCCGGATTGTCTTTGTCCAGAAACGCTCTGGGCATGTTACTCCCCTCCTCAAAAATCTCCAGTGGCTACCAATCAATCTGCGCATCAGGCAGAAACTCCTCACCCTCGGCTTCAAGGCTCTCCATCACCTCGCCCCCTCCTACCTCACCTCCCTTCTCTCCTTCTACAGCTCAGCCCGCACCCTCCGCTCCTCTGCTGCTAATCTCCTCACCGCCCCTCGTTCTCGCCTGTCCCGCTGTCGACCCCCGGCCCACGTCATCCCCCTGGCCTGGAATGCCCTCCCTCTGCCCATCCGCCAAGCTAGCTCTCTTCCTCCCTTCAAGGCCCTACTGAGAGCTCACCTCCTCCAGGAGGCCTTCCCAGACTGAGCCCCCTCCTTCCTCTCCCCATCGTCCCCCTCTCCATCCCCCCGTCTTACCTCCTTCCCTTCCCCACAGCACCTGTATATATGTATATATGTTTGTACATATTTATTACTCTATTTATTTTACTTGTACATATCTATTCTATTTATTTTATTTTGTTAATATGTTTTGTTTTGTTCTCTGTCTCCCCCTTCTAGACTGTGAGCCCACTGTTGGGTAGGGACTGTCTCTATATGTTGCCAACTTGTATTTCCCAAGCGCTTAGTACAGTGCTCTGCACACAGTAAGTGCTCAATAAATATGATTGATTGATTGATTACTCAGCAGTGGTTTTCCAGGAAATAAAGAAAAGGAAGGGCGTTTCATCCCTAACTTGTCACTGCTTAGGAGCTCAAGGCCTAGAGACAGACAGTGAACAACAGCTGGTGCCTGCCCAGCTTGGATGCCTCTAATCCCTACCTCACTTTCATCTGCACTGAAATCACACTTGCCCATATAATTTCAGGTCACAAAACTGCTGAAAGAAATGGTTCGCCCGGCCAGCACTTTCTGATTTTGCAGAACCTTTGACAAGCCTTTTCAGATAATTACATTGCCTCTGCCAACAATTGGAGTGTTTTTACAAAGAGGCACTGATAAATCCAGGACAATTATAATACATCCCTAGGAGCCAAACTCTTGTCACCTTTGCTTTGGGGGGGTTTTTTTTTTGAGAAAGTGTGATCACTCAGGGCTTTATCATGATGGCCAAAAGGAAAGGAATGTGTATAGCGATTAGAACCGAGGCAGGGAAAGGAATTCTGGGTGTTTCTATTTTATTGCCAGCTCTTTTTATGGCCAGAATACTTCATTTCACTATGGAGGCTTCATTACCTATAAAATAGGAAGGATATTTTCAGACTCTCCTGGGAAGACTAGGGTTAATATTTCTAAATCTGTTTTTATCAGAAAGGAAGCAAACAGAGAAAGGAAACAATTGGCAGTCAACCAAAGTTCCAGCCTTAGAAAATGCAGCACATTGTTGGGGTTATTGGCAGGAATTAGCAGTCAGAGGCAAGGTGCCTTGGGGAAGATGCATTTCTTGTTTTTTCAAATGTGTTGAGTTACTTAATAGTGGTGCTAATAATTGTTAGTCCAGTAGCAAAGACAAAAATAAAAAAGAAACAATGCACTAACAACAATCTCAAATTTCCTATTTTTTTCTGGTGGAGTGGCTTTAATGACTGTTTCATTTGGTTTCCCCATAGGAGGCTCAGTCCTTACAAATTTCCACAAAATATTGTACGCTCCTACAGAACAGGGCACCAGTACCACCTCAAAGTAGAAAAGCTAAAATTTCTCAAAAGAGCCTTGGAAGAGAGAGAGAGAGAGAGAGAGAGAGAGAGAGAGAGAGAGAGAGAAAGAGAGAGAGAGAGAGAGAGAGAGAGAGAGTGTGTGTGTGTGTGTGTGTGTGTACGTACACATTTATTGTAACGCATCACAGCTGTGAAGTATCTGAAAAACTTTTCTCCAGTCATAGGGGCTGTGTGATTAATCACTGCTATCAAGTCAGTGCTGACAAAAAAAAAAACGAGGCTTTATTGAGCTGTTCCCTCCCCCACATCCCTCCCCCCCACCTTGCTCAAAGAGATTTCTATTAATAATTCAGTAGATGTTCTGGCATTCTGGGAGCCAGCCTAAAGCGCCAAGGTTACTTTTCTGGTTCCTAAGGATATTCAAGTGCAAAGCACAAGGGAATTTAAATTCAGCACATATTGACTGGATTAATAGATTAGTAGTACTAATCATTTCATTTTTGTCTCTGACTGGATAATAATAATAATAATAACAATAATGATATTTGTTAAGCACTATGTGCCAAGCACTGTTCTAAGTGCTGGGTGGGATGTACAAGGTAATCAGGTTGTCCCTCTTGGGGCTCACAGTCAATCTCCATTTTACAGATGAGGTAACAGGCACAGAGAAGTTAAGTGATTTGCCTAAAGTCACACCGCTGACAAGTGGCAGGGCCGGTATTAAAACCCATGACCCATGCTCTTTCCACTGCGCCACGCTGCTCCTCTGCTTCACTGGATATGCTGGGAGTCCACTGGTGGCACCGAATCAGAAAAACACTACTCCCAAATAGTACATTTTTGTCTGTGCAATCAATAACTTTGGAGCAGGATCCCCTCCGCTGCAGAAAACCCAAGTCACAGATTGGTAACCTCCTCTCTCTTCATGGATACCAAACACAGGGAGCGAATAAAAACAAGAAATCCTCTGCCTGAGCCAATGGACTGAAAAGGGAGAGACTGGCTGCGGGGAGGAGGTGGGGGGAAGGGTGACACCAAAAATCTTTGGGAACTTGAAGGAATGTCCAAAAAGAAATAAAACTAGCCTGCACTGACCAAACCGAATGCGGTAACTTGCACTTCGAAGTCAATGATTCGAAGGCCTACAACTATTTGATAGTGTGCTGGTCTTATACTGCCCCCTGGTGGCTGTAGCCACACCTTCCCACCCTGCCGGAGAGGGTCTTTTTTAGATTAGTATTCATTCAGGAATCTCTTTGCAGCACTAGTTTTAGGGGTTGGATTTTCTGTCAGAACTCCAAAACGTCAGTCATTCCATGGCAGAAACCAGCTCTGACACAAGGCCTGGGTTATTCGCAGTAAATCTCCCTGTAGTCTGTCTATCCATATGGCGTAGTTGCACAAACCATCTTATTCATTAATAATTTTCCTTCTTTTAGCCAAACTTACATTCAAGGAAACGTGAAGGCAAAAATCAGTGAACTAGACACAGAAGGCCAACTCGAGAGAAAAAGAAAATAGCTTCGAAGAGAATGAAAATGAGTTGCTTCACCCCAGAAAGACACAGGATTTTCAAGGAACGTTCTTTAAGGTCAGAGCTACTTTAATCAATGGGCAGTGGTCTCGAGTCCAATGCTGTCTTTATGGTCCACCATAACCCTGACAGTATCATGCCTCCCCAATCCCATTTGGACCCCTGGCGAGGCTGCTAGCACAGCTGAGTTCTTGTAAAATGGGGGAGAGCCAGACTGTAAGCTCCTTGTGGGCAGGGAACGCGTCTACCAACTCTATTGTACTGTATTCATTCAATCGTATTTATTGAACACTTAATGTGGTCATATCACAGTACTAAGCACTTGGGGGAGTACAATACAACCATAAATACTAGAAAAATAACTGGATAATTCAACCAAAAAATACCAAAAAAGTAGCCAGAATATATATGGAAACTTAATTTTTCAGGAGAATTGGTGAGATGAATCCCCACAGTATTCTTTGTTCATGGGTTCGAATCCTGTGTGACTTTGTGTGTCAGCTGTAAGAGAAGCAGTGTGGCTCAGTGGAGAGAGCAAGGGCTTGGTAGCCAGAGGTCATGGGTTCTAATCCCGACTCCACCATTTGTCAGCTGTGTGACTTTGAGGCCCAGAGAAGTTAAGTGACTTGCTCAGTTACCTCATCTGTAAAATAGGAATTAAAACTGTGAGCCCCACGTGGGACAGCCTGATCACCTTGTATCCCCCCCAGCACTTAGAACAGTGCTTTGCACATAGTAAGTGCATTAACAAATGCCATTATTATTAGTAGTAGTATGTGGTTATTATTATTACCTGATTACCTTGTATCTACCCCAGCGCTTAGAACAGTGCTTGGCATATAGTAAGTACTTAACAAATACCATCATTCTTCTTATTATTTGACAGATGAGAGACCTGAGGCCCAGAGAAGTGAAGTGACTTGCCCAAGGTCACACAGCAGACAAGTGGAGCAGAATTAGAACCCACGTCCTCTGCTGGGGGCCCCATGTGGGATAGGGACTGTGTCCAACCCCATTCGCTTGTATCTACCCCAGCGCTTACTACAGTGCCTGGTACAAAGTAAGCCCTTAACGAATACCGTAACAATAATGGTGATTCCTGTTCGAAGTTCGGGTCCTGCCCCAAGACGCCGCCGGTGCCGAGCGACTAGAAGGGCTGTGTTGCCCCCCGGCCACGAGGGGGCAGCAGAGGAAGGCTCTTGGGGCTAGAAGCTTTGGTACAGTCCGACCGTGCACCGCCCCCCTCCCCCCGGATTTGAAAGCAATGGATCGTCCCGGTCCGATAGAAAAGCATTGTGAGACACCCCCACCCTTCTTTTGCGGGCGGGCGAGTGCGCTTGCCGCTCAGCGGGGCTGTTCGCTCCGTCTCCGCCGGTAGGTCTCCGGGAAGACGGGGACGCGTCGGAAGTTGCGCCGATCGCGTAGTGATCGCGTACGCGGGGCGGTTGGGGAATGGGGGGTGGGACCGAATCGAGGCACGTGGGGAAAGTATTCGAGCGGTTGCGCCCCTTTTAATGGTATTTGTAAGCGTAGCGTGGCTCAGTGGAAAGAGCATGGGCTTGGGAGTCAGGTCGTGCATTCGAATTCCGACTCAGCTATTCGTCAGCTGTGTGATCTTGGGTAAGCCATCTGAACCAGTTACCTCATCTGGAAAATGGGGGTTAAGACTGAGCCCCACGTGGGACAACCTGATCGCCTTGTATCCCCCCCAGCGCCTAGAACAGTGTTTCGCACATAGTATGCGTTTAACAAATACCACTATTATCATTATTAGGTGCCAGGCACTGTACCAAGCGCTGGGTGGATCCAAGCAAATCAGGTTGGACGCAGTCTCTGTCCCACGTGGGCTCACCGCCTCACTCCCCGTTTTACAGATGAGGGAAGCGAGGCCCAGAGAAGTGACTTGTCCAAGGTCACACGGCAGACAAAGGAGGCGGGGTTAGAACCCAGGACCTTCTGACTCGCAGGCCTGGGCTCTACCCATTACGCCATTATGCTTCTCGCTACTACTCTGGGGTAGCTAGCTAGGCGTCTAGTTACGGTCAGTCTTAACCTTAGGGAAGTGAGCCAACTTTCCGAGAAGTTGCACCTGCAGCTCCGAGAAGCAGCGGGGTCTGAAGGGGAGAGCACGGGCCTGGTGGGGCAGAGGACCTAGGTAATAATAATGATGGCATTTATTAAGTGCTTACTACGTGCAAAGCACTGTTCCAAGTGCTCGGCTCTGCCAGTGGCCGCAGTATGACCTTGGGCAGCTCACTTGACAAATCTGTGCCGCAGTTACCATGTCTGGAAAATGGGGATTAAATGCTGCTCCCTCATACCTATTTGCTGAGCCCCATGTTGGGCAGAGATGCTATCCAATGTGATTGCCTTCTATCTACCCCAGTCTTTGGCATAGTTAGCGCTTAAGTGTGGTCATTAATTATTTTATTGTTTAACTTCCGTTCCTCAGTTACTCCATCTGCAAAACGGAGTCCCATGTGGGACAGGATCTCTGTCCACCCTAATTAACTTGAATCTACCCAGTGCTTAGTACAGCTTCCCACACATAGTAAGTGCTTAACAAATGCCCTTAAATCCCTGGGACTTCCCGGTGCCGTATGGCATTCATTAAGCACTTCTTTTGTGCCAGACACCGTGCAAACCAAAAAGGTCGGACTCAGTGTAAGCAGGAAAACAGGCACTGAATCCCCAGGCACAGAGAAGTCATTTCGCTTTCCCGAGTGCCAGCTCCCGTTGCGATTCGTCACCGTGAAGCAGTCTGCTAACCCGCGCGTTGCCTTTTGTGTTGCCCGTTCACTTTTGGCTGCTAGTGAATGTGGTGTCAAAAAAGGCGCAAATTAAACTTTTGGCAGCCGTATTTTCACTCTGGAGTCTATTCCTGTGGTGTACTTGCTGCACAGGAACATCACATGTCAGGTGTGGGGTGCTGGGTACAAAGCTGCCCCACGTGGGTGTGGTTATATTTGATTATCAAAATAAGGTTTCCCCATTTGTCTTTCTAGTTATCGAAAATGGACAGAAGGTGAAGGTATACTTGCCCAGGATGACTCAAGGTAGGTGTTGTGACTTTCTCCAGAGACATTGTTCTGGGTTGGATTTGTGCTGACTCTGGGTGTGCAAGTGGAAAAGTAGCCTTTGCTTATGTGGGTGTTTTGTCAGTTTGCTTGAAAAGCCACAAAGCCTTTGGGATTTCATTGTATCAAGTGCTCAGTACAGTGCTCAATGCATTATCAACCATTGATAGATTGGTTATTAATTTGCCTTTGTGTTGCCCATTCATTTGTTATGGTAATGACTGGGGTGTCAAAAGAGGCATAAATTATATGCTCTGCAGCATGTTTGATTTTTAGGAGTTGCTTCCTTTCTTCTCTTGCTGCTTTTGAGGGACATTGCTGTGGCTTGTGTAGGTAGTTTATCACTGAAATAGCTATCCAGCATCCCCAAGGGGAATCTGAAAATGGCTCTTCCCTGTGGCTCTTTCTCCATCACCATCTATGTTTGGTCTGGACCCCTTGCTGATTCCTACAGATTGGGCCTACTTGTGTCCTGCCAGCCCCAGCTTTGGAGTGCACAGTGGGAGGTGGGGGAGGGCTGCTTCACTTAGCACAACTGGAGAATTCAGGAAGTGGTTAGGAATGCTAAACTGCTCAAACTGAATATCTCCTTTTCTCTCTAGGATCCGATCGACTCCTGTGAAGAGATCTGCAAGAACTTGTAGTCACAGTGGTAGGTGTGTTATGCTTCCCTCCAGCAGAGTAGGGGGAAACAGTGAGGTATCTTTTAGGACCTGGTGGGCTTTGTAGGTGGGGGTGGTTTTCTGGAATAGTGCTGTGTTGCATAAGTGAAGGGTTTGCTTCCCTCTTGTATGCATTGGATTTTTTTCTGCCATCAGTGACCAACTCATTGCCCCTGTGGCTTCAACTGCCATAATAGTAATAAATGATGATGGCATTTATGAAGCGCTTACTATGTGCAGTGCACTCTTCTAAGTGCTGGGGAGGTTACGAGGTGATCAGGTTATCCCAAGAGGGGGGGCTCACAGTTTTAGTCCCCATTTTACAGATGAAGTAACTGAGGCCCAGAGAAGTTAAGTGACTTGCCCAAAGTCACACAGGTGACAATTGGCAGTCAGAATTTGAACCCATGACCTCTGACTCCAAAGCCCATGCTCTTTTCCACTGAGCCACTCTGCTTCTCTGTCTTTATGCAGATGATTCCCAAATCCTGATCTCCTCTCCTATAGTCTAATCACATTTAGAGAAGCAGCATGGTTTAGTGGAAAGAGCACAGGCTTGGGAGTCTTAGGTCATGGGTTCGAATCCTGCCTCCACTGCTCAACTGTGTGACTTTGGGCAAGTCACTTAACTTCTGTGCCTCAGTTACCAAATCTGTAAAATGGGGATTAAGACAGCCCCATGTGGGACATCCTGATTACCCCTAGAGCTTAGAACAGTACTCAAGTCCATAGTAAGCGCTTAACAAATGCCACTATTGTCTAGTTCCAAAGGCTTTCCCCATGCTATTCCCTCTCCCTTTATTATCACTAGTGCATTTGGACCTTTTACCTTTGATAGCCGCTCCACCCTCACCACTTCATCTTTATGCTGATGACACCCAAATCTACATCTCTGCTCCTGCTCTCTCCCCCTCCCTCCAGGCTTGCATCTCCTCATGCCTTCAGGACATCTCCATCTGGATGTCTGCCTGCCACCTAAAACTCAACATGTCCAAGACTGAACTCCTTGTCTTCCCTCCCAAACCCTGCCCTCTCCCTGACTTTCCCATCACTGTTGACGGCACTACCATCCTTCCCATCTCACAAGCCCGCAACCTTGGTGTCATCCTCGACTCCACTCTCTCATTCACCCCTCACATCTAAGCCGTCACCAAAACCTGCTGGTCCAAGATCCACCCATTCCTCTCCATCCAAACTGCTACCCTGCTCGTTCAAGCTCTCATCCTATCCCGTCTGGACTACTGCATCAGCCTTCTCTGATCTCCCATCCTTGTGTCTCCCCACTTCAATCCATACTTCATGCTGCTGCCCGGATTGTCTTTGTCCAGAAATGCTCTGGGCATGTTACTCCCCTCCTCAAAAATCTCCAGTGGCTACCAATCAATCTGCACATCAGGCAGAAACCCCTCACCCTCGGCTTCAAGGCTCTCCATCACCTCGCCCCCTCCTACCTCACCTCCCTTCTCTCCTTCTACAGCCCAGCCCGCACCCTCCACTCCTCTGCTGCTAATCTCCTCACCATGCCTCATTCTCCCCTGTCTCGCCATTGACCCCCCCCCGGCCCACATCATCCCCCTGGCCTGGAATGCCCTTCCTCCAAGGCCCTACTGAGAGCTCACCTCCTCCAGGAGGCCTTTCCAGACTGAGTCCCCTCCTTCCTCTCCCCCTCGTCCCCCTCTCCATCTCCCCCACCTCACCTCCTTCCCTTCCCCACAGCACCTGTATATATGTTTGTACATATTTTTAACTCTATTTTACTTGTACATATCTATTCTATTTATTTTATTTTGTTAATATGTTTGGTTTTGTTCTCTGTCTCCCCCTTCTAGACTGTGAGCCCACTGTTGGGTAGGGACTGTTGCTATATGTCGCCCACTTGTACTTCCCAAGCGCTTAGTACAGTGTTCTGTACACAGTAAGCGCTCAATAAATACGATTGATTGATTTACCTAGATACAATATATGAGTTCTGGATGTCTCCTTTGTATTGTACTCTCCTAAGCACTTAGTACAGTGCTGTGCACATTGTAAGCACTCAATAAATTTTTCCTTTCAAAACAAAGCTGTTGTGAGCATTATTGATCCTTTTTGCTTTTTCAGTAGAAGCTGAATGCCCAAGGGTCCCACAGATTCTGAGGGGGGGGAAAAAGCCAAGCAGTAACTAGCTGTGAGTCATTTTTACCTTTATCAAACACAAAGAGAAGGGCACTTGAAATTAAAAGGTAATACATTTAAAAAACGTTCTTTACAACATTTGTAAATGACCTGCAGAATGCACTACCATAAGGTAGATTTTTAAAGAGACTTAACATTTATAGGAACAAACATCTAGACCAAGTGACAGGAGGTTTCCATCTGTCCTCAAGCAGCAGGCAGGGGTTGAGCACCAGCTGGGATGTCAAGGTTGCCTGTTGCAGATTCGGGGGGGGGCGGGGGTTTACACTTCTGAAGCACTAACTGCCAGTGGACACAGGACATTCAAGGCAATATTCAAAGTTGAACCTGAAGATTCCAGTAGGGTAGCACCAAGTTGATGGGATGTCAAAACTGCCAATTTCAAGCAACTGGTGCCAGCGGGGGGGACACCGCAGTTTTTAAATATCAAGAGGAAATTAATGACTGATACTTATCAGACTTTTGACACTTGATTTGTTACATAATTCACAGTTTCAAAGGAATCGTGGCATCTGTCATAGGAATCAAGTCTCTATCTTGAGGCGGGGTACTTGTATAGTCTTTATTGTCTTTGCACTGTGCTTCCCATCCAGTGTAGTTGTAGACGTTCGAGATTTTTCTTCTATCAGGCTGTCTTTAGACCCATTTCTTTTCTAAAATGAGAACAGGACATTAATCTGCTGAAACACTCTACTGCCAGTTCAGCTGTTGCTGGCCAAGTAGCAATGACATAAAGCCATAATGAGGAAACGTGTTGACGCTTGAATTCCAGAAGAAAGCTCTTCTAGAGATTTGAACTAATGGGCATCTCGCCAAAGCCTCAGTGGCTGGCTGGTGAAGAAGCCATAGCCCTGGCTCACCACTCACTAACCTGATGAGAGGTAGGCGCATTGGCACACTGAGCATCTGCAGAGCGAGTCACAGGGAGAGGAGGCACAAGGTCAGTTTTTGCACTGCGGAACAAAGGCATGGTTAGATCCTAAGCTGGGGGGACAAGGAGGCATAGCTGTGGTAGGTCTGAATTTCAACTCGAGTCAAACGATTGGCTAAACTAAACCTCATGCAACAGCTCATAGGAAGATTGGCCTTGTTATTCTCTTGTCACACTGGCTCCTTCCCTCTTGGGCTTGTTTCCCAGTTTCCCTCCCGTTCTGTGTTTTTTCACTTCCTTTATTCAGAGTCTCACTACCCGCCTCAGCGTCACAGAATGATGGTAGAAACAAGCAGAAACTTGAAGCCAGCTGTAGAGCTTGAGAACTTTCCAGAGTCAGGTTCTTTGACCCTCCCTGCAGGAAACAGCTTCTGGGTGGGGATCATGTCTACTAAAACCAGTACTCACCCAGGTGCTAAATACAGGATTCTGCACACAATAAGCACTCAAAAAGATACCATTCTGATTCAACAGCTGCTGCTGCTGACCGTGACTTCATTCAATCGTATTTATTGAGCACTTACTGCATACAGAGCACTGTACTAAGCGCTTGGGAGAGTACAGTACAATGGACACATTCCTTGCCCACAAGGAGAATCTGGGGAAACAGTGTGGCTTAGTGAATGATGCACGGACCTGGGAATCAAAAGGAATTAGGTTCTAATCCCTGCTCCACCATTTGTCTGCTCTGTGACCTGAGCAGACAGCTGCCCAGTTACCTCAATTTACTAAGTGCCCAGCACTGTTCTAAGCACAGGTGTAAATACAAGGTAATCAGGTTGTCCCACGTGGGGCTCAATCTTAATCCCCATTTTACAGATGAGGTAACAGGCACAGAGAAGTTAAGTGACTTGCCCAAAGTCACACAGCCAATAAGTGGCGGAGCAGGGATTAGAACCCATGACCTCTGACTCCCAAGCCGGAGCTTTCTTTCCACTAAGCTACACAGTGTGTACAAATACCATACTACCACGAAGGGTCTCCAGACTCTTCCCAGTGTAGATGGGGTTTCTTCCTCCATGGCTAGCCAGAGGGCAAGGAAGTGTGGGAAAAACAACCCAATTTGGGTCTAATGACTTACTTCACTTCAGACAGAACGGACCTCTCCCCATCAGAACACTGGGACCGGCGATATTGGCGGTAGCTTCGTGGGGAGTGAGAGTGCCTGATGCGGATCGGGTCTCCTTGAGTCCTAAACAAGCAATTAAAAATGAGTCAAACAAGATCTAGGGTATCCTGATCCAGTGGTCAGGCCAGAAAAACTTATTTCCAGGAGGAGTCTCCCAAGATGGGCATTCTCGGAGCTGGACCTGAACATAGCACTTTTCTATAGCTGGAAAAAATTAGGGGAAAACAATTGCAAAAGACTTGCATTTTGGGGGGGTGGAGCTGATGTAAGTAGACAGCCTCTTCTACATGCTTGATGCCCATGGGCAACAGCCTGGCAGTGAACCTAGTCAAGTCTGCTTTACAAGCTTTACAGTCAATGAAAAACAGGGCAGGGATTTGTACTGTCCCTTCCTAGTGCCCGAGGGTGAAGTGGAACATCCCAGAAGGCATCAGAACCGCCGACTGAAAGTTCTAGGAGTTAAGGGAAAAAAACAATCCAGTTTTCTAACAAGGGGAGGGGCTTGCTAGAAAAACAAAGATGCTTTCTATGTCTCTCTCCACTTCAGATCCAAAGTTCAAATTAGAAAGGATGTCCAGCATCCTGCCCGGGGGAGGAAAAAAGGATTTGCAATAGGTGATAAACTTACTCTATTTTGGTATAAGGAATCTCTTTCAGTTGTTCTTCCGACAGGCCTGATGGATCCACTAGTTCCTTCCTAGAAAGAAATAGACAAGGCCTGGGTATTGGTGATGACATGGGCCAGGAAATAAGCCAAATGCTCCATCTTGGTTTCTCCCCACCACTGGCTCAGTGTGGAGTTACAGATGTGACATGTTGGCCATATTAAAGTAAGTACCAGGAGACACTCACTATTTAGGCACTTTACTTGGGACACTGGCCCCACCGCCCTCTTTCCCCTGCACCTCCCTGTCTCTGTATCGGGATTTTGTACAGCCACGGCAGGTTGTGGAGGTTTTATAAATGCCAAGCATTGAATCAAGAGGATAACCTGATTCTTCATTTTCCCAAGGCTGATTCATATTCGTACTTGCATGTTTCACCCCATTCTCTGGGATTATAATTTATAATCTGTTTTAATAACAATACTCACTGAATGTGTTTCCATAACTCTTCCTTTGCTTGAATATCTGGGCTTCTCCTTTAAAGACAGTAAACAAGATTCAACTTCACAGATTTCACCTAAAGCACCACTGTTGAGCACTTCATCAGAAGCCCGGATAAAGTGGTAATGCCAAATGATTACTAAAGTGTCCAAGCTGGGGAAGGATACCTGACACTTCATTCCCATCAGTCAATGGTATTTACTGAGCACTTATATGCAGAGCACTCTACTAAGCACTTGGAAGAGAACAATACAAGGGAGTTAGCAGACAAGTTCCCTGCCCAGAACGAGCTTACGGTCTAGATCCCATCACTACAGATTGTTAACGGCTGAAGCCATGATAAAAATGAGGGTGAGCTGTATCGAAGGGGAAATGAGGCATGCTTAAACTGGCTATGAGCAGGATTATGTAATCTTGTGCTCACAAGCTGGTAGAGGCAGAGGTTTTGTGTTTCATGAAAATGATCCTAAACCTGCCTGCCAGGGAGCTAGCCTCTATTTACCCCCGTCTCCTTTAGCGAGAAGCAATGTGGCCTAGTGGATAGAGCATGGGCCTGGGAGTCAGAACCTGGGTTCTAATCTCGGCTCTGCCACTTGTCAGCTGTTTGACTTTGGGCAAGCCACTTCATTTACCTGGGCTTCAGTTACCTCATCTATAAAACAGGGATTGAGACTGAACCCCATGTGCATGTGGGTCAGGCACTGTGTCCAATCCGATTTGCATGTATCCATCCCAGCGCTTAAAACAGCACCAGGCACATAGTGAGAGCTTAACAAATGCCACTATTATTATTTGCCCCCTACCCCCTGCCAAGTTTCCTGGCTGGTTCAGGGGGCTTGTCTGGACAACCAGGTGGACTGGGAATCAAATTAGAACTGCACTGCTTTTGCTGCAGCCCAATTTTTCCCCACCCCCAGCAGGGAAATAGTGCTGAGCCTTAAGCGTAGGGGGAAAAGTATGACTTCCTGGAAGCCGCTTGGGACTGAAATTTCCCATTCCTGAGCCAATCGGTGGCCCAAAACCTTAGAAGACAGAACTGTAGAGCTGTCTTAACAATGGGCCATGTGATTGTATTATATATGTAGGCCCTGTTACAGCTGATTTTCGCCCTCAACGAGTGCTATTTATTTCAAGATTTCACCTATATCTGCAACTGAAAAGACTTCATAAACTCTAGGACAACAAACCCTATCTGGTTGTTCTTCTACAGCTCTCCACAGGATCCAAGTACAGAGCTCTGGGTACAGTGGGCACTTAGATGCTGTTGATTATCAGGCAATTTTTACTAAACAATTCATTTTATGACTATCTAGGAATTACTCTTCTGAAATACCTGTATCCCCAGATTATTCCTATTTCAGTACAACCAGTAGCAAATATTTGGAGAGTTCTTAGGCAAGGGACAAAGCTAAGGAAATCAGATACAAATTTCCATCAATGTGTAGACCACCTGTGTTTTACAAACTTAAACTGCCTCCGGTGCTAATAAGGAATATGACTTTTATGCCTGCATCTGCACCCATTAATAATCTGTGTGAATTCATGATTTGATGCTCAGTAACATTTTTTTACTTAAAAACAGCTGTGCAATTTTAATAACCATTCTTAGTTTGAAAAAAGGGTTCTTTAAAAGAGCTGCTATGCTTTATTTGTGCCCATAGAAAAAAAAACCTATGAAATCAGGGCTTGGAGCCTTCTTCATTCATTCATTCATTCAATCATATTTATTGAGCGCTTACTGTGTGCACAGCACCGTACTAAGCACTTGGGAAGTACAAGTTGGCAACATATAGAGATGGTCCCTACCCAACAGCGGGCTCACAGTCTAGAAGGGGGAGACAGACAACAAAACAAAACATTAACAAAATAAAATAAATAGAATAGTAAATATGTACAAGTAAAATAGAGTAATAAATCTGTACAAACATATATACAGGTGCTGTGGGGAGGGGAAGGAGGTAGGGCAGGGGGGATGGGGAGGGGGAGAGGAATAGGGGGGCTCAGTCTGGGAAGGCCTCTTGGAGGAGGTGAGCTCTCAGTAGGGCTTTGAAGGGAGGAAGAGAGCTAGCTTGGCGGATGTGTGGAGGGAGGGCATTCCAGGCCAGGGGGAGGACGTGGGCCGGGGGTCGATGGCAGGACAGGCAAGAATGAGGCACAGTGAGGAGGTTAGCAGCAGAGGAGCGGAGGGTGCAGGCGGGGCTGTAGAAGGAAAGAAGGGAGGTGAGGTAGGAGGGGGCGAGGTGATGGAGAGCCTTGAAGCCGAAAGTGAGGAGTTTTTGCCTGAATAAACCTCTTCATTTACTATTGCTATAACACTCCCCTCCCTCCCCCCACAACACATACATAGAGCTGTGCTTTGAATCAAAACACGTATGAACAGAAGCAATATCATTACTGGGTCAGGCCATCCAAGCCCAGGATCAAAAATGATGCCATAAAGAGAAATGCATGATCCAATACATTATTCAAAAACTCTTCTGATCCCCCACACCAAACCACCTCTTCCCCACCACACCCTCTGTTGTTCAGTTTCCCAGAAATTGGGTGAGTGACCATTAGGGCTGAAGTTTGTGATCGATCAGCAATCCCAACAGAGTCTCATAAATGTTACTTTACTGTGTCTCCTTAAATGCTCCCCAAACTCCCAACCTGAAACATCCATATAGAGATTCAACTTTTTTCCTGGAAGGGCCTGCCCCCATTTTGATCAATCAATGGTATTTATTATTTGCCCATCCACCTCCGCATCAAACTCCTTACCATTGACTTTAAAGCACTTAATCTCCTTGAACCATCCTATCTTACCTCACTGATTTCCTACTACAACCCAGCACGCTCACCTCCTCCTCTAACACCAACCTACTCACCATAACTCAATCTCATCTTGGTCACTGCTGACCCCTCTCCCACATTCTGCCTCTGGCCTGGAACACCTTCTCCCGAGTGCTTTGCACAGTGCTCTGCACACAGTAGGTACTCAATAAATACTACTGATTGCTTACTTTGTACCCATAGAAAAAAACCTATGAAATCAGGGCTTGGAGCCTTCTTCATTTACAGAGTTGGTAGACACGATCCCTGCCCTCAAAGAGTTTACAGTCCAGTGGAGGCTCATGATGTCAGAAGAGCCAAGTTGCATGGTGGAAATACCAGGGAAGGGTTAGGGAGTTGGAAGGAGGGGAGTTCCCTCAGTTTCCCTGGCTCTCAGTTGTAGAGGCAGTAACAACCAGGCCTGCCACCACCCCTGACCCAACTATCCACCGCCCCTGCTGTTCTCTGAGGGGCGGCTGCTACCTGCAGCCATTTAGGGGGCTCCAACACAGGCCAAAGCCCCCCAGAGGCTGAACAGCTATGAATAAGAACACTAAAGACCTGGATGACTGCCCTCACAACTATCTTTATATCAAACAATCTACAGTCAAGCCTCACTTTTTCAATTTGTACTTGCCTGCTTGCCCTCCTTGCATTTAATTAGCCCCAAAGGAGGCAACACTATTTACTTGAAAGAGGGCTGGGAGTCAAACCATGGGTTCTATCCCCTACTCTGTCACTGATCTGCAGTGTGACCATGGGTAAACTGATAATACCTGTGTTTCCCTACCTCTTAGGGTTGTTGTGAAGATAAATTGAGATAATGGTTGGGAAAATGCTTTGGAAAAAAAAAACCACTAAATACTAAAACCTTCGTACGGTACTATTATTATTTTTCGGTTCCTCGAAAGAGAAGTGCTATAAGGTATGTTATTAATGAGAGTCTAGGTTGCCAAAGTAGTCCAAGATGGCTTTACAGCCATTTCCCTAACCTTCCCTCTCTCCTTTTGACCAACTGGGGACAAGCCCTGGGGTCGGGGGGGAACTGGGCCCACCTGGGTCCCAATGTGGGTCCCTGACAGGGCTGAGACTGGTGCTCAATTTCAGTGGCTCTGCCTGCTGAAGCCCATCTTGAGGCGCCAGAGGCTCTCTCCGGTCTGTGTCTTTAATCCCACCATCCCAAAATGGGGGAGCAGCCTTAGGGAAAACAGAAAAGGAAACGGCCTGCATGTATGGCAAGGGCTATGTCTTCTCACCAGAGGGCGCCCCTGCCATCTCCTGAATGCAACAGAAATAAATACTCTGCTCCTCTTTCCTCAAGCAGTCCAAATAGATAGCCTCCTGGAAAACAACATGCACCAGAAAGCAGGCCTTTCTCCCCATGGTTGGAACCAGAAGAACAGCACCTGTGTGTGGCCTATTATGCAATGAGGATCCTGGGTGGGGCTCTCTATTCAATAGAGAGCCACACATTTTTATGCATCGCCACCTGGAATGCAAGCCTCACATTTCAACAGTACTTTCTCCAGAAAGGGATTCCTCCCACTCGCTCCCTTAACTCATTGTGGGGGCTTAATAAGTGTCACAGGAATAACAATAATCAAGATCTTGTCATTTTTCTTTTTAGTTTAGAGAGAAAGAATGGGCACATGATTCCCAGTGGCTGTTTTTTCACACTCTACAGGAATACAAGAGTACAAGTAAAGGAGAGGAGGGCGGGGCCCATATAAAACAAGATACATTTGTAGCTAATAAAATGACATATGTGCGTAATTCAGGAAAATCTGGTAATCATTTCCCTCAAGCGTAGCCTCAACCACATCATTCCCATCCCCAAATCCCTGAAAAGGGTAATAATAATAACAGTATTTGTTAAGCGCTTACTATGATCCAAGCACTGTACTAAGCGCAGGGGTAGATACAAGTTAATCGGGTCAGACACAGTCTGTCCCACATGGGGCTCACAGTCTAAGAAGGAAGGGTGATCCTCTCTGGTCTAGAACACCTTCCCTCTTCATATCCACAGACCACCACTCTCCCCACCTTCAAAGCCTTATTAAAACACATCTCCAAGAGGCCTTCCATGACTAAGCCCTCGTTTCCTCTGCTCCCACTCCCTTCATCATCATCATCAATCGTATTTATTGAGCGCTTACTGTGTGCAGAGCACTGTACTAAGCGCTTGGGAAGTACAAGTTGGCAACATATAGAGACAGTCCCTACCCAACAGTGGGCTCACAGTCTAAAAGGGGGAGACAGAGAACAAAACCAAACATACTAACAAAATAAAATAAATAGAATAGATATGTACCTTCCTTCTGTGTCACCCTTGCACTTGGATTTGCACCCCTTTATTCACCCCTCCCTCAGCCCTCTAGACTGTAAAATCGTGGGCAGGGAATGTGTCTACCAACTCTGTTTTACTGTATTCTCCCAATCGCTTACTACAGTGCTCTACACACAATAGGTGCTCAATAAATACAATTGATTGAATCAAAGGTATACTGTGCTTTATTGCTTTACTTTCATTTTACTTTTCCAACCAGCTAGTTATTCTCCTTAGGAACCCTGTAAAGCAGGGAGGGACAGTTTTTATTATCCTTATTTTACAAAGGAAGAAACTAAGACCAAAATAGTTAAGTAACGGAGCTAAGGTCAGTTGTAGAGAATTCATTTAGCTCACCGGTCAAATATATTCCTAAATGAGTTTTTCCTTTAGGACAGCTTACAACACCAATTATTTTAATTCTGTTAGGCAGCTTTAGATATAGTTTTTTTTTTACCTCAAACTCACATTTCTGATTTGCCAGAATTCTACTTTTAATTCCCGTTTCTCTAAGAGGATAAGGAAAAAAGCACTGACGAGCAAAATCCCTCATCATGTGGGACAGGGACAGTTTCTGACCTGCTTATCTTGTGTCTACCCCAGCACTTAGAAGAGTGCTTGGCACACAGTAAATGCTTAACAAATAATAATAATGATACCAATTATGGTACTTATTAAGCACTTACTGTGTGCCAAGCAGTGTTCTAAGTGCTAGGGATAGATACAAGTTAGGCTAATCAAGTTAAAAATACCATTATTATTATTATTATCATTGTTATTATGGTACAAAATTATTCTCTCAAAAATGGTGATGAAGTGAAACTAAAAAAGTGTCTGTGGCAAGAGATTCACACAAAATTGATTTCAATTATGAAAGCGTTATGAGGTTAAAAACTTTGACAATAATGACAAGAAATATACCTGACAGCACCTATAAATCTTCTAGCCTAAAGGGAATATACATGCCTCAGGATGAATACCTGTCAACATAAAGGATAACCTGTTTGGTTATATTTTTTTTTTCGTCTCACACCATAAAGGTTCTGGTACACAGAGGCATGGAGGGCAGTGGTTTCATTTCTTGATGATCAGATTACTGCTCTCAACTCTACCCTTTCTACTCAGCTAGAATCACTCGCTCCCCTTTCCCTTCGCCGCTCTCGTACCACTAACCCACAGCCCTGGATCACTGCCACTGTCCGCCTCCTTCACTCTTATGCTCGAGCTGCCGAACGCTGCTGGCAAAAGTCTAAACACCATGCCAACCTCGTTCACTTCAAGTTTATCCTTTCCTGCCTTAACTCAGCCCTCTCCTCTGTCAGACAAAACTATTTCTCCTCCCTTATTGACACCCATGCCCATCATCCCCGTCAGCTCTTCCGTACATTCAACTCCCTTCTTGGGCCCCCGGTTCCTCCCCCTCCTCTTTCCCTCACCCCCAACAATCTGGCCTCCTACTTCATTAATAAAATTAAATCCATCAGGTCTGACCTCCCCAAAGTCACCCCCGCCCCTTCTCCAAGCCCCCGGCTCTCAACACTCTCTGCTACTCTCCCATCCTTCCCAGCAGTCTCCTCAGAGGAGCTCTCCTCCCTCCTCTCAAGTGCTACTCCGGCCACCTGTGCTTCTGACCCCATTCCCTCTCATCTCATGAAATCTCTCGCTCCGTCCCTTCTCCCCTCCTTAACTTCCATCTTCAACCGCTCACTCTCCACTGGTCCCTTCCCCTCTGCCTTCAAACATGCCCATGTCTCTCCCATCCTAAAAAAACCCTCTCTTGACCCCACCTCACCTTCTAGTTATCGCCCCATCTCCCTCCTACCATTCCTTTCCAAACTCCTTGAACGAGTCATCTACACGCACTGCCTCGAATTCCTCAACACCAACTCTCTCCTCGACCCCCTCCAGTCTGGCTTCCGTCCCCTACATTCCACGGAAACTGCCCTCTCAAAGGTCACCAATGACCTCCTGCTTGCCAAATCCAACGGCTCATACTCTATCCTAATCCTCCTCGACCTCTCAGCTGCCTTCGACACTGTGGACCACCCCCTTCTCCTCTACACGCAATCCAACCTTGGCTTCACAGACTCCATCCTCTCCTGGTTCTCCTCTTATCTCTCCAGTCGTTCATTCTCAATCTCTTTTGCAGGCTCCTCCTCCCCCTCCCATCCCCTTACTGTGGGGGTTCCCCAAGGTTCAGCTCTTGGTCCCCTTCTGTTCTCGATCTACATTCACTCCCTTGGTGACCTCATTCACTCCCACGGCTTCAACTATCATCTCTACGCTGATGACACCCAAATCTACATCTCTGCCCCTGCTCTCTCCCCCTTCCTCCAGGCTTGCATCTCCTCCTGCCTACAGGACATCTCCATCTGGATGTCTACCCGCCACCTAAAACTCAACATGTCCAAGACTGAACTCCTTGTCTTCCCTCCCAAACCCTGCCCTCTCCCTGACTTTCCCATCTCTGTTGACGGCACTACCATCCTTCCCGTCTTACAAGCCCGCAACCCTGGTGTCATCCTCAACTCCGCTCTCTCATTCACCCCTCACATCCAATCCATCACCAAAACCTGCCGGTCTCAGCTCCGCAACATTGCCAAGATCCGCCCTTTCCTCTCCATCCAAACCGCTACCCTGCTCGTTCAAGCTCTCATCCTATCCCGTCTGGACTACTGCATCAGCCTCCTCTCCGATCTCCCATCCTCGTGTCTCTCCCCACTCCAATCCATACTTCATGCCGCTGCCCGGATTGTCTTTGTCCAGAAACGCTCTGGGCATGTTACTCCCCTCCTCAAAAATCTCCAGTGGCTACCAATCAATCTGCACCTCAGGCAGAAACTCCTCACCCTCGGCTTCAAGGCTCTCCATCACCTCGCTCCCTCCTACCTCACCTCCCTTCTCTCCTTCTACAGCCCAGCCCGCACCCTCCGCTCCTCTGCTGCCAATCTCCTCACCGTGCCTCGTTCTCCCGTCTCGCCGTCGACCCCCAGCCCACATCATCCCCCTGGCCTGGAATGCCCTCCCTTCCCACATCTGCCAAGCTAGCTCTCTTCCTCCCTTCAAGGCCCTACTGAGAGCTCACCTCCTCCAGGAGGCCTTCCCAGACTGAGCCCCCTCCTTCCTCTCCCCCTCGTCCCCCCTCTGCATCCCCACCGTCTTACCTCCTTCCCTTCCCCACAGCACCTGTATTTATGTATATATGTTTGTACATATTTATTACTCTATTTATTTTACTTGTACATATCTATTCTATTTATTTTATTTTGTTAATATGTTTGGTTTTGTTCTCTGTCTCCCCCTTCTAGGCTGTGAGCCCACTGTTGGGTAGGGACTGTCTCTATATGTTGCCAACTTGTGCTTCCCCAGTGTTTAGTACAGTGCTCTGCACACAGTAAGCGCTCAATAAAATACGATTGATTGATTGATTTCATTCAATAGCATCCTTTCTGCCCAGATCCTCTCCAACTCCCACCATCAGCCTTCCTCTGTGGGCTACTTGCTCTCCCCTTAACGGCCCCCTCCATGAGTAATGCCAGACCTCCAGCCACTTCAGGGACACAGAGAAATCACCAGTTTTCCGAGTTCTCTTCAAAGAACTCTCTGCTCCCTGGGCCCCAGAGCCCAGATGGGGCACAGATTAAGAAAAAAAAACCCTATTTTTATCAGCTCAAGGACAATTAATTTTGGGAACTGGCAATCTCCCTGGGCAAGGGTACAGACCTAGGGCATTGCTTAGCAACCCCATGAGCACTCAAACACTGGAGTGTAATGAATCATTCACTGACAACTGCTTACAAATGGTAATTTGATGGGAAGATATTAGCATCTGGTTCAATCTGGAAGAACATTTGATAGGTTCTGCTGTCGGAAATGGAGTTATGCCGCTATTTTCCCAGTAACACCCACCTAGCACAAAGGAAACAATTCCTAGAAGTGCTTAGTACAGTACTCTACATGCAGTAAGTGCTCAATAAATATAAGTGATTGATTGATTTGTAGAATATGCTCTGGGGAAAAAATTCAAGTTGGGGGGTGGGGGGGAGTGAGGGCATTGGGGTTGGTGTGCTTTGATTGTGCTGTAACCCAGAAATTATGTCCAACACAGTAAAATAAGCAGGATTTATGAGTGGATTTGGGGTTGTCACTAAAATAATAATAATAATGATGGCATTTATTAAGCACATACTATGTGCAAAGCACTGTTCTAAGTGCTGGGAAGGTTACAAGGTGATCAGGTTGTCCCACGGGGGGGCTCACAGTTTTAATCCCCATTTTACAGATGAGGTAACTGAGGCACAGAGAAGTTAAGTGCCTTGCCCAAAGTCACACAGTTGACAATTGGCAGAGCCAGGATTTGAGCCCCTGACCTCTGACTCCAAAGCCTGTGCTCTTTCCACTGAGCCACCCAGAGACAGCTCGTTGCGGGCAGGGAACACGTCTACCAACTCTGTTATATTATGTCATACTTTCCCAAGCACTCAGTTCTGTGCTCTGCACACAGTAAGCGCGAAACAGACACGATTGATTGATGGAACTGCCTGTTGAACTACAATCTCAGTTTTTATAAACATGATATAGGAATAATTCACGTACGAGCGAGATCTGTGTCTGGATCTTCTGTTGTTGGGATCAGCTTGGTTTTTTTCCTTCTGCCGCCTCAAAACTGCTTCCCACTGAGGAGCTGAATCAACCATATCATTCTCCTGCCGGATTCTGAAAGAAAAGCGTATCGCCCAAAGTTACATCACCTTGAGACCTTGTTCTTAGATTCATGATATACTTGTTTCGTAAGTAATTTCTAAAGGAGGAATCCCAACATTATTATTGTGGTATTTGTTAAGCATGTGTCGAGTACTATTCTAAGCACTGGGACAGATACAGGTTAATCAGGTTCTGGAGGAGATATCTCTCTGTCTCTCTCTCTCTGTGTCACATGCAGCATGACATCTTTACACCACACATCACATGGGATCCCTGCAAAATCAACCGGCCCTGGGCCCATGTGGAGCTTAATCCAGGTCAACACACACCTCTTTGCCAAACCTCCCTCCACCCCTCTCCCTCAGTACTAGACAGGGGACAGACTATCTGAAAACTGCATGAATGGGCAAAAAAAATGGGACCCAAGCAGTCCCTGATTTTCAGACACCCAAACAAATCAATGGTATTTATCGGGCACTTACTTTGTGCAGAGCATTGTACAAAGCACTTGGGAGACTACAACAGAATTAGCAGACACATTCCTTGCCCATAATGAACAAATCTGGTATCCTTAGTAAAGTCGGCCATAATCATTTGCGCTACCTGATCATTTACTCTATTTCCAATAATTCAGCTGTGTGGATAATATAGTGCATTAAAATGTAGTGGAAAATGACCCAAGTGCCTGTTATTTATTAGGTTCATTTGAACACAATTTGTTTAACTGCTTCAAAAAGCAGAGTGACAGTGGTTTTCATTCCATGAACTAAAACCCAAATTCTCTAGGACACTATCTTTCAGCAGCCTTTTGTGTTGACCAAATCACTGTCCACAGTTATGTAATCATCATCATCATCAATCGTATTTATTGAGCGCTTACTATGTGCAGAGCACTGTACTAAGCGCTTGGGAAGTACAAATTGGCAACATATAGAGACAGTCCCTACCCAACAGTGGGATCACAGTCTAAAAGTGGGCTCACAGTCTAAAAATGTAATGTGATTTGGTCAGCACAAAAGGCAAAGCTAAAAAAGAACAACTCCAAAGACTTCATCTTCTGAGTAAGGTCTGTTTGGATTGCCCTGTTTTAGCCTTTAGACAACACTCAGGGTGATGTGTGTTTAAACTGGCTCACATCCCCAAGTCAGTGAACCAAAGGCAATGATTCATTTCATATACTAGTCCAAGTAGCCTTTGGTTGGCTATTGAAACAGACAAAACTACAGGAAAATTAATGATGAAAAAGACGCTATCTGACTGAAGTGAGAGGGAGGGAGTAAGAGGGGGGAAGGAGAGGAACTATTTAAATCTGTCTGGATTAAAAGGGGAAATGCATTAAGTGTAAAAAAAACTGTGAGACCCATTTCAAGTCTTTGAATTGTGTCTATTTCCTCCTTTGGGTTTCATTTTTTAAAGAGCTATTATTTGGTGATTAACGGGACAGTGTCACGGTATTTTTCATAGATTCAACAATATCTTTTTCTCTTTCATGGTGATTTCCCCCTCGTCAAGCATGGAGGGACTGGAAATCACATTTATAGCACGAAGAGTCAAACTAGAAATGCTCCAAGAGGGAAAAGTTATTATACAAATGAGGAGATGCACCACTTAGAGTCACATGAATAGATCCTCCCACAGACTGGGCCTACACTCTCCTGTTGAAAATAAGGCACTATACATGTCTGTGTCTCTCTGTGGCCAATATGCTTTAGAAAGAAAAAAAAATCTTGACAGATTTGATTCTCTCATTCTTGAAACCAATGTGGACGACTGATGCAATTTCAACTGGGAAACACTTTCCCTACAATACTGAAAAGACAGCAGAAACAGAAATATGTCCCTTTCCTGCGAACCCTATTTCTAGGGCTACTTTCACTTGGAGATGGCTATAGCAGGAGGGAAAGGCCCTGGGGTGGTTATTATTATTATAATTATTACATCATTAATCGTGGTATTTCGTTCATTCATTCAATTATATTTATTAAGTGCTTACTGTGCGCAGAGCATTGTACTAAGTGGTTGGGAAAGTACCATACAACAATAAACAGTGACAATCCCTGCCTACAACAACCTCACAGTCTAGAAGCAGCGAGGCGTAGTGGATAGAGCACGGGCCTGGGAGTCAGAAGGTCGTGGGTTCTAATCCCGGCTCTGCCATGTGACCTTGGGCAAGTCACTTTACTTCTCTGGGCCTCAGTTACTTCACCTGCAAAATGGGGATTGAGACTGTGAACCCCACATGGACAGGGACTGTGTCCAACTCAATTTGCCTGTATCCACCCCACTGCTTAGTACAGTGTCTGGCTCATAATAAGCACTTAATAAATATCATTATTACTATTATTATTATTATTATTATTTTTACAGGGAGTATTTGTTAGGCATGTGCTATGTGCCAGTTACTGTTCGATGGGCTGTGAATACAAGCAAATCAGGTTGGACACAGTCCCTGTCCCACATGGGGCTCACAATCTTAACCCCTATTTTGAAGTAACTGATTAGATAAAGTAATGAAGCATTGAGAAGGTAAGTGACTTGCCCAAGGCTACAAAGCAGACACGTGGTGGAGCTGAATTAGAACTGAGTTCCTTCTGACTCCCAGGCCCATGCACCATGCACTAGACCACTAGAAACCAGGATGATTTACATGTCCCATGCCAAAAAGAACAGGCTAAAGTGGATAATTTTGCTTTTCTCATATTTAAGCACAAACCCAGAGAATCTGAAGGATTTCCTCTTAATACTACACACCTTAATTGACATTGTCTGAAAGGTCAAGAAGTCTCAGTTGTAATACCTGTTCCCTCTAGGCAGAAATAAACAGAATCACTCACAATTGAGACTATTCTTGTGCTCAATTCGCACCACATAAGCTGTGTCTGCAGGTTGTGTATATCCATAAACACCTAAATTGGCATTCCTGTTTTTCAAAATTCAAGATGCAGACACTCTTGAGAGACAACTGATTAGGTTAATTAGCCCTGTGACCTGCAGATAGATAGGGCTGAGGGGGAAGCAGTTTAATAGCAAACCTTTCACAGACAAACTGTGGTTTTCAGCTCAAACAGGTCTCAGCCACACCTCTGTGAGATTCCCAGCCGCACTCAAACAATGGTATTTGTTGAGTGCTTACTGTGTGCAGAGCACTGCTAAGCGCTTGGGAAAGTACACTACTACAGAGTTGGGAGATGCAGTTGACAGTCTGCAGCAAAGGACTGCTCCTTTCTCAGGGAAACATGTAACTGCAGTGCAGGCCCAGCTTCTCCAGGCACTCCCACCGTGAAATCAATAGAGGGTGTGTCATGATGATGATGGTATTTGCTGAGCGTTTACTATGAGTCAGGCACTGGACTAAGCACTGGGGTGGATACAAGCAAATGGAGCTGGACACAGTCCGTTCCATGTGGGGACTCGCAGTATCTTAAAGTATTTTACAGGTGAGGCACAGAGAAGTGAATTAACTTGCCCAAGGTCACATAGCAGACAAGTGGCGGAGCCAGGATTAGAACCCATAACCTCTGACTCCCAGATCCAACTTCACCACCTCCTCAGGGCCTCAACACTGACCAGGCCCCCACTACAAGCCATTCAATCTTGAATTGCATTTATCCTATAATTAAGGTTTGCAACGGGCTTTGAAGGTGGTGATGGGCTGGGTAATAGTTTAATAGCAATAATAATAATGATGGTAATTAATAAGACCATCCCAAGTCTCCCAATTATTGTTTTATTTCATCAGCAAAACTGCACCATGTTACTAAATGGATCATCCTAGACAGCCCTTGGGATTCACCTTATCTCCTCCTTCCACCTGGGCTTTTTTTAAAAAATGATATTTGTTAAGCACTTACTATGTGCCAGGCACTGTACTAAGTTCTGGGGTAGATACAACATGATCAGGTTGGACACAGGCCCTGTCCCACAAAGGGCTCACAGTCTTACACCCCGTTTTACAGATGGGTTTGGTTTTGCTCATAAATTGCTTCCTTAAGATAGCCTGGCAAATTCTTTAGTCACAGATCATTAACTCATATTAAGAAGTAGCAGTATGGCCTAGTGGAGAGAATACGGGCCTGAAAATCAGAAGCACCTGTATTCTAATCCCGGCTCTGCCACTTGTCTTCCGTGTGACCTTGGACAAGTCACTTAACTTCTCTGGGCCTCAGTTACCCCATCTGTAAAATGGGAATTAAGACTGTGAGCCCCATGTGGGACATGGACTCTGTCCATCCTGGTTATCTTGTATCTACCCCAATGCTTAGAACAGTGCCTGGCACATAGTAAGCGCTTAACAAATGCACTGGGGCAAAAAAAAAATCATGTTCAATATCAATGCCATTGGAGCAGTCTTTGGCAGGGGGAAGAGCAAAATAAATCTTTCTCAAAGTCTGTGAGCTCTACCATTCTGCTTCCTAAACCTGGCCGATCTGTGGAGCACACATTCAGACTTGAAATGTTTCCCTAGTCTTTCCCAGCCCATTCTTTCTCTGGTCTTCACACTGCTCAATGTGAAATTCCAGGTCCCATCAGACTCCAGATTTCAGTTTCTCTTCGACAGTTCTGATTTTCGGATTACCTGTTCAATGGAAACCTGATTTCTTTCTGTTTTTTTTCTTCTCGTGGGAAATTTATGCTGGCTTCAGGCATCTGTCCACATGCTCCCCTGAGAACACTAAGGCAAAGAATTCATTTGCCTTTCCTACTCCCCCAACCTCCACCATAAATAAATTATTTTAGCTTTCTCTTTAAGGTGCCACTGTCTCTTTCCCTTGTTCCTCGATCCTTCCATACTAACGGCGCCATTATTTGTTGCCACCCTTGGTGCAATTTTCCTTTCATACTATATCTCTGCTTCTGCCTCTTTAAAAGTAGATTTGAAATGCTTTTTAACCTGCTTTTGCTCTCATTCAACCAGCAATCTGCCAGCATTCCTCCATTCCTGAGACTTTGTACTTCACATTCATTTCTTTGTTAACTCAGATTCCTCTTTGTGCCTCCTGACTCATCAAGAGCATCAGTTTTTTCTGAGACTGAATACGTGGGATAGAGGCTTTCCCCAATTAAGCCATCCTTTCTCTGGCTCCCTCTCCCTTCTGTGTCATCTAATACACTAGGACCTTTAGGCAATTGGTATTCACCTCACCCTCAGCCCCAAAGCAGTTATGTACATATCTATAAATTATATAGTATCAGTTATCAGGCATTTATATTAATTTCTACATAGCCCTCTAGACTATAAGCATGTTGTAGGCAGAGAATGTGTCTTTCAACTCTGTTCTATTGTACTCTCCCAAGCACTCAGTACACTGCTCTGCACCCAGTAAGTGCGCAGTAAATACCACTAAATGTTTGACTGTGGGATTTTCTTGGGTTCACAATGGCTCTTCTCAACCCTCTCCCTCCCCATCATCTGCCCCTCCACTGATCTTGCATCCGATTTCCTTCACTACATCCCACAACCGTTACATGTCCACTCTCTTTGGAAGGGAAAAACCCGGCATAGAGCATTCCAGGAGGCATGAAACTAAAACAGGTTTTTAGTGTGCAGCTAAAAACAACACACCACTACAGCTTCCCACAGGATAATCTCTACCCACATCTCTTAATGCATAAGCTTTGAAAAGATCCATCATAATTCTGCACATCCCTTTCCTGAAAAACATTCTCTTTACCTGGAGTATGGTCTCCCCCTGTGGAATGATGGAATGATGAGAGATGAGCCTGGGTCCTGATAATTCAGGATGGAGAACCGGCACAAAGGAATAGCCAGTAATGTTCCCAGTGGCGCCTGGAGTGCCGCAGGCGAGTAGGTAGGCAGGGATGCTGCACACTGTGAAATGCACGCCAAGGTTTTTTTACAAGCAGAACCCATTTATGGCTGAAGTAACCGCAGCATAGTGACACTGCTGTGCTGAAGCAACAGAGCCTGGCAGACGCCGCTGCCGTGTTTGCTGTCCATACCAGACAAGGTCAGTATCAGGTTTCTCGCTGGACCCGTCCACTTCAAAGAATGCCCCAACTGGTTCTTCAGTCAGAAACCCTCACCACTGTTGGCACAACTGGTTCTAGAACCAGGTCTCCCGATTCCCAGAACGGTGCTCTTTCCACTGGACCCATAGCAGGGCTATTATCAAAGGGTTATAATGGTGTTCTCACACATTTAAGGGTACCCAACGCAGCCAATATGCTGTTATCCAAATGTCACTCCAAGAGGCCTCCAAAACAGAAACAAATTTTAATCTTGGAGGCAATCAAATTAAGAGCTGCAAAGCCCGTGTTGTTGGAAAATACTGATTTCCTTTCAGTTCACAAAATGAATCAATAAACAGTCTCTCACTCTTTCAGCTGCTGTGTTCTCATTGATCTGAATATTCTGGGCACATGGGCCACATTTATTTAAAATTCACACTTCATAAAAGAAAAGCACGATGAAGTTCAAACTGCTAAATCATTCACCCCGCTCACCAGTCTATGTTGCAGAACATCCTTCTCTGGGGTTCAAAACAACGGCCAGTTTATGACCTCGACAGGCCAGCTGACCAACAGCTGGCATCACAGAAATCCACCCGAGTTCAGATTTTAAATGTGGATTCCCAAAAGTTATTGGTTCACAAGACTAACCCTCCACAACAGTGCTTCATTTGGGCCTCGGCACCTCAGTTTTGGCAGTTGCATTGTCACTGCTAATCATAAAACCTAACACCCCCACCGCCTTCCTGTCTCTCAAGCCCACATCCTTGGCAATATCCTTGACTCCTCCCTCTCTATAAATCCGCAACTCAGTCAGTCACCAAATCCTGTCCATTGTACCTTCACAAGATCTCTAGATTCTGCAGTCAAGGTGGTCCAGGAACCTGTCACAACCCAACTTGACTAAAGCATCAAACTCTTTGCCAACTTCCTTGGCTCCAGCCGCTCCCCTCTCCATCCCATACATCATTCCGGTATCAGGAGGCCTTCCCTGATTGATTTACTAAACACCCCACTTTATATCCCCCAACTGCCACTTTTGGCATTTGGCACTTACATGCCATCTTGCCCATAACACTTATGTACCTAATTTCCAAACTCTGTTACTTCCTTCTATCTGTAACAGTGTCTGTTCGCCCACAAGAATGTAAGCTCCTTGAGGGCAGGAGTCATGTATACTAATTTCTACTGTACTCTCCCCAATGCAGAACAGCGCCCTGCACAGTAGAAACTCAATAAATATTATCGACTGAAGGGAATGTGTCTGTCATATCGTTCTTTCTCCCTCCATCGCTTAATACAGTGCTCTGCACACAGCAAGTGCACAACGAATACAATTGGCTGACTCACTGCACAGTCCAAGTCATTACAACCGTACTGTACTTTCCAAGGCAATTAGTACAGTGCTCTGCACCCAGTGAGTGCTCGATAAATGCCAATCAATCAATCATATTTATTGAGCGCTTACTGTGTGGAGAGTACTGTACTAAGCACTTGGGAGAGCACAATACAATAGGGTTGGTAATAATGTTCCCTGCCCACAAGGAGAAATAGAACTTGAAAATGTAAAATTCTGTATCACTTGGGCCTCAGCACCTCTTTCATCACAAAGTATGCACTGTTCAACAGGTTAGGTTTACCCAACCCCATCTTACTTCTTTCCCTCCTAATACAGAAGAAGGAAGTAGGCTATTTCTGGCTAGTCTTCTCCTATGAGACTAAAACTGCATGGAGCCCATGGTCTCTCAGGATCACTGATCAAGCTCAGGCGGTCTTGGAGGCAAATTAGGTCAAAAATTCCCATCAGAAAACTGACCTGTCACTTTCCTGACCTATCGGCAAGCTGAGTTTGGATATTGGGAATCTGTTGCCTCTAGGCTCTTCTCTCCTTCTTTTAATCATGCCAGCATTATATTCACTTTCACTAAACATACACAAGGCTGCTTTTAACTTGATTTCCCAGTTCCAAATAGCACAGCAGATCAAAGCTAACGATAAGCAATCCAGAGTCTGATTTCCAGAGACAGAGGATATTCTACAGGCAGGGCTCTCTGAAGGTGAAGACTGGTTTCAAAACACATTTTTTTTTTCATTCAAAGCTTGGTTGGGAAAGGCTCTATGAATAAATGACCTGGATTCAAGAGTTGTGGGCAGGGAATGTCACTGTTTATTGTTGTGTTGTACTTATCAAGTCCTTAGTAAGATGCTCTGCACACAGTAAGTGCTTAACAAATACAATTCCATCAATGAACAGTTCTCCCTGAAGTCAAAGAACACCCTCTCCCACCCATTACCCTGGCAGGGATCCTTGGCCCTAAGGTGGCCCTTTTTTTTTCTTTTTTAATAGTATCTGTTAAGCATTTACATTATGCCAGGCACTGTACTAAGTGCTGTAGTACATCCAAGCTAATCAGATTGAACCCAGTCTATGCCAGACATGGGGCTCACAGCCTTAATCCTCATTTTACAACTGAGGTAACTGAGGCACAGAGAAGTTAAGTGACTTGCCCAAGGTTACACAGCAGACGAGTGGCAGAGCTGGAATTAGAATTCAGGTCCTCTGACTCCCAGGCCCGTGCTCTTTCATTCATTCATTCAGTCTTATTTATTGAGTACTTACTGTGTGCAAAGCACTGTCGACTTTCCACTAGGAAACATTGCTTCCCATTTCTCAAAAGTACATCTCTCCTGCCTCTACTCAATCTTCCTGTGAGGAAGCCAGCACCTCCAAAAAAACTGGACAGAGTGTGTCAACTCAAAGTAACCAAATAACCCCTGACATTGGATGATGCATGTTATCTGGGGCCTTTTGTTTTGTAAATCACAAGGAGAAGGACCAAGATATTAATGAGGTGGATTTCCATTTTTTGCTTCTACAACAGAAGCTCATTAGAGTGCAAATTTCTTGAGGAAAGGGACCTTGCCTTATTTTCTTTTCCCAAGTGCTTGGTACAGGCCTACACACAAAAGTATGTGGTCAAAAAATACTACTGACTGATTGATTGTGATTCTTCTGAGCACCTAGTTCAGCTCACCAAGCAAGTGCTCAATAAGTTGTAAGCTTGTTATGGGTAGGGAACTTGTCTGCTAATTCTGTTATATTTTACTCTCCCAAGTGCTTCAGACAATGCTCTGCACATAGTAAGTGCTCGATAAATACCACTGATTGATTGATTGATAAGCTGAGGTCTGGGAGGAGGGGAAGAAGAGGAGGACTGAAGGCAGAGAAGAAAAGAAAATGGAGAACTATATTGTGTGATTCTTAAATCTCCCAGAAGTTCCATGCTGAAATGTTTCTGGCCTTCAGAGGGGACTTACATCTCTTTCTTGGTATGTAGTTACCAGAATCTAGGGTAAGTATCTGGTAAAGCACACTGCCAGCACCAAACTCTCTCTCTAAAAAATGGACCACCACAGTTTTTTTTCTATAACTCTTTGACTAAAGGTCAAAAATTCCAATACCTCATGATCCTGAATGCCTACTGACCTGCTTAGTGGCCTAATTTGAAAGAGCAAACAAATCCTGCTCAGATACCAGCCTGTCAATCAATCAACGGCATTTATTGAGCACTTACTGTGTGCCGAGCACTGTACAAACACTTGGGAGAGTACAACATAGTAGACACATTCCCTGCCCACAAAGAGCTTACAGTCTGTAGGGGGCCCTGTCCAGGTGTCCCTCCCTGAACCACACGACTCTTTCCAATTTATCGCCCCATCTCCCTCCTACCATTCCTCTCCAGCTGCTACCTCCATTTCCCTCCTTGACCCCCCTCCAATCTGGCTTCCACCTCCTCCACTCCACAGAAACTTCCCTCTCAAAGGTCACCAATGATCTCCTTTTTGCCAAATTTAATGCCCTCTCTGCCATCCCAATCCTCCTCGATCTTTCAGCTGGCTTCAACACTGTGGACCACCCCCTTCTCCTGGAAACATCCACCCTTGGTTTCACTGACACTGTCCTCTCCTGGTTCTCCTCCTATTTTTCTGGCCACTCATTCTCAGTCTCTTTTGCAGGTTCCTCCCCTGCCTCCCATCCCTTAATTGGGGGAGTCTCTCAAGGTTCAGTTCTGGGTCCCCTTCTCTTCTCCAGCTGCACCCACTCCATTGGAGAAATGTTTTGCTCCCAAGGCCTGAACTAGCATCTCTATGCAGATGATCCCCTGATTTCCCTCCTCCTCTGCAGCCTTATATTTCCTCCTGCCTTCAGGACACTGTCCTCTCCTGGTTCTCCTCCTATTTTTCTGGCCACTCATTCTCAGTCGCTTTTGCAGGTTCCTCCCCTGCCTCCCACCCCCTAATTGGGGGAGTCTCTCAAGGTTCAGTTCTGGGTCCCCTTCTCTTCTCCAGCTGCACCCACTCCCTTGGAGAAATGTTTTGCTCCCAAGGCCTGAAATACCATCTCTATGCAGATAATCCCCTGATTTCCCTCCTCCTCTGCAGCCTTATATTTCCTCCTGCCTTCAGGACATCTGTACTCGTTTGTCCCACTGACATCTCAAACTAAACGTGTCTAAAACAGAATTCATCATCCCCCCGAAACCCTGCCCTCCCCTGACTTTCCCATCACTAGACAGCTCCATCATCCCCCCCATCTCACAACCTGTAACCTCGACATTATTCTTGACTCATCTCTCTCATTTACCCCATATATTCAATCTGTCACTAATTCCTGTCCATTTTACCTTCCCATCACTAAAATCCACCCTTTCCTCTCCATCCAATTCATTCATTCATTCAATCACATTTATTGAGCGCTTACTGTGTGCAGAGCACTGTACTAAGAGCTTGGAAAGTACAATTTGGCAACAGATAGAGACAATCCCTACCCAACAACGGGCTCATAGTCTAGGAGGGGGAGACAGACAACAAAACAGAACAAGTAGACAGGCATCAATAGCATCAAATTGCTACTACCCTGATCCAAACACATAGATTCCACTTTGACTACTGCATCAGCCTCCTTAATATCCTCTCTGCCTCCTGTCTCTCCCCACTCCAGTCCATTCACTCTGCTACCCAGATGATTCTTCTAATAAAACACTCAGGCCATGTTTCCCCGTTCCTCAAGAGCCTCCAGTGGTTGCCCAACCACCTCCGCATCAAACAGAAACTCCTTACTTTTGGCTTTAAAGCACTCAATCACCGTGTCCCCTTTTCTCTCACCTCCCTGATTTCCTACTAAAACCCAGCAAGCTAACTTCACTTCTCTAATGCCAACATACTCATTGGACCTCGATCATCTCTATCACACCGCCAACCCCTCGCCCACATCCCTCCTCTGGTTTGGAACTCCCTCCCCCTTCACATCCAATAGACTATCACTGTCCCCAGCTTCAAAGCCTTATTTAAAAAAATCACATTTCCTCTAAGCAGCCTTCCCCCATTCATTTCCCCTACACCTTCTCCCTTCTGTATCACTCTTGTACTTGGATTTGTACCCTTTAATCACTTGATATTCACCTCTCCCTCAGGACTACAGCATTTAGGTACGTATTTGCAATTTATTTCAGTGTCTGTTTCCCCCTCTGGACTGTAAGCTCCTTGTGGGCAGGAAACATGTCTACCATATCTGCTGTACTGTACTCTCCCAAGTGCTTTGTACTGTGGTGCTCTACACATCGTAAGCACTCAATAAATACGGTGGGTTGGTTGATGGATTGTCCTCTCATGATGGGCTGTTTGGGAGCTAGCCACTGTTTGATTAATTCAACAGTGAGTGTGTAAACAAGCATTCCTGGGCCAAAGCTTCAGCGATGCAATTGTGCCTTCCAGGCAGAATGTGACTCTGTAGCATCATACTCTTTTCTAATAAGCTAGAAAGGTCCTGATGCTCTCATTGGCCTTTCATGGGGCGTGTAGTTTGGTAATTCTACAAAGGAGGACAATAGAAGCTGCTGCTGTAAAGAAACTGCTTCAGGCAAGATGCAACATTAAAGGAATTTGAACACAAAGTGTAGGTTTTGTTAAAAAGCATAGGAGTCCAATCCTAATGGGAAGTGTTTCCTAACAAGTCGATAAAAGAGAGGCTTTGAAAGAAAATGCAGTCTTTTGTGGCCACATTAGGAAGCCCAAGATAGCACTCAATCTCCACAGAGCAAAATGGTTTACAAATCCAAGGGTTCTCCAATTTCCACAGCTTGTCTCATGATTCCCAACTCACTCCAGGAAGCAACACAGCAAGCCAAAGACCCCAACAGGGACACTTGTTCAATATGCCTTATTCCTGTGGCTAATCACGGTTCAACCGAATCTCTTGGGTTCAGTCCAGGGCTCCTGCTGGTCCCACCAAATGGTGCTCTGAAATCAGTCAGCCACTCATATTTATTGAATGCTTACTGTGTGCAGAGCCCTATACTAAGACCTTGGGATAGTACAATAGACCAATATAACAGATTCAATCCCTGCCCACAATGAGCTTTCAGTCTAGAGAACTGACCCAGACCTCCAGCAGACCCTCCACACAAAACCAGAACCTCTGTGGCAAACGTTATGTTGGCACCACCCCCTTCAGGAATTGGAGTGGGGGCAAGCACAAACAGCAGGCTGGGTGAATGTGCCCACACTATCTTAGAATATGGGCCCCTTTGCTGGGGGGTTGAGCAAGAACAGCATGAGGATGATTCTGCCTTTCCCCACTCTGTTACCAGCTCTCTTGCAGAGTGGTCACCATTAATAATAAAAATAATAATAACAATTATGGTACTTGTTAAGCACTTACTATGTGCCAAGCACTGCCCAGCACTGGAGTAGATACAAGTTAATCAGGTTGGACACATTCTCTGCCCCACATGGGGCTCTCAGTCTTAATCCCCATTTTACAAGACAAAGTAACTGAGGCTCAAAGAAGTGAAATGACTTGGCCAAGGTCACACAGCAGGCATGTGGCAGAACTGGGATTAGAAACCAGGTCCTTCTGACTCTCAGGCCCGTGCTCTTTCCACTAGGCCAGGCTGCTTCCCCTCCCCTTCTTAAGGTCTCTGAGGGTGAAACAGGAGGGAGTTGCAGCAAGGCAGGTACAGTATTGTTAGAGATCTGTGATCTGTGATGTGGACATCAAGACATGCTTGTTCCTGGTGGAACACTGGAACTACCAAGTCCCAGCAGCCTGTGGGGTCAACTGTTACATGCACAACACACTACGTGTATCAGGCAGCCCTTTCTGAAAGTGAGGCCCGAGCCTCTGAAGTATCAACTGGGCCCAGACCTGCCCATAATGCAGAGGTACCACAGCTCAGCTCAGACTCAGCCAGAGATTTTTCAGCCTCTACTATGTCCAGGGTGCTGCTCAGCTTGATTACTGAGGGCACTTCCATTAGACCCCAAGGATTCCACCCCATTGGTGTGGGAAAGTGACATTTTCAAGGCTGCATTAAAAACAACAAGCAAACTCTCAACCGCTAAAAATGTACCAAAAGGGCTAATAATTGAGAGGAAGCCAAATTAACTCTCAGCTCGCACATCTCCCGACCCCCTAGACAACCCTGGGCAAGTCTGTGGCTTGCTTTCTATCACTGCAAAATGGTGATAATATTTTTCATTTAAAGTACTCCGAATTCCTTGTGTGGAATGATCAGCAGAGTAGATCACATATATTAGTTTTTCTTATTGACAATCTTAACTGCACACTGCAATTTCCATCCTGGGAATTTCCCTTCTCCCACAGGACACTTTTTTCACCCAGATCAAAGAGAATCATTCTGAACAGGCATTTGTTTTGGGGTGTGGTAAGAAATCCCCAAGGGAAGGAAGATTTGAATGAAATGATGAAGTCACTGAAACTGAGTTAGTAATGAGTCCTTTCCCCATCAGATGGCCATCTTGAAATGGTGTTAGGTTTTCAACAACAAATGCCACTCTGCACTGGGGCAGCCAACAAGCAAAACTCTGAAATGCACTTCTCCCCACTGCCCCCCACCATCCCTACCTCTGAGTGCCAGGAAGAAGGAGGATTAAAAATGCAAACACAAAGCAGGCAAGAATACCACATGGGACAAGCCAGTCAAAGTACAGAATTAATGTACAAAGGCTGGGATGTGACAGGAGCTTATAATAAAAATTCCATAGTTCCCCTCTAATGCCTACAGATGTGTTCTTAAGGGAATGTGCTATTAACAAAACCGGTATTTGAGAGCTACTGATGGCTTCGTCGTGAAATTTGAGAATGCGCCCCAACCCCTTCCACCAAACTTCCTATCATTCCCATTCATACAGAGGGTGACAAAGACAACTGATACTTTGAAACAGATGTCACTTATAAAAGGTATAGTGACATAATAATGTGAAATAAGGTGCCTTCCCTTGGGAAAATATGGAGTTATACATGATTTTTTTAGAAGCAGAGTGCTGCTTTTAGGGATGGAAAGTGCCAAAAGTCCAATACTATCCTGAAAGGCAAATACAATTTCATGGAACACTCATTCCCCCCACACTACACACATACAAACACACAAAAATGCATATTTCTTGGTGAGCTCTCATTTCACACAAATACATCTCGTTGGCTTTTCTAAGCAACAGGATAAGAAACCATACAAGTTGCTTCTCCAATGCCACTGATGCACATGTTGGACAGGGCACCATTACAATTCTTGGCATTTTTTTTCAACTCTTTTCATGCTTTTGATTTTTTCTCCTTTTTAATCCATTCCATGTGAATCTTCCTCAGTAAGCGTGACTTTCTGCTGTTTGGCTGCAAAATGGGTGATAGACTGGTTTTTGTGAGGGGCTGGACTACACATTGGGTGGTTGAGTAGAACAGTAGAAGGATAGTTATCCTGTGCTGAGGATGGCTCAGATAATAACGATAATAATGAAAAAGATTGAATAATTGAGGAAAAATTGGCATGTACCTTCTGAGAGAGTCAATTCTCATTTTTGTCCAGTTATCTAAACGTTTGATTAGCTGAACTCGTCAGCCCCAATTAACTCAGGTAATTGGCTTTCTACTGAAATAGGTTTCCTTTGAGAGATTAAGTCAGAAAATGTGAAGCACAGGGAGAGGTCTTCAGTTCTGGCTGTGATTCCGGTCCTTAGGGTCACTCTTCAGAGCCCTGCCAGTCAGGGGAATAACCTGCTATTGAAATTTTTTCTCTCTTCCACAAAAGCTTGTGCTTGGATGCATTTCCCTTTGGTTGGAGAGGGGTAAATAAGAGGAGGAAGGAAGAAGACAGAAGGGGTGAGGCCACAGAGGGAGGTTTAGGGAGGCCATTATTGCACTGAGTGCTGGGTCCAGCATGGTGTCTGAGGCTTGGGAAGAGCCCCCTCTGTCTCCTGGAAGCAGCAGCCCCACTGCTGCACTACACGCAATAGAAGCTTTGCTCCTGACCCTAGATTGAAGACAATCATATTTATTGAGTGCTTACTATGTACAGAGCACTGTACTCAGAACTTGGGAGAGTACAATATATCCATATAACAATATAACAGACATTCCCTACCCACAGTGAGCTTATAGTCTAGAGGGGGAGACAAGCAGCGTAGCTCCGTGGAAAGAGCCTGGGCTTTGGAGTCAGAGGTCATGGGTTCAAATCCCGGCTCCACCATTTGTCAGCTGTGTGACTTTGGGCAAGTCACTTCACTTCTCTGTGCCTCCGTTACCTCATCTGTAAAATGGGGATGAAGACTGTGAGCCCCATGTGGGGCAACCTGATTACCTTGTATCCCGCCCAGCGCTTAGAACAGTGCTTTGTACATAATAAGCGCTTAATAAATGCCATTGTTATTATTATTATTATTATTAAATATGTGATGTGGGGCTGGGCGGGGGGGGGGAATAAAGGGAGCAAATCAGAGTGACGCAGAAGGGAGTGGGAGAGAAGGAAATGAGGGCTTAGCCTGGGAAGGCTTCTTGGAGGAGATGCGGCTTCAATCAGTAGACTCTAGACTGTAAGTTTGCTGTAGGCAGGGACTGTGTCTACCAACTCTGTTGTACTCTCCCAAGTACTTAGTACAGTGCTCCGCACACAGTAAGTTCTCAATAAATACCACCGATTGACCCAAGTTCAGTGGCAGGACAGGGCCCGGGGGGTGGAGGCTTTCCCTCCCAGTAATTCTCCCCCTTGTCCTTCCCTCTCTTCCACCATCCCTTTGGTCCTACCTGAGGGGACCATATTTTTTTATGTCCCTCTCTTTTCTCTCTCTCTGTATAATTTCCCCTTTTGTGTCTGTCCATTTTGGCTCTCTAGCTTTCTACCCTTCAGGCTGCTTTGGTCCAGCACCTGGTCTTTAAAAACCTGATCTCCTTAGCTTAATCCTACCTCTTCCATTTCAACCCCCTCTGGGACACTTACTACTTATTCCAGAGTGGGATGGCGCTGGGAAGAGCCAGTATAAACCTCAGTCATCAGTGTCATTTTTTGATCACCACTAGATACCATCATGAGCTATTCATTCATTCATTTGATCGTATTTATTGCGTGCTTAGTGTGTGCAGAGCACTGTACTAAGTGCTTGGAAAGTACAATTCAGCAACAGAGACAATCCCTTCCCACAACAGGCTCCCACTTGCTGAATGTATTCACCACAAACCTAAACAATTTCCTTACACACAGACACACACACATGACCTATTTTCTTACATGGAAACTTGAGCCCAAAAGGAACTCATACGTTGGGTCACAGATCCAGTGACTTCTCGGGGAGGACAAGAAGGGCTTCTATGAAACAGTAACTAAAAAGCCGTTTAGTTACAAACACTAACTATTCGATTTTGGAATTTCAATGACTACAGCCTTCAAGCTTTACCTGTTTCTCTTTTTCCGGTGTTCCCGATTCGAATTTTCAGATTCACTTCCACTGCTTGTGTTACAACGGGATCGTGATCTAGGGAAGAAATGAGGTCCCCCACCCCCCACCCCCAAATCACATTTTGGACAAGTAAAAATTGTTGGCGATGGAGAACATTGCGTCTGAGAAATCCCTCTCCCAAGGGAATGACTGAAAACTGAAAAGCATTTTAGTTCATTTCCCAAGTCAGTACTCCCACAAATCAAGGCAGGAGACTGAATAAATTTCTAACCCAAGGGAGCAAAAAGCAGGAGTGAAGGCTGAGGCACACTGGGAAATTCCACTGTGCTGCTATATAGAGCCGCAAAAACAAGCCTGTTCCCCCCAAAAGCTCTGCCACGGAAAAGCCCTTAAATGTTATCAGCAGCCACATTTGAGAGAACGAAAAAACAGAAAATTATAAAGCCAGGAACTTTAAAAGGGTGACACTTGGCACATTTTCAAATGCTTTAATTTTTTTTAATGGAGGTAGTGGGAAAATTTGTGAAAGATGAAAAAGAGATTTGATGGATTCCTGAAGACCTTATAATGGGCAACATTATGTGTTCTCGGAAGAGTTTATTTTTTCAATTAAAATAGAAAAAGCTACCAGCATGCCTCCTGTGGCTTCTGCTTCTCTTCCTTCAAGAGAGAGATTGAAGGGTGGGGAGTGAGAAAGGAGGCGATAAAGAACATGGCTAAGAATTGTAGTCATCATAGGATGACTGGCATGCCTACATCTCACGCAGGCAGACAAGCATGTGGGACTCAGAGTTGGGGGGTAAAGTGCCGGGGTGCCATTTCACTGGGTTCCAGCAGAAAAAAAGCCACAAATCTACCACCATTCTGTTCCCCCTTCCCTCTCTGCTTGCACTCCAGGATTTTCCAGAATATATTTTTCCCAGGAATCTCCTTTCACTCTCTCTTTGCCTCATCCAAAAGTTTTACCTCCTTCTTTGCTTCAGGTCTGAGTCTTCACCACTGTTTGGGGCCTTCCTGTGGAAGAAAAATGCCCGAGGGAATGAAATAGAACAAATGAAGGTCACCATCTAAGAAGAAAAAAAGCCCTAAGCTTAATGTGCATTTTTTAAAATAAATGGCATTTGTTAAGAGCTTACTAAGCGCTAGGGTAGATGCGATATTGTACTCTTCCAAACTCTTAGTACAGTGCTCTGCACACAGCATTCATTCATTCAATCGCATTTATTGAGTGCTTACTGGAATAAACATGACTGATTGATGGCACGCTCATCTCTGTAAGTAAGAAGCCAGTGCATAAAATCACTCAAGGGAGATGAACCTCAGCTTTTTTATGGTATTTGTTAAGGATTTACTATGTGCTAGGTACTGTACTAAACACTGGGCAGCTACAAGGTAATCAGGTTGGACAAAGTCCTATATGGGGCTCACAGTTTTAATCAATCCCTGTTTTACAGACGAGGCAACTGAAGCACAGAGAAGTGAAGTGACTTGCCCAAGGTCACACAGCAGACAAGTGGTGGAACCGGGATTAGAACCCAGGTCCTTCTGACTTCCAGGCCCGTGCCCTATCCACTAGGCCACCTGTTTCTCTGTCAGGATTCCTCTTCCTCCCCCTGGGTTGTGAAAGTCATATCCCTGCTAGGTTGAACTACTCAAAAGATCCCTTTTCCATACCCTACATTTCCTTCCCTGTGTCTTAGCCCCAGCCCCGGCGATGAAGCAAGCAGGTACGCTGAAACCCCACTTGAGTGCAGGAGCTACTCGAAAGAGGAACGTGGAAATGTGTCTCCTGTATACCCGGAATTACTAAGTGCCTTCTGACGATTGTAGTGAAACTGATTAAAGGGGTAAAAAATAATAAAAATAATAAAAAATAAAGCATTGAAGTATACTGAAGATTAGACCAACTGTATGCCCAGCACGTTTAATCATATTTAGTGAGTAGAAACAGTATATTATCATCATCAACAATGGCATTTATTGAGCACTTACTGAGCACTGTATTAAGCCCGTGGGGAGTACAATACAACAGAGTTGGTAGATACGTTCCCTGGCCACAACGAGCTTATATTATTCCCTGTAAAAAGCCCAGCAACAAGATCACAAAGAGGACTAACTTGAAAAGAGAGCTCAATCTGTAAAAAAAAAAAAAAAAAAGCAAAAAGGCACATCGGCTCCTATTATATACCTTCATTCAAAGCTGAGCCCTGATTCTGACACACGAGGAGGACTGCTGCTTTGTTTAGAGCTGGCTTGTTGGGGCAGGGGGAGATACTTGTAGGCCACTAGCAGAGGGCCCTGGGAGATGGCTGAATTTCGACCCCGCCTGTGCATTTTAGCTTTTGCCGCCCCTGAGGTGGCTCCCTCCCATTCACAGGATGGAGGTGGGGCTGTTGGGGAAGCCTCGAAAAATCGCATGACCCCCGGCCTTCGACCCAAGAACAGCATATGGGGCTATCTGATTCATGCTCCCGGAAGTGGGCATCTCAGGCTGGGAAGCTGCTGCCATTCCTCACCCAGATAATCTGGCCTTGACTCACTTAACCTTTTGTCAGGTCAACTTGGTTATAAGAGTTCCTGGTCTGAGTTTTCACTGAGATCCCAAAGCCTAAGCTAATTCTGAACTTCTTATGAGGCGATCCTCTTAAATTAAGCAAACAAAATTGGGGGAGAACACTTTTTGGAAAAGGTTCTGTGGCTACAAGGCAGTTTTACAAATGTATTTTGATTCTCTGCTGGTGTCACGCTATCCATCCAGTTTATTCAGGTCAGCACAATTTGTAAAGACAAGTCAGTTGGAAGAGGTCTCTGAACAGGGTTTAGAACAACCGTCGACCAATCCTATGTCTGCTTTGACATGAGATCTTTTATGCTACTGTAAAATAAAACCAGACTGCTAGTGAACTCAGCTTTGTTTTGAGGGGGCATAAATTAAATCTAGGGCTTGGCCTGTTTTTAAAGAATAGCAGGAGACAACCATGTCATTTCCTTTTGCTCATGAATGTCCGCCTGGCACTTCAAATTCCACACGTGTCAAACTGAACTCCTCACCTTTCTTTTTTATGGTATTTGTTAAGCGCCTGGCACTGTATTGAGTGCTGGGATAGATACAAGCTCATCAGGTTAGACGCAGTCCCTGCCCACTTGGGGCTCACAGTCCTAATCTCCATTTTACACATGAGGTAACTGAGGCACAAAGAAGTGAAGTGACTTGCCCAAGGTCACACAGCAGATAAGTGGTGGAGCTGGAATTAGATCCCAGTTCCTCCTGACTCCCAGACCCATACTCTATCCACTAGGTCACACTGCTTCCCCTTCTCCTCTCCCTAAATTTTTCGTCTCTGTCGAAAACACTGCCCCACAAGACTGCTACCTTTTGCATTTCACATTCAAGTGCTAATTCACAGCAGACACATTCCCTGCCTTCTACCGACTTTCCCCATTTTCCATATCAGTTCTCTTCACCTACCACATTCCAGTTCACACCCACTCATGGTGTTCTCACCTCTGGCCCCTTGCTCTCACTATTCCCCTGCCTGGACCACCCCTCAACATTCAGCTCTGTCCACTTTCAAAGCCCTCCTAGAAGCTCATCTCTTTCTTCCCTGATTAATTCCCTCTGCCCTAAGACAGGCTATCCCAAAGCCCCCTGTATCAGCATGCATTTATAGCCCTACCCTCAGGACTTATGTATGTTTCGACCAGTCTGGTTCTGCTGCAATCTCAGAGTGCATTATATAGTAATGTAAATTTAGTGTTCCTGTATATAATGATGAAAGGGTTTCATCTCCTAACAGTAGATGATAAAGTTTTGACAATCACAAAGGATTTTCATCAACTCTTCAGGTCCCAATTTGACACACCTGTGAAGCCCAACTTCGAATGATCTAAAATCCATCAACTGTTCTCTGAAAATGTAAAACTGCATCTCCTCTGCAAATCTCAGTTTCAATTAAAAACCCAAGCCCTCAGTTCCCTGAAGCATTGGGCTGGAGAGAAGGAAGGAAGGTATAGAAAAAGAGTCACAGCGGTAGATGGTGAATGTAAACAAAAAAACCAAAAACATTTGTGGTCAATCGAAATTGAAGTGGGTCTGGATTCTGCTTACCTCCTCCTAACAGGCTGCCCAGATTCGTTGTCACTTCCACCTGATGGATTTCGTCGGCGAGAGTAAGGGAACTTTGGTGATTTATTTCGGTCACTGGGAGAACTGTACAGCCCACTGGAGTTAAAGAGCAACAGTCAACAACTCATCTTGAAGTACTGAGAAAATTAAAAATTCCTAGTGATATTCTAAATACACATCTAGATCATTTTTTAAAAGCAATGTGATGGCTCTTGTGAAGATACTGAGCACCAAAGGCACAGGCAACTTGGATTCTAATCTCGGCTCTGCCACTTGTTGGTTGTGTGACCTTGGGCAAGTCACTTAACTTCTCTGTGTCTCAGTTGCCTCATCTGTAAAATGGAGATTAAGGCTGTGAGCCCCATGTGGGACATGCCTGGCGTCCAACTTGAGTAGCTTGTATCTACCCCAGTGCTTAGTACAGTGTCTGGCACATAGCACTTAAATACCATTAAAAATAATATCATTCTCCATATGACCGGGGATGTTTTTTTGAAAGCAAACAGACATGAAAGAATCTGGGTGAGTGGAGTTTAAAGATGTTATTCCCGGGCAGGAATTGATCGATTGCCATCACCCCAGAAAATGACAGGCACAAAAACCACTAGGAGTCAGACAGCAGGACTCAATGCAGCACTGTCAGTGCTTGAACAGCTTATGAACAGCCGGAGACCAAGCCCGAGTCTGGTGGTAAAGGCAGCCACTGTCAATTGGTTGCAGCTTACAGTCAAACTTTCAACTGAAAATGTTTTCTTGAAAAGGCTTTTAAAAAAGGGAATTCCTTTTCCTGCTAGGCGTATTTTCACTCTGGATGGATCTACAACTACCTTTAAGACTAATTTACTTGATACAGGCTCATCTTCAGCACTACCCTACTATCAGCAAGTGTATTTATATCAAAACTAGCTCCCTAGATCTGTACATTGGAAATTTCTGGCACTTAAATGTAAGAATCAAACCACTTTATCAACTGTGTGCCCGGGACCAGTTGACACGGCAACTAGATTCCACTGATCACAGGACTCATTACCCTGCCTTGTTGAAGACTGTGTGTGATTGACAAATACCAGGATTACTTTACCTCTGAGGGCTATTTTCTTCCCATGGTGCACTTGTTTTGCTTCTTTGGGTTTCGGGGCTATTTTCATTTTTTGCCTTCTTAAAGCTTTGATTGAAAAGGAAAAAGGAAAAGATTACACAGACTGAACAGGGCAAAAAAACCCAAAACAACACTCCATTTCCATGTTAGGCCACTGGCATTGCGATTTCCGTGTCAAAACAATGGCCTGGCCCATCCAGCCCAGGATTCTGTCTTCACCTGTGCCAACAGGATTCTTGGAAGAAACGTGCGATAGTGCCTCAACCTGGTCATCCATCCTCATGGTCAGAGCTCTGTTTTTTGAACCGAGCATAGTCGAGAAAATGGGAGGTGTTAAAGTACTCATTTCTTCAGCAACCCGGCATTTCCATCGGAATAAGCTCATCCCCAGTGTAATTTTCCTGGCTATAATGCTCCAACCCTACAAAGGTCAGATCATTAATTACCCTTGGAGCTCCTGGGATAGCACAAGGAAACCATGTACATGCCTTACCTACCCAAGCCACAGAGGAGAGCGGACCAGATTGACTAATCTCTCGGGGCTGAGTGTCCCAGTTCGCCTACATCACTCGCTCTTGATTTGTTTTTGCCCAGTTCCTCTCCCTAACTCCCAGCCTTTCTTTGCCACTAAGGTTCTTTCGAGGACACAGGAACTGGATCAAAGAAAGCCCCAGCAGGGCTCCCGCACATCCCTGTCAAGGACATTTCAAGGGCTAAAGTGGCAGAGGACTAGGTGGGCAGAGGGAGATGAGGAAAACAGGGTTGGGGGGGGGGTGAGTAGAGCAGGCACAAAGGACAGAAGTGAGGTCAATACTGAGTTCTCTCTTCCAGGGGACAGTTCAGACTACAGCATAAAAGTTCTCAGCTGGATCGGGCCTTAAGTGACAAGGGTAGCCCAATGACTACCTCTTCCACTCCCCCTTCCAGGAGACCAGGCTGCAGCTTGACACTGGGCAAGCTTTAAGCGGGCAAGTTTTCCATGTCCCAAATTGATATTCAATCCCAACAAGTGATTTGAGAAAGTGAGGTGGGGGGAGAGGGGAAATGGAGGGGCAGAAGGAAGGAAAGAGGGCAGAGAGGGACCGGGAGGGAAAGGGAGAAGGGGGAGTTGGAGGGAGGGAGGAAGGGGGAGGAAAGGAAGGAGAGGGGAATGAAGGAAACAGACCCAGAAGCCACAGGGAAAAATGTGTTACCTCCCTGACATTCTCGCCTTTAGGAAGGGCATACAGCTATATAACTCCTAATCCATTTTAAATCCAGCATTCTAACAAATCCCCAAAGCAATTGTAGAGTGTATCTGAACAGAGATCTTCATCCCAGCCAAACAAGGAGACAAAATAAAATAAAATAAAAATTAGACGAGGTCATTTCAGAAAAAGGAAATCCATTTCCTTAGCTGTATGTCCCCAGTTACTGTGCCAAATGTGCCTAACAGAACCTCAGACATGAAACCCACAGCACCACAGTACAATACTGAGCAAATACACTCTGAATCCAATCTCGGCTCTTTATTGTTGAAGAGTCCCTTCACTTTGGGAGATCAGCCAACTACCTATGCAAAAGTCTCTCAGGGCAATGTTAGCATTATAGGAAGATGTAAATACACGCTGATTACATTACTAAAACACAGAGAAACAGAATGGGTAGGAGATAGATGGAAAGGAGACAAAAGGAGCATGGAGGTAGGGGGAGGGGAGAGATGGGACAAGATAGGGGAAAATGTGTGCGTCTGTCTGTGTGGTGATTTGATTCAGATTGCTAAGCCATTTCTCCTTTACAGCAGAGACCCACTTTTAGAGCTGGAGTGGTGGCACAAGGCAACACAGTACCTACCAGTATCAAATGGCAGGGATGCAATTGCAAAGAGGATTCAATTCACTCTGCACCTTTTCAAAAGGCATAGGAGATGACTCTCCTTTCTGGCTTCCCACAAATACATGCAGGGTCAACTGGCTGCTTCAGCAGTGAATGAATCGCTAAACTAAAGCGCCTTAAACCAGCATTGCTGCAAGAAGATGCCTTCCATGCACTCCTACACAATAAGGCTGAAAGTGGGCCACTTATAAGAGAAGCTGCCCAAAGAGTCGAATGATGACAGTGCCTAACTCTCGCTGAGCATGGAAAGGAAGACGTGGAAATTATTATTCTTCCTTGGAAAGCGTGGGCTATAGGGGAGAGGGAAGAGGAAGGGCACTCATGGAGAAGAGAAGCAATTTCTTGACCAGGAGATCCTTCAGATTTTGGTAATGTTTTCCCAAAGAAGAGGTGCAAATTTCTTTCCTTGATCGAGCTAAGCCCAAGCTGGAGAAAGACAAGACGGAGGATATCATGGGCTGAATATGCCCTCAGACATCTCTCTAGCTTTGATTTTTCAGACTGTGGATTTCTCCATGAAGTGGAACATGCCTCTTGAAAGACTTTAGGCCTTGTCTTCAATCAACAAAAGGGAGCAGGGAGCTGCAAGGTTCTTATCGTACCCACTGAGGCACTATGAGCAGAGTTGAGGAGAGGAGAAAAAAAGCTCTGATACAATTCTTTGGGAAGGAACACAATGCTGAGCTTTCAGGGAAAACAAGCCGTGAAATGTATCTAGTGGAGGTTTTGATCACTGGGAATGCTGAAAACGGAATCAATGCAGAAAACCATGGTATCTACTCATACATATGCAATCAACTGCCCTTGAGAAGCGCTGGATCCAATAAATTCAATCAATCCTCTGGTGAGTGCCACAGTAGAGTGGTCTACTGTCATGAGCCTGGTACATTTACATGAACAGCATCGTCTTTATTTCAAACATCCTGATAGCCTGTTATTTTAAAAATTACACGTTCCCTGTAGCTGGAAATAACACAGATAAAAATAATGATTCCATCAAATGGTGGAAATAAATTAGTTCAAGCCTGATCATTATTTTCTGTGTCATTGCAGACCTGGTTCACTCCCCTGTGCTTAACCAATCTGACTCACCTCGTCTCCAGGGCCGAATTTGAGTTCTTTTGGCTCAGCTGTGGGTTTTGGGGGGAGTTTTTTGCCTCACCCATCAGAACCAAAAATGAGTTTCCTCCATAGTTCCTCCCAGAATTTGAAATCGGTTTACTGATGCTTAGGTAAACCCATCTACCAGAAATATTGGTTTTCAAAATGAGAGAACAGAATCTTACTCTGTCTCATGCTTAAAACACTTGTTTTCCCAGCAGGTATCTTATCAAGCCAGAATCAAGTCAACTCTCAATTCCCCAAACCAACTCGGGCAGGGATGTATATGGTAAAAGTCAGGAGTGGAGACCAAGTGCCACTCCAGTCCGAGTATTTCCGAGACAGGCCTTTTAACATTCTCTGGTTGGGGGACAGCGTGATTAGCACTGTATATACAGATATAACTTAAGAGGAATAGAGCGAGAGAGACATCTTTACTTTTCAAAGACAAAGCTACTGATGGTGGGATCCTATCCATGAGTGTGGGTGAGGCTGAAAAGACTGATGCATGACCAATATTCCCTTTGGCATTGAGTGTCTGTAAAGACGGTTCCTTGCTGTGATGCTGTCTCACTTTTCAAGCCTGCCTCTGGATATCCCCATCTTCACAAAGCCTTTGCTCAAGGCGAGTGATTCTTTTGCTGTTTTGTTTTTTCCTACGATTGCTACAGCTGGGCCGGACATCACACTACCATCCATTCTTCTTCACGGGTCTGGGCCCAGTGAGGCTGACTGCCAACGGTGAGGTCTTGGATGCCAATGTTGTCCTGTGGTACTGCTGGGTCACCAAAGCGAGACTGCGTGTCTCCATTGTGACCAGTGGCTCTCAGTGGAACAGCCCTTCTAATGGCCCTGAATTTCCACGTGTGCCCAGCTGGGACTGGAGCCTTTTCCCCACAGATAAGGGAAGCTGCCCGAGAGAGCTTGACGGGCAGAAGGTGTGTGAATGATCTCGGGAGGGTTCTGCATGGGTGTTTTTCAGGCAACCACACTAACCTTTTTATTGGTGAAGGTGCAATAATTTTAGTGGTTCCTTCATTTTCTCCATTTTCCATGTTTGCAGTAACCCGGTTTATGCTGTTTGAGCCTAGTGATAAAGGATGAGAGGGAAGAAGAAAAAGCAGAGGAAGAAAACAGGGTAAAGGAGTGGAATTAAAAAAAAGAACATTTTAGGGACAGTCTGCTGCATTTCAGCATTTTACAGTCATTTCAAATAAACACTGGATTCTCACATTACATATGTGGCATCATTTTGAAAGTCTTTGGAGCTATATAATAGCGTATAAATAAAAATCCATGTTTATAAGCCCTTAATTGCACCATTACGTGGTTCACTTAAAGACCTAGTAGCATCATCTCTGCAACGAAGGCAAGTTACCATTGCTCGGAGAGGCATAACTTTGTCTTGTCCAAAACAAACCGTAAATCCCTGGCAATTAACTCGAAGTTCATTTCAAGCTTGGAAATTTTCCTGCCATAAAAGGGATTTTTACAAAGACCTGAGCAATTGAAAAAAATTGCGAACAATGGAAACATAACATATAATAATATGAAGAAAAACCCAACAAAACAGGAACACCCTCTCCTTTTCAAATCTTTTAAAGTAAACATTACAAGATACTTGTTCTGGAACACTATCGAATCTGGTTGCTCTAAAACCCAAACTAAAACTACTGCTCTTTTGGCTTGCTGCCCCTCTATGTTACTTACCTCTTGTTACAGACCTCCTGATTTCATTGAGAACTTGGAACAAAATCCAGACATGTTCAGTGAAAAAGTACTTGACATACCCAAGTTGAGCAATCAATGGGATTGACTGAGCACTAACTGTGTGCAGAGCACTGTGCTAAACTCTTAGGAGAACATAATACAATGGACATCAATGCTGCAATCAACTTTTGGGCGTATCTTTCCAAAAGTGCTCAGATTTCTTGAGTCAAAGATCTGGAACCTGAGCCAGGGTTGCACTGATAAGAAATGCACTGTTACCCAAATCAGATTGCAACTGAGACTTGTTTTAGCCTCCACCACGTGTCTGCTGGTAACAATATCAGGGACAGAATCAACAGATTTCAGTACCTCTTAGGGTCTCCAAATGGAAGAGTAGGGGCCAGAGGAGTTTGGGTATGAATGGCTTTCTGGCTCCCAAGATCAAGAACCCATTCAAATGAGGATTCTTTTCACACTTGGATGGGTTGACACCTAAAACACTTGTGACAGTTAAAGAAACATTGGGCTCTAGGCTTTGTGTATTTTTTACACTATAATGGAGAGATGCAATGTTGTAGCCTAATGATTTTCTGGTTCCCCAAGGGCACACAGCCAATATGTACATTGCTGATTGAAAAGTCCAGAATTGTGAACCCTGGAGTAAGAACCTCTTTAATCTGAAGGAAAATAATACTTCAAGATTTTAATAGTAAGCGATAGGAGTTTGGGAAGCACAAGCCACATCACTGGACATTACAGAATGAGTTGAATTTGGGAATCTAATGCACCAAGACACAAAGTTGAAGGCTGAAGCAATCAATTAATAGTATTTACTGAGGGCTTATAGTGTGAAGAGCACTGTATTAAATGCTTGTAAGAGTACGATCCCACAGAGTTGGTAGAAACGTTCCCTGGCCACAGAAAGTTTACAGTCTAGAGGAGGATATTAAAAAGAAGCTGGATAGTTTTGTAAACAGTAGCTCCGTCAAGAATACTGAAAAATCCACGTTTCTGATGGAAGTAGCATTCAGTCTAGGAAGGAATTTTTCCTTTTCCTCTCCAGGGTACTGGCGAGATGCTGAAGACTCATTTTCCCATTAATCTGGACCATCAGAGAAGACTCCATGGCTGGGGCTGTCAGGCCTAAAAAAGACTCAAGTTTGGAAATTCCTAAGAAGTGAGACCTGGGCCCTTTTCCGACTGAATCCAGGTTAAATCCCAAAGCCAAAGTTTCATGACTGGAATCTGGTGGGGAGGAAACCAGGTAGATTGAAGGCTAGACCCCACTTTCTTCTCTAAGGAACAGCACACATTCCTCAGTTTCCATTTTCTAACCCACTAAATAGTAACCAAGACCCTGAAGTTGGGTCTAGTGAGGTCCATGTCAGCAATGAAAAAAGGGATGGAAGTTAAAAAAAGGGAAAAACTGCTCCACAGCCCTGCAATGTAAACTTGGTAGAAACTTTGCAACTCCCAAAGCCTTTCTAAATAAAGTGGACCCACTGAGGGTTGGGAAAGCAGATTATATCCTTGTGCTGCTCAATGAGCCAGATCCTGGTTGTGACCTGTGATAACCCTTGCATTCAACATTTCTTTATTCCAAAGCTTTCCCAGACATTATCACACCCCATTTTTCCTCAGTTGCACAGCAGTTAATGGTACATTACTTACTCAATCGCATGATGCCCAGTAGGGCTTTGTTTCTTTAAAAAAAAGTCTTGGAATGTTGACCTTCTGGTCCAAGTGAAAAGATGAGATAGGTTGGGCAGTTTGATTCCTCTTGCACTGTGGTCCCTGGAGTTGGGGGGGGCTCTGAGTAACTGCTAATTAGTAGCCCAGATGAAGAGGCTCTTTTTATAATAATAACTCTGTTAAGCACTAACTATGTGCCAGGCACTGTACTAAGCACTGGGGTATTCATTCATTCATTCATTCAATTGTATTTATTGAACGCTTACTGTGTGCAGAGCACTGTACTAAGCGCTTGGGAAGTACAAGTTGGCAACATATAGAGATGGTCCCTACCCAACAGCAGGCTCACAGTCTAGAAGGGGGAGACAGACAACAAAACATATTAACAAAGTAAAATAAATAGAATAAATGTGCTCTGCACATAGTAAGCGCTCAATAAATACGATTGATGATGTACAAGTAAAATAAATAGAGTAATAAATATGTACAAACATATATACATATATACAGGTGCTGTGGGGACGGGAAGGAGGTAAGGAGGGGGGATGGGGAGGGGGGTAAGGGGGAGAGGAAGGAGGGGCTTAGTCTGGGAAGGCCTCCTGGAGGAGGTGAGCTCTCAGTAGGGCTCTCAGTAGGGGTAGAAACAGATTAATTAGGTTGGACACATCCCTGTCCCACAAGGGACTCCCAGTCTATGTGGGTGGGAGAACAGGTACTGAATCCCCATTTTACAGATGAGGAAACTGTGCCATAGAGCAATTAAATGACTTGCCCAAAGTCACAGAGCAGGCTGGAGGTGGAGTCAGGATTAGAACCCAGGTTCTCTGTCTCCCAGGTCCGTGTTCTTTCGGCTAGACCACGCTGATTCCCAAAACCCTCTTCCCTCTACTTATTTTTGCCTTAGCCTAAGAGTTTTGCCCTCCTGGGGTCCTCCCTTTGTTGTTGACTATTTAAGTGAGTCCCCGACATGAACTTGTATTCCTACATGATAAAAAACCAAAACCAAACAAAAAACACACTTAAGCCGAAGGTCAGAGACTGCTAACTGGCCGAACGGTCCTCAGCTAGGATTACTGTTCTGTTTGAACACTTGAGCATCTCAGAGTTTATGCTTTTACTTATCTTGTCTTTGTTCATAAAGAGTAACGGACAGTATTTTAGTCTACTTTATCAGGGGCTTCCAGCACGATTTTTTTTTAAAAACCCCAAAAACATCTTTATGATGCAAATAAATGAAACTATATTAAAATCAGATATATAATACATATCTAACGTAGCTAATAAACTATCAGTTGCCTCATTGATCTTCCTGCCTCCAGTCCATACTTCATTCTGCTGCTCGGAGCACTTTTCTAAAATGTTGTTCTACACACATTTCCTCACCCCTCAAAACTCTTCGATGGTTGCCCATTCTTCTCCACATCAAGCAGAAACTCCTGTTTCTGTCTCCCTTTTACCTATTCACTCTGTCCCCTTACTCTCCACTCCCCGCAAGCTCACCTGCTCATTGTGCCTCTTTCTCAACTCTCCCACCTTCATCCCCTGATTCTCTGCCTCCTGCCTGGAATTCCCTTTCCCTTCAAATCTCTGCCAGACCTCAAATCTCCCCATCTTTAAAGTCCTTCTGAAATTCCACCTCCTCGAAAAGGTCCCCTTGATTCTTCTTCTTCTCGCCAGGTCATTTCCTCTCTACTGGCATTTCAACACTTTTGCATCATCTCAGCCCTTATGTACTCACTACTTCTTGTAACGTTTTTTAACATACCAGGTTTCATACTCTACTATTTGAGCACCTTGTTTTATTGGTTATTCATTTTATGTCTGTCTCCCCCATCAGATTGTGGGATCCTTGTGGGGAGGGATCGCATGTTATGTATTGCACACTCCCAAGCACTTAGCACAGTGCTTGCGCACAGAAGGTGCTCGCTAAGTATGGATAAAATAAAACATAAAAATACACTAAATTTGAATAATATTCTGAGTCTGATGTAATCCTTAACTGATGTCTGGAATTTGCCAATTTGACTTCATTTGAATGTCACTTTTATATTTAACTTGCTGGTTGGGGAAGGAGTGAGATCAAAAGAAAAAAAATCTCATGGGAGAAAAACAACTCATTATATGTTATTTACATAGAAACAGCAACTGGATAAGGTGAGTCCAGTCACTGCATTTAGCCTGGATAACCAATTTCATTTCTAAATTTAAGGGAACCCCAGACGATCTTAAAACTGTTCACTTTTATATATGACCTTCTCCAATATACATCCACAATTCAATTCATAAAGGCAGATTAAAGAATTGTTTCCTGAAATATAATATCTTTTCAACCTTTGACGCACAGATGTTCTTTCATTCACTATAACTAATTGGAGGAAATATCCTAAGAGGGAATCGGAGAGTGGTGTTAAAATTAGGAGACCTAATAGCTCTGAACAGCTTTTGACATAGCACTGCCTCTCTGGATCTTAATTTTCCCACCTGCAGAGTTGGGAAAATAATAATTTTCACAGAGGGAACTGGGACATTGATTGAGAACACCACCATCATAATGATTTCCAACACTTAGAACAGTGCTTGGCACATAGTAAGTGCTTAACAAATACCATTACTATTATTTCTGAGTTGATATAAGAAAAAAGGACCAAATAATACTCCAGTAATTACAGTTGCTCATCCTCTAGAATGTGAGCTCGGTATGGGCAGAGATTGTCACTCTTTATTGTTGTATTATACTTTCCCAAGCACTTAGTACAGTGCTCTGCACACGGTAAGTGCTTAATAAATACGATTGAATGAATTAATAAACTAGTAACAGAGCTAGACTCCCCCAAGAGGCACAAAGGGGGATCCCAATGACCTGACAGCCTAAGCAGCCCAAGGTGACTGGATTTTAAATCCTTTATGGCCTACTCAAACTTTGGAGACTCCACCTTCCAGACCACGACAGGGGAACCGAGTTAACTACTTTTTTTTTTTAATGGTATTTGTTCAGTGCTTACTGAGTGCCAGGCACTGTACTAAGTGCTGGGGTAGATCCCTCGCTAGCTCTCTTCCTCCCTTCAAGACCCTACTGAGAGCTCACCTCCTCCAGGAGGCCTTCCCAGACTGAGCCCCTTCCTTCCTCTCCCCCTCTCCATCCCCCCCATCTTACCTCCTTCCCTTCCCCACAGCACCTGTATATATGTATATATGTTTGTACATATTTCTCTATTTATTTATTTATTTTACTTGTACATATCTATTCTATTTATTTTATTAGTATGTTTGGTTTTGTTCTCTGTCTCCCCCTTTTAGACTGTGAGCCCACTGTTGGGTAGGGACTGTCTCTATATGTTGTCAACTTGTACTTCCCAAGTGCTTAGTACAGTGCTCTGCACACAGTAAGCGCTCAATAAATACGATTGATTGATTGATTGATTGAAGTTAATCAGGTTGGAAAGGGTGAACCTCCCAAATGGGGCTCAAAGTTTTTAAATCCTCATTTTACAGATGAGGTGACTGAGGCACAGAGAAGCTTGCCCAAGGACATGCAGCAGACAAGTGGCCCAGCTGGGAGTAGAATCCAGGTTCCTCTGACTCCCAGGCCCGTGCTCTTTTCACTAAACCATGCTACTTTCACCGTGGCAGGGAAGGACTGCCTATGTTGATCACAGTTGGCCTTTGTCTTGGGGCTTCTGATGTGACAGTCTGTAAGCTCATTTAGGACAGGGAATGTGTCTACCAACTCTGTTGTAATGCACTCTCCCAAGCTCTTAGTACAGTGCTCTGCACCCAATAAGCACTCAATAAATAGCCCTGATTGATTGATTGACAAGGCTGTGGTGGGTAGACTCTGGCTGCTTTATAATCAAGCAAAGGGAGTCTTAGAGGACAAACTGAGATGTCCTGGAGCTTCGATGATGAGCACACCATTACTGTACTCCTAAAGAAATACCAAGTAAGTCCTGAGGTATTTCCCCTAAAAATAGCAAGGTCTACAGGGCAAAGGGGTTGCCACACTGGAATCCAGAAACCAGATCAAGTTTCTCATTCCAGATTAGGGAGGATTCTAAATGGAAAATTACTTAGTCAATAAATACTCTCCAGTGAGTAAATATTAACTATTGGATTCAAGCAAAGGCCATCTACTTCTCCCTGGGCAGGTCAAAAGGATACATTCCCCACTCTTGCAAGATGGTAAAGGCCACATCTCTGCACTTCCTGCAGCTGGAGAAAATGCTTCATAGGGATCTCTCATATTTATTGAGCGCTTACTGTGTGCAGAGCACTGTACTGAAGGCTTGGGAGAGTACAATATAGCAATAAACAAGATACATTCCCAGCCTGCAGGTTGACCTCCTGTAGCCCCAGCTGGGAGGGAGCAGAGTCTTAATTATTTCTAGCATAAGGACAACTAATAATGCCCCCAAATATCGGTGTCTTTGGCAAATATGGCACCTGAGGATACTGTCATCCACTCTCATACATAGAGACCCCAGTCACTGGTTTAGTGATAAAAACCCTATTGATCCACACACCGACGTGAGCAGGGGTCTCACAAAACAATGGTGCCTGGGGTGGATGATGGCAATCATCAGGCCTGTTGCTGAAAAAGACACGTAGAGATCACCCACTCTCATCCACAGGGCAAGGTCACACAGTTGGATTGCAATCAAATCAAATATATAAATATATATTTAATGGTATTTGTTAAGCACTTACTATGTGCCAGGAACTACACTAAGCGCTGGAGTAGATACAAGTTAATCACTCTGGACACAGTCTATGTCTCACATGAGCCTCACAGTCTTAATCCCTACTTTTCAGATGAGGTAACCGAGGCACAGAGAAGTAAAGTGACTTGCCCAAGGCCACCCGGCAGACAAGTGGCAGAGTCAGAATTAGAACCTAGGTCCTTCTAACTCCCAGGGCCGCCCGAACTACACCACTCCTCATGTCTCCCCTAACTACAGCCACACATTCAGTAACCAAAGCTGGGGCACAGGGTTTCGCTGCTTCCCTAATTTCCGGCTGGGTACTGATCTGGGACCAACTCAAAGGCAGGAAGGCTCCTCCCTCTGCCCTCAAGCAAGATTATAATTAATCATCGGCTGGAATTAGCCTCTCCCCGCCCCTCCCTTCCTCAAATGATTTGGGCCTAAAAATGGAGTAATGATCAGCAAGTGAGATGTGCAGAGCCAATTTAGTGCAGCTAAAAGATGACCTGGAATTAATCTATGTGTACACTGCGGTCCATACTTTACATTTTAAAAAATGTTTTGGAAGGTGCATTTGGAATATGAAAACTCTTCCCTCAGAAGTAACTTAAACCTTTTAGACCAAATGAGAGATTGATGTCACTGTATATTAAATGTGCCTTCAAAGAATGAAAATAAATTGCTTGAAACCAGAGTAAAAAAGTATGCTTCATCTGCTTCTGCACCCAGGCCAGGACCAGGCTGGTTTGAGCCACTTCAAATTCATCTTTATCCCCTCTTTTTTTTTTAAATGCTGTTAGTAAAGCGCTGGGGCAGATAGGTACAAGGTAATCAGTTTGCACATGGTTCCAGTCCTATATAGGCCTCATAGGCTTAATCCCCATTTTACAGATGAGGTAACTGAGGCACAGAGAAGTTAAATGATGGATAAGGTCAAACAGCAGGTACATGGTAGAGCTGGAATTAGAACGCAGTCCGCTGACTCACAGGCCTGTGCTCTACTAGGCCACTCTGTCTCCCCCAATCACTTAGTACAGTGCTCTGTACACAGTAAACACTCAATAAATAGCACTGATTGATTGGAACACTCCTTTCTCCTGTCTGACCTTGGTTTTATTGATGCAGTTCTCTTATTTTGTTCTCCTCTTACCTCTCTGACCAATCTTTCTCAGTCTCCTTTGTCGGCTCTTCCTCTGCTTCTCAATCAATCAATTAATGGTATTTTATTGAGTAATTTACAATTTGCAGATCATGTACTAAGCACTTGGGAGAGCACGATACAACAAAGTTGGCAGGCGCATTCCTGGCCCTCTGTCTCTCGGCACGATCCTTGACCCGTCCCCTTCCTTAAACTCTCATATTCAGTCTGTCATTATATCCCATTGGTTTTTCCTCCAAAACATACCCAGGCTCTTCCCCTTCCTCTCCATCCAAATGACCACCATGATGGTCCGGGAACTTTTTTTTCCACTCTGGCTTGACTACTATATTAGCCTACTGATTGGTCTCCTTTTTTAAATGGTATTTGTTAAGCACTTACTATGTGCTAGGCACTGTGCTAAGCACTGGATTAGACTGGACACAGTCCATGTCCCACATGGGGCTCACAGTCTTAATCCCCATTTTACAAATGGGATAACTGAGGCCCAGAGAAGCTAAGTGACTCGCCCAAGGTCATGCAGCAAACAAGAGGCAGAGCCAGAATTAGAACCCAGGTCCTTTTGACTCCCAGGCCCATGCTCTAGCCACTAGGCTACACTGCTTCCCCACCTCCCGTCTCACCCTGCACCAGTGCATACATCACTCTGCTGCCTGGATCATTACTCTAAAATGTCATTCATTATACATCTCCACACTCCTCAAAAATGGTCAATGGTTAACCATTCCTCCTCGCATTGTTACTTATTGCTTCATCTGACAGCTGTTCTATGAAACCTATGCTTCCTTCCATTTTGCCGTTTTAGTCCCGGTGATCACATTTCCCTCCCAGATAAAGGCAGAATGATCAGATCCCACACACGAGAAACGCCCCTGCCTAGAGAAGCCAAGGAAGCCCCAAACTGCATAAGACGGACCCTAAAAATGTGCATGCAGTATCTCAAAGCCCTAAAAACACAGGTTTTAAATTCCCTTGATAAACTGTACAATGGCTCTGCCCATGCCCTGCATGAAAAATTTCACTCCGCTTCAGTGACAAGACAGGTAGAGGCATAAAAGCTGGTCTCAGATTTACTAGGAAAGTGACAACATGCCACCACTAACACCATGCACAGACTTGACAATTAGACAAAGAAGATGAGGAAGATTCTGAAACCATCTGCTCAAAGGATCAGCTCCCACACTAGATCTTATGCAGTTGGCAGACAACCCCAAAAGTAAAAGGCAAAAATAGGAAAAAGGAGTTGGCGTGGGAAGGGAGGAGAGGAGAGATGAGCAGGAGAGGAGGAGAACAGGTAGACAGGACTCGGCGGTGAGCAAAAACAAGGTGCATCAAGATCTCACCTCCGTTTCTAAAAGTACAGGCCAAGTCAAGAGGAGACTAGTCTCCGTCGTTATGTACACACATGACCCTGCCAATCACGTAAAGCTGTGCCAAAACCTGTTCAGGGAAGGAGTGCCTCCTTTCATATGAACCTATTACCTACTGCCAGTTATCAAAATAAAAATACATTAAAAAAAATAAAAATATCAATCATATTTATTGAGCACTTACTGTGTGCCGGGCACTATACTAAGCACTTGGAATGGTACAACACAACAATATGGCAGACATACTCCCTGCCCATAATGAGCTTACAGTAGAAGAATATGTGGATTTGAGCAACGGGGGTGGATTCCAACCCAAATACTGCTGGATGTTTCATTTGAACTGTTCCTTCAAATTATGAAGCCTGTTTGCACTCTTTAATTAAACGGCTTGGAGGAAGACACTTTCCAATCTCAGGAACATCTAGTTATGAATCAGAAGCTTAGCACTGTCATGTCTGATGCTTCTCATTATGAGGAGCACAGTCCATTGAAAATGGAGTTATTCATTCATGTGATTCTATAAACATATAGGCCTCCAGTTTGTAGTGCATTAAATTCACTGGTTGCAAAAGGTCTATGCTAAATCTACAGGACACTTCTGTCTGTACAATGAAATGCAGATTTTTCCACTAAAAAATCAATCCCTCATTTTAATAGGATGGTACTGAAACAAAATTTCAACTGGTTAAACTTGAGGCACACAAAATAATCACTACAAGGATGTTCTGCGGGTCTATAGCATTTTCACTGAATCTTGAACTGAAGAAATTTTGTTTTCCCAAAGCTCTTGCTTTTCAGCATTCCTCTTGGAGCCAAAAGCATATCAAAGAGCATAGTGAGCTTAGTAATCCTGCCATCAATTCTGTAAATGATCTATGTTATAGCCATGGCCAATTAAAGGTGCCCTCTGGCTCGCTGACATTTCCAGTCACTGACTATACCAACAAATTGCAATTTTCCTCCCCTGTTCCACTTCTTCATACATCAGGCCAGCCTTTCTTTTTCCCTCCCTTACGGATTCACCCATTCTCTGTTTTGAAACCACTAGCCACTTCTCCTGAAAAAGGATGTGAATACACTTCATTTCTAATCACACAAAGGGGTAGAAATGCCTCACTCTCTGACACCAAATGATGGACTGGAGAAGAGTCACCTAAAGCTATTGCGTTTTCCATTGGGAGAAAGGGTTCATTCCGGTCTTTACTTGAAGCACAATTGCAGCTCTACACCATATGTTGTCCAAAGGTCTTAGTTTCTTTTCTGTAATAATAATAATAATAATAATAATAATAATAACGATGTAATTGTGGTATTTGTATGCATCAATCACCCCTGCCACCTGCTGTGTGTAGGTAACAGCTCCTTCTGCAGTGGGGATGGCAGCCTTCCATCCAGCGGAACTGGGTCCTAATCCAAATTTCCTCCTCTCACCCTAGCCCTCTCTTCACCTTCCACCCTTGTAACACAACACAACGTGGTCTCAATCTGCCCTTCAGGAGGCACCAGACCAGCTAATGGAGTTCCATTCCTAATGGAGTAGTTTGTAGCCTCTCTGGCCTTCCCGGTGATAGCCCACACTCCCTCAAAGAATATCCCGTAAAAGTTGATGTTTGCCCCAACAATTATTCATCCAAAGTGATGGCCTCACCTGACATTTTTCTCGCTGCTGATTATGGCCATCATCCAGACTACTCTGCTTCTACTTGACTCTCCGTTATCACAGCCACTCTACCAACAGAAAGTCCACGTTCCGCTTGCCAGAATGTTTTCAGTGAGGAATGTACAAAGATGCCTTTGCCTTCTCAATTCCTCTGCTCCTACTTCACCCCAGGCCCTGCCTTGGCAACTACAATCTATTTGGAATGCTCTGGCTGGCTGCCCCACAGTTGAACTCCAGCGGGTGCTCTGGGGGAGGGCTCCCAACTCAGGAATTTGTTTCCTCTTGCAGGGTGCCAAGGCCCAAGTTTGGCGGCTTTGTACAAAATGGGCCCGTTCGACCTGTTAGCCACCTGAGGGTTCCAATCTGAGCTGACAGCTGGGCACGCTTCAACGGGCAGAGCTGGGGATGTGGGCTAGAAAACACAGACCTGCTGCTTCGCTCTGTGTTAACTTCTGTATAAATATCCCTCAAAACAACAGCAGGCACAGGCTGTAGATGAAAAGTACTGAGCAGACCAGTGTTTGTTAAGCAAAGATTTCCCTTCTGTTCCAACTTCTGTCCAGTAATAACCTCTACCTGGAGAGAAGATTGTAAGGTGATATTTTATAAAACACGCTTAGTATAGTGCTCTGCACACAGTAAGTGCTCAATAAATACGACAATGAATTTTAGCCCCAAATTTAACTTCAACAGACGCAACACCTGAAAAAATTAATCCTGGTTTGTCTTAGTAGTGAGAAAAGGGGCTGTAACAATCTACAGTTGGTTCATTTTCTTCATCGGCTACCATTTAGTATTAGAAGCTCTTAATGGATCTAAGTCCCTTTGTCAGTGAAAGCCCTCCATCAATGAAGAATGAAATGTCATAAGGCAGACATCACCGCTACAAAGGTAAAAAATTGAAGATTGGCGATCCAGGTCTCCAGTCAAATTGTGAAATTGATGACTGATCAAAAACCTGGAGAATTTTGGTGGGAAGGAGACTCTTTCAACAGAATCATCCCAAAAATTGTGGCTATAAAAATCTTTCTCCTTAGACTAACGATAGAGGTGCAAGCAAAGATCTTCATGAAACTATCAGGTTCAAAAACAAAGAGTATAGAAAATGAAGAACAATCTAATAATAATAATAATGGTGGTATTTGTTAAGTGCTTACTATGTACCAAGCATTGTTCTAAGCACTGGTGTAGATAGAAGGTAATCAGGTTGTCCCACATGGGGCTCACAGTCAATCCCCATTTTACAGATAAGGTAACTGAGGCACAGAGAAGTGAAGTAGCTTGCCCAAGGTAGTTAATGTAGGTAGTTAATACTGTAGGAGAGGTGCTGAGCAGAAGCAGAAAATGGTAGTGATGATCTTTATGTTTTATGTCAGTGGAGGGGGCAGAGGAGACTTCCCAGACTTGGGAAGGGTTCCTGGGCCAGTTGTGGTTCAGGAAGTGTGGCAGTTACTTGCTCCAACTCCCAGGCTCACATCACAACCCCAGCTGCAGTAGACTCTGCCACCATAGAATGCCTGGGAAGGGGCCAATTAGCCTGGACTCCATGCCCTAGAGGACTCTGAGGGCTTTTCTTTTTTATGGTATTTGTTAAGTGCTTACTATGTGTCAAGTACTGTTCTAAGCACTGGGGTAATAATAATAATGGTATAGATACCATTACAATAAAGGGGTAGATACAAGTAAATCAGGATGGACACAGTCCCTCAATCGTATTTATTGTGTGTCTACTGTGTGCAGAACACCTAACAAAGCACTTGGGAGAGTACAACACAACAGTATATCAGACATATCCCTACCCAATGGGGCTCACAGTCTAAGTGAAGGGAAGAACAGGTATTGATGAATCCCCATTTTTTCAGTTGAGGAGACTGAGGCACAGAGAAATTAAGTGACTAAAGTGAGAAGCAGCATGGCCTACTGAATAGAGCATGGGCCTGGGAGTCAGGAAGTTCTAAACCCAGCTCCGCCAATTGTCTGCTGTGTGATCTTGGGCAAATCACTTAACTTCTCTGTGTCTCAGTGCCCTCATCTGTAAAATGGGGATTAAGACTGTGAGCCTCATGTGGGATGTGGATGGTGTCCAACCAGATGAGCTTGTATCTACCCCAGCATTTAGTACAGTGCCTGGGACATAGTACGTGCTTAACAAATACCATAAAAAAAATACTTGCCCCAAGTCACTAAGCAGGCAACCGGCAGAGGCCGGATTAGAACCCGGATCCTCTGACTTCCAGGCCCATGTTCTTTCCACTGGGCCACACTGCTTCCCCTCCCACTTCCACCCATTCCCGGTAAGCGGGACTCTGGACGGCTGCCACCCAGGGCCATGAGAGGGGTGTTGAAGGGCTCGCACCTGAGTCACTAACATCCCCAACTTGCTCCTGCATGTCCCAGACAACTTACCCCTTACCCCATGCTGCCCTACATTCATTCATTCAAGCGTATTTATTGAGCGCTTACTGTGTGCAGAGCACTGTACAAGTTGGCAACATATAAAGACGGTCCCTACCCAACGAGCTCACAGTCTAGAAGGGGGAGACAGACAACAAAACAAAACATGTGGACAGGTGTCAAGTCGTCAGAACAAATAGAACTTGACCGGCAGCTCTCGAGTCCTGCTTGCCAAGAGAGCTGAGTGTCTCACAGGCCCCACCACTGTACAATGCCGGTCTCGGGGAGGGATTTCAGGATGGAATTTCCGCTCTTGAAGCTGCCTCCCCTAACCCCATCCTGCCGGCAACATCATGCTTCAGATTAAACCGAGCAGTCGCGGTGTCCATCTATCAGACGTGATATTAACTGTGAAACCTGGACCTACCACAGACATCTCACGCAACTTGTAGAGCAGTAAGGGGCAAGATAGCAGCACAATTAAGATCTGAGACTGTACCGGCTGTAGCAGCACTCTGAAATACAGGGACCATGGCCTGACGGGGCCGGGGAACTTCTTTCACGTCTCTCCATGCTGGGGAGAAGGTGGGGTGAGAATTGCACAGGCCAGACTTGCTCTTATCCCTCCCCCAACCCCTGCCCTGGGGAAATCCACCAGCAGAAAGTGCACCTACTGGGGCCAGTGCACAATGCCAGCAATATCATTTGGGGCACAAAACTGGGCTTTTTTCTGGGCCTGTTTTACACAGTGCCGTAGCACTTCACAATAAGTTGCTAGGGAGAAGGGACGATACCTGTTTGGCTTTGCTTAAGTCAAAGCACAGTGCCACAAGCGGATGGGTGCTCTAAAGCTTTTTGTGTGAGATGCTTCATCGCAAAGAACACTCTCATCACTGCTAAGGACTGCATTAGGATTTCCACTTTGTAGAGATAGAAACGGAGGCGGGAAGGCCCACAGGTCAGTAATAATCACTGTCGAAAACTTGCAAGGCTCTCATTCAGCTAGCACTCAAGTCACTTAGCAACACTGCTGCTCCTAGGCACTTGGGACGTTTTAATGTGACAGACAATTTAGCCAGTGTGATTTTAACAGAATGACTAGAGGAAACCTAGGGCAATTCTACCGGACCTAGAAGTAGCAACCCCTCCTTTACACCACCCCCTAAATAGGAAAACATCATAAAATGGAGGAAGACAGTTAGGAGAGGAAGAGCAGAGAGAGTGGAGTGTTTTCCCGAGGAGAATCATTGCTGCGAAACGAGGCACAAGAATCACCGAATCGGGGTTAGTGTTTATTACAAACTGATTCAGCCCCGTTCTCAATCCCATCTCATTTGCATCAATCAAAAGGAATACTACATTTAGTAGTAGTAGTAGGTGGTCTTTATGAACAGAAACCTTCCTCAAATAATTCAGACTAGGACAGAGGAAGGTTGAGGATCAATAAGATCATTTTCAGAAATTGCTGATTCAGCCCCTGCTCTCCCGCTGCCCCAAGCCTAGAGAAGCAGGGAACACAGACCAGAGTCGTCGGTTTCATCGGACAAAGTGTTTCACATCTCCTGGGTCCAAGAGTAAATGCTGGGTGGCACATAATAGTTTGGGGGACGTGGGACTTACCTGATGGCTGGGCTTGGGCTGCTCTTTTAGGGTAAGTCTTACTCCGACTCCTTTCCACATTCTGATCCGGCCGGGGAAGCTGAATGGAAACATCTCGGCTCATTTGCAAAGCTGTTCGGCCACTGGAAGACGCATCGTGTTGAAAAAAGGCAAAAACCACAAAAGGAAGCTTTAAAGAGATGCAGTGAAAATCTCTTTCAAGTAACCAGGGCCAGGTATGCAGACCAAAGCAGAGAAGGGTACAGAATGATTTGAGTAACTTCTGGTATAGAGAGAACTTTTTATCCAGAGGGCAGTGACTGCTTTCCCTCTCCCCTGAGGAGAAAGAGAGGGAAAATTAAGGTAAATAGGAATTTAGTGCCAACAGAACACAGAAGGGGCTGTCAAATGCCAAAACAAATTACCACCAGAAGATTTTAGTTTAGTTTTTGTCCTGCCTCCCCTTCCAACCCTGTGATTCTAAAAAAAAAAAAAGAAAAATTAGAGAAACAATGTTGGGCTAAAAGAGTGCCTGGCGGGGCAGGGGAAGGAGGGGTAGAAGAGAGAAGGGGGAGTAGAGAGGAAATAAGTTTATTTGACTTTTCACCCAGGGGGAGAAGCTTAATTCAACTTTTTATTTGCCTGTTTACACGGCAAATTGCAAAGCATTCTCCACAGTGCTATTCGGCCTTGGCACAGCTAAGCGCAATTCATGCCAACCACGTCAAGGCTTGGGATTCTGCCAGGGGAGGGGAAGGCGCAGCCCTGGAACCCACCCGGAATGCTGCTTTATTAAAGATTAAAAGTAGCCAAGTGGCCTGGCCTGTGCTAACCTTCTGGTACATAATTTACTTAAATAATTGGTTCTAATTTTATTTCCCGAAGCTCAAGGGCCATTCATCATGTTAAAATTCATATTCCACACTGCTGAGACCGAACCAATGGGAATAACAAAGGGAACCTGACTGGACACCTCAAGGGACTGGGATAAAAAAGATTCACTAATGGTCTGAAATCAAAGGCAGAACTTAGAACTGCCCTACATTTCTGCAAAGGATCCTGGTGGTTCACTATAGAATAGGGCATAAAATAAAATTCCCTTTACCACATCATCTAGTAAAAACTCCCTCCTCACTGTTGCCCCCCTCAAACCTCCTTTCTGGAAGTTGAGGGGTCTCCCTGGAGAGATGGAGGTGCAATTTGCATAAGAGACATTTGGTTGGCTTATAAATGTGTCTAGGGTCCTATCGGTTCTATCACTCCCCAGGTGAAGAGGTTAAACTACAGTCCAGTGTGGAGCCTCCTCCCATCTGACAGTCATCTGATGCAATCTGATGCATTCATCCCCCCTCCCAGCCTCACAGCACTAATGTCCATATCTCTAATTAACGTCTGTCTCCCCCTCTAGACTGTAAGCTCATTGTGGGTATGAAATGTATCTGTTTATTATTTTGTATTCCCCCAAGCGCTCAGTACAGAGCTCTACCCTGTACTAAGTGCCCCCTCCTTCCTCTCCCCCTCCCTTCCCCCCTGCCCTACCTCCTTCCCCTCCCAACACCTGTATATATGTTTGTACAGTTTTATTACTCTGTTTTACTTGTACATATTTACTATTCTATTTATTTTGTTAATGATGTGCATCTAGCTTTACTTCTATTTATTCTGATGACTTGACACCTGACCACATGTTTTGTTTTGTTGTCTGTCTCCCCCTTCTAGACTGTGAGCCCATTGTTGGGTAGGGACCATCTCTATATATTGCCAACTTGTACTTTCCAAGTGCTTAGTACAGTGCTCTGCACACAATAAGCGCTCAATAAATACGATTGAATGAATGAATGAAAGTGCTCAGTGAATATGACTGACTGACTGGACCATCCGTGGCAACAGCAAGAGGAAGCAGAGGAAAAGCCAAAGTGGCTCTGCCCCAGCCCTCCCAGCCAGGAGAGCTGCCTTTGGCACCACCCTCGCAGCAACTCTCCACACCAAACTGGTCCAAAGCCGCTTCAGTATTTCCTCTGCCTCCTCTCTGCAGAAGCCCAGATGGGGGGGATACTAAGTAGGACACAAGCACCCTGGTCACTTCCCCGCCCCCACAATCTACACATGTCCCCAGACATATTCTGTCCCCCCCATCCCTGCTGCAGGGGCAGCTCTGGGGAAGAGGGCTCGTAGCAGGGCGCAAACCCCTAACCCCCACTCCCCACAATCCACCTGCGTCCCCTGATGGACTCCGTCCCCCCATCTCTGGGGTCAGCTCCGGGGGAAAGTCCCGCTTCCCTCTCCCTCGGTGCTGACCCCTGCGAGGAAGGTCAGATGACTTCATAATTTAAACTCTGCAGATGCCAAAGCAAAAGACGCTATAAATCACTCCTTTATGGGATCCTCGTGCAAGATTTCACCTGATTACACTTCGGCAGCACAAACATGCCTATCCATTTGTGAAACTGTTCAAAGCAATTCTGGCATAATAGGGGTTTTCACTGTGTGTTTTGTCTAGACCATTGTTAGGAAATTAGGGGTCATTTGTCAGATAATGCAAACCTGTTTGCATACAGTGGGCCACAGTGTTGGAAGAAATGTTCTTAGTGATAACAATAATAGTAATAGCTGTATTTGTTAAGTGTTTACAATGTGCCGAACACTGTGCTAGATACAACACAAGTCCCTGTCTCTCATGGGGCTTTCAGTCTATCCAGGAGGGAGAACAGGTACTTAATTCCCAATTCATAGATGAGGAAACTGAGGTACAGAGAAGATAGGTGATTTGCTCAAAGTCTCACAGCAAGCCAGAGGCAGAAGTGGGATTAGAACCCTGGTCTCCTGACTCCTAGTTCTGTGCTCTTTCCACTACACCACACTGCTCCTCAGCACAAAATGTTTTGTGTACTCCCATGTGTCCAGGTAAGTGGCACTGGACACAATGAGTACTACAAGTTTTCTTTAATGCTGAGTTTTCCAAGAGCCCTACCCCCAAGCTATAGGAGAACTGTGTGTACAAAAAAGGTGACTTTTCCTAGAGCACAGGCTTTGGAGTCAGAGGTCATGGGTTCAAACCCTGGCTCTGCCCATTGTCAGCTGTGTGACTTTGGGCAAGTCACTTAACTTCTCTGTGCCTCAGTTACCTCATCTGTAAAATGGGGATTAAGACTGTGAGCCCCACATGGGAAAACCTCATCGCCTTGTAAGCGCTTAGAACAGTGCTTTGCACATAGTAAGCTCTTAATAAATGCCATCATTATTATTATTAGCATGGGGTTCTGCAAGATTGCAACCCCTGCGTTACATAAGAACTGACTGTGTGGGATTTCTCACACTTCATGCATAGTGCACTGACCCTCACACACTCTCATTTTACAGATGGAGAAATTGTGGGCCAGAGAGACTACATGCCTTGCCAGAGGTAAATTGAGTCGGATGCAGATCGAGAATGAAATCCAGTGCATTCTGATATCTCATGCATTCTTTTTCCACTAGACTATTGCTTCTCACCTAGTTTGGGTTGGGGCACATATTATACCAACAAGAGAATTAGGAAGAGGAGAAGAGAGATGCATAGGCGAACTCTCGCTCTTTCACTACCCACACTCCCCCTGACAGGGCCCTGCACCAAGCCCAACATCTGCCCTGTAGACAGCCCAAGTGCGAGTTTGGCATTTCTCCCCCAATCCCACTGCACCCAACAAACCTTAGGCTGTTTAAGGACTCTGCAGGCATGGGTATGTGCCCCATGAAAAGGCGGTGGGAAGGCTCAAGCCTTCCCTGTCCAGCTGCAGATGAAATGAAGAGCTGTAACACTGCTCATCTCAGGTGAGAAGCAGCATGGCTAGTAGTAAACCACGGGTAAACCCACTCCTGCTCAGCTCCTGCTTCCCAGTGCACTCTCAGGATGCTCCAGAAGAGGAAAAAGCACATACCTTGCTAGCACAGGTGTATCTTTGCCTCTCTCCTTTCAGCTGCAAAGCCAGCAGAGAAAGCGGCTACAAGAAATTCTCCCCTCTAGTCAAGATAGCCACCTCTGCACATGCAAGAGGGAGAATGGGGCTCCATACAGACTAAACTGATACCACCAGGAATGGAAATGAAACCTTTGATTAAGCTTTTTTGAAAAAAAAAATGCTACTCCAATGCAAAATTCAACATATAGATCTCCTGGTTCTCAAGAATTGCAACATCTGCACTGCACCATATTTTTTCAAACTCAGATATGCCGGAACAAGCTTAGGTCAAATATGCCATATGTTAAATGGCATAGTAACAGTTTGAGTTATGTGACTATAGTCCATAGGGACAGATTCTTTTTTTGCTAGCCGTGTTGATTTTTTTGCTATTCCTTCCTATTTCAAGGCATATATCTCCACATATAATCGTCCTTCATTTTCCAAGATGACTCTACTAACCCTACCTTCAAGTGTGACTGATAAGACCAAAGCATGGCCAATGCTCTTCCACACTGTTTGCCTGGCTAAGCCCCAGCCTGTGCAAGTTCCTTATTAGCCCAACCAACATCCTGAAAATAAAATTCCCAATAATCACCAACAGCTATTCAGGAATGATTTTCATGTCATGAAATTAGATTTTCTTGCAAGGTACTATTCAACAAATGAACGAGTTACGCTTTAAGGTTAAGTTTGAAAGGGTCGGGCCGGGCCCATCATCAAAGGTGTTCTGGCAGGCTGGGGATCGTTAACTGGTGAGCAGAAGAATGTCAGTCTTGGACAACACAGTTTTTACAGGCTGGAGAGAAGCTTTTCCCCATGCAACTTTGACCCTGCTAGCCTTGCCTGCCACCTCATTCAAAGCTCTGATGCTTGGTGGGTTACCAGTTCCATGGCAATGACTAGGCACTCTTCTGGTTTTCCCTTGGGCTCCATGGCAGAAGTTAGACTTGACTGCTACTCCATGCCAACAAATAGAAATACAGGAGGGTCTAAAAATCTGGGCATTCTCTTAAGATCCCCTGAGGAACGGTGTGACCTAGTGTATGGACCTTAGAATCAGAGGACTTGGGTATTAATCTCATATCAGCCACTCATCTGCTATGTGACCTTGGTTAGGACACAACTTCTCTGGGCCTCAATTTCCTCATCTGAAAAATGGAGATTCAATGCCTGTTCTTCCTCCCCCTTAGTCTGTGAGCCCCATGTGGGACAGGGACAGTGTCTGACCTGATTATCTTGTATCTACCTTAACACTTAGAACAATCCTTGGAATATAGTATGTGCTTAATACACACCACTATTATTAGTGTTACTAATAACAGTAATAATAAGAATTTTGACAGTAATGCTACGTAATAAGTAATACAGTAACAATTAATACCAATGTAGTATCATTTTTCAGTGTATGGTGTGAGAACTGGGGAAGGATAGAGTTGATCTTGGCTACGAATAATATGAAATTTTCCTAATAAACACAGAATAATTCAAACACAGGGCAATTAGTGGGCTCTCAACTGAAAGACCCTCAGGAGATTGGAGACTGCATTTCTTAATATGAAAACTGAACATATATAAGCACACACACTACACACACACACACACACACACACACACACACACCCCTCTCCCTCCGCACCCACCCCCCCACTTTCAAAATGTTCTTGGGATTGAAATGTTTCCTATAATAGCATTTTTAAAAATAAGAACTGACTGTATGCGGAGCAATTTCTAGAGACCATAAACCAAGAGATATAAATGCATTTTGAGAAACATAGAAGTTATGCATTGCTTTCCCCAATTGATCTAAGAAGAACATGACCTAAAAATTTCAACATAATGGAGATAAGGGGTAGGGAATTATATTAGCAAATTTGAAAAAGGAACAACCAAGCCACTGGGGGTTATAAAAATGTAGACGTATTTCCCAAATAGGGTAAAAATAAGTTTACCTGTATCGGTGTTTATAACTCATGGAGCCAAACTTGCTGAGTTTTCGCGACAAAGAATTTGACTCATTTTCTGGCATTCTGTGGAATTTTAAAAATAAAGTAAAACAAATGAGGTTATATAAACACAGACAATTTTGCATTAACTAATCACCAAGATATGCACAGCAAGTACCACAGCATAACAATACTCAGAAGAGATGGTCATATCCTTCCAATCCATAAACAATTAAGGGAATAAAACCTTGTTGTTTTAAGCCAAAAAATTCCCCCTCTTCTCAATGGTCAGGGTTCCTTTTAAGAGAGATAGTTTAAATATTGGAATCACAGAATAACAATGGTGAAAATTGGAGCCTTAAAATACTATGACCAAGAATATAGTCTTATCCTTCTTTATCTAAAGAATCAATCGATTAATCGTATGTAAAGCCCTGCATGTCAAAATATCAAAACACCCTTAAAAAGCTCTCTCTCGGTGATTAGGTATTACACATTCCTGTTCAGGCTTAGTTTATCCTGAATCTTGATTATCTACAGGAAGAGAAGGAATGTGGCTTAATGGCAAGAGCCTGGGCTTGGGAGTCAGAGGATGTGGGTTCTAATCCTGGCTCCGCCACTTGTCACTGTGTGAACTTGGGCAAGCCACTTAACTTCTCTGTGCCTCAGTTCCCTCATCTGTAAAATGAGGATTAAGACTGGGAGCTCCAAGTGGGACAACCTGATTACCTTGTATCTATCCCAGTGCTTAGAACAGTGCTTGACAAACACCATAATTATTATTATTACAGGAAGAGGACAAAATTGTGGATTTTCACAAGGGATGGCAGAAACTCCTCACCCTGGGCTTCAAGGCTCTCTATCACCTCGCCCCCTCCTACCTCACCTCCCTTCTCTCCTTCTATAGCCCAGCCCGCACCCTCCGCTCCTCCGCCACTAATCTCCTCACCGTACCTCGCTCTCGCCTGTCCCGCCATCGACCCCCGGCCCACATCATCCCCCGGGCCTGGAATGCCCTCCCTCTGCCCATCCGCCAAGCTAGCTCTCTTCCTCCCTTCAAGGCCCTGCTGAGAGCTCACCTCCTCCAGGAGGCCTTCCCAGACTGAGCCCCTTCCTTCCTCTCCCCCTCGTCCCCCTCTCCATCCTCCCCATCTTACCTCCTTCCCTTCCCCACAGCACCTGTATATATGCATATATGTTTGTACATATTTATTACTCTATTTATTTATTTATTTTATTTGTACATATCTATTCTATTTATTTTATTTTGTTAGTATGTTTGGTTTTGTTCTCTGTCTCCCCCTTTTAGACTGTGAGCCCACTGTTGGGTAGGGACTGTCTCTATATGTTTCCAATCTGTACTTCCCAAGCGCTTAGTACAGTGCTCTGCACATAGTAAGCGCTCAATATGATTGGTGATGATGATGATGGGAATCTGAATCCCAGGAATTTGATTACCCTGGATAGAACAGAGAGGGTCAAGGAGATTATACAGAAAGAGGACGTGGAGAAAAGAAAAAGGAGGAGAGGGAGGAGAAAGGACGGGGGCAGGGCTAAAGGGAAAACATGGGGAGGGGAGGGAAGGGAGGAATCAATCAATCAATGGTGCTTATTGAGTGCTCACTGTGTGCAGGGCACAGCACTAAGTGCTTGGGAGAGTCAAATACAACAGAGTTGGTAGGCACATTCCCTGACCACCAGGAGTCTACTGTCTGGATGGAAAGACAAACAATAAAATAAGTTACAGATGTGTACATAAGTGCTGTGGGGGTGAGGTGAATATCAAACACTTAAAGGGTATGGAATTGACTACATAGGTGATGCAGAGGGAGAGGGAGTATGGGAAATGAGGGCTTAGTTGGAGAAGGCCTCTTGGAGGAGATGTAATTTTAGTAAGGCTTTGAAGGAGGGGAGAGTGGTGGTGGTCTGTTGTACATGAAAGGGGAGGGAGTTTCAGGTCAGAGGGAGGACAAAGGCAAAGGATCTGTGGCAAGACAGATGAGATTGAGGTATAGTGAGTAGGATGGTGTTAGAAGAGTGGAGTGTGTGGGTTGGGTTGTAGTAGGAGGTCAGCGAGTTAAGGAGGAGGGGGCGAGCTGATTGAGCACTTTGAAGCCAACAGTAGAGTTCCTGTTAGATGCAGAGGTGGATGAGTAACCACCGGAAGTTCTTGAGGAGTGGGGAGACATGGACTGAACTTTTTTTAGAAAATTGATCTGGGCAGCAGAGTGAAGTATGGACTGGAGTGGGGAGAGACAGGAGGCAGGATGGTCAGCAAGGAAGCTGATGCAGGGAGGAGTGCAGAGGAAAAGATATAGAAGTGAGGAGGTGAGGTTTTACCTCCATCTCTTCCCCCCTCCACTCCTTGCCATTCACTGTACTTCACTTAGTTACCCATTTCTACCCAGACCAGAGGGCAGAGCAGTCACTGCTGCCCACTCGCATTTTTTCCACCCAGGCCAGCTGCAGGCAGCAGTGAGTGGCAGTAGGTGACGAGAAATGGCAAAAGGTAGATGAGAATGGTGACAGGCAACAAGCACTTCCAAGTGGCGATATGCAGCTTCAGCCATCAAGCCTAACCCAAATCTACCCAGAGAGGCCCGTTCTGTCACGGCAATGGCTCTTCCTTTTCTTCAGAACGGCAACAGCAGACACTGCCACCACTAGCACAACTGTGAGGTTCTGGAGCGGTGTGATGGAACCTCAAAAGTTGAGAATGACCTGCCCCAACTGGGACATCTGGTCCCCATCAAGCTGAACGAGCCCCTTACCATACAAACAGAACCCGAGGAAAATTGCACGGTGTCTCTTTGTCAGTGGCCCCTAACAAACCCAACTGAGTCACTCAGGTGACCTAACCCACTTCAGCTCAAGAATGAACTAATGGTTTTATTTTCCTCAGGATCTAATTTCAACCTTTTGAATGAGCAAAGTCTGCCTACCGGCTCCAAAAATAACTTTAAGCTTGCCACATTTTATATTGTCTTAATAATTTCTTTATATTTCCACTTTTCCTTCGACTTCACCAATGGCATGGATTGAGTGCCTGTATGCAGAGAGTGCTGCCCCATGTGGCTGGGGAAGATTTGGAATACCAGAAGACGTGATACCTGCCTTCAGGGAATCTCTCGATCTAACGGGGAAGGCAAACAGAGGAACTGACAAATACATAATACAGGCAAAAGAACTTGGAAGGTGATATAAATAACAGATATAAATGGATAAACAAATCAATAGCAAAAAAACCAGGTAAGAACAGGAGTGTTGAAGAGGAAGGCACAACTGGGCAAGTGGAGAATTCAATTAAAATCTCAAGTCTGTGCTATAAAAGTCAATTGATTCTGCCTATCCAGAAACACTGCACTCTCAAGCTGTTGGCCAATGTTCAATTTTTCCCATTTGATATTTCAGGGGAATCTTTTGCCTCTCACTTTACAAAAAAAAGGGAGCAAGGCCAGCATTGAAAGACTAATTCAGTATGCACTCAGTGGGCTCTCAAAAAATACTTGTTGTCCAGTTGACTGCTGGATTGATGAAAACAGTCAAAGTCTTTCAGAACACTGTCAGGCACATTGTGCCTGTGACCTCACTACAAGAGTAACCAAATAAATACCTTTGGCCGACCCTCCGGGAGCCAAAGGAATCTGGGCTTCAGTGAAACTCCGGGCTACTCTTTAAATCAGATCCCACACAGAGCCTAAATTTTCCACCAGTTTGGGGTTTTCCCTTATACTGAGGTTTCCACAGTTGGTTACACATATTCTTCCGGCCGTTTACAGTGGCTTTCATGCAGGCCTTGTTAGATCTACATTATGCTCAAATGGCAACTCCCCTCCCAGGCTGCCAAGCCCTGGTTCCTAAGGAAGGAAGCAATGCATTTGCTATCCTGAGTCACATCATACTTCAGACCCAGAATATGAAATGGATTTTGAGCCTTGAGGAGAATTCCCCTTATCCCCTGAATGCTGCATGTAAACATGAAGGGACAGAGTGTGGTTCAATGCTAACAGTCACAGGCACTGCAGCTGTGTCAGGTTCACACTGGAACAGGAAAGCCGGATATTGTTTCTTGTTTCTTCATGCCATTCCTTAGAATGTTCTACTTCCTCAACAGCAAAAAATGGCTCTGTACCCTCTCTTCTAACACAATTGCCTTTTTTTCTCCCAGAAGATTTCTATTTTGAAAGAATTTCCAATAGCGTGCTGAGTGAGAGAGCATTTAAGGGACTCAAATTAAAAAAGGAAATTTCCAAAGAAATCAAAAGGACTTGAAGCTGTATGTCTCCTAACCACCAATGAGACAGGATCCTTGTCACAAAAGAAATATTCATATTTTATCATTTCTACTAATAAAATCTTCAAACTTTTAGCAATAGTCACCTAAAAAATGTATGATGTTCAACACAGCATTTCCATAGATGCTTGCAGGTGATTTTGCTTCGTGCTTCAAAGAAGAATGAGGTTTCATTGCACTGGGGGGGGGGGGAAAAAAGAGATGACAAATTATTCAACATTAAAGCTCAACCTCCCATTATTATCAATGCTTACTGTTCTAAATTCTGAGCAGAGGCTTGGGAGTCAGAGGACCTGGGTTCTAATCCCGGCTCCGCCATTTGTCTGCTGAGAGAATTTGGACAAATCTCTTAACTTCTCTGTGCCTCATTTATCTCATCCGTACAATGGGGATTAAATTCTCTGTCTAGTTTAGACTGTGAGACCCATGTGGGACAGGGACTGCGTCCAACCTATCTTGTATCTATTCCAGCACTTAGTACAGCACCTGACACATACGAAGCACTTAACAAGTACCATAAAAAATCGATTTTCCCCTTATAAATGCTCAAATAATTAGTAATGACAAAACCAGTAAAAAGTGTGAGAAAAAATTTGAATGAGATGTTTTCTGCTTTTGTGTGTTTGTACCTATTATGGTAATTTAAGCAAGATTTTTAAAAATTAGCACAATAAAACCAACATGGTTTTCTTGGAATATGTTGGTTTCACTTTCTCATAGTATCCTTCTGAAAAAAGAAATGAGTTTTAGGGGAATACACACAATTACTTTTCATATTTTGGTAAAAATGGAGATCACCAATATTTTAAAACAATGTAAATACAAAAGAAAATCTGTAAATTTAGGAATTTGGTCATGTTCCACAATGAAGCAAACATTAAAATTGTACTTGTTTCTATTTCATTTGAGGCAACCTATAAACTCCAGCTCAAATATAACAGGATTACAGGTTAATTAATAACGAAATGGTTCACTGGGCTATAGGCTGAACATGCCAGATTATACTTCCAAACTCTATACATTGTCCAGCTCTAAAGGGAAAAAAAAGCCACCACCTTCCTCTGGCTTCATTTGTAAATAATTGCTGTTCCCCATTAAAATGCATGTACACATCTCATAGCACAGAGCAATGTGTTCCCACACCATCTTCTCTATCCAACAAACTAAAAAAAGCTTTCTGCTCTTGGAATTTTTTTAAGCAAATTTAGCTCATTAAAAGGCCTCACTTGACAGCTCTAAGGAATTATAGATCCACACATGCAGCACAGGTAAAGCTATAAAACAGGCTTCTCCCTCTGATTACAATAATTAACTGATACTAAATTCTTTGTAGAAGACAAGAATTTGAAGCAAAGCAGCATCTGCACACTTATCACCTGCTTAGGCGCAAAAAACCTCACAGCACATAGAGAAGTGCCAGTAATTTCAGATCTTAACAGCATTACTTCTCTGCGGCTGAAAGCACTCCTGAACTGACATCTAAAGAGCTTCCCTAATGATTGGAGGCTGTGTGGATTAAAAACAGTGTACAGCTAACAAAGGCAGTGCCGAAAATCTTTCTTCTTTCCCAGCAGATCTTATCTAACAAATGGTCAGAAAGCCCGGCTCACACCAAAAAAACCACAAAAACCAATATGTGTGCTAAAACAATAAACCAGAAGTCTTCTGATGACGTTACCACTATTGTAGCTAGACTGAATCAAAAACAGGAAAGAGTACAAGTCTGAATCACAGAAACAAGCACTAGGGCGGGGAATCTATCAAACCTTTCTAAAATTCCCAAATGAGAAGGTTTGAAGGCAAAGAGAACCCCCCTCATGGATTTCAGACCTTCATTTCCTTTAGACAACAATAAGAGATGTTGAACACATTAATGCATAGCTGAATAATGGAGCATAAATTAGGGAGTACAATTCTGCACACAGAGGAAAATGCTTGTTTCCCCCCTCCTTGTTCACCTCCTGCCTACTGCTCTTCTTACAGTCCATCTCCAAGGCTGAACTGCTTAAGGCTGCTCCCATCCCCATGCCACCAGGATTCCCAGAAGCCTCCGCTCCAGCTCAAGGAGGACTCAAATACCAGCAGCAGTGTGATCTGTCCACTATTTTCCCTAGAGCCAACCACCGGGGCCCAACTGTGTGGTTGAGAGGCTGCCCCACTCCATCAGCCCCTGCCCTAGCCTGGGAAGGACACTGACAGTTCAAGATGTTTCAACTTTTAGGGTGCTGAGAAGGTCACCACCACAACCACAGCTGTGACTTCTGTGACTGTAATTCTGTAACAGTAATTCTCTAGTCCCTCTATGAAGTTTCCAAGTTAGAAGAAGTACTAACTTAATTAACAATTGACAAACCTACAGAAACCTTTGGGCAGAGAGGTGAGCACACCTAAAAGTCTGGGTACATCTGGTCCTTTTCTCTTCTCAAATAAATACACCACTGAAGGTGGTTATTAGTGAGACAACTTGAAAGCATAAATCAGTGGTGTTTATTGAATGCCTGGGTACTGAGCACTGACATCCTGTGAGCAACAAGAGCTACCATCTTGACTCCCCATCAACCCCTTTTCCACTCAAAGGGGTGGGGTGGCCCAGCTGCTTCCTGCCTAGATTTTTTTTTTCCTGTGGAGGCAAAACTAGTGGCATCACCCTTAAGGTTCTGAGTCTGTGGGTGGGCCCCTAAACGCAAGAGCCACATTTGATTCCAAGAAGAGCCAGATGTGGCTACCGAGCCATAGGTTCCAGACCCCTGCTCTAATACAATATGGTGAAAGCCGCTTTTAGTCCCTTTATTAGTTCCATTTTGTGGCAGATTGTTCAGGCCTCTAAATAGCCAGACAAAAAACTCAGGCAATTAAATGAACAAGCCAATATAAAACACCCACTTGTGCTTGAATCAGCCCAGGGTTTTTGTTTAACTCTCCACAGAACTGCATTATTCTCCTTTTGGGAGGTGGGGGGAGCAAGGGGGCTAGTGGAGACCTGACCATTGTGTGCTGATGCTGTTGTTCAACCAACAGTGTAAAGGGGTTTAGAAGTATGAAAGGTGTTTCACAGTGGTAAGAATTCCAGTTTTCCACCCCACCTTGGGTGCAAATGGTCTAAGGGAACAAAAGAGTCTCCCAATTTCTCCTAATTACAACTAGCATGTTCAAATGACTAGTCCATTCACATACAAGTTTTTAACCAGCTTACTGTTTGTTGTTTATCCAACTACTGTCTGAGGGTCCCAAATGCTAAATGAAGGGCAAAAAAGACAGATATTGGGCAGCAACCATCTGCTTCATAATCCCTCCCAGAGTAAATGGCAGGAGTGGTCTGAGGATCCACAGCTGATAGGGTAGGATTGGGGGGGAGGTGGGCTTGGCCTTTTACCACTGTTTTACCAGCAGCCCAGCCCACTTCCTCCAACACGCTACACCGATTCATACTCAGATTACCAAATTCATACAAAGCCATCAGCCTTCTCTAGCATTTACGTACTTAGTTCTACTCCGCCTCAGGACTTATGCATCTATGTTTATTCCAATGTGTATTTCTTAATCATTTCCTTTCTTTTGGAAATACTTACATGCCTGCCTCCCCCTATTAGAATATAGGTTATTCATAACTTACACCATCAAGTCTTACATTCTCTGTCTACCCCATTCCACCAGCTCACCCAAATAGTTGATAGAATATTATCAAGCCCAAAGAAGAGTAGCATTAATAGTCTCCCCCTGTAAACTGTAAGCTTGCTGTGGGGCAGGGAAGTGGTTGTATTGTACTCTTCCAAGTGCTTAGTATAGTGCTCTGCACAATATACACTCAATAAATAACATTGATTGATTGATTAATAATGCCCAAGGAACACTGATGTAAAATGTTTTCCCCTCTAAAGACATTCATCTAAACAACACCTTTGCTACACAATTTACAGGACAGAGTACTGAGCATTTGCAGAAAAAGTTGTTCATGTAGTTATGAGTTTGAATTCTACTCTTTGCACTTGATAATTAAACACCCCACTACTACTGATAGAGGGTGAAGAAGTTAAGTGGTGTGCGAGATGATGGGTGAGAGGGGAGTGAAGGATAAAAGTTCAGAATAAGACACTTCATGTTATCTCAAACAGGGTCTCCCATTCAGTGAGCACACAGGCTTGTACGCATCAAACGTGAAAAATTCAGACAGCACAGTGGGTGGTTGACAGGTTCCTGGTGAGTGAGCTACAAAGGAGTAGAGAGAAAGTAGTGCAAAATGAGATTTGCTAAACTCTTGCTGGGACTTTAATTTTAGTCTCTTTCTTCCCTTTCTCAGAGCAGTTAATACAAATCCCTTTTGACCCAGAAAGGTTACGAGTTCTTCTGCATCGCTAAATTCCCTGGTGATGTGTTTAGGGGCCCAAGCCCCCTTTGGAACAGCTGGGTTACAGGTTTTATTGGCAATACCATCAGCACTAGAAAGGAGGTAGTGAATGTCCCTAAATAAAAAGTTTGTCAAGTCCCCGTAACAGCTTAAGCCCCCTCTTGCCGTACCCATCTCATGCCTATGATGGTGAGCCGCCATCCTTCAACCTTCCACCCCAGCAAAGGACTGCAACCATTGCCACCTATGTATATTTTTGCAATGGTTTGCTCACGGTAAGCACTTAATACAATCACCATATATAGCTGCATAGCTTAAAGAGTTCTGCAAACACTCTTCCCCTCTTTTATTTGGCAAAAAGAAGGTTTATTTCCATGGATTCACACACACCATCTTTCTCAGAACTTGACCCCAGTGTAAAGAGAGAGAGAGAGAACTCTTCCTATGTGCCAGGTGATTTGATATTTAGACAGTGGGAGGACTATCAATCAGTTGATCAATATATTCATTTAGCACTTACTGTGGGTCCAGCACTATACTAGGCACTTTGGAGAGTACAATATAACAGAGTTAGTAGACATGTTCCCTATCCACAAGGACCTAAGTCTAGAGGGGAGACAGGCATTAATATAAATGAATTACGGATATGTACGTAAGTGCTGTGAGGCCGAGGGTGGGGTGAATAAAGGATACAAATCCACGTGCAAGGTCGATGCAGAAGGGAGAGGGAGTTGGGGAAAGGAGGGCTTAGTCGGGGAGGGCCTCTTGGAGGAGATGTGGTTTTAACAATGAAAGTGGGGATAGTGATCGTCTGTTGGATATGAAGGGGAAAGGGGTTCCAGGACATAGGCAAGGGATCGGTGGCAAGATAGACGAGATCGTGGTATGGTGAGTAGGTTGGTGTTAGAGAAGCAAAGAGAACATGCTGGGTGGTAGTAGGGAATAAGCAAGATGAGATAGGAAGGAGAAACATGATAGAGTGCTTTAAAGCCGATAGTAAGCAGTTCCTGTTTGATGCGGAGGTGGATGGGTAACCACTGGAGATCCTTAAGGAATTGGGGAGATGTGGACTGGGCTTTTTGAAAAAAAAAATCTGGGTAACAGAGTGAAACATGGACTGGGGTGGAGAGAAACAGGAAGCAGGGAGCCCAGTAAGGAGGTTGATGCAGTAGTCAAGGCGGGATAGGATAGGTACTTGGCTCCACATGGTAGCAGGTAGCATGGTAGCAGGCAAAACTGACAGGATTTGGTGACACTATGTGGGTTGAAGAGAGAGATGAGTTTAGGATAATGCCAAGGTTATGGGCTTGAGAGAAAGGGAGGATGGTGGAGTTATCTACAGTGAAGGGAAAGTCAGGGGGAGGACAGGTTTTGGGTGGGAAGATGAGGAGTTCTGTTAAGTTGGAGGTGTTGGTGGGACATCCAATTAGAGAGGTCCTGAAGGCAGGAGGAAATATGAGACTGCAGAATCATCAGGCCTGGGAATCATCTGCACAGAGATGGTAGTTGAAGCCCTGAGAGCAAGTGAGATCTCCAAGGGAGTGGATGGAGATGGAGAATAGAGGGGGACCCAAAACTGAGCCTTGAAGAACTCCCACAATTATGGGGTGGGAGGCAGAGGAGGGGCCTGTGAAAAAGACTGAGAATGAGCAGACTATTGAGAAATGGTCCACTTTCCTGTTATGAGATGCACATGTTTTGGTCATCCAAATTTCCCTTCCATTTATTTTATCCTGCAGCCTGTAATAAGGATTCAATTCATACTGGCTAGTAAATTCAAAGCCCATCTCTTAACAAACCACTGCCAATTCCAACAGAAATGATGCCAAATGGAAACAAAGATAGTTTATAAAATGTGAAGGTGGTGTTTCTGGAAATATTCATGGCCCCCAAATACATGCATTTGTGAGGCTCACTTGATTTGTTTCACTAAATTTTCATTCCATATTTCAACATAGTACTTGAAAAGTAAAAATATAAATCATTCAAAAATTTAAAAAATCTACTCCATCCCAACAACCCACTGATGAATGCATTGGACTCGCTTATTAAGGTGCCATGAAACCAACAAAATGCTAGAATTCTACCCTTATCCAGTGTTGTATAAACAGAAGCACATTCACCACATTCCCTTCACCCACCACTGTAATTCAACTACCTGCAGGGTGGAGCATAAGAACTATTTATCATCTGTAATGAAATGTTCCCCTCAGCAGTTCTAAGGAGTGAAGGAATTTGGTCAGAAAAATTCTTGTCTAGCCACTAATGGATTACCAACTTTTACAGACTGTCTACAACAGAGTTAAAAATCTCCCCAGCTTACCTGCTTCCCTACCTTCTCCCGGAGTGTAGTATTTGTAGTATGAGGCTAAGAAACCTCCTCTCCCTACCTCCTAGATCATGAGCCCAGTGTGGGACAGGAACTCTATTTGAGCTGACTGTATCTTCCCCAGTGCTGAGTAAGGTGTTTGACACCTCTAAGAAGCCTTCCCTGCCTAAACCCTCATTTCCCCTCTCCCTCTCCCTTCTGCATCACCTATGCCCTTGGATCTGTCCCCTTTAAGCACTTGATACTCACCCCACCCTTAGTCCCACAGCACTTAAGTCCGTATCTGTAATTTATTTTAATGCCTGTCTTCCCCTCTAGACCGTGAGCTCCCTGTAGGCAGAGAAAAGGTCTTCCAATTCTGTTGTACTCACCTTAGCACTTGGTACAGTGTTCTGCACACAGTCAGCGTTCACTTAATAAATACCATTATCATCACCTACACTTTCTCCTCCAATGCAAATAGCAGAAGCAATTTGAAAGGGTATGTATTCACCAGAAACTTCCCTGCGGAGCTGCTTGGGCTGGGGGGGTGGGGGGGACAGGTACTGTGGCTGAGCCAGACAATTCCAGGCGGCAACACTGAGCTGCATTTGACAGCATTCCTTGGTTCGGCGGTTTAAGCTACATCAGGTTTCCTCTGCCATTCTGTCATATTTACATGTGCAAGTTTTTTTTTCACTTTAAACAGTTCATTGTATTTAAATCTGTTTTTAATTATTTTACTCTTCAATAACATTCTGCGTTAGGACACTTTTGGACTACAATTTGCAACAGGAACTACCAGAGTTGAAAATGAATACCCACAAAACAATTGTTTTTAGCTTTTGAAATAGCCTGGTGGAAGGTTAAATCAATCAATCAATCAATCGTATTTATTGAGCGCTTACTATGTGCAGAGTACTGTACTAAGCGCTTGGGAAGTACAAATTGGCATCACATAGAGACAGTCCCTGCCCAACAGTGGGCTCACAGTCTAAAAGGGGGAGACAGAGAACAGAACCAAACATACCAACAAGATAAAATAAGTAGGCTAGAAATGTACAAGTAAAATAAATAAATAAATAAATAAATAGAGTAATAAATATGTACAACCATATATACATATATACAGGTGCTGTGGAGAAGGGAAGGAGGTAAGATGGGGGGATGGAGAGGGGGACGAGGGGGACAGGAAAGAAGGGGCTCAGTCTGGGAAGGCCTCCTGGAGGAGGTGAGCTCTCAGCAGGGCCTTGAAGGGAGGAAGAGAGCTAGCTTGGCAGATGGGCAGAGGGAGGGCATTCCAGGCCCGGGGGATGACGTGGGCCGGGGGTCGATAGCGGGACAGGCGAGAGCGAGGTACAGTGAGGAGATTAGTGGTGGAGGAGCGGAGGGTGCGGGCTGGGCAGTAGAAGGAGAGAAGGGAGGTGAGGTAGGAGGGGGCGAGGTGATGGAGAGCCTTGAAGCCCAGGGTGAGGAGTTTCTGCCTGATGCGCAGATTGATCGGTAGCCATTGGAGGTTTTTGAGGAGGGGAGTAATATGTCCAGAGCGTTTCTGGACAAAGATAATCCGGGCAGCAGCATGAAGTATGGATTGAAGTGGAGAGAGACACGAGGATGGGAGATCAGAGAGAAGGCTAGTGCAGTAGTCCAGACGGGATAGGATGAGAGCTTGAATTAGCAGGGTAGCGGTTTGGATGGAGAGGAAAGGGCGGATCTTGGCAATGTTGCGGAGCTGAGACCGGCAGGTTTTGGTGACGGCTTGGATGTGAGGGGTGAACGAGAGAGCGGAGTCGAGGATGACGCCAAGGTTGCGGGCTTGTGAGACGGGAAGGATGGTAGTGCCGTCAACAGAGATGGGAAAGTCAGGGAGAGGACAAGGTTTGGGAGGGAAGACAAGGAGCTCAGTCTTCGACATGTTGAGCTTTAGGTGGCGGGCGGACATCCAGATGGAGATGTCCTGAAGGCAGGAGGAGATGCGAGCCTGGAGGGAGGGGGAGAGAGCAGGGGCAGAGATGTAAATCTGGGTGTCATCAGCATAGAGATGATAGTTGAAGCCGTGGGAGCGAATGAGGTCACCAAGGGAGTGAGTGTATATTGAGAACAGAAGGGGACCAAGCACTGAACCTTGGGGAACCCCCACAGTAAGAGGATGGGAGGGGGAGGAGGAGCCTGCAAAAGAGACTGAGAAAGAACGACCGGAGAGATAAGAGGAGAACCAGGAGAGGACGGAGTCTGTGAAGCCAAGGTCAGATAACATGTTGAGGAGAAGGGGGTGGTCCACAGTGTCAAAGGCAGCTGAGAGGTCGAGGAGGATTAGGACAGAGTATGAGCCGTTGGATTTGGCAAGCAGGAGGTCATTGGTGACCTTTGAGAGCGCAGTTTCCTTGGAATGAAGGGGACGGAAGCCAGACTGGAGGGGGTCGAGGAGAGAGTTGTTGTTGAGGAATTCTAGGCAGCGCGTGTAGACAACTCGTTCAAGGAGTTTGGAAAGGAATGGTAGGAGGGATATGGGACGATAACTAGAAGGTGAGGTGGGGTCAAGAGAGGGTTTTTTTAGGATGGGAGAGACATGGGCATGTTTGAAGGCAGAGGGGAAGGAACCAGTGGAGAGTGAGCGGTTGAAGATGGAAGTTAAGGAGGGGAGAAGGGATGGAGCGAGAGATTTCATAAGATGAGAGGGAATGGGGTCAGAAGCACAGGTGGCCGGAGTAGCACTTGAGAGGAGGGAGGAGAGTTCCTCTGAGGATACCGCTGGGAAGGATGGGAGAGTAGCAGAGAGTGTTGAGAGCCGGGGGGTTGGAGAAAGGGGGGAAGAGACTTTGGGGAGGTCGGACCTGATGGATTTAATTTTGTTAATGAAGTAGGAGGCCAGATCGTTGGGGGTGAGGGAAGGAGGAGGGGGAGGAACCGGGGGCCTGAGAAGGGAGTTGAATGTACGGAAGAGCTGGCGGGGGTGATGGGCATGGGTGTCAATAAGGGAGGAGAAATAGTTTTGTCTGGCAGAAGAGAGGGCTGAGTTAAGGCAGGAAAGGATAAACTTGAAGTGAACGAGGTTGGCATGGTGTTTAGACTTTCGCCAGCAGCGTTCGGCAGCTCGAGCATAAGAGCGAAGGAGGCGGACAGTGGCAGTGATCCAGGGCTGTGGGTTAGTGGTGCGAGAGCGGCGAAGGGAAAGGGGCCCTGTCCCAAACCCTCCCTGTCACCACAGAAAGCAAAAAAACAACTATGAATTCAAGATGTGAATTACCAACAGCAAAGTTGCTGGACTGTCATTCAATCCTATTCAAGCTTATAGCCTAGAGGAGAAGACAGAAATGAATATAAGTAAATAAATTACAGAGGTGTAAATAAGTGCTGAGGAGCTGCGAGGGGGGATTCATTCATTCATTCATTCAATTGTATTTATTGAGCGCTTACTGTGTGCAGAGCACTGTACTAAGCGCTTGGGAAGTACAAGTTGGCAACATATAGAGATGGTCCCTACCCAACAGTGGGCTCACAGTCTAGAAGGGGGAGACAGAGAACAAAACATATTAACAAAATAAAACAGAGTACGTACAAGTAAAATAAATAGAGTAATAAATACGTACAAACATATATAGATATATAGAGGTGCTGTGGGGAAGGGAAGGTGGTATGGCGGGGGGGATGGAGAGGGGGAGAGGGGGAAGAGGAAGGAGGGGGCTCAGTCTGGAGGAGGTGAGCTCTCAGTAGGGCCTTGAAGGGAGGAAGAGAGCTAGCTTGGCGGATGGGCAGAGGGAGGGCATTCCAGGCCACGGGGAGGACGTGGGCCGGGGGTCAATGGCGGGACAGGCAAGAACGAGGCACGGTGAGGAGATTAGCGGGAGAGGAGCGGAGGGTGCAGGCTGGGCTGTGGAAGGAGAGAAGGGAGGTGAGGTAGGAGGGGGCGAGGTGATGGAGAGCCTTGAAGCCGAGGGTGAGGAGTTTCTGCCTGATGCGTAGGTTGATTGGTAGCCACTGGAGATTTTTGAGGAGGGGAGTAACATGCCCAGAGTGTTTCTGGACAAAGAATCAGGGCAGCGGCGTGAAGTATGGATTGAAGTGGGGAGAGACAGGAGGATGCGAGATCGGAGAGGAGGCTGATACAGTAATCCAGATGGGATAGGATGAGAGCTTGAACAAGCAGGGTAGCGGTTTGGATGGAGAGGAAAGGGCGGATCTTGGCAATGTTGCGGAGGTGAAACCGGCAGGTTTTGGTGATGGCTTGGGTGTGAGGGGTGAATGAGAGAGCGGAGTCGAGGATGACACCAAGGTTGCGGGCTTGTGAGATGGGAAGGATGGTAGTGCCGTCAACAGTGATGGGAAAGTCAGGAAGAGGGCAGAGTTTGGGAGGGAAGACAAGGAGTTCAGTCTTGGACATGTTGAGTTTTAGGTGGCGGGCAGACATCCAGATGGAGATGTCCTGAAGGCAGGAGGAGATGCAAGCCTGGAGGGAGGGAGAGAGAGCAGGGGCAGAGATGTAGATTTGGGTGTCATCAGCGTAGAGATTATAGTTGAAGCCGTGGGAGCGAATGAGGTCACCAATGGAGTGAATGTAGATTGAGAACAGAAGGGGACCAAGAACTGAACCTTGAGGAACCCCTACAGTAAGGGGATGGGAGGGGGAGGAGAAGCCTGCAAAAGAGAACTGAGAATGAACGACTGGAGAGATAAGAGGAGAACCAGGAGAGGACGGAGTCTGTGAAGCCAAGGTTGGATAGTGTGTTGAGGAGAAGGGGGTGGTTCACAGTGTTGAAGGCAGCTGAGAGGTCGAGGAGGATTAGGATAGAGTATGAGCCGTTGGATTTGGCAAGCAGGTCATTGGTGACCTTTGAGAGGGCAGTTTCCGAGGAATGTAGGGGATGGAGGCCAGACTGGAGGGGGTCGAGGAGAGAGTTGGTGCTGAGGAATTCGAGGCAGCGCGTGTAGATGACTCGTTCTAGGAATTTGGAAAGGAAAGGTAGGAGGGCGATGGGGCAATAACTAGAAGGTGAGGTGGGGTCAAGAGAGGTTTTTTTTAGGATGGGAGAGACATGGGCATGTTTGAAGGCAGAGAGGAAGGAACCAGTGGAGAGTGAGCGGTTGAAGATGGAAGATGGGGATGACTAAAGGGAGCAAGTCAGGGCAACGCAGAAGGGAGTGGGAGAAGAAGAAAGGGAGGCTTAGTCAGGAAAGGCCTCTTGGAGGAGATGTGCCTTCAATAAGGCTTTGAAGGGGGAGGAGAGTAATTGTCTGTGGGATTTGAGGAGGGAGGGCGTTTCAGGCCAGAGGGAGGACGTGGGTAAAGGGTTGGCAGCGAGATGGGTGAGATTGAGGTAAATGAGAAGGTTAGCATTAGATGAGCCAAGTGTGCAGGCTGGATTGTAATAGGAGTTGTGAGGTGAGCTAGGAGGGGGCAAGGTGACTGAGTGCTTTAAAACCAATGATGAGGAGTTTTTGTTGATGAGGAGGTGGATGGGCAACCACTGGAGCTTCTTGAGGAGTGGGAAAACATGTCCTAAATGTTTTTGTAGAAAAATGATCTGGGCATCAGACAGGGAACATGTCTACCAACTCTGTCATACTGCACTCTCCCAAGCACTTAGTACAGTGCTCTACCCATAGTAAGCATTCAATAAATATGATTGATTAGTTCACACTCTCCCTGACAAGGTACATCATGTCAACCCCTATCTTCACCCTCACTCACATTCCTTTCCTATGACTTTCCCACCCATAGTCTGAACCCAATTTAATCTCCCCTTTTCTCTAGCCTTCCCACCCCCTGTGACTTTTCTTTCTATCTCAGAGGGCCACTGGGACAAGGGAAGTAAGAGAATGCCTGAAGGGGTTGGTGGTGAGGAAGCTGTGAGTTGGGAATGCAAGCGGGGAAGGTGGGGCCAAACTTTATGGCTGGGGAATCCATTATGATGGATGCCACGGGAATGTCACTTCATCAGGAAGTCAAATTGCCACGGAGTTGTGGAACCTTGCCAGCAGTTTCTTTGGCAGCCAAGGAATGGTGAGGATTGGGGTTAGAAAAGTCAAAATTGTTAATAAGTGAGCCTGTTGTGATTGTATTTTTTGATGAAAACAAATAGGTTGAGATGGTCATCATCATCATGGAGAAGCAAGATTTAAAAAATCAATTGTATTGGTGCTGTATTTCCTCTGGCGACATTGTATGAATTTTATTACACAAGCTATAGCAGGGGAAGAGAATTAGGAGACCCCAGTCTCTCTTTATGCCACTGTGACTTAAAAAAAATATACTGGTGGTTTTAGTCCACCTGGCAATCAGCTTCCCCATCTCTACAACAAATATAAGATTTAACATGTTCCGATCTTATGAGGGTTAACGAGATGTGTGCTAAGAGCTTTTTAAAACAAAAGAGCTTTATGCATACACAGTTGCCTTTCATTTTTGAAGGTGATGTCACTGATTGTGATCATAATCTTTGTGTGTGGGCGTGGCTGAAACATGACCTCTCCCATACTGCAGAGGCAGTAAAGATAGTCCTGTGACCACAGCCACTGCTTGGTAGGGTTGGCACTCTGTTTCAACTCAGTCCAATTTTTAAGTCACGTTATCCTATCCAATCATTTAAGCAATCCATTCTCTCCCATGTAAACAAATCCTGTGGGGTTCAGATGAGTCCACAGATTTCTCTGTTTGCTATCCTGAGCCCAGCTCTAGATAGCAGAGATGCAGGTGTCAAGAGCATTATTGAACTCCAGAGGTCATGAAGTCCACATGACTGACTACTGTCCAAAGCCTTAGGAAACCAATTTAAGTAAGGGCTGCAGTAGATTGAGGTAGGTAGTTTGGCAAGGAGCACATTCACCCCAAAGAAATCCTCCCCACCAAAAAGGTAGCCTGCTTGTAAACTTTCCAATATTTCAAATTAATTGTATTTACTGAGCGCTTACTGTGTGCAGAGCACTGTACAAAGCACTTGGGAGAGTAAAACACAACAACAGAACAGACACATCCCCTGCCCACAAGGAAATTCTCCTGGATTTTTAATGTCATGAATGACTCTCTGGATGGGAAGTTTTGTTTTCTTAAAAAAACCAACTTCCTGGTAATATGTCAAATTTGGTGGCAGATTACATTTCTTGAGCGCTTCCTGTGTGCAGAGCACTGTACTACATTCTTGGGACAAACTTAAACAGGTCTATTCCTTGTGTGTCTACTCACACGTGTACGAGAATAACCGTGCTTATGTTTTATAACAAATATTTAATTAGAAAGTAAGATAGGTCAGCCTTCAGTCTTTGTAGTGGAGAAAACATCAAGTACTGAACACAAAAGGGAATTTTCATTTACCTCCCTATAAACATTTGGATTACAGTAATAGGACTTCAAGGGAACATTATCTTCAGAGGTAGATTAAAAGAAACTCTCACACCCATGCATTCTTTTGCCCAGTTTCCTAAAAATTACCTGTCAAGGCATGAAACGTCTAGTCTAGGACCTATTGAATACCAGGCCCATTACCAGCACAGTCTTGAAAGGCCTTGCAACACCGAGGAGGCAAATGTCAGCATTTTCATTCTGCAGTCTTCCGTTTCCATTCCAAAATTCCCTCCCACCCCAGTCCAACCCCCACTCCCTCCACCCTGTTAACAGTTGAAAGAGCGCCAAGCAATTTACGGTGCTATTTGCTCAATGGACACGCCCTCAAACAGCCAATGTGCTCTCTCTTCCTTGCTGCTTCATTTGCTTTAAAGGAAAAATTAGGATTCGTTTGTACATGAATCTGCATCTTTCTAATATTCCAATTACCAGCCTCACTGACAGCTCAGGAGAGATAATTACATTAAGAAAGGTTATCAGCCTCCACTCCTCTCTGCCCTAAAAGAGTTTTCCAGTTCTGGTTAAAAAGGCTTTTCTCCATTTGCCATTCTTCATCCCACTGTTTCACCCTCAACCTACTCCCCACTTCCCCTCCCACAAAGCAGAGATGCTCTCAGGAATCAATTAACATGCACAGATGTTTTCTGCACCTCATGAGCTTCATTTCACAATGTGTTTGGGGCTGCAAATGATCAGACAGGCTTGGAGACATGTTCTCTCACTCTAGGTGTTAAAATGCACACTTACATCCTTTCCCAGCACTCTGAGTTCAAACTGCGTTTCCTTGAAGTGAACCTTTGTAATCCGAGGCCTGAAAATAAGAGACACGTTTTAAAAGACTCAACTTTCAAAGGAAAAGGACTGAGTAATGTTGATTTTAACATAGTTCACTATAGTAATTGTTCAGTGTCCCAGAATACTCCACATTCTCTTTGCATGATCCTTAGGGTTTTGTTCTTGACCCCCCACCCCTGCAACCTTTCTTCACAGTCCTCTGGCAGGAAGCTTTCACCTTCCCTAATGTACAGGAGGTCTTCCCTTTTAGATAGCTCTCAGATTCTTTCTCTAGGCTTCAATCTCTTTAAATCATAACTCCAACTACTTGCTTATATCCAGCTCACATGAGGAGAATTTGATTCTAGTACTTTGCGATTCAATTCAGTAATAATAATAATAATATTCATATTTGTTAAGCGTTTACTATGTGCCAAGCACTGTTCTAAGCGCTGGGGTGGTTACAAGGTGATCAGGTTGTCCCACGGTGGGGCTCACAGTCTTAATCCCCATTTTACAGGTAAGGTAACTAAGGCCCATCTCCCCCTCATCCCCCTCTCCATCCCCCCCGTCTTACCACCTTCCCTTCCCCACAGCACCTGTATATATGTATGTATGTTTGTACATATTTATTACTCTATTTATTTTACTTGTACATATCTATTCTATTTATTTTATTGATATGTTTGGTTTTGTTCTCTGTCTCCCCCTTCTAGACTGTGAGCCCACTGTTGGGTAGGGACTGTCTCTATATGTTGCCAACTTGTACATCCCAAGCACTTAGTACAGTGCTCTGCACACAGTAAACACTCAATAAATACGATTGATTGATTAAGTGACTTGCCCAAAGTCACACAGTTGACAAGTGGCAGAGCCGGGATTTGAACCCATGACCTCTGACTCCAAAGCCCGTGCTCTTTCCACTGAGCCACGCTGCTTCTCTGTGATTGTGATTGCGGTACTGTGATTAAGGTCATAACAGCATAATAACTGGGTCAAACCACAATCAGTCGATCAGTGGTATTTATGGAGCACTTACTGTGTGCAGAGCACTGTACTAAGAGCTTGAGGGAGTACAATGCAGCAGGGTTGGCACATTCAGCCCATTCATGACTCCAACAGTGGGTGGATGATTTGGAGGAACATCCCTCTTGTCTATACTCTGAAATAATGTCAGTCTGTCTTTCCAGATTGAAGCAATGACAGCTCAATCTATAGACAGAAGGCACCACACTCTGTCTTCCAAGCCCATGATGTTGGCATTATCCTCAACTCCTCCCTCTCAACTTCCATATCCACTCTTTGCCAAATCCTGCCAGTTTCTCCACAACAATTCAAGAGCCCAGACTGCGATCCTCTTCTTCTAGATTGCCACTACGCCGCTCCAGGCACTCATCATATCCTGGCTAGACTACTGCGCCGGCCTTCTCATTAGTCTCCGTGTCTTCAGCCTGTCCCCTCTCTCTCTGGTCCATATTTCACTCTGGTGCCCAGATCATTTCTCCTAAGATATCTTTCTGCACACGTCTCTCCACTCTTCAAAAATCTCCAATGGTTACACATCCATCTCTGCATCAAGCAGAAACTCCTGACCACTTGCTTTAAGGTGCTCAATCAGCTCTCTTCCCCCATATCTATCTTCACTCCTCTCTCACTCCACCCCAGCTCTCACATGCCACTCTTTTCAAGCCAACCTAGCCACTGTGCCTCATCCTTGTCTCTCCCACCATCCCTTCAGCCTGGAACTTCCTTCTGCTTCGTATCTGGCAGACCACTGCTCTCCCCACCTTCAAAGCCCTCCTGAAATCAAATCTCCTCCAGGAGGCCTTCCCTGATTAGTCTCATCACCCCACCCTCATTCTTTTGGCACTTCCACATCACCTAAATAGTTGTGTACTCACCCCACCCCCCCCATTCCTGATACCCTCTAAGTACACATATCTTTTCACTCCATTGAATCGTCTTGTTTGTTATTTATTTTGGTGTCTGGATCAACTACTAAATTCTAAATTTGCTGGGGGGTGGGGGGAAGACCGATCATAGCTCCTAAATCCATCAAACTCTCCTAAATGCTTAATAAAGCATTCTGCTTGGAGTAAGCACTCAATAAATACCACTGATTGAAAAGGCTTGCTGGTAATGAACGGTCAAACCTGAACAATTTGAAAATTCTGGACCTATACTTTCTTCTCCAACTGAGTCACTCAAATAGTGTAAGCATTCCCAAAGTATATTTTTTAATGGTATTTGTTAAGTGCTTACTTTATGTCAGGCACTGGGTAGACAAAAGCTTATCAGCTTGGACACAGTTCATGTACCACATGAGACCCAGAGTCTTAATCTCCATTTTACAAATGGGCATGGAGAAGTGAAGTGACTTGCTAAAGGTCACACAGCAGACAAGTGGCAGAGCCAGAATTAGAATCCAGGTCCTTCTGATTCCCAGTACTGTGCTCTATCCATTAAGCCATGCTGCTTCACTTTATATTTGCAAACAAGTAGCACTGAAGAGAGAGTCATTCTCTGCCTGTACATAGATTCTGCAATTGAAGTCCTCTAGACTATAAACTCCTTGTGGGAGTTCCCTGGAACATGTCTACCAACTCTGTTACATTGCACTCTCCCAAGTACAGTAGTCTGCACACAGTAAATGCTCAGTAAATACGATTGATTGTGACTGGATTGAAGAATCTCAGCTGTATATTTAGGTCCCAGTACCAGTCACTGACTCACTTGAGCCATGGTTTGGTAGCTTAGTGGCACATAGAGGCTGGTTTAGGTGGGGCAGGGCTCTAAACAGGCTCATTCATCACTCCTATCCTGGTACTTCACATTTCCCAAAATACTTGTACTGTGTCCTGAGTAGGTTCATCTATCTCTTGTCTCTTGAGAAGCAGCATGGCCTAGTGGAAACAGCACGGGCCTGGGAGTCAGAGGACCTAGGTTCTAATCCCAGTTCCACCACTTGTCTGTTGTGTGACCTTGGGCAAGTCACTTCACTTCTCTGTGCCTCAGGTACCTCATCTGAAGAGTGAGGATTAAGACAGTGGGGCATGGACTAATCAATCAATGGTAATTATTGAGTGCTTACTTTGTACAGAGACAGCACTGTACTAAGCGCTGGAGAGAGGACAATACAATAGGGTTTGATGATCCCTGCATCAATAACATCAAGAGCAAGTAAACAGATAAGGCCATAAGAGTGCTGAGGTAGCTTCGGGGATGGTATGAATGGGAAAATGGAACTTCAGGTACCTCATCTGAAAAGTGGGGATTAAGACAGTGGGGCATAGACTGTGCCCAGCCTGATTATCTTGTAGCTACCCCAGCACTTAGTACAGTGCATGGCACACAGGAGGGGTTAACAAATACCATAGGGATAAAACAATGAAGTCCACAAAATGAATGCTGTCTGGTTCAATTGTCAGGAAACTGATTCAACAAAAATTTGTCTGAAAGCAATTGAGGAAAAAAAAAACAGTGAATATACTGTACTCTCAGTTGCACTTACCAGAAATACTTCCCTACTTGTTTTTTATTCTTGTAGACAACAACACCCACAGGAGTTAAGCCTAAGAAATATTCAGACTTGCTTTCTCCCTGCAAACACAAATACTTTGTTATTTACACTCAACTCATACATTATTTTGAAAGTCAGTTCTGCAAGCCGTGTGTCAGAGTGAGGAACTTCACAGAGGTAGCTTGCCAGAAACTGTTCAAAGGCTGCAAAAAAGTTATTTAAACCAAGACTCCAGACATCTTCACTTTAATGCTTATATGTGGGTGTTGCTGTGCTTTACGGCAATTTCACAAAGCCATCTAAGAGGATACCAACATGATCACTGAATGTACCCTCCAAATTGTTAACCCCAATTCAGTGATGGCTACTAAGAACTGACATCCCCCCACCCCCTGCCCACCTAAACTAAGAGCAAGAAATACATTATTCTCCAGACATTTGCATTTATTTGGGGGTTTTAAGAGTCAGGAGCTATTTAGACATTTTATTCATAAGGGGAAAAATCATATGGACCCACAGGAGAAATTTCAGTGACTGACCAACACTACTGGATGTTCTAATTTGATTTTAGAGCTGAGCACTCAAGCCTTTGGTTTTGGAATGATTGCTGAATTTTCAAACAGAGGCTGGAGGCTTGAGATTCTGAGAGAGAGAGAGAGAGAGAGAGAGAGAGAGAGAGAGAGAGAGAGAGAGCACATGCGCAAGAGAGCAGTCTCTTTGCGTCAAAAAGATGTGTTATGCCTTTGCATATATTTGCTCACTGAATGTCAATTTCCTTTTTGGAGATGATCTTCTCTTACAGCATGTATGTCTCAGTCTGTGTGTGTGTCTCTATGTTCAAGGCAATACTTTTGTCCACCTTTTGCGGGGGGGAAAAGAAGGGGGAAGAAAGAGGGAGGGAGAGAGAGAAAAAGAGAGAGTCTCTCTCCTGGGAATGTCTACGCCCCACCCCTTGAAAACTCTAGCCCCAAATCTGTCCCCCCTTGAAATGAAAAGCTAGCACTCCTGGCCAGAGGTGGGTTTTCTTCTCAGTTTGGGAACGTTTTGAAATACCCGGCACGGATATGCAGTACTAATCTTAAATTGAATTAAAAATATAAAGAGGGACATTCAAGCCTTCTCTGTCAGATTACAGGAGGAAGGGCCATTAGGATGATTAATTAATAGGGTGAAGGAACAGAACTACCCCCAAGAATGTGTTGTAGATCCAGATGTGCATATTTACTCAAATCTCTTGCTGATCAAACAATCCCTCAAATTCTGTTCAAGCCTGAAGAAAATATGCAGTTATCCACCACTCCTTCAGAACCTGAACTTTGAAAAGTAAATGACCTGTTTTTCTAGAGGCTGCAGCTCACCTGCTCTACATTTATTAAATGACTTTTTTGAATATTTTTTAGCCACCGAGTCACCCTCTCAAAGTATTTTCATATTTTCTGTCTGAGGACAATCAAGTATAATCAGATTTTATCTGGTATTGAATCTGTTAGAGCTGTTATCCAGATTATGTTTCCAAGCCCAGTTGTCTGCCACAAGTGGAAATATAATCATGCTTCCATGCAAAACTCATTAAAATTCCTTAGTTAAGAATCAGTTTAGTGCCAGTTCTCATAGGCAAACTCTGTTCTGAATTTGGTTAACAGAGGTGTAAAAACATCATCTGAATTTTAAACAGCCTAAACACAGTGTTCCTTTTTTATATCATCATCAATGTTATTTAGGGTCTTACTCTGGGCAGGGCACTGAACTAGACCCCTAGGGTGAATACACTCTGTTGCGGGTAGGGAATATGTCTGTTTATTATTATATTGCACTCTCCCAAGTGCTTAATACAGTGCTCTGCACACAATAAGCACTTAATAAATAAAACTGAATGAACGAATACAGAATAAAAAACACAAAGGATTCAATCTCTGCCCTTAAAGAGCTTACAACCTAATGGGAGAAAACAACCAGCAATAAACAAGTATTAGAATATGAAAACAAATGCAAATAATACACACAAGTGGGTAAATAATCAATCAATGGTAGTTATTGAGTGCTTACTTTGTACAGAGGACTAAGCCCTGGAGAGAGGACAATACAATAGGGTTGGTAGACATGATCCCTGCATCAATTAACATTAAGAGCAAGTAAACAGATAGGCCTTAAAGAGTGCTGAGGCAGCTTCGGGAATGGTATGAATGGGAAGATGGAAGAATTAATTAAGGAATTCTTCCTGAAGGAAATGGTTTTTGGGAAGGGCTTCGGTGGCAGAGAGGGGCAAGTTTTGCTGAAACCTAGAGAGGAGAGTGTTCCAGGTGGGGGGAACAAAGGGTCTTTAGCTTAAAATGTTTACATGAGATGTTACTCACATAGACAGGGTGAAGATCAACACCATACATTTCTAAGGTCTTGGCAGTTCCCAGGTAATTCATTTCAGCCTCAGAAGGAACCTGGCCCCTGTAAACAGGATAGGAAAGAAATTGTAATTTTCTCATGTCACTGAAATCGACCATCTTAATCCCTGTCACATGGATGACACTGAATATTCCCTTCCCCCCATGAATTAAAACTCAAGTCTTTCCACTGAAAATGTTCTTTTCTTGGACTTCCAGGTAAGGCAGAGTGCTTTTCACTGAAATATTTTTATAGGTCACATTATGGAGCTGAATTTCTGCAAACTTCAGTTTCTAAATCTTTCCTTGCCCAAGCACACATAATAAATCCTAAGGCCTAAAACACCTAAAGGTGGTGGTTGTAGAATTTTTTGGTGTGGTTTTTTTCACAGCCACAAATTTACCATCAAATTGCTGAAAAACAGGGAAGAGCAGATTGGAACAACTCTGGGGAGGAGGGGGATGGGAGAGAATTGATTTGTCAGCAGTTAGACAATTTAGGGGACAAGGTGTACAGATCCTGAGGCATATCAGCAATAAGTGTTGGACTGTGAGCCCCATGTGGGACAGAGACTGTGCCCAACCTGATTAACTTGCATCTATCCCAGCACTTAGAACAGTGCCTGACGTATATTAAGTGCTTAACAAATACCATCATTATTATGACATACCTCCGGATTTATGTTTTATAGAGTGGACGTAACCTTGAGTATGCCTGTAGGTTTCTTCTTCCCTTTGAAATAAAGGCTCCCGAGAGCCTTGAAATCTGCCCCCAAAACCACACACAGTCCATGTGAGGAGGCTAAATCTGTCTCTGATCCCTCGGGGTCACCCAAAGGGAACTGGAGCCATGCAGATAGTCATTTGGCATAATGCGGACTCCCCTCTCAAAACAAAAACCAACCCAAACATCTCTTCCACAGTTATCTGGATAATTTCAGCTAAAGAAACTCTGTCGCTCTACTTCCCACCCCAGATCATATGGATAAGCACAATGATATAAACTCGGTCTATTCTTTTTCGGTTAGCTATTTAATGGAAAGGAGAGAAGGCCAAGAGGTGAACTTAGAATGGTCTTCATAGAGAGGATGGTGACCAACTGTTCTCCACGTTCAAGTGGAACAAGAGGAAATGAACTGGTGTTGCCATAAAAAGGATTAAGTTCGACATAAGAAAGAATCTCGTTAATAACAAGGGTGGATAAACACCGGAATGGGTTTCCTGGGATGGGAGGGGAGAACTAGAATCTCCTTCTTTGAAGGACTTGCAAAACAAGTGGGACCTTATCCAGGTAGAACCACACCAAGAGGAGTCCCTTCCTGTTTGATATTTCTTCATTAGCACTCTAAGAAATGGGAGCTTTTGGATAAGGTGCACTTAAAAGGGGGAGGTGCTGGCAGTGCTAAAAGCTCTTCCTTCATAAAAATGTAAGGTGAAAGAACAGGATTGGCAAACTCTTCTTCCTGAAACTTGACTTCTCCTTATGGTGAAGCCTCATTAAATGACCCTCTTATTCTTGCTGATGGATAGGCTGGGTCAACCCTGGATTAAGCTTCATTTGGGTCTACAGAAGCTCATGGGAGAAAGCAGTCACCTAAGGCTCCATTTCTTCATCTTTCCCTTTCCTTGTTAATTGAGGGAGATGGTCTCCCTGGCTCACAGCAGTAAGTCATGGTTGAAGAAGGTGATATTTAAAAGCTGCCTAGAATCTTCCAGTCCCTAAAGATTCAAGCTGAGGGACAAGACCGAAGTCTACAAAATCACATTGGGTTTAAAAAGGATGAACACAGAACTGTTGTTCACCTAATCCCACAATACCAGGATAGAGTAGGGTCAAAATAAACAAAAGATAACACCTCATCACACTGAGGGTGATAAGCTTATGAAATTCATTCCCACAGGAAGTAGTGTAAGCGGAAAGTGTCAATAGCTTCAAGAGGAGTTTGGATAAATTCATGGATGAGAGATCTGGGAATGGGTTACTAGAGGGAAGTTAGGGTTGTAGAGGGGAAAGGTAGGGATGGGAGATGGTAATTGTGAAGATGGAAGGCAAGAGGGGCTGCCATCACACATTGCCCAAGTACCCTGTTGCCACTGACAAAGACAGAATCCTGGGTTGTATGAGCCATTGGTCTGACCTACACCGCATTTAGCTCTTTGAACTAGTTCCGAGTGGAAAAAAATACTAGACGAAGTGCTGTTTCTCACAAAGGATGCAAGGTGCACTACCAAGATTAAGAAATTGAGGATCTTAAAGTCCTCAATTTACATATCTGCTAATTCTGTTGTACTGCAGTCTCCCAAGTGCTTAGTACAGTGCTCTGCACATGGAAAGCACCAATAAATATTAAGTGGATTGATGAAGAAAGTCTGCAACTACATAAATATATTGAAAACCCCCAAAAGTATAGTTTCATGCTCAAATAGTTCCACAACAGGGTAATTGACTTCTACGTCAGTGGAAGTGAAATACCTATGTCGATCCCCTTGTCGTCTCTGGCTGGTGACCATGTAACCCTGCCTTCGCCCTCCCTTTTGCCCTCTCCTGCCCCCTCCTCCCCCCCGCTCACCCCATTTCGAACTCCCTCTCACCTTCCTGGAAATTATAAAATGGTTTACCCTACTCCCCCATACTCCCCCAGTTTCCATCCCTGCACCTGTTGTCACTCTCAAAATTATTTTTTATAAAACTTGTTTCACCATTGTGGCCACAGAAAGTCCCTTCCTGGCTTGCAACTCCTGAGATCACCACAGATACAGGAATCGAGCCAAACTGGAATGGGGAAGGAGACCTGAGAGAGGACTGCTTCCACCATTAACATCTCCCCCCAGCCCCGCCTCCCCCCCCCCCCCCCCCCCCCCCCCCCCCCCGCCAATCCCATCCTAAAACCCGCAGAGGTGGCAGTCCCAGGAGTTACAGTTGGGAAGTTTTTGACAAGTTTTTAAAAGAAATTTTCAAACTAGCTTTCGGTAAGGTGGGCACTGAGGATGGCCTGTAAGAGATGCAGGGGGGGGATTTGGGGAGGGAGGGTTAAACAGGTGTGGTGAGGAAATGGAAAAAAATGTAAATGGTCATGACAGGGAGAAGACTTGAGAAAGTGATGGGGCAGGATTACCTGATTGCCAGAAAGAAGCGCCAGGGAAAGATAAGATTACTGTACTTACACTGAATAATAACAATAATCATGGTATTTGTTAAGCGCTTAATATGTGCCAAGCACTGTTCTAAGCACTGGGTTCGATACAAGGTAATCATGTTGTCCCAAATGGGGCTCACAGTCTTAATCCCCATTTTACAGATGAGGTAACTGAAG